>NW_020627707.1:8996326-9639811 GCF_003573695.1 Papaver somniferum
TCTACCGAATAACTATAGATTGACTTATAAAGTTTAAAAAAACCATCAATAGAGCCACGTTCCTGACAACTTGGCTAGTTCCTCGCCTCGACGCCATTCTCAACTCTTCCATCAAGAATGCTAGGCATGCCGTGCCCCAAGAGTATTCACCGACTTCATGGAGAAGATCCAAAAGTTGTAGAATGTTGGTGTCGATCCGGTATCCCAATACACAAAGGAGATATGCGGTGGCCGCGTGATCCACTTGGTCATCAGTTAACATTCCCTTTTGTTCTTTATCCAAGGTGTCTCAGAACATATTCATCAAAACGGTAATGTTGATCTGTCTTGTTCTATAACTGGCATGCCTCCTAAACTCTTCTGTTGTTGTCTTTTCATCCCAACCTAAGCACTTTTTAGTTAGAGCATAAAGTTGTGCCCAACTTAACTGCTTTGTGTAGTTCAACTTCACAGCTGTGCGTTGGTCAGGAAGGTTAAGAATCTGCACAACATCATCCGGGGTAATCGTCATCTCCCCAAACGACATATGGAAGGTATCGGTCTCACGATACATTCTCTCCACGAACGCCGATATAGCCACACGATCATGTTCCAACAATTAATTCTTGGCAGAATTAGCTAACCCGAGTTGGCTACAATTCTCTTGAACCTTTCACATTCATCGGATAAAGGCCAGTCAAGCATTTTTTTTGGTGCGTCGGTGGGTTTGAGTAGATGAACCGCATCTTGATGATACTATTAAACACACAAAAAATATTTAAAGTACATACAAAAACCCTTACTATTACGATAGAACACATAGACAATACATTAATAAAAGGATACGATTATTATTACCTCGGTTTCGTATATGTCTTTGGCCCAAGAGTCTTTGTATATGAATAAAAAATTTCCTCCATCCGTCGGTAGCCCAACGATTTTGCCCGCTGGAATATTCTTCATCTTCTAGTGCCGAGGGACAAGATGTGATGCTTTCTTGGAAATATCCTTCTTTCCACCTTCTTCTCCTTTTTTGCCTTTTTTGGTACCACTTGGTTGTCCTTCTTCTTGTACTGTTGGCACTGGATCAATTGGTTCAATTTCTTTGTGGGATGTAACTTATGGAGCACTTTGTTCTACACCACCTTGTTCACTGCCTTGTGGAGCACTTGGTTCATTACCTTGTTGAGTGGCGTGTTGAGCACTTGGTTGCACACCTTGTTGACTGCCTTGTAGAGCAATTGGTTCTACACCTTGTTGAGAACTTGAATTTCCCTTGGCACTCCTTTCTCTCCTAGCACTAGCAGAAACTTTCTTACTCCCTTCTCGACGAGGCCCTAAGTTGTCTATTTTTGGGGCTTGCTTAGCTCGACTTTGCCTAAACAACAAAATAAGGAACGTTACAAACTATACAATCGGAAGGTAAAATACACAAACAAAATCCGAATGTATACAATCAGAATTAAAAGGAAACATTCCGTTCCCGAATATACAACATTCGGAGGATAAGATAATTTTTTGTCTACCGAATACTCATCAATTAGAGTTCAGGAAGCTCTGAATTTTTCAACCTATATAATCGGAAGTCATTCAAATTTTTTTCTATCGAATAAATACTGGCCCCAAAATGGGATTTTTCCTAAATCACAATTTTGAGAATTTTTCAAAATATATATATTCGATAGTAAGTGTACTTCCGAATACTGTGTCTCTACTTAAAGATTTTCGGAAGCCAAAGAAATCATTAAACTACCGATTATTACCATTTTGTACACAGGAAGATGTGGCCAACAATATTCGGCAGATAACCAACAAATATTTCTCCCGAATACTGTCGATGTTCTTAAGAAATGAAGAGCACGACTACATTCAGAAGTCAAATAGCATTAATATCTCCCGAATCTGGGTAAATAACCGAAAACCCTAGAAATGTTTTTATTCGATTCGTCGAATTAAAACGAAATAAACCCAAAAAATGATACAGTCTTACCTAATTGGGGCCATTTGAAGTTGTCGGAGTGTTTGACTATCAGAATCGCCACCACCAACTACATCCGCGTCTTCGTGTTCTTCGCGTTCTTCGTCATTTTCAGCAACAATCTCTTTATTTCTTGCTAAAATTCCAAGTTTTGGATCAATACCGCGAGGAACGTTTTTAGTTTTAAGTTTGTGGGGTTCATTATCCTTACCCATTGTTTTATAAACGAATCAACGATGTTTTAATTTGGCGATTCACGACGAAGACGATGAATTGAAAAAAGAGGAAATATTTTTTTCCTCCATAATCGGGAGTGGGGGGTGGGGGAGGGTTTGGGGGAAGAGCTGAAAAAGAAGAAGAAGAGAATGTGAAGAAAGGATTTTGATTTGGTTTTTATTTTCTTTTCACTGCAAGGGCATTTAGGTAACTTCAATGTGTGATAAGTTATCCCTTAACTAGTTCCCTTGGCTGGGTATAAATTGTTGGCCCCTAAATCGTTTTGGCCCCTAAAGATGCGAGGTAGAAAATGCAACTCAAGCTGTTGTGAAGGTATCACTGGACTCATCCGATAAAACAAAAAGAAAACACGTTACATCTTCCGGAAAAGCGATACGCTTCTCCGAGAAAACAGGAAAGAGAAAACGTTTTATAAACGGATATTACGGTCTACAAAAGTTTGAGATTCGCGTCTAGGGTAAACTTGTCTCTCTTTTTCTCAGTCTATCCCCTCTTCCTCAGTAGCCTCTCACACCTCCAGCGAAAACCCTAAATCCTTCATCTTCAATCTAGGGTTTCAACGACTGAATCCCCTCCAACAATGGCAGCAGCTTCATACGATTACGATGATGCACCAGGTTACGAAGAAGGAGGTCCAAGAGCAACCGATTTAGGTTACGATCCAAACTTCGTACCGGATTCCGTCAAAACTTTCGTCGTTCATCTTTACAGACACATACGTGAGAAGAATGTTTACGAGATTCATCAGATGTATGAAGGTTCATTTCAGAAACTCAGTGAACGTATGTTTAAGGAATCTCCATGGCCATCAGTTGATGCGGTTTCAGCTTATGTTGATAATGATCATGTTTTCTGTTTGTTATATAGAGAAATGTGGTTTAGGCATCTTTATGCGAGGTTGAGTCCGACTTTGAAACAGCGAATTGATTCATGGGATAATTATTGTTCTTTCTTTCAACTTGTGTTGCATGGTGTGGTTAATATGCAGTTGCCGAATCAGTGGTTGTGGGATATGGTTGATGAGTTTGTTTATCAGTTTCAGTCGTTTTGTCAGTATAGAGCTAAGATGAAGAATAAGACTGAGCAGGAAATCGCTCTTCTTAAGCAATTTGATCAGGTGAATTTGATTTTACTCTCTCTATGTTGTGTAATTTTGTGCATTAGGTTAGGGGTTTTATGAGAATTATGGTTTGTTTTTGTTTTATTTTAATGAATTTGAATCTGTTTATCTAAATTGAGTTACGGTTTGTGTTGTTTTGGATACATTGATAGTATTTGGATGATAATTAGGGCTTTTTATGTGGTTTGATTAATATAATTTTAGTCCTTAGATAAAGTTCCTTACGGAGAGCTTAGAAGTTATTTTTTTTTTTCTTTTTTCTTTATTTTGTATGTAGTTTGTGTAGTGGCTCTTGCTCTAGATGGGTTTTAGGGTCTGTAAGGGGAGCATATGTATGTAACATAATGTTTAATAGATCTTTGTATGTTGTCATTGTTAATAGTGAAGGAGGAGGATTTTGTAAGGAAGTGTTCCAACTCTTTGTTCAATAAATTTTGCTTTTTTTTTTTCCACTCAATCAAAGTTTTATCAGATGTCTCTTGTGTCTTTGTTCAGTAATTCACTCATTCTCTGTATTTTTCTCTTTATGTTCAGTACCATTTTGCCAAATACTTGAGTGTTGCCTCACAAAACTTTGTTAAGTAAAGGTCCCTTGTTGGTTTTTATATAATATTTTTTTTTTAAGTACAAATCGTGCTTTTCTTATCGGCATATTCTATATGCACTCCACATCATGATTTTCTGCCTTTAAGGTGATGTGATTGAACTTACACTAGAGGAAATGAAAATATGAACATTATTTACCTTTCTTTAGATTTTTGTGTGTGTTCTTGTTGATGATTATAAATGGGATGACTTGATTTGTATAGGGTCTAGTGATGAAAACAGATTCAGGAAAAAGAAATAGCTGTACACCTGCTAGTAGCTTTAGTGTTGTCCCATTTGCAAACACCATATTCAATGATTATTCGTTTTGACAATGTATACTTAGTGATGCATTAACCTGACAAATGGTTGGTTCTTGCAGGCATGGAATGTATATGGTGTGCTCAACTTCCTGCAAGCGCTTGTTGAGAAGTCTATGATCACTCAGATCTTGGAGCAGGAAAAAGAAGGTTTGGAGGAGTTCACTGCTAATGATGGATACTCTTACACTGGTGGGAGTAATGTTCTGAAAGTGTTAGGGTATTTCAGCATGGTGGGATTGCTTCGAGTTCATTGCCTTTTGGGTGACTACCACACTGGGTTGAAGTGTTTGCAGCCGATTGACATCAGTCAGCCAGGAGGTGTTTATACCAGTGTTATTGGAAGCCACATTGCTACCGTTTATCACTATGGATTTGCAAACCTTATGTTGCGAGGGTTTGTTTCTAAACTTTTCATCTCTCATGTTACTTTGTATCTGTTTATGCTGAAAGATGTTAATTTTGTCGAGGATAATTAGCTGTTTTGTTTTTGTGTTGGAAGGATTACAAACTATACTGCTGCTTTCTGATCTGTATTGTAATTAAGTTGATTTAGCAGTGTAGAGTGGACATTATTCATTGCGCATAAACAAATGCATCCTTTTTTAAATCCCATAAAGTCAAAATGATGTCTAAATACAAAATGGATGTTTGAATTTGAATATTCTATGCGGCAGTAACATGACCGTTAGCTTTTGCAGGTATGTTGAGTCAATTCGTGAATTTAGCAAGATGCTCTTGTACATATTCAAGGTCAAGCAGTATCACCAGAAATCTCCTCAGTATGAACAGATTCTGAAGAAGAATGAGCAGATGTACGCCTTGCTGTCACTTTCTCTTTCTTTATGTCCACAAGTAAAACTTGTCGCTGAAGATGTGAACACTCAACTAAGAGAGAAGTACGGTGAAAAAATGATGAGGATGCAGAGATATGACGACGAAGCCTATGCTCTTTATGATGAACTATTCTCTTATGCATGTCCTAAGTTTATTACACCTTCAGCTCCAACTTTTGACGAGCCTCTTGTCAATTACAACCAGGTAGGTTTTATGCGTAAGGTTTTCTTTTCATTTGTTCAGGAAATTTTTTCACATTCTGGGTATTTCCTTACAATTATAGTGTAGATGGTTGGATTATTTTATTTCTCTTTTAGATTGCTTTCGTTTTCTGTATCTGCAGTATCGTTCTAATATCCAGATTTTGGTTTAAACAGCTAATTTAGTTACGAAACAAAGTCACTTTATCAGCCTAGCTTTGTCTGGGTTTTGTTCTGTTTCCATTTGCTGTAGTCAGTCCATGATAGGATTCGGTTGTTACCTGCAACTCAAATTTTGAAATAAAATTGGAGAAACTGCCAGGATAGTTAACGAAACATCTCGTGTGCATGTAGTTTGCGTATAGGAGTTAGTTATTTCTGATTGAGAAAGCATGAGCCTGAAATTGCTTCACGAGTCTGAAGCAACCTTCCGTCCTTTTCATTGATGTGTATTCTTATGGTTATTACATTGTCCTTTCTATATGGACTTTTTGGAAACAGTGTAACCCAAATCCTGTGAGAGTTGCTAGATGGTATTAATACTTATAGTTATTGACAGTATAATGCTATTACAGGAATCTTGCTTAGATTGAAGGTTCACCTGCATTTCTTTCACGAATCTAATCTTTTTGCAAATAATTCGTTTACTGTAATGTGGGATTTGTAGCATGCTTTCTCATTTGTAGACTTCTTTTAATTTTTGCAGGATGCTTATAGGCTTCAGCTCAAGTTGTTCCTGTATGAAGTGAAACAGCAACAGTTGTTATCAGGTGTCCGAAGTTACCTTAAACTTTACTCCACCATTTCAATGGTGAAACTTGCAAGTTATATGGAAGTAGATGAACCCACTTTAAGGTTGGTGTTTTCAGTTCGGGCCCCTACGCCTTTTTTGCATTTCTCTGTTTCAATTGTTTGAGCTATCTGATGTTTGCATATCGACAGGTCAATCTTGATGACTTACAAGCACAAAACACATGCTGTTTCTGTTGATGGAAAGATTATCTCCAATGCAGATGTGGATTTCTATATTGATGATGTATGCTATCAATAAGTTTTCTCTTTTACTAAATCCTTTTTTGTTTTGTTAAAAATGAACACATTGATATGAATACTAAACCTAATGACCAGCATATTTACTGATAAAGTTGGTAGACAGCTTAAGCTGCGAAAGTGAGCCTTTCATATGTTCACCGACACCAACAGAAACTAGGAAGTCTAATCTTTGTTACTGTGTGGCAATAACACAGCATAAGCATGAATGAGGCTGAATAGAAGACCGTCTAATTCATAATGTTGTGGGTTTTTTCTGATGGAGATCTAGCTAATGTTGGATTGTTCATATATCTTTTGTTGCAGGATATGATACACGTTGTCGAAACCAAGTCTGCTAAGCGGTATGGTGATTACTTCATGCGTCAGATTGTTAAGGTACAGTACAAATTGTTACTCTTTATCATTTCTTTCATATCTTATTCTCTCTATTGATGGGCTAATGCTCTGATTTGATTGTGAATCTGGACAGCTTGAAGAGATGATACACGACGTGGACAGAGTAAAACTAGATTGAGTCACCACATGTTTGGACCAAAGCTCCTGTAGCGGTTTGCAGAAGATGTTATTGTGATTTACTTTTAGGTTTTTTTCAGATTCTGAGGAAATTATCTTTTTTAGTTTTATATCAGCAAGAGCTATCAATTTTGTTCAGCATTCCAGCAAAGTTCTATATAATTTACATGTATTAGTTAACTTCTTTCTTTTGATTGTTTAGATTAAGTGGATATAGTAATTGCATTCTTAACAATCTGTTACTAAGATTCTGCTTATTTCCAGCTAGCCACATTGCAGAGCAATAACTGCCTCCTCAGAGAAATTTCTGTCTCTGAGCAGTAATTTAGCTAATGTTACAGTTCTGTTGGGCTTTGCATATAACTTGTAAGTTAGCATTTTGGTCCTTGTCTTATTATATGGAACTCGGGTATCTACAGAAGCATTTTAACTCCAACAACAGAGGGTAAACATTTGATCAACCTTGATATGGCATTCAGGCTGTTTTACAGCACATCTCGAATCAAATTTGTTACGCTTTCATTTTCAAGTGCTGTGATTAATGATCATGATTCCCAAAAATGCAGCAAGTGCTTTATCCGCTTCTAAACTACACCTTTTTCAAGTTCTTCCTTACCGCTGAATGTGTTTGATTTCAGTTTGGTGTTTGTATTGCATTGCCTCCTTTTCTTTTTGTTTCAGGGATTTTGCCAACTTGCAAGGAAAATTTGGGGTGTGTTCTACGATCTCTCTTCACCACATCCACGTACAGGCTCCAATTTTTCCATATTAGTTATCTCCTGGTCAACTAGGATTTGAGCTTCTATAAGATGTAGCCAGCCAGACTAGCTTCTTAAAGCTAAAGAGGGTAAAAGATACTTGGTGCATCTGTGCATGCATACTAGTCAATTTTGTTGGCACTGTTTTCTCATGATCATCATCTTCATAGTTCGCTCATCATTTTCATCAGTGCCAATTTTCTGCTTTCGCTTTATGACCGCGAAACCTATACGAGTATACATGTCGACGAAGAAATTCGATAAGAGAGGACCACGAATATATAAATATCACATCGTTTCCATGCTACATAGCTCCTCTTACTTCCTCATTTTGGTAAGAAATGTGAGAGACCAAAGAAACAGATAAAGAGTTAAGAGATACCCATTATACACAGACACAACGGTCCAGTATCACAGTTTTCTTAGCTTATTAGCCATCTGATGCATGAAGTTGTGAATTTCCTAGTACAAGATAAAGTTGGCTTATTAGCTATCTAGATCATGTCAGTTTATTTTGCCTAGATTGCACTGCTCTTTGACTTTGTACGTCATGTCTCAAACCCAAATACATGTATCAGCCCTGCTGGTTTTGGTTTTAGTTGGAATGATATCTAGGCAAGTAACTACCTCCTGCGGCAATCCAGGCACACCATTAGGTGCTGAAAAGAAAACACCGCCACTAGCACTTGCACCACATCCAATTTTAGCACCACCTCATCCACCAATGCCACCAGCAAGACCATTTGGTGGTCATCATCTTATGAATAATGGAGTGGCATCCCAACCACCAGTTCACAATCAGACTGTCACTGGGAATATTACAGTTGATGGTGGCGGTAAATCGGCAACGAGTTATTACTCATACTGTAAGGGCATTATTCAAAATTTGTGGATTCATTCTCTGTATATCACTGTCTACTTTTAGTGGTATGCTTATACAAATGTGGGCTGTCATCATCAAGAAAACGCAGAGAAAGGAAATTGATCTGTAACTGCATTAATTCCTATGCAGTTAAGAATATATGGGTACATAATATCTAAGGTACGTATATCAAACCGTTAGTACTATGAAACGAGTTTAAGCCTAGTTTACTCTAGAAGAAGAATAAGAAGCGAGAACCAGTGGTTTAAGTTTAATGCAGCAGTGTTGTTATTATGGGGTATGAACTATGAACTGTATGACTAGTTGAACATTGTGTATTATAGGTCTTCCTCTGTAAGAGAAAACTTGGAAATTATTCGGGAAGGATTTGTTGACATAGTTACTCATTTTCATAATATTGCCAATATGTTTTTATTTTTTATTTTTATATGTTCGTGTTAATGTGTCGTGCAAAAGTAGCTTGTTCATGGTTATATCTTCCATGAGTCTTAACTGAGATCAAATCACCATTGTTCAACTCATACGACGAAACAGACACCAATCCTCGTCTAGCAAGACAAACTTCCACCTCGTACCTCCAATAATGGATTAATATAGCGCCACACGATATCCAACCTGGTCCTGAATGTCTTCAACATGGAGCTGGCGGAGATACCCTACACTTGCAACACCAATCATCTTATGTAGTGGAATGACAGTCATTACTGCGGAGTTTTCCACTGTCATTCATTTGTTTATCCTCTAGTTCTTTTTTGTTGGGTGCCTTGTCATTAATCTTGCATTATTTCAATACATTAAGCAAATAATATCATATAATCGTGTCTTATAAAGCAAATAATATTGTTAGAGTTACAATAAGTTGGTGGGTAGCCTAGCTAGTGTGGTGTTTCTATAAATAGAGAAACTTATGCTTGGTACCTCATTACAAATTTGTGATTAACCAAGAAGCCTAGAGAGAGAGAAAGAGAGAGAGAGTTCTTTGCAAGCATAGTTAATTGTTTGTGTAATAGTTTTTAGTCTCCTAGTAAGATTTTATGGGGAGGTTTTTGAATATTAATGTGGGTATTCTCGGTTTTATGTTTATTATGGTGTTGATGTTGTCAGTTGCAAACATACAAATTACGGCTCAAGGTGAGGGTATTGGGGAAGGTATCTGGGAGGTTGCCGGGGGTATTGGCGAAGGTATCGGGGAGGTTGCTGGGGGTATTGGTGATGGTGTCGGTTCGGCTGGTTCTGGCATTAGTGATGGTGTCGGTTCGGCTGGTTATGGCGTGGGTAAAGGTATTGGTTCGGCTGTTGGTGGGCCTTAATTGGTTCCGGTGATTCTGGCAAAGGCTCTATAAGGAAGTGACTGTTAGACGGTGATACGATTACATAGGTATCGCCGGAACAAATACTAGTTCTCGATCCATGCAACATACATGTGGAGATTGTATATAAACTTGAATGAGAAACAAATGAATAATAATCTATCTTATGAGATTTTAAAGTGTTTTATCTTTCTGATTGGGGTGTTTGATAGTATGATAAGGCATTAAGGCTAAGTCTCATGAGGGCTTCACCATCCCCCGGTCTGACTCAAAATCGTGGTATAAATTCTCCCTTTCTGAAATGCCAATGAATCCAAAGTTTAGCATGGAACCATTTCTCGTTACCTTGGGAAGGAATAGTTTCTTGTCTTCTCACTATTTTTTGTTTCTGTTGCTCTATCTCACACATTTATTTTAAGTTATAGTTTATTTATTTATTTTCTCATTTTTTATTTCTCAAGCGAAAAACCAATTCTGGCTTTGACGCTTCATAGTTTCACAATCGCAATACTCAGTCCCCCCCTCACAAGTGACGTGTCTTGGATTGTGAAACTCATATGAAAGGGACCATAAGACTCAGTTTAACAATGGATTATTAGGCCATAATCCATGACATGTTTGGTAACCATTGTGATAACCACTTGAAGATAATAAAAAATTTGAGAAGAAAAAAAAAATGCTCAAACTAAACAAATAAACAACTTCTATTACATCATGGTGATTTTTGTTACAACAAATCCATATTTCTTTTCATGTCATCAACATTAACGTACTATATATAAGGTGTAAACAACTATGAAAATAAATAGTAAACTATTAAGAACACATCAATTATCAACCCTTGTATTGATTTCGTAATTCCTATACCGAAATCATTTGGCCGAAGATTTTACAACTCTAAAAATTAAATTAAAAAAAAATCTAGAGTTAATTAAAGTGGATAATAAATGAACCCTTAACACAGAAATGATTATAAAATCTAGAGTTGATGGTGGCGGTAAATCATCAACAAGCCACAGTACTCCTATAAAGACATTATTCAAAATTTGTGGACTCGTTCTCTGTATATCACCAAGTCTACTTTTAGTGGTATGCTTATACAAATGTGGTCTGTCATCATCAAGAAAACGCAGAGAAAGGAAATTGATCTGTAATTGCATTAATTCCTATGCAGTTAAGAATATATGGGTACAGAATATCTAAGGTACGTATATCAAACCGCTAGTACTATGAACCGAGTTTGAAGCATAGAAGAAGAAGAACCGAGAACCGAAGTTCAATGTACTAGAGTTACTATTAGGCCGTATGAAGTATGAACCATGTCTAAGCTAATTAGTATCTTTTGCTTCATTTGCTATATTACTACGTCCATAATATCTTTCTTCTGTCAATAATTCCAAGCAAAAGCTGGGAAATCTGCAGCGAAGTGACAACTTTTCAAGACTAGGATTTTGCTGTCCGTAATCCACTGGTCAGTGGCATTGCATTTACATTCTCATTTGAAGGTGTCCCAAAAAAGATCCGTAGAAAAGAATGTAGAATTACTCACTTTAGTCACTGTTTTATTGATATGCATGTTTCCATTTTACTTATAAAAAAAAAACATGTTTCCATTTTTCTTAATACACATTTTTTAATTTTTTTTATTTTTTTTTTACAAAAAACTGACTAGGAGCATTTTAATAAAAAGTCAACAAAAAAGAATGAGGGGACTAGGCCAAAACCTCAAAGATAGGAGAAGAGAAGACAAGAACAAAAGTAAAAGAACATGATACAAATTATCTAAAACGATAAACTAACAGACTTGATCTGTCTATACCCACAGCTGATCGAATAAAATGCGGTGGCTCATTCCACCATTGCGAGCCTGTAGATCCCCACTTAGCCGGTAAATCCGCTACATCATTACCCTCTTTATAGATATGAGAGTACCTGAATTGAATTGTCGATAAAAACTTTATACAATTACCCCAATGAACAGCTAAATTCCACGACACCAAAGAATGATCAGATAAAGCGCCAATGACATGCATGTAATCACATTCAAACCAAATATGTCTCATGCCTCTGGAACATGCGATCCTGAATGCAAAAAATAGCTTCCCAAAATTCAGCAGAAAAAACAGAGTTATCCACACGGATGGATTGTGCGAAGCTCCCAACAACTACACAATTACTGTTCCGAAATACCACGCCACATCCAGCTTGCCCGGGATTCCCCAACGAACTACCGTCAGCGTTAATTTTGAACCAACCATAAAGCGGAGGTTGCCATTTTACCTCAATAATTTTAAGAGCTTTAACGGCTCTTCCATTCACCTTAAAGAACCTCAGAACGAGCAGATCCTCCATTTTATTTCGCATATGACCCTTGTTAAGTCCACCTGATTCTTTGATTAATACCTTCAGCTTAGATGTCGCTTGTTCAAATGAAGTTACCACATATTGGTACCTTAATTGATTTCTAATATTCCATATTAGCCAAATATTATTGATTACCGCCACCCATAACAAATTTTTTACCTGAGAGCTACTATCATAGTTTCGAACAAGAGTAAACATACCTCGGATAGATGTCGCGGTAAGGAGCACATTAAAAATGCTTCCTATCCAGTTCCACAAGGCAACAACAAAAGAACACTCAAAGAAGAGGTGTTGTTGAGTTTCAAAACAGCATGGTCTCTGGCAAAGATTACAGCAAGACGCCGTACTAGTTTTAGAAAAAAGCACCACGTCATCAGTCGGAACACGACTGTGAAGAAGTTTCCACACTACGCCTGCCCTCCTTGGTGGCGTCTTAATCTTCCAAAGGTCCACAAAACAATTATCAATTTGTCTTTTCGGCCTACAATATTCAAATGCTTCTTTCATATTCACTATTCCCTTACTACCAGGCAGCCAAACCATCCTATCATCAATGTGTTCAGCAAACGGCGTGCTCCGTATGTGTTGCTGAATTAAACCTTGTAGCTCTGGCATATATCCCGGTATCTGCCAATTACTATCCACTATAAAACCAGCCACCTTATTTTCAATTTGTGTCACGTCCAGCTCCAAGTAGTCTCCAATCTACGAACCCAAAGTACCGCACCAATTATCTCGCCAGAAATCAATCTTCGTGCCATTACCAACCAACCAAAATATATCCTGCTTAATACGGTCCCACTGACGCCGAATTCCAGGTAATATCGAAGACTTCTTATAAGAGTGTCCCGAGAGCCTGGTCTGTATAAAAGAGCATCAATACGCCTCTCCCGTCATAATTTTCCATGTAGTTTTCATTAGAGCAGCATGATTTAAGCTCACTAGAGGTTTAATATTCAAACCTCCACTGGTTATGTTTTTGATACATATTTTTTAATCCACTGGTCAGCTATACATATTTTTTTTAATACATACTGTATTTCTTTGCGTATCATGTTTATCTCCAATTGTAATTAGTTTCAACCGAGTCAACTCAAACATTATTCCCAGAACAACTCGTACGGTCATATACCAATCCATATCGAGCAAGACAAACTTCCAGCAATCTGATTGATATATATGGTGCTGTATGACATTCAATATGGTCCCGGGCGTCATCAATAGGAAGGCAGAGCTGGGCCAGCTGGCCGCAATACCCTACAGCTACAACACCATTAATGAGATTCTGACATTCGGAAAGAACCAGATTTTGGGCATACCAAAATCTTCTTAGACATACAAAGCATTAGTCCTAACTTGGGTGATCTTATAAGGGTACCTTATGGGATGGTTCAATTACCTATATGCCCTTAAGTCCTTTAAATTACTACTAATCTATCCCTAATCCTAATACAAAACCTATAATCAACTACACCTAAAATCAGTTTCATTCACATTCTTCTTCTTCCTCTCCACAGCCGAACTCATTCACCCTTCCCTTTCTTTTTTTTTCATCGCGGAAATTTAATCGTCGATTCGTGAAAATTTAGTCGACGATTAAACTCATCTATATAATGGGTCGTCCGGAAATGAGAATAAGAAGGTTAGTTCTACAAACCCATCTCGTATTTGATGTTTTAGATTGGTTTGGTCGATTTAATTCGTCAAAATCATGTTTCTGCGGCGGTTACAGGGTATGGTTCGACGCAAAACAAATCTTAGATGTGCGCCGAGCTGTTCTTGAAACTGAACCCTGAAAGTGCATATGAACGGCTTGGCGTATAATCGAAATCCGTTTTGAGCCGAACTTAGTGACACATAGACTTATATTTTAGGATCGGCTTATTCGATGGTGTTAGTTTTGTGCCGAATATGTTTTGTGAATTTCAGAAATTTTGCATGTGCGTAGGATCGGCTTGTATGGTAGTATTAGTTTTCTGCCGAATAAATGTTGTTTGAATTTCAGAATTTTTGCATGTGCTTAGAAGAGGGGTCGTGGTTAAATGCCCTTAATCAAATCCACTTCTTTCATCAACAAGTCGATGCATAGATGGGAGACTCTATAAGTTAATTCCCGTAGCCAATTAGTACCATAATTCTTGTGTCTAAACATAAGGTCATGCTCGAACGCGGTTTTAATTCTCACAACATCACTTTTGAAATATTCATCAATTGCATCAAAAATCGTGACAAAAGTGTCAACACAACCAAAAAGGTTCCTCTTCAACCGATAATGAGCCGACTCTACCATACTTGTGGCTTGGTTGTCGAAGTGTTTGTGCCGATTTGTGAAACAACTCACGAACCTTTCTTTATTAGGTTCCAACACATCTTTGACCAAGTAAGTAATGACATCGGGGTAGGCGGTCTTCTAATGCTTAATAAGCATTTTAAAATTTTCTTCATAGACATCCTCGGTGATTGACCATATCAAAGCTTCCCATTCGCCTTGGAAAGCTTCCCACAACATCTCATTATGTTCATATGCTTTCAAGAATTCCTTCTTTTTCTTTACTCGTGTCTCCAACGGTAGCTTAGCAATATTCTCTAATTCTTTCAACTTAAGTGGTTGAATTATCGATTGACATTTTTTCCTCACATTGCACCATATGTGAAACGTACAAAGAAAATTGAATGCATCCGGAAATACCTTCTTAATAGCATACATCAACGATGAATCTTGATCGGAAACAAACACTTTAGGAAGATAACCCTCCCGGAAGATTAACTTCAATTGTTCTAACCCCCAAACACAACTCTCTTTCTTCTCTTTTTTCATGAAACAAAAAGCCACGGTGAACGGTGCCTTTGCCGAAGTATGCCCCACAATGTTCATCAACGACATCTCATATTTATTAGTCTTGTACGTGCAATCCAATATAATAACTTGTGGGAAGCATAGAGTCAATTGGGCGCATTCCGGGTGGGAAAGGAAAAGGTGTGTGACTTGACCGAAGTCATCCAACTTCTTTTGGCAAGCGTAGTTATTCTTCACCCCTAACCACATTACTTGTTGCATCACCATTCTACCTTGCAAATTGAGTCTTCTAATATTTTGTCTTGCATTGTAGATAGTTTGCATAGTCGACTTGTTATTCTTGTTGTCCGCCTTCAATTTTCTAAGAATCCTAGAAGGTGGCAAACGTGCCCGTGTCATTTTATCCACTTCTAGCATCTCGTCGGGTTTGAGTCGCGCTACTTTCGCATGTCCATGAAGGTCTTTGGGACGTGGGTGGTTATGACGACAATCCATATCTTTATTCATTATCCAATATTGATCTTCTTTGTTCATGGACTTATTCTTGAGGTTGAAAACGATCTTGAAAGGGAAATTTCTTTTCTTCGTCTTCGTCCTATTCTTTCTCCCGGTCTTCCCAACGTATATAGTACCCTTTTTAACCTTGCTAGCGCCGGTTCCACTACGCTCACAAATAATTTCAAACCGATCCCATCGGATTTGTTGTCCTTTAACTAGTACAAAATTTATCTTCATCGCGTGTTTCTCAAGCCAATCCAGAACTTCTGGTTTAGTTTTCCATATCTACGTTCATTCCAAAACAAGTAATTTGTAATAAAAACTTTGGAATATTCCGACAACATTAAGGTAAACAAAAGGTTCTTACATACCAAATCATTTTGGAAGTGATCCTTGGTATCCTCGTGAATTATGTCTACTGGATCAGGTTGATTTTCCATGGGTCCAAGAACGATCTACAAAGAATATCACAAGGTTAAACACTAGAAAGGGAATATAATAACAAGGTTCGGCGCATTCGATAATCACATTATGTGCCGAATTATAAACATTTACAGGTTTCGGCTTATACGATATCCTCAATATGTGCCGAACCACGAACAATATTTTAACCCAAAAATTAACAAATTCATGTTCGGCTCAGACGATAATCATATTATGTGCCGAACCTTGAACATAAGAGGTTTCGGCTGATATGATATTCTCCATATGTGCCGAACCAGTAACAATATTTCAACCCAGAAATTAAAAAATTATGTTCGACACATACGATTTTGGATATGTAAGCCGAATTAGTAATGATTCTATTCCGGGTTATTCAGGATGTTGTTCGGCTTACTATGAAACTTTCATATAAGCCGAACTAGTGTCTAGAAAAAGGGTTGGAATTGGAAATTATAGGTTCGGCGCATGCAGTAAACAGATTCAGTAAGCCGAACCGTTCATCAATTGGTAGATTCGGCTCATAGATGTGAGCCGAACCTCAACCTGTTTCGCCGAACCATAATTCAAAAAACCTAACTTTTGATAATTGAGAGCTATAGAAGTGAGATTAAGTATAGGATATAAGTGTACCTGTGTATTAAAAGCATTGGGTTCCTCATCAATGTCTTCATCATCAGGATTTGGCTCATAAAAATCATCATCTTGAGTTTGTGTTTGAGTTTGAGTTTGAGCTTGAGTTTGAGTGGGTGTAAAATCATTCTCATAATCTAAGAAATCAGCCATTTCTGGATCATTGTTGTAGTTGATATGTATTTTCCTAGGTTTTTTAGATGAATGATGACCCTCCTCATCCTCCATTGAATCAAGAATTAAAATTTTCTCACTTTCTCCTTCTCTTTCTCTCCTTCTTAACCAAACCAAAACTTTGATTTTTTTTTTCCTCAAATTTTTCATCTAAACAAATCTTATAATTCTGAAAATTATTTTAATCACTAAATAAAATATTTAACCACTAATCAAGATTATTAACACTAATACATAAAGGGCAGATTTGCCATTAAAAAAATTTGGGTTAAGGGGTTATCTGATTTTGCTATTTCACAACCTTTTTTGTCTTCATTCAGTATGCCTTGGAAGATTTTGGTATGCCCAAAATTATAGTTCTTCGGAAAGACATCACTTGTGCAGTGCAAGCGGCAGTTGGGTCAAGACTACTCAAGAATATATACTTAACTACATCGTACTGGGGATGAACTAAAAAATGGGTTACATGGCTTGAAAATTTGGAACGCGTTCGAGCATTCGCCACCCGCCTTCTGGTCCAGTCCGTGCATCAATTGAACTAACCCGCAGAACTCTAAAATTTAGGTAACCCGTGTTGACAGAGTTTGGTGTGGCTATTTTAATTAGGGAAAAATATCGTTTGGTCTTTTTTTAGGTGGGCCCATGTCTGTTTGGTGCTTTTGCAAAACAACTTTACTGTTTGGTCCATAATTATTTAAAAATATAAAACAAACAAAAATACCCTTCTGTGTTAATTTTTACTTATTTTTTTGTAGCAGTTCATTCTGTGTGATGAACCATCAAAGTTCATTCTTACAAATGAAAACCTAATAAAAACCAAATTAAATCACATATGAACGAACTTCATTATTTCATTAAAATTCTACAAAAATTTCATTATTAAGAACAAACCAGAGTTCATTTCTGGAATGAACTCCTCATAAAACCCATATAAACCAGAGTTCATTTCTGGAATGAACCCCTCATAAAACCTATATAAACCAGAGTTCATTTCTATAATGAACCCCTCATAAAACCTATATAAACCAGAGTTCATTTCTGGAATGAACTCCTGATAAAAACCTATATAAACCAGAGTTCATTCCTGGAATGAACTCATGATAAAAACCTGTATAAATGATTATGTTCATCAATAGCAGAGTTCATTCCAAAAATGAAGTTCATTTCATTAATGAAGTTCATTCCAGGAATGAAGTTCATCTTAAGCAGCAGCAACAACAACAAAACGCATAAATCTTCATCTTCAACAACAACAACATATTTCTAGGGTTTAACGAGTTCATCGTCATCATCATCTCCAATCGCAGCAACATCAAGAAAACCAAAAAACCTAATTAAATCTTCAACAACAGCAGATCTATCTTGAGTTCGTCTTCATCTTCATCACCAATCGCAACAAACATCAAGAAAAACAAAAACCTAATTAAATCTTCAACAACAGCAGATCTATCATTGACAACGACAACAGTAGTAGAAGATGAGTTCGTTCCATCAAGAAAACACATCAAAATCTTCATCACAAATCAGAGTTCATTCCTGAAATGAACTCTGTCATCTTCATCTTCTTCATCAGCAGCAGCAACTCATCTTCATCATCTTCATCCTCTCCATCATCAGCAGCACCAACAGACGAAAAAACATCAAAATCTTCATCACAAACCAGAGTTCATTCCAGAAATGAACTCCGTCATCTTTATCTTCTTTTGTAGATTCGAAACTTACCCAAGCATGTGAAGATGATAAAGGTTCATCATCATCTTAAATAACAGTAGAATCTTCATCCTCACCGTCTTCATCATCAAAAAAAAAACGCAAAACTTCATCGTATTCATCATCATCATCATCGTTCATCTTCTTCATCACTAGCAGAGAAAAAAATAAAGAGAAGAGAGAATCATTCATCATCATCTTCATCTTCTTCATCACTAGTAGAAAGAAAATAAAAAAGAAAAAAAAAGAGAGAAATTATATATCTGAAAATATAGGAGAGAAAGTAAATCTGAGAATGATTTCTTCTCTCTTACTTTTTGACTATATATGGTCCTAATCTAAAAGGGTATTTCTGCCACTACAAGATGACAATTACATCATCCATGACGTCATCGGAGAACCAAACCATAATTTCTAGGACCAAACTATAATTTGTATTACCAAATAGGATCAAACAGACAATTGACTAGGTCAGCTAGACTAGACTCTCTCTAATATATTATTTGTAGGACCAATTGGTATTTCCTACTTTAATTAGTGCATTACTAACGAATATTCCATTGTTCTTAATTTGTTAAATTTGTTTATCCTCTTATTCTTTTTTGTTGAGTGCCTTCTCCAATTTGAGTAGGCGGAATAGTGGAATACAAGTAATGTTGCATTATTTCAATTTATTAAGCAAATAGTGTAATCTAATCTTATCTTTGGAATTGATGGACCACATAATTATCTAGTATTTGTACTAAGTGTGGTGTTTCAATAAATAGAGAACTTGTACTTGATACAATGTCATTACAAATTTGTGACTAATTAGGAGCAACAGCCAATATATACATATATATATTTCATTGCAAGTTTAGTAAATTGTTTTTTCTGTAGTAGTCTTTTGTCTTAGTAAGATACTACATATGGGGAAGTTTTTAAACATAAATGTTGGTATTTTCGGTTCCATGTTTATTATGGTAGTGATGTTGTCAGTTGCAAACGTACAAGGAAAACTCATTTATGGTGCAGTCCGTAGAGCAACTGCTGAAGGAAGTATACCTGTTACAGACACAAGTTTGGATGAGGCTGGTGGCGGGGGTATTGGGGGAGGTATTGGTGAGTCTGCTTCAAGTGTTGGTTCCGGTATAGGCAACGCTGCTAGGGGCACTGGTGAGGGTGTAGGTAGCGCTGCTTCAGGCATTGGTTCTGTTGTAGGTCAGGGTGCTAGTACCGCTGGTTCTGGTATAGGTCAGGTGTTGCGGCTGCCGGTTCTAGTAAAGGAAACACTGCTGGGGGTGCTGGGGAGGGTATAGGAAACCTTCTTGATGGTGTTGGTGAGGGTTTAGGAAACCTTGTTGGGCGCGAGCATATAAATAACGCTAGTTCTTGTATAGGCAACGCTTCTCGGGGTGCCGTGGAATGTGGGGTGCATAATTGATTCTGGTGATGCCGTGATGCTGATAAAGGCTCCACCGGAAAGTGATGTCTCTTTGACTGTTAGAAAGTTGATACGATTACAAAGATATCTTTTTTTTACTCGGTCAATAAAATTAAGTAAAAAAACGAAAACTGTACAAGACTAGGCCAACTAAGAGGCTAGCCGTGAGGCCATCCACTAGTTTAGCCTATTTGAAATGAAAATAAACCTCTTCAGGCCATTCTACAGATAGAATAAAACCTGGCCTACCCTCATAAAACTCAAAAATATCTTCAGCCAACAAACAGGCTTGCTTGGTCAAAGCATCAGATGAAAAATTAACTTCCCTATAACTATAAATATAGCGGATGTTATTGTAAAAAGTCTTCGCCATTCTCCACTTCTGCATTAGCTGCCATGGAAGCTTACCCTTTTGGAAAGCTTGAATACAACTCATCGAGTCTGAGCGAATGCAAATATTTTTAACATTCCACCTCTTTGCTAGCAGCATCGCACCATAAATTACCGCACACACTTCTGCATAATAATTAGTTTGCCAACCAAGGCCAACACAAAGAGCTCCAAGCACCGCCGCATTCGCATCACGATAAGTAACACCAGCACCGGCCTGGCCTGGATTACCAAGTGAAGCCCCATCACAGCAAATCATGATTTCATCTTGATTAGGAGGTGACCAACTATAATAGGGCTGCACATGGGCGAGTATAAGCTAAAACCAACCTCGCACCCACAGACTGCAGATTTTTTTTCATAACCAACCCCGCACCCACAAAAAACGGGCGGGTTTTGTTACCCGCCCGCTACGGGTTGGGCGGGTATGGTTTAAACGGGTTTAAACCCGCTTTATATTCAAGAATTTAGAGTAACTTCTATTCTCCTTGATTAAGTGAGAAAAAAACCAAAACCCCCAATATATTCATACCTAGGAAGTTCACAGATAAAGATTAAGTGTTGAATCTGTTGATTTTGCGATTGTTGTCGATTTCTGGTGAAGATTCGAAGTTGTTGTTGTCGATTTCTAGTGAAGATTTCTGGTAATTGTCGTTTGTAGGTGAAGAAGAAGAACTGAGGAGGAAGAAGAGGAGAGGCCGAACAGAGAGAAGAGTGTAGAAAGTGAATGAGGTTTATCAGTTATCCTATCTACTAGTATTAGGGTTTCATAATGGACGGCTATGATTAGTTTTATCTAATGGTATATAATCTGCGGGTTTTTTGGACGGGTATGGGCGGGTATTAGCTTCAACCAACGTCGCACCCACAGACAACGGGTTATTTTTTTCATAACCAACCCCGCACCCACAGCGGGCGGGTATGGACTAAAAACCCACGGATTTAGCGGGTACGGGTGGGTTTGGGTATCGTGGACGGGTCTTGTGCAGCCCTAAACTATAACCTCAATTGGAGTCGAAATTTTGCACGATCTATGCAACACTTTAAAATAATTTAAGATGCGCAATCTTCCACATTGTTATACATATGACCCTTCATTCTAATTGAGTTATCACGGATTATCTGATAGACCCTGCCTTTAAAGCCAAGCCATTGAACTGCCATATCTTAAAAAAAAAGCTTTATTGCGCAACCTCCATAATTCCGTGACAATTGCAATATTTGCAACTAGCCACAGGCGCTTTATCATATCATGCTACGCATGATTACGGAGATATCACCCACACAAGTAGTAGTTCTTGATCCATGCACATGCACATCAAGATTGTATAAAGTTAAATAAGAAAACAGATGAAGAATAGGTGTATGCTATTAGATTTTAAAGTGTTATCTTAATGATGGAGGTGTTCGGTAAGTGTTATAATAGCAATGGATTATGAGGCCATAATCCATTGAGATTGTTTCTTATTTGGTAACCTTTGTGTAACAAATTGTGCATAATGACAAATCTGAGAAGAAAAATTGTTCAAGAAAACAAGTAAAAACTTCTATTGGATCATAATGATTCTTTGACGATAGATATTTTTTTCTTCTCATTTGACATTAAATATTAGGACTATTATGGTGTAAACAACTTAGATATTTTTTCATGTCAAGAATAGTCTTAGGTTAAGAGTAGTTATGGAGAAAGAATCAGAGGTTTCCTTAAAGGAAAATGAGAGAGAGAGTGACAATATTTATATTACGGAGACAAAGAGATAATAGACATGGAGGACCATTACCAGCTGTCATTCACTCACAGGATAAAGACGCCAAACCACTAGACATTATGGTACCAGAACGATGTTGCCAAGCTGGGAGGGTCGATCAAAAAAAGTCGAAAAACTCTAAATTTGATATTGTTGTTTGTACTCATTGTGTAGATCTCTTTAAAATCTTTCCAACGAGATAAAATTTGTAAAAATTTCAAAGCACGAATTTTTAGATATGTTAGATTTTAGTTTGCTTGCCAATTATATCCCTGAAAAAATAGGATCCACAAGAAATTATAATAGTTGGACTAAAAAGGAGGGACATTTCCAGTTTTTTAAGAACGCGCAATTGGAGGATATGACTTAATATCCCCATCCAATAACTTCTGTTAAAGGGTGATTTTTGGATATGGAAATACTAAATACTCTTTAGTATTTTAACTTCTTTTCTTCTTATCTTCTCCTTCTCATTCTCTTTTCCTTTACTGCCGGCTCTTCTCTTTGATTTTTCATTTTCTTCATCATCGATTTCATCGTTGTATCAAAAATTTCTTTGGCAATTAATTTATTATATAAATATATATACTTTCTTGAAAGAAACCTAATCATCGATTCGTTTTAAAAGAATTCGTTTATGTTAAGAATCAAAAATTGTAACTGTAAATTTTCAGTTTCAGTTACTATCGGCATTGTATTCATCATGAATACCATGTCGATATCTAGTGCCGGCATGGATTTTAAGATGAGTACCATGCCGATATCTTGTGCCATCATGGTTTTTAGGATGAATACCATGCCGATATCTTGTGCCGGCATGGGTTTTAAGATGAACACCATGTCGATATCCTGATAGCTCAGAAAGTCTCTCCCAAAATTTGTTTGTGCCGGCATTGTCGATTTCCAAGTGTACTGAGTCGATTTTTGGACAAAAACATACAAAAAATCTTGCATCATGTGCCGGCATGCTCGATAATGATATTTCTATGCCGGAAGTGTACATACAATTTCATAATCGGGGGATATTGTGTATCGGCATAGTGAACGTATGAATACCATACCGATTTGGTCCCTGCCGGTATAGTATTCATACTTTTACCATGCCAGGAATGAGTTTTTCAGGCGCAACAATGGCGAATTTAATGAAAAAAATCCAATTTTGAATACATTAATACCTATATATGAGTAATTGGAGCACTTATATGTTCAGCTTGTTTACTTTCCTGGGTTGGTTCTTCACCTAAACCTTCATGATCATAAATATCTTGATTTGATGTTGTTGCATCAACAATGTTTTATTCTAATGATTATCAAACTAATCTATTAACTTAACTAATTATATTTAACCACTAAATATGATTAATAAGGGGTAGATTAGGAATTGTATAAATTATTCGGATATGGGAGAACTTGATTTACAAAAGTATCCCCAATTAATAAAAGTATCCCCAATTGCGCGTTTTTTTTATTAGTAACCGTTTCCAATTTTTTTTTATCAAATTGCACTTATTTTAGACTCCATTTTATAAAAAATGTGACCATAAAAGGGACTCCCTCCCTTCGGACCTTCCGATCGGTCGGCCCAACTATACATAGACTTTGTTAGTTAAAGATTTACATAACAAAAACGAACATGGTTATAACAGAAATGTAACAATAGAAAACAAAAGAAATGTAAGAGCAGAAATAAAAGAAAAAAAAATGTTATCACAAACACTATCTCAATTACCTCCCTGAAGCACAAGGGTCTTTAGTACCATACACATACATTTTGTTAGCTAACGATTAACATAACAAAAACGGACATAGTTGTAACATAAATGTGACTGCAGAAAACAAATAAATGTAAAAGCAGAAATAAAAGAAGAAATGTTATTACAAACACTATCTCAATTACCCTCCCTCAAGCACAAGGGTGTTTAGCACCCGAAGCATTTTTTTCAAAAATTCAAATGTTGGACTTGCCAAACCGTTTGTGAAGACATCAGCTACATGTCTTTAATGGATATGTACTTAACATGCAAAATGTTGTTACGAACAAGCTCTCTGACAAAACGAAAATATATAACCAAATGTTTCATTCTAGCGTGGAACATGGGATTAGAAGTCAGGGCTATAAAACTCTTATTATCACACAAAACAAGTGGAGCTTCTGTAATAAAATTTGCAGATCCCTCAAAATTAGTTCTTAAAGTCAAATTTTAACTGGTCATGTAAGGACCCTCAAGCTCGTAAATGCTATTAGACTAGTCAAGAGACGACTCAGCCGCTAATACCTCGATTAATTAGAGATGAACCTTAATTAATAAAAATTAATCTAACAACGATCTAGATTCGAAACTAGTACCATTAGATAGATCTTGAAAAATTAGTCAAAATAGACTACTCGAACGTGTCATTCAGACACCGGACGAAGAAGATATCACTGGATCATAGTAAGAAGGACAAATAATCATTTTTGCATCTAGACCGACCTGGCTGCCCGTATCAATTTATTGGGTGTCTTAATAATTTTCCTTGGTCTTATCGTCAGAACCCATCGAGATAAACTCGATCCCAGCTCATTCTTACTCGTTCTTTCTTTCTTCTTCTTCTTCTTCTCGTTTTCTCTGGTGATTTTGTGAGATGATTCTGAGGTCGAATTGAAGTGAAACTTAGGGTAAACATTAGGATTTGATTACTGGTGGTGGTGTTGATGTTATATGAGCTTGGGAGAAGAAGGAGGGATGCTGTTGAATCAATTAGGATTCTGTTCTTGAGTTGGAAGAGTGATTACGAGGGGTTTTGAGTTTCTTTTAGATGAAGAATCGAATGGGTTGGTGTTTAATTAAAGTTCTGAAGCTGTTCTTATGAAGAATCACAGAACCAGGTAATTTACGGTTTCAATTAATTCGATTTCCTTCTTGGGATTGTTGTTATTTGATTGAATTGGTATAGGGGTTGTGTTTGATTGAAGTCTAAATGGCTATATGAAGTTTAATTTGATTTAGTTATGAATTGATGTTGCAGGGAATATTTGTATGAACTGAGAAATTGTGTGTGGCTGGTATTGAAGTTTTAGTTATGAATTTCCGAGTTGAACTGTAGGTGATGATGTTTAGCTAGATGGTCTGAGTTAAGTGAGATAGCAATTCATGAGCTGTTGAGATGACAATATTGAACTTGAACTGAACTCAAGAAATGAGGATGTATAACAGATGCAGGTATGAAGACATGAAGTCAATGAATTTGAACTGAAATTGCAGATGTAGAGCATAAATGTTCTGTTGGTGTTTATTGTGTTGAACTGATAAAGAGGAATTGATCTCAGTGGCTTGAGCAAGCTAAATCAAGTGCTATTTCAGGTGGAGGTCTTGAAAATGTGCTAGTGATGAATGTGATAGTAGAACTATGTAGACCTGCAGTCTATTGAGAAGGATTGGTGATAATTGTTGCTGGGATTGATGTGGAGTTTTATGTGTATGGAGAGGATGATGAAGTCAAGTATGAGCAGTTAGTGGTGGTGGTGGTGTTAATGCAAAAAGAATGTAGTTGAGTTACAAATGTACACAAGGAAGGATTGATGAATTACAGAGAATGAAGCTAGTATTGTAGTGATTGTTATGCTAATGCTGTGGTGCTGAAGTGCAGTGGAATATGTTAATGAAATGCAACTGAATTATGAAGTGATGGGTTATTATGAATGGTGATAAATCTGCGGTTGTTCTCCAATGACAAAAATGGATATGTAAACAAGATTGCAGTTAGAGATAGTTTGAGTTAGAACTAAGGAGTTGTATTGCTGAAGTTGTTGTTAGTGATAATAATTGTATGAATTCTTGTTTGTTGAAATTTAAACCTATTAGTCATCTTAGTCAGTTAAATTGACTTATCTGAATAGTTTGGTCTGATTGAGTTGAATCTATTGAACTCAGTAGCGACTCGCCTGACTCAGTAAACTGAGTTAACCAGTTGACCAGACATTGTCTAGTTTGACCGAGTTGACCTTGGACCATTTGACTTCCCTTGACCTTTGACTTGGACCTTGACTGTTAGTTTGACCGTTAGTGACGGTCAGTTGACTCAGATGGCCCAGGCTTTTGGTTAATAGGTGATAAGAGATTTTTGGTGGTTGTAGTAATGATGATAAGGGGTATCGTTCAAACTCGAACTTGTGAAGGTAATGGATTTTCAGATTTAAAAATATATATACAAATATTGACAAATTGGTAGAGAGGTACTGGGACTAATGATTCGGCCAATCTTCATAACTTAAGGCTTAATGATTTATTCTCAACAATAATAGCTCAAAACATATATGGACTCTTATTTTGCCAAAGTCGATTCTCAAAACATTGGTTGTAAATGTTAAGCATGGAACATCAAATCACCTAAGCTAAGCATGACCCATCTAATCAAATAACACCCAATTTAATCAAATCATATTTCACTTAATTTTTAATGCAAAAGTCTTAAAAAGAATTAATAAAATTACCCATTTATGAAGCTCGGCCTCCTCCGTCGCCCCAGTGTTGGGGTTTAAATCATCATAGTAAAAATGCTCTCAAAATATTTCATTGATGCTCAAAAGTGTTTTACAATGAAGAGAAATACAAGAAATTGATGTAAAACAGAACTCTGCGACCCACAGAAGGCGTCCAGAATCAACGACAAGCTGAGGTGCTGTTGTTATTGAAGAACTACGACCCACAGACGACAGTCGATTTCACTGTTGAGGAACGACTGCTGCTGCGAGTCCGTTCTTCGTGTTCTTCAGGCGTGTTAATGGCAGCAACAGCAGCAGGTAAGTTCTCTGCAACTCCTCCTGCGCCTCTCTGCTCGCCTCCAAACCTCCCCAAACTCTCGACAATATTCTCTCACCTCTCTCCACCTCTTATATACTTCACAGCCCCAAATAACTCGCTTAAATCTGAGTTTATCTCCCTTTTTCCTTTCCCTCAAGTCTCTGTCTTCTCTTCAACTACAGGTCACGAATATCTGCTATTTTTCCTCTTCCTTACGCGCTGAGTTACTCTTAACTTTCCATATTGATGTGTATGAATATTAGGAGAATATTGACTGCACTTTCACACGTAACTTCCTTGATTATTTTCTCCAGAAAAGCCGATAATAACTCAACGTCCTGTTTACTTCCAAACTCGGCTCCTAGCCAAATTTGATACCGTCCAGCAACCTCACCAGGCCTGTTTAGTTAATTATAGCCCATTCGTAACAAATCCAGCAATTGAATCTACTTCTAATTCGTCCATAAAATCGAACCTTAATATCAGTTCCGCTGCAAAGTCCTTTCCCGCCAAAATTCTGTTTTAAACGTGAAGAAGGGTGTCCCCCTATCCAGCTCCGGTGTCCCTTTAGCAGCTGCCTGGAAATGGGTCACCCCTTAGTAATTAGGTTACCCCTTATCCAAAATCGAGGGTCCGTATAGTGATTTTCTCCCACGAGCGCAAAAACCATTTTTTTAGCCAATTTCGCCGCAAAAGCTTATTTCTCCAGAAATACCTACAGGGACATAAAAAACCATAATAAGTACAAAAATGGGTACTAACACAATATACAATTGGGCTATATTAGACACATAAATGCGTCTATCAATAGGCCTGTTTAGTAAACTTAGGTTTTGGAGTCAGTTTTATAATTGAACAATGAATTGGACCTTGTGGTCCGGTTTGACCTTTGGTTTCTTCTACAAGGGTGTAGATCTTCTTAAAACTTATCTAATTGAATGTAGAACCAACCCAATTGAATTAGTAAACCTTTATATGTGCTAAGATAGAATAATAAGATGCAAAACATAAATGGGCTTAGAACCATTAGATGGTTCACTTACCTATAACTAGAGAATTGTATGAGATTATGTTACGAGCCTTTTGACTACTTTTTATAATACTTGTGTGATTAACAGTTAGTCTATATTAACAACGAAGGATTCCAAGGATGAACCAGTGGATTGTGGATTTCAAGGTAGGCGTGGCTTGTCATCAAAACAGGTGGAAACTCTGTAACCTTCTTGTAGTCATTGAGCCTTCTTTCTATTGCGAGCATGATGAGTCTTTATTACTTTTTGGAAAAACAGGGGTCTAACAACACCACCCAATATTTTGCGTAGCAATCTGTATGGACAAACTCCGAAATACTTTGCTAGAGAATCAACTAGACAGTCAGACTCAATCTAGATTGAAGTATCTTAAGGAGTCAATATCTCTCACTTGTTTTGATTTACTCAAGCTAAAACAATAGGGAGTCTTTAACCAAACACAAGGAATAACTTGGACGGTACCAAAGACCAATATCCAAGGATCAATCAATATCAATCAACAACCAAAGGTTGGATTTCCAATTGATGATCTTAACGCACAACCTGTATTATTTCAATTACATAAAATATAATGCGGAAAAGAAATAACATAGACACCAGAAGTTTTGTTAACCAGGAAACCGCAAATGCAGAAAAACCCCGGGACCTAGTCCAGATTGAATACACGCTGTATTAAGCCGCTACACACACTAGCCTACTCCAAGATAACTTCGGACTGGACTATAGTTGAACCCCAATCAGTCTCTCACTAATTCAAGGTACAGTTGTACTCCTACGCCTCTGATCCCAGCAGGATACTACGCACTTGATTCCCTTAGCTGATCTGCCCACAACTAAGAGTTGCTGCAACCCAAAATCGCAGACTTGATAATAAACAAATCTGTCTCACACAGAAAAGTCTATTAAAGGATAAATCTACCTCCCACAGAAAAACCCTAGGTTTTGTTCCGTCTTAAGATATAAAATCAAGGTGAACAGGAACCAATTGATAATCCGGTCTTATATTCCCGAATAACAGCCTAGATTAATCAATCACCTCTCAACAATCCTTCTTGACTACACAAGCGGTTTGTCGAGGAATCACAAACACTGAGACGAAGATGTTTGTGACTTGTTTATCTTGCCTATCGGAGAATTCTCATGATCTCAAGCCAATCAAATATTGTACTCGTACGATAGAAGATGCAAGATCAGATCACACAACTACGATAAAAGTAGTATCGGTCTGGCTTCACAATCCCAATGAATACTTTAAGTCGTTAACCTGGTTTTAGAGAACAAAACCAAAGGTTAAAGGAGAATCGACTCTAGCGAGCGCACTAGTATCACACAGACGTGTGGGGATTAGTTTTGCACAATACTAGATGTCTCCTTTATATAGCCTTCAAATCAGGATTTTGCGTTAGTTACAAAGCAATCCATATTCACCGTTAGATGAAAACCTGATTTAGATTCAAGCTAATATTTCTCAACCGTTAGATCGAAAACTTAGCTTGTCACACACACTTGGGTAGATGTTTACTGGGTTTGTAAAAACCGTGCCCAAATGTGTACGTGTATGTTGGTTCAACATAGTAACCCGAAAGGTTAACCATATGAGCATTTCGTATTAACTTAGTTCTTCTTCACCATAACTAGTTCAATTGACTCAAATGAACTAGTTAGAGAGTTGTTCAATTGCTATGAGATCTTATGTAACTACACAAGACACAATTGAAACAAAGATGATTCGGTTCGATGAATCGGCTCATGAACTTCATAGCCACAGTTTTCATAAAGCATTCCTTAGTAATTTAAGTTTCATGTTCAGAGCACATCTTTAGATCATAACCACTTAAGCTCACAAACAAGTTCGCGGACTTAAGGCAACCGGCAGAGTTTTCCAAACTCAACAGAAAATCTCTGCAAAGAGACTTCCGCCAGTTCGCGGACTAAACACGCAAACGAGTTTTTGGAAAATCCCAGCAGAAATTCTCGGTAAGAGAACTTCCGTCTGTTCGCGGACTGGGTTCGCGGACTTGGGAAAGCCAATTCCTCCGGTTTCTCTCAATCAACAAAGTTCGAAAACTTCGGATTAAGGAATACATGGTTATGTAATCTAAACTCTCATTCCAATCATTGAGACATTCTCAGAGGACGTTATATAGCCGTTATTCACAGACCGTTTCACGTCAGAGCAATTCTCAAAGTAATTGAAACTTTTCATGACTTTCGTCACTAGGTGAAGATAAACTTGATCAAAGCGAAACGCTTTACCAACACATGATTTTATATAATCTCAATTGTATATATTATTACTGCTCGATTTTATATTTATTATTGCTTTTTATGTCCCTGTAGGTATTTTTGGAGAAATAAGCTTTTGCGGCGAAATTGGCTAAAAAAGTGGTTTTTGCGCTGGTGGGAGAAAATTACTATACGGACTCTCACTTTGGATAAGGGGTAACCTAATTACTAAGGGGTGACCCATTTCCAGGCATCTGCTAAAGGGAGACCGGGACTGGATAGGGGAAGGTCACATTTCTTCACGTTTTCAAACATTCGTTTTGGCGGGAAACTGGCAGCAGCAAGGAGCAATTTTTGTGTGAGAATCTTTGGGAAGTTTTAAAGAGATTCAATTGTGGAATTTAATTGGGCTGGACTTACTAGAGCAAAACAGGGTTTGTGTGTGCGTTTGGATCGAACATGTTGGGCTAAAATGGCCGGGAGAAGTGAATCAAAGTTCAACAGGGATACGTATTCTTTCTGTTTATTTTCAAAGATTTTGTGAAGAATTTTGGGAGATTTTTACGCTGGATAAATATGTACCTAGTCTTGTTCAAGTCAGAGGAGAAGTTTGGAGAGTTAGAATAGGCCAGAAGACGCGTACAGAGAGGATTGAAGTGAGATTTTCTCTCAACTGTTGACCGAAGAGAATAAAAAGAATATTCATAGATAAACTCGGATTTGTGGATTTTGCTGGGTATAAAAAGGCTGGTTCGAGTACTAGAAAAGTTATCAAGAGTTTGGGGAAGGTTTGGGACGCAGAGGAGCGAAGAAGGATTAACAGCAATTCCCACCTGTTGCTGCTGCTTCCATTAGAGGACCTTGAAGAACACGAAGAACAGACTGCACAAAGCAGTCTTATTTTCCGCAGCGTCAACAACATCAACGGAGTATCGTTGCTTTACTGCAGTTCCCTGGTATCGTTTCTTTCTGGACGTATTTTGTGGGTCACAAAACCATTGTTTTATAACTTTTGACTCTTTTGATCACACTTTGATATTTGAATTAATATTTTGAGTGTATGATTAATATGAATAGCTAAACCCCAATACTGGGATGATGGAAGAAACCATTCTTTATGCATGAGTAATTTTTATTTAATTCTTTTATGACTATTTGCACTATTATGAATGGAATTATGATTTTTATTGATTATTTGTGATTTTTTCAGATGATGTATGCTTAATCCATGAGAATCTTGATTCATCATGCTTATGATTTACATCTAATACTTTACAAAATCTATTTTTCGCAAAGAAAAGAGTCGATATTTGTTATCATTATAAGCTATAATTGTCTAGAATTAATAGTTGATTCGCATGAGTATAAGAATTGGTGGAATCCTGAGTCCTAGTATCTCTTGATCCTGTGACAAATTTTGTATATATTTTTGTTTTAAAAATCTTTTCAAGTCCGAGCAACGAATCCTTATTTACTGCAATCGAAATACTACAACAAAATGGCGCCGCCGACCCGGACTTGTATATAGATTTATTTTATTTTATTTTAGGTTTATTTTGTTTTAATTATTTGTTCCTTTTTACTTTGTCTTTTTTTTTCTTTGATTTACAGGTTCGAAGTGGAGCACTAAGGACTTGGACTTGGAGAGGAAAAAGCTTAAAGCGAAAAGAGAAGAAAAGAGGACAATTTTAGGATTTAATTTTTAATTTTTAATTTTTTTTAGAGTGTGTGAGGAAAACTGTAACTATTTATTTTGGACTTTGGACTTTAAACAATTGGACTTTTTTTTTAACCCTACGGAAGGGTATTATTAAAAAAAAAAAAAAAAAATTAAATTGTGTGCAAGGAAGGAGGGTGATTACGATATCACCTCGGCCCCTCGGGTTCGCACACGGCATAGGAGTCGTGGCCCGAGTCGAAGACAACGGTTCATCCCCCGTCTGGTACGGGAGGTAAGTCCATCGAAACACTCGCGAATCTACTGTAAGCGAGTTACTGTATTCCTTAAGGTGATTCATTGATTGAGGAAGAATTTGGACTGTTTTTAATTTCCTAGTAAAGGGCAAGGCCTGGCCAAATCAAGATAAGGACTCGGATTTCATCACCGTTTCCTTCTTGCCCGTCTTAGGAAAACAAAACCGAACGTGAACCTAAGATTTAAAATTTGGAATAGAACGAGACCGATAGGGTAACGAGCTTAATAGGAAACTCGTTCGAAAAATATTGGTTGCTCTTTAAGCACACTTCAAAGTTCATGATGGTTTCTGTGAGTTGAATGCGTGACTGCGCCTCCTTGTGATAGCGGTGAGGCCTTGGGTATCAAAGCTCCACTGAGCTTCCCTCGCCTCAATTCAACTTACTTTGACTCGGATTGATTCCAGAGGGGTGTGCTCAAATTGTAATGAATTCTTTTTCGGAGGAATAGAAGCTGGTCTAGAAACAATCTAAGTGGATCCATCATGCTTGTTGTTTGCTAGATTTTATAGGTTTGATTTGGTCGAGTCATCCTTGTTTGTGATTGTGTAGAATTCCCTTGCAATTAAGAATGTCGAACTGGTATTATAATAGCCATCAGAATGAATATAATTATCCAACTGAACAATATGGACATTATTATGACCATAGTGTGAATAGTGGTTGGGAACGCCAACCTTTTGAAGGTTATGGGTCATACCATGGTGAGCCCAATTACTATCCACACGTGCATCAGTCATACGAGCAAGAATATTATAGTACTAGTTCTTCGTCTCTAGAGGATACAATCAAACTATTGAAAAGTAGTCCTTATTATGATCCTTCAGTTCCTATTCCTTCTCTAGAAGAGACTCTCAGGAATTTAGCTGAGTCATCACGTCAGTTAGCTGAATCGACGTATAAATTAGATGACGTGAATAACGTAGTTATGGACGAAAGAACTGCAACAACAACTGAATCTGTAGAAGATATCCTCAATAGATTAAATCAAAACTTAGATCCTACACTAAGGGAACTTTCTTTGGAAGAGACCCTTGAGAGGATAGCTGAGTCGACACGTAGACTTGAGTTAGAGACGAACGAAAGTATTGCTCGAAATAACTTGAATTGCCAATATAGTGTATCCAATAATACCCTTGAGAATGAAGATAGTTTTTCACATAATCAAGATAACGAGGATATAATTGGTAACACTACTTATTTATATAAGGTTTAATCATCTTCGTACTATTATGATGATGAGGATAGTAGTGATGAAGAATCTGAAATATGTAGGCATAGTGATCAGGAATCTAGTAATCCAATTGAGATTTACAATGATTATATTATTTCTACTTCAAATCCAAATAATTTTTATGATTATTCACCTATTCAAGAGGACGAGGATTTGATTAGAAATACCACCGTTTTAGACGATGTAGTATTTCCTTTTGATTACGAAGCCGATAGTGGTTTAGAGGAACGGGTTTATTCTGAAAATGCTGTTTTAGAGTCTAGCGACTTAGAAACAATAATCTTAAATGAAGAACATAGACCCGTAGAAATGAGTAAAGATGCACTACCTGATAAAAACTTAGAAGAATCAATTGACCACTTCCAAGAATCTGATGATCTAGAAATTAGGGAGATTGTGACTAGTCTATCTAGAGACACTGAAAACTCTAAGTTTGGGGGTGATTATCACTTTCCTAATGCTTTATCTTTAACTCTCAGAAAGTCCCCTCACATAGGACTTGATATCCATGCCTCAACCATCTTACAAGATTATCTTCATACTAGGTTTCCCGAACCTAATGATGTCCTGAAAAAAGTTCAGTCGTTAGAAACCCATCCTCTGGTTGATGTGGTTTGCCCAGGCTATGATACCCAGATTGACTTTGTTTTCCCACCAAATAGTTTTCTTCCAATTGTGGGAACGTTTAGATTTCAAATGTGTCACTTATTAAGTTCTGAGACTAAGCCTAAGTACTTTAGGAAATTAGAATCGACACATTTGCTTCAGAATGACCACTACTCTGACTGTGGTCAACTATGTAAGTCATACCTAATTGACTTAGAGGATCCTAAATTATTTAGGTTATTTTGTGATTCCAGGTTCTTATCTGAGTTTTTCCAGACTCTAGGACCTAATAATTTGGATCCTACCTATGAGGAAATGCATCCGAGGAAAATAGTCTATTTAGACCCCTTCATAGAACCTGAACCTGAACCACAATTAGCGATAGTTATCCAGAAACTAGGTAAGGGCATGTTAGTCTTGTACATTTACTTGGTTCATTGCAGTTTCCTTTTGTCATCTCTTTTTGGTTTTAAAGACCCACAGTTATTCCGGCTACTGTTATACGGTTCGAGTTGACTAAACCTTTTCTATGTCTGGCTGAAGACTTTAAACTTAGCACTTCTTGGGAGGTAACCCAATCTCATGCAACACGATAATATCTTTCCTTATCTCTTTTGCTTCAAATGGTAACAGTTTCTCCTTGTTCATGCTTTTAATTTCATCTTTAGAACATTGAGGACAATGTTAGATTTAAGTTTGGGGGTATGGGAGAAACTTTTTAGTTGCAGTATGAATAAATAAACTCTAGAGCCTAGAAATTTATGCGTATTTAGGATGGCACTAACCAATCTAAGTGGATGGAAGCATTTTGGTTGTAGGAGTTGAGGAACCAATCTGAATAGATGGAAACATCTAAAGAGTCTATTCATAAAAGCACAGAGCTCAGGTGTTAGAAATAACATGATAGTTTCACCATATCTCGTTGAGTCCTTTTCACTTCTATTTTTATTTTATTTTGTTTTTAAACCATGTTTCTCTAAGTGATAGGTGGGGCCCACGATTCAAGTTGTTACAAGTGCTAGGATGAATTAGAGTGATTGCATTACAAAAAAAAAAAAAAAAAGTTGAAAAAAAAGTTGAAAAAAAAAAAACTGAGACCAGACCATTTGACCAAAAGGAATAAATTCAATAAAGTCAACCACTGGTACCCTTGTATATGCCAGTTGTGTTGACCTAGAGTTAGGTTATCGACCACTGGTTCCCTTGTATATGCCAGTGTGTTGATATTAGTCAGACTAGTACCTCAATCCATTAGGATAGGTTCATTTTGGCGGAGGCCTTCAGACAGATATGGGAAACGCCGTTCACTTAGTAAACATCAAAACCATCTATGTTTTTCTATATCCATCTTCTTGATCTATCCATGTGATTAGTTTTGACTCCGGATATTGATGTCCATAGTGCAACTATTTAAGTAGAGATCTGTCACTTTATATGAATTTTAGTATGCTTGAGTCAAACTCGTGTACATCAATTGGAATTTCACATCAGGGTACTTCCTCTTGTAGTCAATAAGTATGCCAACCAAGGAGATTCTTTAGTGCCTTCCAAGGTTCGTTGTACATAGCTAGGGTCTGGAGTATTAAGGTTTTTTGGGTATATCTCTAGTAAGACCTCCCGAGACTATAACTCGGCCACTAGGGACACCTAGGGGTTTAAAGTCTTATTGTATACGCTAAATGCAATCGACGATGCCTGCGACAGTGAGTTAGATTTTATTTTTTATTTGATTTGCTCGAGGAATAACAAATAATAAGTTTGGGGGTATTTGATAGGCACATTTTTGAGTCTTATATAATCTCAGTTGTATATATTATTAGTGCTCGATTTTATATTTATTATGGCTTTTTATGTCTCTGTAGGTATTTTTGGAGAAATAAGCTTTTGCGGCGAAATTGGCTAAAAAAGTGGTTTTTGCGCTCGTGGGAGAAAATTACTATACGGACTCTCACTTTGGATAAGGGGTAACCTAATTACTAAGGGGTGACCCATTTCCAGGCATCTGCTAAAGGGAGACCGGGACTGGATAGGGGAAGGTCACATTTCTTCACGTTTTCAAACATTCGTTTTGGCGGGAAACTGGCAGCAGCGAGGAGCAATTTTTGTGTGAGAATCTTTGGGCAGTTTTAAAGAGATTCAATTGTGGAATTCAATTGGGCTGGACTTACTAGAGCAAAACAGGGTTTGTGTGTGCGTTTGGGTCGAAATTATTGGGCTAAAATGGCCGGGAGAAGTGAATCAAAGTTCAACAGGGATACGTATTCTTTCTGTTTATTTTCAAAGATTTTGTGAAGAATTTTGGGAGAGTTTTACGCTGGATAAAGATGTACCTAGTCTTGTCAGAGGAGAAGTTTGGAGAGTTAGAATAGGCCAGAAGACGCGTACAGAGAGGATTGAAGTGAGATTTTCTCTCAACTGTTGACCGAAGAGAATAAAAAGAATATTCATAGATAAACTCGGATTTGTGGATTTTTCTGGGTATAAAAAGGCTGGTTCGAGTCTTAGAAAAGTTATCAAGAGTTTGTGGAAGGTTTGGGAGGCAGAGGAGCGAAGAAGAAGGATTAACAACAATTCCCACCTGCTGCTGCTGCTGCCATTAGAGGACCCTTAAGAACACGAAGAACAGACTGCACAAAGCAGTCTTATTTTCCGCAGCGTCAACAACATCAACGGAGTATCGTTGCTTTACTGCAGTTCCCTGGTATCGTTTCTTTCTGGACGTATTTTGTGGGTCACAAAACCACTGTTTTATAACTTTTGACTCTTTTGATCACACTTTGATATTTGAATTAATATTTTGAGTGTATGATTAATATGAATAGCTAAACCCCAATACTGGGATGATGGAAGAAACCATTCTTTATGCATGAGTAACTTTTATTTAATTCTTTTATGACTATTTGCACTATTATGAATGAAATTATGATTTTTATTGATTATTTGTGATTTTGTCTGATGATGCATGCTTAATCCATGTGATTATTGATGCATCATGCTTATGATTTACATCTAATACTTTACAAAATCTATTTTTCGCAAAGAAAAGAGTCGATATTTGTTATCATTATAAGCTATAATTGTCTAGAATTAATAGTTGATTCGCATGAGTATAAGAATTGGTGGAATCCTGAGTCCTAGTATCTCTTGATCCTGTGACAAATTTTGTACATATTTTTGTTTTAAAAATCTTTTCAAGTCCGAGCAACGAATCCTTATTTACTGCAATCGAAATACTACAACAGTTATGTGATATAAACTCCCATTCCAATCATTGAGACATTCTCAGAGGACGTTATATAGCCGTTATTCACAGACCGTTTCACTTCAGAGCAATTCTCAAAGTAATTGAACCTTTTCATGACTTTCGTCACTAGGTGAAGATAAACTTGATCAAAGCGAAACGCTTTACCAACACACGATTTCGAGAAAAAGATAAGTAGTGAATACTCAGCTCAAAATGTCAAATGTGTATGATCCAGTCTATATAGTTTACGACTTTTTGTCTCATAAGAAGTAAGAGATAGAATAGATAGACTTTTGAGTGATAGATAAGTTCAAGTCTCCACATACCTTTTTGTTGATGAAGTTCCACAGTTCCTTGAGTAGATCTTCGTCGTTGTATGATGAATCTCCATGAAGTCCTTGATCTCAACTACACTTTTCTATCATAGTCCGAGACTTAGCTATAATAGACTAGAAATCAAAACCCATAGTTTTGATCACTAACATTGAAAAACATGCTTGATATAGAAACACATGCGAGGTCGACCGAGATATGCTCTAACAATCTCCCCCTTTGTCAGTTTTGGTGACAAAACTATTAATACATATGGAATACAAAAAAAATAAAATTTAGTGGCTCCTATTCCATAGTCTAATCTTCAACGTTCCTTGAAATCTTCGTCCTTCCAAGTACTCCAATGATCCCAAAGGTTGTAAGTTTAGCACGATCGTTGTTGAAGATCCGTAGCTATAACAATGAGAGATATCGAGATTCTCGATCATTATTATACAGTGTCATAGTATCATTATGTAACATCAAATTCCAATTGCATCACGACTTTCACAACAATACTATGGTGATATGTATCACTCCCCCTTTGTCAATACTCCATCTCGATCATGGAAACCACTCCCCCTTACACAATGATCCGAAAACCATATGTATTTGTAGTGTGAACTACATTATTTCTCCCCTTTTTTGTCAATAAAATTGGCAAAGGTAAAAGAACGGGGTCATAATGAAATTTCCACAAGAGACATTTCATAGACTAAAAGAAAAATACATACCAACTTAATTTAGATGCACTCCTAAACCTGAATCTAAATGCCTTCATCAAGGAGTTTTAAAATACAAGTTAACCTCTATAAAATTCCACAGCCGCACACCCCGCAAGATATTACCATAAAGCACAAGTTCAAAAGAACTCTCCCCCATTTGATGTCATTCCCGAAAGAACAACAAGAGCGACCTTAATTTCGGAAGAAAAGAAGGATTTTGAAGCACTAAAGAGATACTAAAAAGACAATAACGACAATCCTACAGAAACTGAACTGGAAAGTACCTACTGGAGTTTCAGACTCAATTGCCCAAAAGATAAGGATAAGCATAGGGGCAAGAGTCAATGAAACGTTTTAATGAACCAAAACAACACCAATAGACTGCCGCAAGTGTTGAAACGTTGTAGTGTCTAAGGGTTTGGTGAGAATATAAGCCAATTGTTATTCGGAAGGCACAAACTCCATACTGATGATACCATTTTCATAAAGATCACGAATAAAATGGTACCTTATGTCAATTTGCTTTGTTTTTGAGTGCTCAATAGGATTCTCAGTAATTCGAATCGCACTGGAGTTATCACAAAAGATCTTCACTGTTCCAGTATCAATTCCATAATCAGCAAGCATCTGTTTCATCCATATGAGTTGAGTACAACATGATACGGCAGCAATATATTCTACTTCACATGTGGACAGGGATTAAGAGTTTTGCTTCTTGCTATGCCACGCTACAAGATTGAGACCTACTTAGTAGAAGCTCCCTGATGTAATTTTTTTGTCTTCTACACATCCTGCCTAATCAACATCAGAATAAGCAGAAAGGTCAGCATTAGTACCAAAAGTGTACGAGATACCATACCCAACAGTGTGATTTATATATCATATGATTCTCTTTGCAGATGCAAGATGAGATTCTTTTGGATCCGCCTGAAACCTGGAACAACAACCAACACTGAAAGAAATGTCAGGTCTAGTAGCTGTAAGATACAAAAGGCTACCTATAATGGATCGATATAATTTTTGATCCACTTTTGCCTTTCTCATCCCTGTGCAATTTACCAGTAGTAGGTATAGAAGTCAACTTAGGAGACGACTTATCCAGACCAAATCTTGACACAAGATTACATGCGTACTTCTCTTGGGATAAGTAAATACCCTCCTTATGTTGTTGAATCTGTAATCCTAAGAAGAATTTCAATTCACAACATTGCTCATTTCAAACTCTTTAGCAATAGAGACTTGCAAATCTTTTGCGAATTTTTCAGAAGTTGATCCATAGATGATATCATCTACATAGATTTGAGTAATGACCACATCTTTCCAACTCCATTTAGTAAACAATGTTTTATCAGATCCTCCTCTTAAAAAACCTTTTCTAATAAGAGAGGTAGTAAGTTTCTCAAACCAGGCTCTTGGTGCTTGCTTCAATCCATATAACGTCTTTTTGAGGTTTAGCACATGATCTTGGAAATCAGGGTTTTCGAACCCCTTAGGTTGAGCGACATAGATTTCCTCTTTTAAAATTCCATTCAGGAACGCTGATTTTATGTCCATCTGAAACAACTTAATCTTGAGAAAGCAGGCATGGGCCAATAAAAGTCAAATGAACTCAAGACATGCCACAGGTGCAAAGGTTTCATCAAAATCGATTCCTTCAATCTGTGAATATCCTTGAGCGACAAGTCTAGCTTTATTTCTGACAATTGGGCCAAATTCATCATACTTGTTTTTGAATATCCATTTGGTACCAACAATATTGACATTTGGAGGACAAGGTACATGTTCCCAGACATCTTGTATTTCAAATTGATTTAACTCTTCATGCATCACATTCACCCAAAGGGGATCTTTCAGAGCTTCATCAGTATTCCTTGGTTCCACCTGCGAAAGATAACAACCAAAATTGCATATATTTTGAAGTTGACCCCTTGTTTTGGCTGTAGAATCCCTTCACCCAATGATACTGTTGGGGTCATGATTCCTTTGAACCCAATGATACTGTTGGGGTCATGATTCCTTTGAACCCAAAGATGTCATGGAGGGACACGTTCTTGTTCATCAGGAATGGCTTGATCAGTGCTCTTCTCCTCGTCACTAGAAATGTCAGGATCAGTAACAGTTGGGATAACTTCAACTGATTCTGGAATTTCTTTGACTTTCTCAATTGTCTCAGTTGGAGGAAACTCAGTAGGAGAACTATCTTGACGAAAATTACTAATGTCGTCGATGATAACATTAGCAGATTCCATCATGACTTGTGTTCTGAGATTAAAACCTCGAAAACCACGACTATCAGAAGCATAGCCAAGAAAGATACCTTCATCACCTTTGGTGTCGAATTTCCCTTTCTGTTCTCGATCTTTCAGAATATAACACTTACTTCCAAACACTCTGAGATAGTGTAGGTTGGGTTTCCTTTCATACCATAACTCATAAGGAGTGTTAAGGGTTTTAGGCCGTAAATACACAAGGTTGATCAAGTAACATGCTGTAAAGACAGCTTCTCCCCAAAATCTTAAAGGTAAGTTTTTGTTGTGGAGCATTACCCTGGCCATTTCCTGGATGTTCCTATTCTTTCTCTCAGCAACTCCATTATCTTGAAGAGTAATTGGTGGTGAGTATTGTTGAATGATCCCCAGTTCGTCAAAGAACTCAAATACTTTGGTGTCTTTGAATTCAGTGCCACGATCGCTTCTAATTTTCTTTAGTTTGCGACCTTGTTCGTTCTGGATCCTTTTAACAATAATCTTGAATTCACTAAGGGTTTCATTCTCATGAGATAGGAATGCAACCCAAGTAAATATGGTGTAATCATCTACCATAACTAAAGCATACTTCTTACCGGCAACAGTGGGTTGTTGAATTGGTCCGAAGAGGTCCATATGAATTAAATCAAGTGGAGCTTTAGTGAGAATATCTCGAGATGATTTGTGGTGAACTTTCGTTTGCTTACCCTTTTGACAGGCACCACATACACCTTCAATCTTTGCATTGATTTTGGGAATGCCTCTAACAAGTTCTTTGTTAATGATCTTAGTTAGAAGGCGATAATTGATGTAAAACGCTCATGCAAAAGATGTGTAGATTCCACCTTAGTCAAATTGCAACGGTTGCTAAACTGAGTATCAAGAAGATAACAGTTGTTTTTACCACGAGTTCCTTGAAAAATCATTTTCCCAGATTTGTCAACAATGTCACATCCATTCGAATTGAAGACAACTCGATAGCCCTTGTCGCAAATTTGACTAATAGAAAGAAGATTAGCAGTTATACCTTTAACGTATACCACATCATGGATTTCTGAACACCGGGTAGCTTGATCGTTTCCTTTTTGCTAATGTAGCAACAACTTCCATCTCCGAATGTTACAGGACCTCCTTCATAGTCAACAGACGAAACAAACCAAGTGAGATCACCTGTCATATGTCGACTGCATCCACTATCAAGAAACCATTGAAAGGGAAATGTGGATATTAAAGCAAAGGAACCCATACTACTAGTACTTCTCAATTTAGAGTTTCCTGGTAGTGTTGTATGAACTTTTAGAGAATCATACAGTTGTTTAGCTTTTTTACAAAGATTACTTGCAACGTTAAGACCTTTTGAAAGGACATACAAGCATGATATATATGATCGGATGGATCACAACATGAGCCTATGCTTTGAAGATTGTCTGACTGGTTCCTTGTCATATCAGTTTTCTCAACATTCTGTCGTTGATTACTATCTGATTTATTACTTTTTTTGAAATAGGAACAACTGAGATTTTTCAACTTCTCAAAGGGAGTATTTCCAGATATCAAATCCTTAAGAATTTCAATTTCTGCCACAAGACCATAGTTGATCCGGATTTGTTCATCCAAAGAGGCCTTAGGATGGACCATCTCAGACCTCAAAGGAATAAGCCCCACCATTTGCATGCACCACATTAATCTCGAAGAGAATGCCAAACCATCTAGGGAAATGCAAAGGAGACTTAATCCTAACATGAGAGATGTAGTCAAAGGAGAAATCCTGAAACTACTTGATGCGGGTATCATATACCCAATACCAGATAGTAAATGGGTTAGTCCCATTCAAGTTGTGCCTAAGAAGTCAGGCATTACTGTAGTTCAGAACGACAAGAATGAGTTAGTCCCTTCACTTACAACCACAGGATGGCGAGTATGTATCGACTACAGAAAGTTGAACACAGTAACTAGGAAGGATCACTTCCCGCTCCCTTTCATAGACCAAATGCTAGAACGTGTGTCTGGACACAGTCACTACTGTTTTCTAGATGGCTTTTCCGGTTATAACCAAATTCACATTGCACCAGAAGATCAGGAAAAAACTACGTTCACGTGTCCCTTTGGGACATTTGCTTATAGACGCATGCCCTTTGGGTTGTGTAATGCACCTGCTACTTTTCAGCGATGCATGATGAGCATTTTTTCTGACATGATAGATAGTTTTCTCGAGATCTTCATGGATGATTTCTCCGTGTTCGGTTCTTCGTTTGATAAATGTTTAAGACATCTTACCCTTGTGCTGTCCAGATGTAAGAAAAGGAACCTTGTTCTAAATTGAGAAAAGTGCCATTTTATGGTGAATTCAGGAATAGTTCTAGGACACATCATCTCGGAAAAAGGCATTGAAGTAGATAAAGCTAAAGTAGACCTCATCCGACATTTACCAAAACCCCGCTCTGTGAGGGAAATTCGATCATTTTTAGGTCATGCTGGTTTTTACCGGCGATTCATCAAAGACTTTAGAAAAATCTCAAGACCTCTGTGTAGTCTACTCGCCAAAGATGTTACCTTCAATTTCGATGATTCTTGTGTGAAAGCTTGGGAGGAATTAAAAACTCTTCTCACCGCCGCTCCTATAGTCCGACCACCCAACTGGGAACTACCGTTTGAACTCATGTGTGATGCCTCTGATTATGCTGTTGGTGCTGTTTTAGGACAGCGTGTTGATAGACTACCATACGTGATATACTACGCTAGCAAAACCCTTAATGATACTCAACTCAATTACACAACTACCGAGAAGGAATTGCTTGCTGTCGTTTTCGCATTAGACAAGTTTAGATCTTATCTCATAGGATCTAATATCATCATATACACTGACCATGCGGCTTTGAAGTATCTTATTTCCAAGAAGGATGCTAAAGCTCTCCTTATTCGATGGATACTCTTATTACAGGAATTCGATCTCGAAATCCGTGATAAGAAGGGTTGTGAGAATGTGGTTGCTGATCATTTGTCTAGATTAACCATTGAGTCTATTGATGAGTCCATGCTAATCAGAGAATCATTTCCTGATGAGCAATTGATGTCTGTATCAGACCTCCCTTGGTTTGCCGACATTGTTAACTACCTCGCTACAGGTAGAATTCCCTCACGTTGGTCGAGACAAGACCGCTATAAGTTCTTGGCTGAAGTTAAACATTTCCTTTGGGATGACCCATATTTGTTTAAGTACTGCCCGGACCAAATCATTAGGAGATGTGTCCCCAACACTGAACAGAAAGATGTGATATCTTTCTGTCATGACCAAGCATGTGGAGGCCATTTCAGTGCCAAGAAAACCGCTGCAAAGATCTTGCAGTGTGGATTCTATTGGCCATCATTGTTCAAGGATTGCCATGATTATTGTGTTGCATGTGAACGCTGTCAAAAGCTAGGAAGCATTTCGAGGAGAAACATGATGCCATTGAACCCCATTTTGATTGTGGAGATTTTTGATGTTTGGGGGATCGACTTCATGGGTCCATTCCCTATTTCTGACGGTAGATTGTACATCCTAGTCGCAGTTGATTACGTTTCTAAGTGGGTAGAAGCCATAGAAACCAGAACAAATGACCACAAGGTGGTACTTTCATTTCTAAAGGAAAACATATTTGCACGTTTTGGTACCCCTAGAGCTATCATCAGTGACGGCGGTTCACATTTTCGTAACAAGTACTTTGAGTCTTTAGTACGCAAGTATGGCATAACTCACAAGGTTGCTACTCCGTACCACCCTCAGACGAGTGGACAAGTAGAAGTTTCTAATAGGGAAATTAAGCACATTCTCGAGAAGACAGTTAACCCGTCTAGGAAAGATTGGTCATTAAGATTGAATGATGCTTTGTGGGCCTATATAACAGCTTATAAGACACCAATTGGCATGTCCCCCTATCGTCTAGTGTATGGAAATCCGTGCCATCTACCTGTGGAATTAGAACATCGTGTCTACTGGGCAATCAAAGAGCTGAGCTTCTCTCTGGACGAAGCTGGAATTCAAAGGAAACTTCAACTCAACGAGTTGGAAGAATTGAGAAATGAGGCTTATGACAGTTCCAAGTTATATAAGCAGAAGATGAAGATGTTTCATGATAAGCGTATTCTGCGCAAATCCTTCACTCCTGGTCAGAAAGTTTTGCTGTATGACTCCCGGTTACATCTTTTTCCGGGAAAACTGCGTTCCAGATGGAAGGGTCCGTTCCTAGTACGCACAGTTTACCCTCATGGAGCTGTGGAGCTAGAAGATGTCTCCAACAAGAACATTTTCAAAGTCAATGGGCAGAGATTGAAGCCATTCCTTGAACCATTTCCACCCGACATTGAAACAACCAACCTGGAGGACCCGGTCTATGTGGACTAAACTGGTCCACTCTTTCCCTAAATAACCAAAAAGTTTTCCAAATGTTTCCCTAAAAACCAAAAATTTTCTTTTTCCCATCAAAACCAAATGTTTTTCTCCCATAAAAACCAAATTTTTCCAAATGTTCCCCAAAAACCAAAATTTTTCTTTTTCCCATCAAAACCAAATGTCTCCCGACAAAACCAAATTTTTCCCAAAAAGTCCAATCCCATTAAAAACCAAATTCTCTTGTAGATAATGTGTTAGTTAAATTTCCTTTTGTATATATTTTGTGCTCATCCATTGTGACTCCGAATATGTTGGAGTTTTTCCTTGGATAACGGAGTTTTAATTCTGCTTTCGCCGTACAATCGGGTATTCTCTCTCCTTTTACTCTACTCAGCATGTTCCTCTTCATATATTGTTTTATAATTCTTTCCATATTTTGAAACATTGAGGACAATGTTTAGTTTAGGTTTGGGGGTATAGAGTAGATACCACGATAATATGCCATAATTGAAAACAAAACTCCATCTTTTTGAAAAAAATTGAAAAATTCCAAAAAAATTGAAAAATCAAAATAAAAAATTAAAAAATCATAAAAATGGAGCTCATTTACCTTGAAATGTTGACTCTTGTGCAAATATGTAATTTTTAGGAGTCTTAGTCTAGATATTTAGGCACCCTGATTCTAGCACAATTCACATAGTGATAAGAAATTTGCACGCGCACGATCTACCAATACATGTATAGCCTCGATCTTCAAGGTGTTTGATAGGAAGTCACGATTGCCAATCACTTTAGAATACTGAACGAAACTTGACTAGCTTGTTCTTTGGTTGGTTGGGATAGAAGGTGGAGGTTACATTAAGAAAGACAACCATCGAATTTAACTGGGTGCATCAAAAAGGGCTACCTCTTTCAAAGTGTCATGTAATTTTTTTGTTTCTTGTTGTTATGTATCAAAAGAGCTACCATATGTAAAAATCAATTTCAAGTTCTAGCTACAAAAAAAAAAAAAAAAAAATCAAGTATTTATCAATTCCATCATCTCTTGTTCCAAAAATAAAAGAGAGTAGTCAATGTAAATAAGAGTCATGTAAATAGTCATTTTGTTGTTTCATTGTAATAAGCAAGGAAGGGTGTATGCCATTGATGTACAACGCGAGTAATTGTGAAATACCTCCAACTCATTCACAATTCTCGTAAAGTCCGGACAGCTAACTAGATTTCGACCTTGGTTCTTAGCCTGAGAAACTATCTCTTGGTGATTAGTAGTCATAACATCCGATCTTTCTTTACACATGTGTAGATACACTTTACACTCTTATCACATGTCTTTATTTGTTATCAGTGCTAGGATTGTGCCTTCGATAGCTAGATTGACATCTCCATTTTGCTGTGAGCTTAAACTGTCTTGCACATGTCACATTTGATGGAATCTGAGCTTATATTTTGACCTAGAACTTTGTAGGTACGTTCTAAGCAAACCTTCACGAGACTTCAACTCGTCCACTAGGGACACTTAGTGGTTTAAAAGGCTTAGTGCATACGCTAAATGCATTCGAGAGACCAGCGACAGTGGTATAGGTAGGATTTCCTTAGTTTTGTTTTACTTGAGGACAAGAAAAATTCAGGTTTGGGGGTATTTGATGAGTGCTAAAAAGTGCATATTTCTATATATTTTTCTTGGCATTTAACTCATCTTTTGTGCATTAATTCTACATTTTATCCCATATTCTGTATTTTCATTGTTTTCAAGAATAAATATTTTTCTTACTTAATTTTGCATTTTTAGGTAATAAATAAAAGTCTGGATGACTTGCGGAGCGGAAAAGAGCTGAAGAGTGATGAAAAGCCGGAAGAAATTACGCAAGGAAGCCGCGAATAACGTTGTGCACAAAACCAAGAGGCTAGGAATGGTCTTGAAGAAGAAGAATTGTCCTTAAAGAAGATATGGGCTTGACATACCCAAGGCCCAAAACCCTTACTCAAACACATTTCCACTATCCAAGCCCGTCTCGGATTTCAGCCGTCAGATCGAAGCATTTCAGCATCCTACGGTCGCTCCATCATCGTACATCAAACTCCGAAGCCCCCGCTTTACATCGCAACGCCCATCTCCATCTTGGGTCGTCCGTTTTGCTACATCCCTTCATCCGACGGTCGCTCCACGCTTACCCCCGTATCGCCGTTGGATCCATCTACCATCACTCCTTGTCGCAGATCATCAAAGTTCGCTATCCCCGATCAACACCCTAGCAACCGAACACCTACACCCCAAACAAACAGACCCTAATCTCATTATCCATCGAGCTCTCTTCTCCCCAAATCCTCTGCAACAACCATCCCCCAACAGAGCTCTGCTCTCTGCCTCCCCTCGAGCTTCACCACTTCCATCTTCTTCCCCGACCACAAGGACACCACCACCATCACCTCCCCTACCTCAAACCCATCGCCCTAGCCTAGTTAATTTCCCCATCTCACAACCACTGAAACCCTAGGTTTTGGGGTGAGTAAAATAACTCGAATTAGGGAACAATTAGAGCAGCAGAGGCGTCAATTGAAGGCATAGAAGGACCAGAAGAGGCAGAGAAGAAATGGGTCGGCCGTTTTGAGTGATTTGTCACATCAAATTAGGTAAAATATCTAACCCTAATTTTGAGAATTTGGGGGAAAACATTGTAAACCCTAATTGAATGTTTTAGGTATAAATAGAGATGTAGGATGTGTGTTGTAACCATCTCTGGGCTAGCCAGTGAACAATATTTGCAATCAATTTTCATTTTCCAAATTCCATTTTAGCTACAGTTGATGGTGTGCAATCTGTGTTCATGTGTATCTTAATTTAGCTTATTTTATGAATGCTGTTGTTATACTCAAGTTTAGCATGAGCTAAACTGCATTAGGATGAGGCTCAGTTGAAGCCTTATGCACTGTCAAATGACAAGTTGCTAGGATAGTTAACTCCTTGCCCTGTTTTTCTTGAGCATTGGGAAGAGATTAATGCTCATAGTGCCTGTGATTGATTGTTCTGTCAAAAGACAGTCAATGCTAGGGGCAAACTAGGGAGCAAATTAGTTTTCCTCCCATTCTAGATATATGCATAGGATTTTCAACTCAACCTAGAAATATGTTGTTTGATTAGGACACAAGATGGATCTTAAGCCTTGGCTTAACCACAAACCCTTTGCAATCACTTATAATTTCAGTTCTGTTTTGGTTCCCTGCTAAATTTACCTTCCTTCACTGTTTTTCTTGCATTTTAAAGTTGTTGTGCACTGAAATCAGTGCACAAACTCCCCCTGCCCTTGGCTTACAGCCTTGGTTCCCTGCTATTGTTATTTTATATCCTCTGCCATTTAATCTTTGCTGTGCTGCCATCTTGTGTTAATTGCTTTGCTTTGCTAACTGTTTTAGTGCTATTCACTGCCTTCATCCATCACTGCTCACTGCCATAGTGCCTTGTCTCCATTACTAGCTTAGGAAAACTTCTTGTATGCTCCCACTCCCTGTGGACAAACCCCTACTCATCCTTATACTATAAAACTTGGTCTTGTATACTTGCAAGTTTTGTGTGCAACCCCATTTTCACACCAGGGCAAGAGTCAATGAAACGTTTTAATGAACCAAAACAACACCAATAGACTGCCGCAAGTGTTGAAACGTTGTAGTGTCTAAGGGTTTGGTGAGAATATAAGCCAATTGTTATTCGGAAGGCACAAACTCCATACTGATGATACCATTTTCATAAATATCACGAATAAAATGGTACCTTATGTCAATTTGCTTTGTTTTTGAGTGCTCAATAGGATTCTCAGTAATTCGAATCGCACTGGAGTTATCACAAAAGATCTTCACTGTTCCAGTATCAATTCCATAATCAGCAAGCATCTGTTTCATCCATATGAGTTGAGTACAACATGATACGGCAGCAATATATTCTGCTTCACATGTGGACAGGGATTGAGAGTTTTGCTTCTTGCTAAGCCACGCTACAATATTGAGACCTACTTAGTAGAAGCCCCCTGATGTAATTTTTTTGTCTTCTACACATCCTGCCTAATCAACATCAGAATAAAAAGAAAGGTCAGCATTAGTACCAAAAGTGTACGAGATACCATACCCAACAGTGTGATTTATATATCGTATGATTCTCTTTGCAGATGCAAGATGAGATTCTTTTGGATCCGCCTGAAACCTGGAACAACAACCAACACTGAAAGAAATGTCAGGTCTAGTAGCTGTAAGATACAAAAGGCTACCTATAATGGATCGATATAATTTTTGATCCAGTTTTGCCTTTCTCATCCCTGTGCAATTTACCAGTAGTAGGTATAGAAGTCAACTTAGGAGACGACTTATCCAAACCAAATCTTGACACAAGATTACATGCGTACTTCTCTTGGGATAAGTAAATACCCTCCTTATGTTGTTGAATCTGTAATCCTAAGAAGAATTTCAATTCACAACATTGCTCATTTCAAACTCTTTAGCAATAGAGACTTGGAAATATTTTGCGAATTTTTCAGAAGTTGATCCATAGATAATATCATCTACATAGATTTGAGTAATGACCACATCTTTCCAACTCCATTTGGTAAACAATGTTTTATCAGATCCTCCTCTTAAAAAAACCTTTTCTAATAAGAGAGGTAGTAAGTTTCTCAAACCAGGCTCTTGGTGCTTGCTTCAATCCATATAACGTCTTTTTGAGGTTTAGCACATGATCTGGGAAATCAGGGTTTTCGAACCCCTTAGGTTGAGCGACATAGATTTCCTCTTTTAAAATTCCATTCAGGAACGCTGATTTTATGTCCATCTGAAACAACTTAATCTTGAGAAAGCAGGCATGGGCCAATAAAAGTCAAATGAACTCAAGACGTGCCACAGGTGCAAAGGTTTCATCAAAATCGATTCCTTCAATCTGTGAATATCCTTGAGCGACAAGTCTAGCTTTATTTCTGACAATTGGGCCAAATTCATCATACTTGTTTTTGAATATCCATTTGGTACCAACAATATTGACATTTGGAGGAAAAGATACATGTTCCCAGACATCTTGTATTTCAAATTGATTTAACTCTTCATGCATCACATTCACCCAAAAGGGATCTTTCAGAGCTTCATCAGTATTCCTTGGTTCCACCTGCGAAAGATAACAACCAAAATTGCATATATTTTGAAGTTGACCCCTTGTTTTGGCTGTAGAATCCCTTCACCCAATGATACTGTTGGGGTCATGATTCCTTTGAACCCAAAGATGTCGTGGAGGGACACGTTCTTGTTCATCAGGAATGGCTTGATCAGTGCTCTTCTCCTCGTCACTAGAAATGTCAGGATCAGTAACAGTTGGGATAACTTCAACTGATTCTGGAATTTCTTTGACTTTCTCAATTGTCTCAGTTGGAGGAAACTCAGTAGGAGAACTATCTTGACGAAAATTACTAATGTCGTCGATGATAACATTAGCAGATTCCATCATGACTTGTGTTCTGAGATTAAAACCTCGAAAACCACGACTATCAGAAGCATATCCAAGAAAGATACCTTCATCACTTTTGGTGTCGAATTTCCCTTTCTGTTCTCGATCTTTCAGAATATAACACTTACTTCCAAACACTCTGAGATAGTGTAGGTTGGGTTTCCTTTCATACCATAACTCATAAGGAGTGTTAAGGGTTTTAGGCCGTAAATACACAAGGTTGATCAAGTAACATGCTGTAAAGACAGCTTCTCCCCAAAATCTTAAAGGTAAGTTTTTGTTGTGGAGCATTACCCTGGACATTTCCTGGATGTTCCTATTCTTTCTCTCAACAACTCCATTATCTTGAAGAGTAATTGGTGGTGAGTATTGTTGAATGATCCCCAGTTCGTCAAAGAACTCAAATACTTTGGTGTCTTTGAATTCAGTGCCACGATCGCTTCTAATTTTCTTTAGTTTGCGACCTTGTTCGTTCTGGATCCTTTTAACAATAATCTTGAATTCACTAAGGGTTTCATTCGCATGGGATAGGAATGCAACCCAAGTAAATATGGTGTAATCATCTACCATAACTAAAGCATACTTCTTACCGGCAACAGTGGGTTGTTGAATTGGTCCGAAGAGGTCCATATGAATTAAATCAAGTGGAGCTTTAGTGAGAATATCTCGAGATGATTTGTGGTGAACTTTCGTTTGCTTACCCTTTTGACAGGCACCACATACACCTTCAATCTTTGCATTGATTTTGGGAATGCCTCTAACAAGTTCTTTGTTAATGATCTTAGTTAGAAGGCGATAATTGATGTAAAACGCTCATGCAAAAGATGTGTAGATTCCACCTTAGTCAAATTGCAACGGTTGCTAAACTGAGTATCAAGAAGATAACAGTTGTTTTTACCACGAGTTCCTTGAAAAATCATTTTCCCAGATTTGTCAACAATGTCACATCCATTCGAATTGAAGACAACTCGATAGCCCTTGTCGCAAATTTGACTAATAGAAAGAAGATTAGCAGTTATACCTTTAACGTATACCACATCATGGATTTCTGAACACCGGGTAGCTTGATCGTTCCCTTTTTGCTAATGTAGCAACAACTTCCATCTCCGAATGTTACAGGACCTCCTTCATAGTCAACAGACGAAACAAACCAAGTGAGATCACCTGTCATATGTCGACTGCATCCACTATCAAGAAACCATTGAAAGGGAGATGTGGATATTAAAGCAAAGGAACCCATACTACTAGTACTTCTCAATTTAGAGTTTCCTGGTAGTGTTGTATGAACTTTTAGAGAATCATACAGTTGTTTAGCTTTTTTACAAAGATTACTTGCAACGTTAAGACCTTTTGAAAGGACATACAAGCATGATATATATGATCGGATGGATCACAACATGAGCCTATGCTTTGAAGATTGTCTGACTGGTTCCTTGTCATATCAGTTTTCTCAACATTCTGTCGTTGATTACTATCTGATTTATTACTTTTTTTGAAATATGAACAACTGAGATTTTTCAACTTCTCAAAGGGAGTATTTCCAGATATCAAATCCTTAAGAATTTCAATTTCTGCCACAAGACCATAGTTGATCCGGATTTGTTCATCCAAACCTTTTTGAAGAGACACCAGTTTGTCAGACCTTTTCTTGCAGTTGTTTTTTAAACCTGGGGAATCGTCTATTGAGACTTTATAGTCCATATAGTCAGATCGCTATAAACACAGACTTTTGAGGTCTTTAATGTGTTTTCCTGCTCTGATACCAATTGAAAAAGAGAGGGTATAACAACACCACCCAATATTTCGCTTAACAATATGTATGGACAAACTCCGAAATACTTTGCTAGAGAATCAACTAGACAGTCAGACTCAATCTAGATTAAAGTATCTCAAGGAGTCAATATCTCTCACTTGTTTTTATTTACTCAAGCTAAAACAATGGCGAGTCTTTAATCAAACACAAGGAATAACTTGGACGGTACCAAATACCAATATCCAAGGATCAATCACTATCAATCAACAACCAAAGGTTGGATTTCCAATTGATGATCTTAACGCACAACCTGTATTATTTCAATTATATAAAATATAATGCGGAAAAGAAATAACATAGACACCAGAAGTTTTGTTAACGAGGAAACCGTAAATGCAGAAAAACCCCGGGACCTAGTCCAGATTGAATACACACTGTATTAAGCCGCTACAGACACTACCATACTCCAAGATAACTTCGGACTGGACTATAGTTGAACCCCAATCAGTCTCCCACTAATTCAAGGTACAGTTGTACTCCTACGCCTCTACGCACTTGATTCCCTTAGATAATCTGACCCACAACTAAGAGTTGCTGCAACCCAAAATCGCAGACTTGATAATAAACAAATCTGTCTCACACAGAAAAGTCTATGAAAGGATAAATCTGTCTCCCACAGAAAAACCCTAGGTTTTGTTCCGTCTTAAGATATAAAATCAAGGTGAACAGGAATCAATTGATAATCCGGTCTTATATTCCCGAAGAACAGCCTAGATTAATCAATCACCTTTCAACAATCCTTCTTGACTACACAAGCGGTTTGTCGAGGAATCACAAACAATGAGACGAAGATGTTTGTGACTTATTTATCTTGCCTATCGGAGAACTCTCACAATCTCAATCCAATCAAAGATTGTACTCGTACGATAGAAAATGCAAGATCAGATCACATAACTACGATAAAAGTAGTATCGGTCTGGCTTCACAATACCAATGAAGTCTTTAAGTCGTTAACCTAGTTTTAGAGAAGAAAACCAAAGGTTAAAGGAGAATCGACTCTAGCGAGCGCACTAGTATCGCACAGACGTGTGGGGATTAGTTTTGCACAATACTAGATGTCTTCTTTATATAGCCTTCAAATCAGGGTTTTTCCTTAGTTACAAAGCAATCCATATTCACCGTTAGATGAAAACCTGATTTAGATTCAAGCTAATATTTCTCAACCGTTAGATCGAAAACTTAGCTTGTCACACACACTTGGGTAGACGTTTACTGGGTTTGTGAAAACCGTGCCCAAACGTGTACGTGTATGTTGGTTCAACATAGTAACCCAAAAGGTTAACCATATGACCATTTCATATTTACCTAGTTCTTCTTCACCATAACTAGTTCAATTGACTCAAATGAACTAGTTAGAGAGTTTTTCAATTGCTATGAGATCTTATGTAACTACACAAGACACAATTGAAACAAAAATGATTCGATTCGATGAATCGGCTCATGAACTTTATAGCCACAGTTTGTATAAATCATTCCTTAGTAATTTAAGTTTCATGTTCAGAGAACATCTTTATATCATAGCTAAGATCACAAACAAGTTCACGGACTTAAGGAAACTGGCAGAGTTTTCCAAACTCAGCAGAAAATCTCGGCAAAGAGACTTCCGCCAGTTCGCGGACTAGGTTCGCGGACTGAGTTCAGGGACTAAACACGCAAAAAAGTTTTTGGAAAATCCCAACAGAAATTCTCGGTAAGAGAACTTCCGTCAGTTCGCGGACTTGGCAAAGCCAATTCCTCTGGTTTCTCTCAATCAACAAAGTTCGAAACTTCGGATTAAGGAATACATGGTTATGTAATATAAACTCTCATTTCAATCATGGAGACATTCTCAGAGGACGTTATATAGCCGTTATTCACAGACTGTTTCACGTTAGAGCAATTCTCAAAGTAATTGAAACTTTTCATGACTTTCGTCACTACGTGAAGATAAACTTGATCAAAGAGAAATGCTTTACCGACACACGATTTCGAGAAAAAGATAAGTAGTGGATACTCAGCTCGGAATATCAAATGTGTATGATCCAGTTTATATAGCATACAACTTTTTGTCTCATAAGAAGTAGGAGTTATAATAGATAGATATTTGAGTGATAGATAAGTTCAAGTCTCCACTTACCTTTTTGTTAATGAAGTTCTACGGTTCCTTGAGTAGATCTTCGTCGTTGTATGATGAATCTCCATGAAGTCCTTGAGCTCAACTACACTTTTCTATCCTAGTCCGAGACTTAGCTATAATAGACTAGAAATCAAGACTCATAGTTTTGATCACTAACATTGACAAACATGCTTGATATAGCAACGCATGCGAGGTCGACCGAGCTATGCTCTAACACTTTTGGCATGCTTGTATGTTTTACTATATATGTAAATGCTTGTATGAGTCTTGTTGTACGTGTAATATGCGTTGTATGATTTTCCCGCAAGGAGTGTCTGTGATTCCCCACGGCTCTTTGCTAAGTTAAGTATGGCGGCTTCTTCCCCATTTCAATATATTAGTAGGGAGGATTCTTCCCCGTTTCGATAGTATATAAATAATATATAGTAGGGAGGTTTCTTCCCCGTTATAATAGTACCTAGTATGGAGGCTTATTCCCCGTTTCGTTATTATATATACTATTTTATTTTGGGGAAATCACTCGTGTGCATATTATACTTGTTTGACTAACTTTATGGTCTTGATGGTAATATTCTGAATCATGGTTTGTCAGGGCACTCTGTGTGAACGATTTTATTATTATTGATTAGAGTTGCTCTTGTGTCGTCTTCTCCAATGAGTTTGGCGAGGTTAGAGTGACACCTGCTTCATGATGCATAATTAGTTGAATGATTTGTTTCTTCTTGTTTCTGTTAATTTATATTCTTTTAGAACTGTGAAGCATGTTAGTGATTACTTGAGAGTTACATGTTTTCGTTGAGCCCCCTTTTTGGGATGATGTGCTCACTCGTCCCCACTTCAGTTTCAATATCCAGAAGAAAAGGTGCGCGTGAAGATATCAGAACTCAAAGCCTAGGTTTTTATTAAATGTTAGTGATATCGTGTATCTAGTATTATGTGTCTTTGTTAATTTATTCTAAACAACACATTATTATATTTATATCACTCGAGAGATTTTCATTTATATAATATCAGAGTGTTTGGGTTTGTATCGGGATTGGTTTATGTAATTATGATTCTTAAAATGGGTAATCTAGATATGATGCTTCTATTAGGTTGTAATCCTATTAGCTAAGAAGGTTTAGTATTTGGGGCGTCACAGGTCGGCACCAGCTGAAACTAATTATCCGTACTCAGCTCCAATGGTACCTTGTTTCTTAGATAACAGAAAATAGGATTTTCACCAAAGGGGACACAAATAACCACTTGTTGACCTCTTAGTATCAAGGTCTCCTACCCAATCGACATCAGTGTACCCTTGATGATCTTGAAATCTTTTTCTAAAGAAAACCTCATGACCCAATGTGCATTTGATATATCTCATAATTCTCTTGGCAGCTTGCAAATGAGAAATTGTAGGAAAGTGCATAAATTGACACACCTGATTGACTGCAAAACAAATTCTGGCCTAGTCCATAACCAACAATAAGCTCTGTTGGATTTTGTAGTAAGTCACCCTCATCTTTACTGAGTTTTTAAAAAGTATGACAAGGTGTGGAGCATGGTTTGGCACCAACTAAATTGATCTTCTGAGGCAATTCTAGAAAATATTTAGTTTGTGAAAGAAAAAGACTTTCAGAAGATCTCTTCACCTCCAAACCAAGTAAATAATGGATATTTCATAAGTCTTTGGAAGGAAATTTATCTTGTTTAAGAGAAATGACAGTATTGCAGAGTGATTTTCAGCTACCCGTGATGATAATCTTATCAACATAAACTAAAATCATAGTAAGGTTATCGATTATTTTCATTAACCACCACCCATTAATTATCCTATGTTGCTTCGTTAGAACCGAAACGAAGAGAACTAGGAAATAATTTGGCACCGGACATTAAATTTTTATCTCTGAAAAAAAAAATTAATCAAAACTGATAAGCCTTACTAGAGGAATCCATTAAAGGGTAAAGAACCTGATATGATATAACCTAGAAAATCAAAATATGGAGCTTCTAGAAGACCAATTTTCAAGGGTTACAGGAAGAAGATGATTAGGAGGAAGGGTTATGTTTACAAATTTTTAGATCTACATAATTTACTGTTCAAACTACCCTTAACAATATTATCAGAGTATCGGTTAACCTATACATCGATCAATTTGTACAGGTCGATATGGACGTTTTTATCGTTTAATTCTTCTATCGATGATATTTTAGATATCATAAAGGTATTATCTAATACACGATAACAACCGATAATATCGGTCGATACGAGTACGACTGATTATATTTGAAAACGTGTGAGTACCAAAATACACCACCAACTTTTTCTTAGGAAACCTGTATGGACTAAACTCAAATATAATTCCGAGAATTCAACTTAATGAATCTCAATCAGGAAATATATGAAGAGTCTATATATCTTTCTCTCACAATCAGAATGTTAAAAAAACTAGTCCGTGAACCTGATTATACCATGAGAGTACTTGGACGATTCCGAAGATCAATATCCAAGTATTAATCAAGTCGTATCCAACAATTGTGATGGACTTATCTACTTGAATTGATTCCAACATACAACCTGTGATATTTCAATTATAAAGATAAACAATACAATGCGGAAAAGAATTAACACAGACACCAAAAATTTTCTTAAGGAGGAAACCGCAAATGCAGAAAAACTCCGGGACCTAGTCTAGACTTGAATACCAAACTTTATTAAGACGCTAGAGACACTAGCCTATGTACTATCAGAACTTCGAACTTGAATGTAGTTGAGATCGAATTAAACCGTCACAACAATTCAGTTACATTCGCGCTCCTTATGCCTCTTGAATCCCAGCAGGACTCCGCGCAATTGATTTTCTTAGCTGACGTCCTTTACAACCTAAGAGTTGCTTCAACTTAATTGAAGACTTTAAACCAATCTGCCTCCCACAAATAAGCCTATATGTGATTTCCGTTATGACCAAAGATAAAGTTGAGGTAGGAAATCGATTGCAACAGACAAAGTCTAGAAAACCTCAAAAACCAGTCTTATGACTCCCGAAGAGCAACTTAGATTGTTATTTACCTCACAAGTATAAACTTGTGGAATCAAAAAGTCCGGGAAGAAGAAACTTTGTGATTTCTATCGATCTTGTTTGTTGGAGCAAGGATCGAAAATCAAAACAAGATCAGGATACACGATATATCAAGATAAAGATATTTGGACTTGGATTCACGGATCCCTATGTGAGGTCTTTTTAGTCGCTAAATCCTAGAAGGGTTTAAAGGAGAGGATGAATCTAGTTTACAACTAGGAAACACAAGAATAGTTTCAGGGATTCAAAGATCCCAATTGTTTGAGGTTCTCCTTTTATAGACTTCCAAAATCAAGGTTGCTTTGGATTTAAGCTAAGGTAGCTTTTGAATCAAGCAATCAATAATCACCGTTAGATGAAACACTTGACTTGAGAATAACACAACAGAATATGCACTCTGGTTAGGATGAACCATAACCGAACCGTGTACAAAGACTTGTTCATGTACGGTTAGCCAATACTAGTCACTTGAATAATAAGCTTAACCATTTTCATATAACACTTAAGACTTTAGTACTGAGTCACAAATGTGATCAATCATATTTAGATAGTTATTTAAATGTTGATTATCTCATAGAAATAATTCTGATGCATCTGAAAATTATTGACAGGGTAAGTACGTGTACTATACCTGTTCATGAATATTCTCGTCATAGTATGTATACCGGGTATATGTACCCTTAAGATAAAAACGAGTTCAGGAACTCATAGATATTTTATGGTATGTGTACCTTATCTGGTTTTGAAACCAACAGATATTTTACAGTTTGCATACTAGGTATGCGCACCTTTCCTGGTTCACGAGTTCATAGACTTTTTATTGTATGGATACCGGGTATGCGTACCAAAAATTCGCTACCGAACTATAGCTAAGCCGGTACGTATACTACGGATCCGGACCTATAACAGTTCTCCCAGTATGTGAACTAGTATATACTTTCATGTACCCAAATTTACAGTAGTTTTACATCTCTCTAATAATCATTTCGAAACATTCCCGAATAACATCAATGACACATATCAATGTTCCAGGCTATTTTCAAATGATTAAATATTGAATCATAATTAGGTCATAAGCAATAATTTTCTTTTCATCAAATTTATCAAGTATGAAAAAATGTTCTTAAGCTTAGCATAATTCGAGAACGATATTCAAGATAAACTTAACTCGAGATTTCTGTTATGCATATACTGTCTAATTTAGTCACGCTACAATGTCTGAATGATAGAAAGGTGAATACTTGAGAAATAGGTGGTTCAGTCTTCACTTACCTTTTGTTGAATAAGTTCTCCAGATCTCCTATTGATATTCCGCTTCAAACGATAAAAAACAATGATATCCGATTCTCAACTACACACTTCTATCTTAATCCAAAACTGGTTAAATGTAGACTAGAAATGAAGATATGGTATTTGACAACAAGATTGAGATAGCAACACTTGTGAGTTCGACCAAGAAATGCTCTAACTATCTCCCCTTTTCTCGATTTTAATGACAAAATTATCAATATATATTGACTAAAAAATAAAGCTTTAAAACTCCAGAATCCATCATGCTTGATTTTCTTGGTTCTTCAACTCCTTGAATTCTTCGTTACCTTAAGTTGCAATGATTCTGAATGTGTTCAACTCAGCTTCGTTGTTATTGAAGATCCGTAGCGATAACAACTTTGAAAAGAGATTTTCAATCGACGTTATATAGAAACATAGTAATGTTATCTTCTCCAAAGTTCAATTGTATCACAACTTCGAAGTACTACTAAGGTTATATGTTTCTCCCCCTTAATCAATGCTTACATCTTTTGCATAATAGGTGAAACCTATAGATGTTGATTCAGTCCCCCTTACATAATGATCCGTAAAATATATGTATCGTAGTGCGAAAATACTAATTAATTCTCCCCCTTTTTGTCAATAAAAATTGGAAAAGGTACGAAAACTATGAGATCGTAATGAATTCAAACAAAAGATATTTCAATACTTAAAGGAAACACATATAAACTTAAATTTAGACGATATCACAGAGTATAAAATACTTAGTGTCTCATCTAGGAGATTTAAGATACAAGCATCCCTGGTAAATTCCACAGCCACACACCCCACAAAGATATAGCAACTAAGCACAAGTTCACTTAAGAACTCTCCCGCATTTGATGTCATTCCAAAGAGAACAACATGAGTGACCTTACTTTAATGAAAAAGAATGATCTTGTCGGACATTAACAAATCACATGTATTTGTATCCTAAACATCAACTTTAATTAATATCAATGCCAATTACGAACAAAGAGATAATTTTAATCGATATGAATCAATATAAGAAAATCTTACGGGGTGAATAGTGCAGTAATTTCACAAAAATGTGACCATGGAGAGATAATAACTGCAAAAAATTCTCAACAAGTTTATTCTATCTTTAGTCAGCAAAAGCACAAAATGGATTTAATTTTTGAGCATATATGAGATATCAATTCAATTCACCAAACATCAAAGGACACATATACCGATCGATTTCATAAGATTTTGAGCAATACACAAGAATATCCATGGGGATCAAGTATTGTTATCATCTTATCTAAGAAAAATATATATAAAGAACATACAAGTTGATTTCTCTTAGAAGGAAGAATCAATCTTTTCCGCCAGGATTTACACCAAGAATGGCTACCAAAAGCGTATAAAAAGGTTTCCTTGACAAAGAAGAAAATACAAAGTCATTAAGAACCATGCACCATAAGTTCACATAAGAAGGTTGTGAACGTTCATGCAATCTCAGAGTTACGTGTACCACTTCCCATTCTTGAACTACTTCTTTGAAATTCACCAAAAACAACAAGTCATCCGTATTGTTTGTTTCTTCAAACCTGGACATTTAAGAATCTTAAACACAAATCAAGTTAGGTAGATATGAACGATACAAAAGGTACATGTATAGTTAGCCGCATTGGTTTGTCTATTATAAGTACTTCACCTACGATCTATTATCTTTTAGATAATGGTGAATGATGTACCCGGAATCATAGGTGCACAGAAGACAAATATGACAATCACTACGAATTATTATCATAAATATTTAGACAAAAGATTATAAACCTCTTGGCATGGAATCATCTCTTTGGATCATTAGGATCAACAAGGTAGAGATAAGAATTCTTTTCTCCCGAAACATTGTGTATTGAACTTCAAGTATATATTTAAACAACCAATTAAAATAATACTCGGGTTTCTACCAAATCACTTAGCGAAAAAATAAGAGTACAAAAACAAAAACGTTTATGATATCAATAGATCATGGCATCAAACATATAACAAAATAATCATAAATCTTGCTCAAGTTTATAAATATACCTTTTTGACGAATCCAAACGTGAATTCTACGGCTTTCCCAAAATATTCAAAATCTTACCCAGCATAATAAATATATGCGCCCGAATTCTATTGCTTACCTCAGCATATTCATAATAGGGCATTTCTTGGTGACGATGCACTTTCAACACAATCAAGTTGTGTTGGGGTGAATAATGTCTTGCTCACCGAAGGTGATTGAAACAAACTTTTTCGCATCTATGGATTTTTCACCATCTATAGTTTTTGGCTTATTTCGTTTCTTCTTCCACAAATTCTTATGTTTCACTTTTGGATTATCATGAAAGAGATCACTTTTAGACCCATTCATATCTAAGTCCATCTTTCCCAAGAAATCCTTAACTTCCTACAATATGGATTCTGACTTTTCCATAGTCATGGAATTTTCTAGGAGATTATTTCTTTTCACACTCAATGCATCATTGACTTTCTTTGGTACCCACTTTGAGTGCATTTACGAAAAACCAGAACCTTCTTCCCATTATTCTCTTCAAGAATTCTTGAAGGATAATCAGATTGACTATTCTTTTGCAAGTTAATCTTCCTCCAATTGGGAGCATCGGATCTTGTCTTCGTCTTTACAAATTTATCCTTTTTATAATTGCTACGATTGTGAAAAGGCTTTGTATGACGTTTATAGGAAAATCTATGTTTATCATAGCACTGATTCCTTTTCCTAAAGGTTGGACAGTTACAACCAGTAATGTTAAGGGGGTTAGTCTTAACATATGATCTAGGTTTTATCACTTCTTGTGATGCGCAAACAATAACATCGTAAAGTTTCTCGTTCCTTATAAGAAAACGACATCCCCTTTGCAGGTGGCCTTTATTTCCGCAATAGTATGAAACTTAAGGAATTTTCTTACCTGGATTCGTGTGTGATGACTTTGGAGGTTGATATACTTTTCTCTTTAACCTTAACTAACGGTGTAGATATTTTACTTTTTCCATCAGTGGAAACCTATGGTTGAGAAGAATCACTAGCCTTGACAAATTTTACCTCTTTGTTAATACTTGGAGCATCTACTCCCTTATAGCCCAATCTTCATGTATCAAAATGATCTTTAATTGCTCCTAGAGTAGTGGATAATTTGTATGAGCTAGTATTGAACCTTTTCAAGTCCTCTTCTAACATCTTAATTTTATCAAAGAGCAACAACTAAATCAGCCTCAAGGCCTTTTTCTCGAGTGAGACAAGCGCTTTCTATGTTATCAAAACTTATATTCTTGGAGTTAATCCTTGCTTTGTTTGCTGCAATTTTTTTTCCAACTAATAGAAATCTCTACGAAGATTATCACATTGAAGTGAATTTTTACTTAGGTCATTTTCACGATTTTTGAGGATCGAATCATTACTGGAATTCCATATATAAAGACCTTGATAAATTCTTTTCAATTTCTTGTTTTCACGACAAAGATCAGTCAGAAATTGTGTAAGATGAGAAGTTTCAATCTTTCCATTTTCCAACATACTCTGAGAATTTCTCATCTAAATCTCTATCAATATCTTAGTTACTTTCATCAGAAAGTTCACCCAACTATTCTTCTAGGCGTATTTCCTAGTTATCAACAGTTTTTACATTAGGAGGAGGTTTAGATGTTGATCTAGATGTGATAGTTTCCTCAGGTAGTGGATCCAAACTTTGATCAAAATCATCTAATTGATTATGAACTGGTGATACGTTATTGGAGATAGTACATTCGTTAATATAATCAGATTGCTTCAAACACATACTTATTAGGTCTCCGCGTGTTTGCATGCTCTTATACCAACTGAAAACGTGGGGGGTACCAAAATACACCACCAATTTTTTCTTAGGAAACCTGTATGGACTAGAAACAAATATAATTCCGAGATCTCAACTTAATGAATCTCAATCAGGAAAGATATGAATAGGTTATATTTTTTTCTCCCACAATCAGAATATTACAGAAACTAGTCCGTGAACCTAACTATACCGTGAGAGTACTTGTACGATTCCAAAGATCAAAATCCAAGAATCAATCAAGTCGTATGAAACACTTGTGATGGATTCATCTACTTGAATTGATTATAACGTACAACCTGTTATATTTCAATTATAAAGATAAATAACATGCGGAAAAGAAATAACACAAACACCAAAAATTTTGTTAACGAGAAAACAACAAATGCAGATAAACCCCGGGACCTAGTCCAGACTTGAACACCAAACTGTATTAAGCCGCTACAGCCACTATCTTACTATCAGAACTTCGGATTGGAATGTAGTTGAGACCGAATTAAACCGTCACAGCAATTCAGTTACAGTCGCGCTCCTAACGCCTCTTGAATCCCAACAGGACTCCATGCAATTGATTCTCTTAGCTGACGGCCTTTACATCCTAAGAGTTTCTTCAACTTAATTGAAGACTTTAAACCAATCTGCCTCCCACAAATAAGCCTATATGTGATTTTCGTTATGATCAAAGATCAAGGTGAGGTAGGAAATCGATTGCAATAGACAAAGTCTAGAAAACCTCAAAAATCGGTCTTATGACTCCCGAAGAGCAGCCTAGATTATTATTCACCTCACAAGTATAAACTTGTGGAATCACAGAGTTCGAGACGAAGAAACTTTGCGATTTTTATCGATCTTGTCTGTTGGAGCAAGGATCGACAGTCAAAACAAGATCAGGATACACGAACTATCAAGATAAAGATAATTGGACTTGGATTCACGGATCCCCATGTGAGGTTTTTTTAGCCTCTAAATCCTAGAAGGGTTTAAAGGAGAAGACGAGTCTAGTTTACAACTAGGACACACAATAATAGTTTCAGGGATTCAAAGATCCCAATTGTTGGAGGTTCTCCTTTTATAGACTTTCAAAATCAAGGTTGCTTTGGATTTAAGCTAAGGTAGCTTTGGAATCAAGCAATCAATAATCACCGGTAGATGAAAAACTTGACTTGAGATTAACACAACAGAATATGCACTCTGACATCCAAACAAGCTATAAATCCTGATAATAATTTATAGAAACTAAACATGACTCTACCAATACTATTCAATTGTGCAAAAAGGAGGCAACAGTGTCGTGGATCATGTGTGGTTTGATTGAGGATATTATGGTTTTGAAAGAAAGTTTTTGAAGATGTCATCTTTCAACAAATTTATGGAGAGAGTTTAATGTTATTGTGAACTATTTGGCAAATGAAATTGCTCCTGAAAAAATGGAAGGCGTGTTTCTCTGGACCTCCTGATGTCTGTCAAAGTGTTATCTACTTAGCAAAGTTATATGTACATTAATAGTATACTCTTAAATTGATTTTGTAATTCATTTATTGAAATCAACATACTGAAATTATTTGAATTTTGTCAACATTTTATAATACCGAAAATTAAATTACATTGATTTTGATAATAAACGAATGCAATGATTGAATACAACCTCTAACTTTTCGATATTTTATAATCTTCAGGTATTTTTAATACTTTTCAATGACAAAGGTGGGATTTGCTCACCTATATTAGGTAGGTTTACTAAAACTTTGTTTTCAAGAATAGGATTATATTTAACTTTATGGTTCTATTTAGTCAGAGAAGTTCCTATGTAATGAACAAACTATCAAGTTTGTTCATTTTTCTCACACTATGGACTCAACAAACATGAAAAATTGATGTTCAAACCAAAAAATTTGTTAGTTTGTTCATTGAGTTGGAGGATGTAGCGAGCGTTTGATGATAGGCCGGGCGAGCTTGCCTCAAACGCTGGCGTTTGAGATAAAAGCTCTGGCGCTTTTCTTTCCAGCACGCGGTCTTTACTAAAGCGCCCGAGATTTTCCTTCCAGCGCCGCCTTTTTCATAAAAGCGCCAACGGCTGAATCTGGACGGCTGAAAACTCTTGTGATCTAACGGCTATAATTTTTGATTTCTATAAATACTCCTCATTTTAACTCCAAATTCACACATTCTACACATTCGTCACTCTCAAATCATCTACAAAAATTCCTCCCACAGTTCGTGGTGTTAGATACACTCAACAAGAGGATTTAGCTATTTACAGAGCCTACATTTTTCACACACAAGATGTTGCCGATACCGGTAGGAATGTATCCAAATCGACGTTCTGGGAGAAATTTTATGAAATGTTCGCCGCTGAAACAATGAACATTCATGGGTGTGATTGTCACGAATTGGCGCATCATTTTAGTGTAATTTCGTGTAATGTATCGGAATTCTTCGCTCAACTAATGGAGAATCACAAAAATAAGCTCAACGGTGAAGCCGAACACGAAGTGTTGCCCAGAACTCTAGCGATGTGGCCAGCATCTCACCGCGGTCGTCCTTTCGACTTTCATTCTTGTTTCAACATTCTTAGGGTGTTCATAAAATACGATCCCTACATCGCCCTAGGAAATCCACTACCCGCCGAGAATTGGCGCATATGTAGTAGTTGTTTTAATTTAATGTATTTCTTTTATTTTCATGTATGATGTGGTTTTTCAATACAGTATGTTTTTATTTATGAAATTGATGGTGCAATGTTTAATCGAAGAAAAATTTAAATTACTTATGATATTGATAGCTTTAGATAATCGTAATAACACAAAATAAACAAAAAATTAAATAATATAATACCATAGTGAATCGATTTGTCCTTCAACTTCAATCAGCCCACTCCACTAAAAAACACTTAGGACATTCCCATAAATGCCTTCCATATGTGTCTTCTTCATAAGAAGTCCGCAGATGCATAAAAGTCTTGCAATCGGGCTTTGAGCATCCACTGATTTTCTGTGGACAATGTTTGTATTCGTGATCTCCATATCCACAATGATTGCAGTGTAATAACTCCTTATTCAATTTGGCTTTAAGTTTGAAGTTTTTGCAGAGTGTTGCAATCTTTTCTTCTTCTTCATTTTTAATCTTCATAACATCATCTAGCATATGTGGTTCCTCTGGACAGTCGAGATCTTGACATTGCAAATACCTGAGCTTTTCCGTTTGTGATTCAATCACCATTATGATGTGTTAACAACCTTCCCGCGGACACTTTGAATACATCCAAGGGCATTGCATAAGACTATGGTTATCCATGAAACATAATAGATAAACCTCTTTTACTTCGACATACAATATTTGCTTCGTTTTGCCTTTAGAAAACATAATGGACAATTTGGTTGAGATGCCACCCCTAGTGTTGTATTTATAAAAAAAATATGTGTTGGTAATTCACACGGGCGGTTATAGTAAAATCGCGCAGTTTTACTACAAACGCCAACTCAGATGGTAATTCAAACATGCGCTCAAAGGAAAGTCGCGCGGTTATAATACAAACGCCAACGGCTAAATTTCTAACGGCTCGATTTTCTTTCTCGACCTATAATTCCATTCTTCCCATCTCCAAAATCACATCTTCTTCTTTTTCTAGTCTAAAACTATTAATATCTCTCACTCTCTAGAAATGTCTGTTAGAAATCATGGTCCCAAATTTACTGAAGAAGAGGATATATATGCAAAGCATATTTTTTCTTAGGGTAATCACTGGTATGGGATTTCAAGACTCTTATTTTTGGGAGAACATTTTTTCAATGTTCGTCTCATTGACGGGAAACCCAGGAAACCGAGATGCTCGTCGATTGCGTGCTCATTTTCAATCTATTAGGCTTGCAGTCCAGCCATTTGTTTCTCTGGTAATGGAAATTGATCGAGAAAAGTTCATCGGTGTAACTGAAGATGAAGTGATCTAAACATCTCTTGATAATTGGGAGGAAGCTCACGGCAAACCTTTTCGTTACGAAGCGTGTTTTAGAATTCTAAAAGATGGACCATCTCAAGCACATTTTTACTGCACTCGAATGCCGCTCCCGGTTTTTACAATGGAAGAAGATGTTACTCTTGTTCGATGTTGGTTACATCGTTTGATGAGACCAATGAACAATGACTATTTCTGGGAAAGAGAATTGAGACATTTTGTAGCATCGCGGACCGAAACCATAAGAAACAGTAAGAGCCTAGAACTAAGAATTGCATTAATCACTAGTGAAGTCAAACATTATACGAAAGTTTTGTGGATGGTTCACCGTAACTATTCTGGATTATCCAACGAAGAACTGGTGAGTATCTTACCTTTGTCTTCACTGATCAACATCATCATGAAAATCTGAACTTGTTGTTTATTTGTGTTACAGAAAACCATCGCTCAGATCAAGTTTACTGAAGAAAGCGGAAGAGAGTTTAAGCATTTTGAATGTTATGAACTCTACAAAGAGAATGTTGTTGGATTTGATGTAGTTTGATGTTTTTGTTGTGGATTTGATATTATTTGCAAGTTAAAATTGTAATAAATTTCGCTTAATCTAATGTGGAAATCTCTATTTTAAAATCTAAGTATTTTCATTCATTAATGCCAATTCTTTTACAAGATATAAACTTAGGAAATAATAAAACGTACTAAACAACTTCAATAAAAATCGAGTACAAGTTTTGGCCTCCTGTTTATCTTCATTTGACGTATCTTCCATTCAACGCTCTCTTTGACAGTTGCGCCTTTGTTTTTGAATTTTTTTTTTGTTAACTTTCAAAACTGGAGCTCTTCTTTGCCCTTTAGCGGAACATTTTCTTGGAGCAATTTCAAAAACTTGCACTTCCCTCTTACAATTTTCAATCTTTTTAAAACTCCCACATATCTTAGAAACCGCAACTTCAAGTTTTGCATCACAAAAAAGTGTGATCGCCTTTTCAGCCATTGAGAAATAGATTTTAGAAGAGAAAATTCAAGAGAAGTGAATTTTGGTGTGAGTGAATTGTTTGAAATTGATGGTAATTTATAGAGGTAAAAAGTGAATTTTGAATTTTAAAAAACTACCCGTTGGCGTTTTTGCTACAAACGCCAGCGTCATACGTTCAGGCGCCAAGTTGAATCTTTGAGCTCCAGCGCTTGTCCTTCCAACGCCAACGCTTTACCTACAAACTCTAGCGTTTGTCTGTCGCTCGCACGCTTAGTTATCTAACGCCCAGTGCTTTACCATAGTGGAAAAACCAGTTTGGCCATCCACCTGGCTCAACAAAAAGATGGGTTTGTTCATTCCCACAGGAATTGCCCTCACTGCCTAAACGTATCTTTAAGTCGGGAGAAATTCTGGATTTTTCTTTCTTGGGTGTAAAACTACCCAAAGATTTACTTTAATCAGTTACTCTGGTTTCCAAGTAACCACCTAAAAAGGAACCAACTAAAATCACGTCCGTCTATATAATATACCCGACAAAAGAATCCGTGGGCGCTACTGCAAAGTTAAAAGAGCTAACAAAAATCACACAGAGATTTCACAAAATGACTGAGAAGAAAACAAAAGAAAAAATTGTGAAATTAATTCTTGATTTTAATCAATCATGGATTCCGTCTTTGCTAATATTGCTCTAGGTACGGAAGATCCTATCTTACAGTGCGTTCGAGTCAAGTTATTGACATCCTAGGAATTGGATTACCGGGTGATCCATTTCTGGGAATTGGATTCCCATAATTCAATTGCTTGGTTCAAATTTTATTGTTTGGTTCCCATTATTCAATTGCATAAGTAATGAATATATGGCACTTTAATACGCTTCCCCCCTTTAAAATTTTATTACCTAAAAACAAACCAGATGGAGTTCATTTCGGGTATTGTTGTTGGCGATGGTGCAGTTGTTGGTGGCGGTGCTGTGAAGTTTGTTGATGTTAGTGATGGAGTTTGTTTATTAGTTACAGATCCACTGTACAACTCGATGAACAACTGGACGAGGAAAGAGATTTTTTGAAACAGAAGAAAATAACGAATTAGGAGAGTAGTATAGTCATTTATTATTGATAATCTTGATTCCGATTATTTTTCATTGGTGAGTCAATGGAAAAAAAACGAATTTGAGCGAATTAGATTCCTCAGAAATCAAATTCCGAGAATTTTGGTGTTGTTCGATTGGGAGAATTCCCTCGGAATTGAATTCCTAGGGATCCTAATTTTCCGAAACGAACCCACTGTTAATTATTGTGTTTTTCTTGTTCTTTTTACCGATAGGAGGGGAAAACTCTTGTTTTGAATTTAATGAGGAAAGCAGAACGATTGCTTGTGAGTGATCAGTAAGGGACTTGCTTGTTTTGAGTTTATTTTCGGTTTTTTATCGATTTTTTTCTATCCGTATGAAGTTAATTTTCCAATGTTTATATATATACATATATATATTCTTTAATTCAGGTATCTTATCAAAGAATATCTACCGATCACTGGATTTACTATACTCAAGTTTATAAAAATTGAGTTCATTGAGTTCCACAGATCTCTAGACTTGTGGAACTTAATGAGCACCAGTATACATTTTTATCTACTGGTGTTCTTACCATATGCAAAGACCTAAAGGGAAATCTATTAATCATAATAGTTTACTGCACATAACGCTTCTGCCCATAATTTTATTTTCCAGGAACACCAGATTGTAAAAAATGCCTTTGTAATTTATATTAAATGTCCATGTTTAGATGGTGGATTTTCGACAAGGGCTAAAATCGTAAATTCATAATTATACGAAGCTCTGATCCAGCAATCAGATGTGAGTATTGAGACACGGGTCTCTCAACAAATTCTCAATGGAGAGTACTTTCTCTCAGAGTACATATAGATATGTAGTCTCACGACTGGACAACGACATATCTCATGAATACTGAACACTTTCAGTGATTATTTCTATATAGTATCACGAGATGGACGGCTCCTAGACAGCTTGCTCTGCTAGTATAGAGCGATAACATCTTCAGGAACAAATAACGAGTTTACCCTGACTATATAAAGGATATGACTTACCGACAAGCTCATATCGGGATAATTAATGCTCCTAGACAGCTTGCTCTGCTAGTATTGATCCACAAAGTTAATTATTCCTAATTAAGATTAATTCTGCCGTGACATTCACTACTGAATTCCCAGAATAATCTATTATTGCTCATATTCCATGGTCGAATCCACGACTGGTTCCATGGAATGACAATAACAATTGTTCTGATTCTATGATCGAATCCACGGCTTGATCTCATAGAATAGCAATAACTATATTATCTCATTACTCCGATTTCAAGATCGAATCCACAACTGGTCTCATAAATGGTAATAGATAAAACTTAATTACTCCGATTCTATGGTCGAATCTACGATCCCATGGAATGGTAATGCTCACTTTATTATTCTAAATTCGTAGTCGAATCCTCAGCTGATCCTATGAATTAATAATAAACATATTATTACTCAGTTTTGTGAATTATTCTCCATTGAATTCCACAATTAGTAATAAATAATCAACAATCGGGCGTCTGAGCTACCTCTAAGTAAGCCCCGATCCAAATGGTGAAAGTGTGTTCAACGACGATGTACTAACAGTCACCGCACGAACGAGTATTTCAAAATACGACGAAACGATTAACCTATTGCAAAATAGGAAGAAAATAATAAATAATCAAAATGTTGACCAAGACGCCAAGGGATTGGACTCGTTGACTGGCCGACCGTTCCATGACCAATCCCACGCCAGTTTTATATTTTATTATTTTCCTTCATCTGATGAAAATCCTTTCATTTGAACAAATCTCCTTCGTCTCGAGAAAACTCCTCGACTTCCTGGCGTTTTCATAAACCCATGAAAATAATATAAAATTAAGGAAAAATAGTGTGGGGCGTGATCATTGGCCAACCGGCCATGCCTTGGTCCCAGCCGCCCCCACACCTTATGGTTCCTCATTATTTTATTATTATTATTATTTCCCTGATTTCATGAAAATTCCTTCAAATCATGGTATTTTCAAAATACATAAAAAATAATAATGTAAAATTAGGGAAACACGTGGGACCGGGCCCCAGCCGGCCGGCCATGCCTCAGCCGGTCCCACATGCCCATGTATTTTATTATTATTATTTTTAGGATTTCCTTCATCCCATGAAACTCATTGATTTCATGGTATTTCTCTCAAATTAGGAAACTCCCTTCAAATCATGGAAAAATACATTAAAAATACATAACAATTAGGGAAACTCTTGGGACCGGGCCCTAGCCGGCCGGCCGCACCTCCACGGTCCGAAACGCCCTTGTTTTTATTATTTTAATATTTTTTTGCTTCCTTGAACTCATGAAAACTCCTTCAATTCATGGAAACTCCCTAAATTCATCAAATTTCTCAAAATTCATGAATTTTTCATAAAATCATCAAAATATTATAAAATTAAGGAAAAGGCACCCCGGGACCGTGGCCACGACCGGCCGACCATGCCTTGGCCTCGGCGGTCCCACGCCTCCTGATTTCTTATTTTATAATTATTTTTCATCATCTCATGGTGTTTTCCTCAGTTTCATCGAAACCCTAATTTTGGCATATTTTCTCGAATGGATGCTCAATTGCATGCCAGAAAATATCAAAATTCTCAGGACTGAGACACGGACGCCTTGGTGACACTGTAGGATCCAAATATCGCACAACGGTAAGAGTTTGCGAAATTATAGATAGAGCCTGCGAATTTATATAAAGAGTTTGAGAGAAGGTAGCGAAGCTTGCGAGAATGTAGTTTGGGCACGTGATAATATGAGTTGTATCCCACTACATATGAGTTGTCATCCACTATGTAAACACCTATATAAAGGGAAAGTCAGAGAGAGAGAGGACAAGTTTATAATTTGTATTATTATTATTTCCTTCTTCTTCCTCTACCAACCTAGAGCTCCAAATACTCATTAATGGAGTCTCCATGTAATTACAAACAATCATAGTGACAATCCCTAACCCCGTGGATGTAGATCAAATTTATCGAACCACGTAAATCTTGTGTCTTATTTTCTATTTTCATTATCTTTATCTTTATTTTCATATCAAATAAGTTTAGATCTAGAAATCATAATCATGATAATACAAGGGGTGTGTTGTAGGATTTCCTGCAACTACATAATGGCTAGAAACAGGGACGAGTAAAGGATTTATCCTTCCTATAACTTGTTGATTCAAGAAATTTTCATGAAGATTAGCTACTGTTCATATTTTTCTAGATCTACAAAGTTTAGGTTCAAAAATGGAAATTTTATGGAAGAAATCACACTTTCAGGGAGTAAACATCATCAACAATTCAAAGACATGAAAAGAGTGAGAGAAAAAATTAGTTGTTGTGGTGAAATTTAAGGAAAAAATGGATGTTTCAGTGGAAGATTTTCATGTTCAGGAGAAGAAGGCAAATGTGAAAGAAGTTAAGGTAGGACGAAGAAAAGATAAGAGGCAGATGCTGCAATTTCTATCACAAACAGAAATTCGTACAGATGGTTTGAGATGGAGCGAGTAAGCAATAGATCACAGGTTCGAATTTCGCAGAGACACATATTTTTCATTTTCTTCTCATTTGCATGGGAGAATAAAAGAATAAAAGAAAAACATTGTGCGTTTATTTCGCAAAGAGATTCTTGAACAGTTGGTCAAGAGAACAATATGTACGTTTGTGGTCGCAAGTTCGAACTTCCCAGCGAGCACAGTTTTCTTCTTTTTACAGATAGCGAAAAAATGAATAATTTCGCAATATTGTTTCATTAATTCGCAAACAAGCGGTAGCACAGTTGGTCAAGCTTCGCTAGAGTGAGTTGTAAGACTCGAGTTCGAATCCCTCATCAAGCTTAATTTTTCGCACATTTTTGAAATCCTAAAGGCGAAGAAATGGAATATTTACAGCATTGTGTGTTTCTTTCGCAAGCAACAAGTAGCGCAGATGGTCAGAGAAGGAGTATGCAAACTAGAGGACATGGGCTCGATTCTCCCTGCGACCAAATAATTTTTGCTTCGCAAATATTCATTTCGCAGAGTTGATATTGCGGGATCAATTCTTGCTTCTCGCATGTTTATTTTTATTATGCAAAATTTATACAGAATTGCCTCTTGCACAGTTGGAATTTGATTACTTCGCAAGAACTTTGATTATTTTGCAAAAGAGGCTTAGCACAGTTGGTATGGTGCGAGAAAATCCAAGAAGCAGATCAAGGGTTCAAGTCTCACTTCTCACACTTCTTTTTGTTGCGCGAAATTCATACATTTCAAGGCATTTATTCACTTCTTTGACGAAAACAACGACTCACATGAAAGATAAGTACCACTTCCTTGAACATTTTACTTTATACTAAGAACGAATAAAAAGATTTTTGATTTGATTTACAAAAAAGCGATTCAATCGCACGATTACAAAGATTTCAAGATTTCAAAGATTATAAAGATTACTAAGATTTCAAGATTACAAAGACTTCAAAATTACAAAGATTGCGAGATTTCAAAATTACATAAAACTGAGAAAATTTAATTTATATGTTTCTCTAGAATATTTCTTTTACAGAGAATAAAAAGATTTTTGATTTGATTTACAAAATGCGAAACAATCGCAGAATTACAAAGATTTCACAATTACAAAGATTTCAGAATTATAATGTATTAGAATTTCTCTTGAATATTTACTTTGCTTCAAATGATATGATATTATGAGAATGAAAGAATGAATGAAAGAATAAAAGAACAAAGAAACGCGAAAATTTCGCAAGAGACAATCTAAGATCCATAAAAATCTAAGATTAGAATGGGGCGAACCTTTATGGCGTACACCCTAGTTCGCAAATAAAATTTCGCAAGAGGCAAATGTAAGACCTAAAGTACGTCATAGAAGGGGGTACTTGTAGCATGACTCAGGGAAAAGGTTACACCGCCCCTGGAACCTGAGTCATGGAGATTTGGGGTCAATAAAGCCCATCCGGGAGAGGCACCTTGGATTCTCAGCCTAAGCATATGACTTAGGTTGGGCGACTAAGGTAATAAGGACTCTCCCAATGAGTGCAGAATCTAATCAAGGCGCCGAGGTACACGGTTGAGTCAATAGTGCCAGGGGCGTTTGAAGCGTCCTTGCCATTCTTGACAAGTCTTGGCTTATACTGCACTCGGCCCGAAGAAAACCCCACTTAGGGTGCAGTATCGTAACCATAAGCCCTATATGTAAAAGGGATAAGAGGCTGCGAAAAAAACTGGTTGTTGTTAAGACCGGATGGGAGGAGATAACCTTGTATGGTAGAAGTACGCCTCCTTGAAGGGTCAACCAGGGGGGAGATAAGGGCGGCACCCTCCATTAGGGAGATGATAAGTGTCTTAAGACGCAAATGTCATGAGGCTTTTTACTTGCAAGGGTATTAAGGCTTGTCATATTTGTGCAACACACTTGAAGAGGCAATAATACTAGAGAAAAAGATAAGACGAGATCAAAGGGTCATTACATGAAAGTGTGAAGACGTCATGCGATTTTGTTGCAAGACGGGAATGTCATGGGGCTTTATTTTCGTAAAAATATTTAGGCCTGTCATATTGTCGCAACAATCCTGAAGAGGCAATAGTACAAAAGAAAAATTTAAGGCAAGATCAATGGGTTTTTGCATGAAAGTGCAAAGACGTCCTGCGATTTTGTCGCAATGACAATAGGTGGAAAAATAAGACCTTTAACTAGGAAGGAAAAATAAGACCACATAAGAAAATGAGTAAGCTTGTGAGAATGATTATATGTAAGCAAACAAGCTTGCGAATATGTACATGGAAATGAAACTGAGGCAGTGAAAATTCCGCAGACTTGATATTATGATCATACTGTTATGAGATACTAATAGTGCAGGAAAAAGGAAAGATGAAACACAAGTAAGAACTTGTGAGGAACAATAAGTACACGAAGACGAATGCATACAATAAAGAAAAATCCAGAGAAATGGAGAATGGAGGAAATTTAAATCTACATCAATTTTAGCGTGCAAAATGAGATAAGTAACGCAAACATTAGCTATACATTGCAATATATAAGCATTCTCATCATACAAACATCATACTCGCATCATAAAAGCATTGCATAAGCATTTCATAGCATAAACATCGCATACACATTTCATAACATAATCATAACATAAGCATTATATTCGCACAAGTACTTTACAAAACTGTACGGAATAATATTGCAGAACTTCGCAATAATATCGCAGAATTATTCAGAATTTCGCAGAATTATTCAGAATTTCGCAGGATTATTCAGAATTTCGCAGAATGTGTCAGAATTTCGTAGGATTATTCAGAATTTCGCAGAATGTGTCAGAATTTCGTAGGATTATTCAGAGTTTCGTAGGATTATTCAGAATGTGTGAGAATTTTGCAGAATGTGATTATTTCGCAGAATGTGATTATTCCGAACGATATGATCATTTCGCTTAATTATTTCACACAATTATAAGCAACTTGAAGAGATTATACTATCGCATGAGCACAAAACATGAGACAGAAGCAAGATGAGAATGAAGAAACAATTCTCACATTCAACATTTTCTCAAAGATTCTACCCTCATAGATAAAGAACAGAGGCAACTATGGATTACCAAGAAAACATTTTATGTTCTTTATCTTCTCGGAAAGAATAACCAAAAATGGAGTAATAATTTCGCATGAATAGAGGCAATACTTATTATTCTCATTCAAGGACGGATACTTCTTACATTTCGAGAATAGAATATTTCTTATACTTCATCAAGGATACTTCATGTTTCTTATACTTCTTCAAGGATACTTCATACTTCGCATACTTCAAAAGATGATACTTCTTATTTACTTCGCAACATTCCGGAACTTCACAAAAGAATAGAGGCAAGTACGTACTCTTCAAGTCCAACATTCTTTCGCTCGTTCCTCCAACAAGTACTACTACAAAGTGGATTTTTCCTTAAAGATCGCTCTTCAAGCAATATTCAAGGAAAAAGAGGCAAGATGTAGGATCCAAATATCGCACAACGGTAAGAGTTTGCGAAATTATAGATAGAGCCTGCGAAGTTATAGAAAGAGTTTGCGAGAAGGTAGCGAAGCTTGCAAGAATGTAGTTTGGGCACGAGATAATATGAGTTGTATCCCACTACATATGAGCTGTCATCCACTATGTAAACACCTATATAAAGGGAAAGTCAGAGAGAGAGGACAGGTTTAGAATTTGTATTATTATTATTTCCTTCCTCTTCCTCTACCAACCTAGAGCTCCAAATACTCATTAATGGAGTCTCCATGTAATCAAGATGTAATTACAAACAATCATAGTGAAGATCCCTAACCCCGTGGATGTAGATCAAATTGATCGAACCACGTAAATCTTTTGTCTTATTTTCTATATTCATTATCTTTATCTTTATTTTCATATCAAATAAGTTTAGATCTAGAAATCATAATCATGATAATACAAGGGGTGTGTTGTAGGATTTCCTGCAACTACAAACACGAGTCTTGACCGACCAACATTGGCTCTTTGGCTTACAGAAGCCGGTCCCATCAAGTTTCACAGTTTTGACCTAATTTGCACAATTGCACGTATTAGGTCCAAGACTCTTTCAAACACTTTGGATTTTCATGAAGTGATCATCAGGCGGTCACGTGACTACCCAGGGCCGGTTTCATGACCCATGGTCGGTCCCTCACTCCGTCATAATTAATTAGATTTTCTCACCTAAGGCTCAGACGAGCATTTTCGAATAAATGATTAAACCAACATTTGATCATTCTTTCGCCAACAAATCGTCAACTCTTCAGGAGTTCTTTGTATTTGCTCACGTGAGCATATGGACACTACATGGTTGATCCACGGTCCCATGTAGTCGCTCCCTCCTTCGTCCCATGGTTAAAATTCTGACGAACCATGAATTGATCAAATTAGGGTTTCTGAATCCAAGGATCATCATTCCAGATTCCAACCTTAATAATTTTATGACAACCCCATGGTCATTAATTTTATTAATTATGCTCGGTTCAATGACCAATATTCTAATTAATATTTTTGGTACGTTGCCAATAATCCATCAGATGAGCAACACATGCTCAGATGATCAAATATTCAACAATTCATCACATGAGCAACACTTGCTCAGATGATGAATATTTGCTCAACCAAGTAATATTGGTTCAACAATCAATATTCAACGATCCATTGAATGAGCAATACTTTCTCACTTCATCGTAAGAACTATACCTCTGTCTCATGACATGTTCAACTCATGAGTTTCAGAACATCATGTTCAACTCAGCAACTACATGGACTCATCGTCCCATCAAACCACGAAGTCATCAATTGACTAACATACCCCGAGACGTCAATCGTGTCACTTTGGGGGGATATCACAAAGGGCTTTGGTCTGGCGGTCTACGGCACGTGTGTTCAAACACACGATGGAATGCGAGCAACTGGTGCAATCAGTTGAAGGAATTCACGAGGTAGTGGGTGGAAAATCGACCAAGTCTCCACACGATCTCCACTTCCCCACTCCTTGATTCCATCAACTGTCACACTTCATGGGATTATGGTGTCTAAAATTCCAGCAATATTAATAAGTCTCTTAATCATGATTGAGGGATCAGTATCAACAGTATCATAAATATCACGTCTCATCGACAACACGAGATCATCAACTCATCAATTGAGCAAGTAGTCTCAATTGAGAAATTTCAATCATTCAGAGCTTATTATATTCAGAATTCACACACCCAAAATCTTTGATTACCATTGATTCCACACATTTCCAGCTTCCCTCCTACAGATCAACCCATCCTATCTTGTGACCGAATTTACTCTGGAACGATCATTGTCTTGATTTATGCCGGAGTACTACAGATTGATCTCTCGAATCTAAAGCACCCCCTTTGCAGCGGTGCATCTGTGTGAGGTTTAACATTTCGCTTGGTTCGGGGAGTCTCCTCCGTACGGTCGTCTCCTCAATTCCTTAAAAACCAACAAATCATTTTCCCCATCTATATATTGGCGACCACAGTGGGAGATTAATCTCTCGTTTCCAATCTAACAATCTCACAAGATGGTTGGTCTTAGGACTAATTCAACTAATTCAGATCAGAATATTTCAAACGTCAACATTCCTCATGTTACACCTGGCGACATGGAAGGCAGAGGGATCCCGACTTTGGCAGAGTTGGCTTAAGTCCTAGAGGTCCATACCAGGAACATGGACCTGATGAAGGAGACGATAAACCACATCCTCGACTTTCTCATCAGATTAACATCCGAGTTAGGCGGTATCTCCGCTCCAGAAGCCTCAACACCGGGGACTGAAGCGTCATCCGAACCTCAAATCAACAGCTTCACCACATACGAGAAGCCGGTGGAACAAGAGGTCACACATTTGATTGAAAATCTATGTGAACTTATGCACTTCTCCAGGTATCAGCGCACACATACACATTTTCAACACTCAACCAGATATCATCCATCGTGCAAATAACGCCACCAACACCATCAGTTGAAGAAGTCTCCCTAGTGCCTGGGAATTCGATCGACAACATCTCTTTTGGAGAAGAAGATCGCATGACGGATGAAGGACACAACCATGCATTGTATGTCACTGGTTTCATCAAAGGCACTGAATTTAGAAGATCTCTTGTTGATACAGGTGCTTCCACCAACATTGTCACTATGAAGACTCTCAGGATGGCCAGATTCCCACAAGGTAAAATCGTTCGCTATCCCATCCTAATGACAGGATTTGAAGGAAGTCAAAGCCATACATATGGATATGCATACATAGATTTGAGGGTGGGGACGATTCGATCGAAAGCAAAGTTTCATGTGATCGAGCAAGAACCTGACTACCACATAATACTGGGACGCCCATGGCGCCATAATGATCAAGTCTCAACTCCAGGGTCAAACTTCACGACCGATCGAGACGTAGAAGGGAGAGTCATTTATCGTTGACGGAAAGATTAGCAATTAATCGGGGAGAACGATGAAAAGTCTCCCCACCATGAAGAATCGTGTCAGAGTGAGCTATCACTTGAAGAAGAAGTACAGGATGCCCCACGAAAACTACAATACGGCACTGACTCTACCACTGACGATCTTAAAACAATCAACATTGGGACTGAAGACGATCCAAGGCCAATCCTGATCAGTTCATCACTATCACCATAGGAGCGGACCGAGCTGATAAAATTATTGAAAGAATATCAAGATGTCTTCGCCTTGACGTACGAAGAAATGCCGGGTCTGGATGACAAACTCGTCACCCATCACCTGCACATCGTCCCTGGTTCCAAAGCTGTCAAACAACCTCCCAGACAATTTATACATGAAGTCGAAGAGCAAATCAAGGTCGAAATTCAGAAACTGTTGGCAGCAGGGTTCATCAAGCCTATTCTTCATCCAACGTGGCTAGCAAATGTGGTACCTGTTAAGAAGAAAAATGGTCAAATCAGATGTTGTGTCGACTTCAGGAACTTGAATAAATGTTGTCCAAAGGATGATTTTCCTCTACCCAACATTGACATGCTCGTCGATGCAACCATTGGTCACGGTATGTTCTCATTCATGGACGGTTATAGTGGGTACAACCAGATCGAGATGTATGAACATGATGCCAACAAGACTGCGTTCCGTACTCCCATTGGGAATTTTCACTACACTGTGATGCCCTTTGGATTAAAGAATGCTGGTGCCACCTATCAACGAGCCATGACTGCCATATTCCACGACATGATACACAAGCAAGTAGAAGACTATGTTGATGATGTGGTGGTAAAATCGAAGACTCGAGCATCTCATCTCGAAGTTCTAAGGCAGGTGTTGAAAGATGCAGGGATTACAAATTAAAAATGAATCATTTAAAGTGCGCATTCGGAGTTTCTTCCGGAAAATTCTTAGGATTCCTGGTCACGGCTGAAGGGATCAAATTCGACCCGTACAAGGCAAAAACTATTACCACCATGCCTCCTCCACGTACCGTGAAGGAACTACAGAGATGTATGGGCAAGGTAAATTATATTCGACGCTTCATTCCTGGATTAGCTCAATTTATTGCTTCGTTCATACTTCTGCTGAAGAAAGGAGCAAGCTTCACCTGAACAGCTATTCCACAAGAAGCTTTCCATAAAATACAACAAATATTATTGTCACCGGACGTCATGAGGTCTCCAGTGCAGGGACGATCTCTGATTATTTACACAGCCTCCAGTGACGTCGCCATCGACGCACTCCTCGCTCAGGAAGACGACGAAGGCGTCGAACGACCGATGTACTACTTCAGCCGCACAACGAGAGATGCTCAACTCCGATATCCAAAGGCCGAAAGGGCATGCATGGAATTGGTACATGCAATCCAAAAGTTCTGACATTACTTACTATCTAACAGGGTCGTACTCATCTCCAAAGCTGATCCCATAAATTTCTTGCTATCAAAGCCAGCCTTGATAGGGAGACCAGCGAAGTGGCTACTCCAGATGTCAGAATTTGACATATCTTGCACGCCACCTAAAGCCATCAAAGGTCAATCGGTCGCATACTTGCTCCCTGCTTTTCCAGGGGAAGACACAACAACACTACATGAAGAAGTGCCCGGAGAATTCCCAGACATCTTGGTCATCAAGGAAGAAACATATCTTCTATACTTTGATGGATCTTCCAACCCTAGTAGTGACACCGGAGGAGCGGGCATAGTACTGGTGTCTCCATCTGGTGAAGTTTTCTCACATTCGTTCAAGTTAAATTTCCACTGCACCAACAACTCAGCAGAATATGAAGCCTTCCTATTAGGAATATCCTTGGCCAAGCAAGCAGGAGAAACACACCTTGAGATAAGGGGGAATTCAAAATTATTGGTCAACCAGATGAATGGAACGTATTCTCTCAAGGAAATCACACTTGCTCCATTCATAACCGAAGCTCAGCGACTGTTGACCTATTTTGCTGACGCAATGATCGTCCATACTGGACGGACTAACAATAGGCATGTTGATTGCCTAGCAACTCTCGCCTCCAAGATGCAATTTGAAGGAGCAGAGAAAACGATCACTGTACAGAGGCGTACCATATATTTAACTTGGCTCACTCAGATAGAGGACATTCCAGCAAACGATTGGCGAGCACCCATCATTCATGAATTGAGCAGCTCTGTTTCAGAAGTCCAAGTCATCCTCAAAGAATTGAAGAACTACTTCTTGCCCCATGGAGGACTATACTATTGAAACCCTGATGGATCTCTATCACGATGTCTTGGGAGCAACGAAGCGGAAGAACAACTCAAGCGCATACATGAAGAAATCTGCGGGCAAATGTTAGTGGTAACACTTTATAGAAAGCTTCAAAGAATGGGATACTACTGGCCATCCATGGAAACTCAGTCAAGAGCTTTACAAGGATCTTGTCCTGATTGCCAAACACCTCCTCATCACCTGGAGGTTTTGACAGTCCACCACACTGGGGACTGGAAGGATCCTTACATCAAATACCTCCGGGATAACGAACTACCATTGGAAAAGAAGCAAGCAGTCAAACTCATTTAGAAAGCTAAGAGATTCGTCTATCTCGATGGGATCTTATACCGCAAAAGCTTTGGTGGGATTTTACTGAGGTGCTTAACCGAACATGAAGTCCCTAAAATCCTGAAGGAAGTACATTGGTAGGGTTTTTAAGAAAGCCTACAACTACACCTGCAAGTATACAGGGTCGAATGTAGCTAGTGATGGGAAGAAAGGGAGAGTCCTCAGGGACTCGGGGGTGCAATAGTTGAAGCTTTATGTTTTCCTAAGCTAGTTCTCTAAGTGCAAGGCAGTGAAGTAGAATAAAAACAATGAAGCAAAGGTAACAGAGGCAGTTAACAGGAAACAAAGCCAAATAAACCAAGGCTGTTAGCCAAGGGAAGGGAGAGACAGTGCACTGACTTCAGTGCACATCAAGATGTGAAGCTAACAGTGGTGACAATGCAAGGCCAAGGCAGTGGCTCTAGGCATACAAATGGAATGAAAAGAGAATTAGCTTGCTATGAGCACTAATTTCTCCCATTGCTCAATCAAAAATAATGCATCCTAAGCATACAAATGGAATGGAAAGAGAATTAGCTTGCTATGAGCACTAATTTCTCCCATTGCTCAATCAAAACAATGCATCCTAAGCATACAAATGGAATGGAAAGAGAATTAGCTTGCTATGAGCACTAATTTCTCCCATTACTCAATCAAATCAGTGCACTGAGGTTTCTAGCCTAACATTCCACTAAACATGTATCACATAACATGTGCATTAACATTAAACAGAATTAACACTAACAGGATTATGCACTAGGAGAATTGAAGAAACTAAACATCACAACATAAAACTAAAATTGACTTCACACACATTAACAGAAATGAAATTGAACTGAAATTGAAAATTGAACTAAAATTGAACTGAAATTGAACATTAACAGAACTCAGTTCTGGACACTGGCTAGTCCAGCATGAAGTTTTTACATCACACCCACAGTCATATTTATACTTACAAGCACAATTAGGGTTCTACCCAAAAAAATTCCCAAATTGACAGTAGACTAGGGTTTGTGAAAAAAATACAATTAAACCCAAAATTGGTTCACCTAACCTTCTGATAACAACCCAATCAACCAACCCATGCTTCAATTAGACGTACAATCATGTTCCCCCAATTATCCCCAAATTATGAAATTAGGGTTTATAAGAAATAAAATCAATTCATACCTAATCTCTGAAAACTGCTACTGACTTCGACCCATGCTTCTCCTTAGTCTCCTGCTGCTTCCCACGCCTCCAATTGCTCTCCTAACTCACCTAGTTTACCAATTTTTCACACGTTAGGGTTTTGAGAAAAACGTGTATAAAAATGGGAAATTAGGTGGCTAGATAGGTTGTAATGATGATAGTGGAGATGGGTTATGGTGTTTGGTTGATTTGAGAGGAGATGGTGGTGGTTGAGGTGGTGGTTGAGCGGGGCAGGGTAAGGTGGCGGACATGGCAGGAGCAGAGCTCGACTGCTCGAAGGAGGAAGATGAGACTTTGGGTAAGGTCTGTTTGGTTTGATGGGTATAGGGTTAGGTTGTTTGAGTGTGAAGCGGGCCCATCAGATTTCGATGTCTTGCGATGCTTAGCCGTGGGGTGTGGAGATGAAGATTGATCTAATGGATAAAAGTGAAGATGCTGGCAGCGACCGTTGGATGCAGATATACAACGAAACTAACGGCGCCAGATGGAGTTAGGTGTTGTAGTGTTAAGCGGAAGTATCTGGGTTTGATGCGCAGGCAAAGAAGCGATCGTTGGATTCAACTACAACCTAATCTGAAGGCTTGGAATTTATGCGCTGTGGTGTTTGGCAGAGACTTCAGATTTTGATGATCTATAAATGAGCGACCGTAGGATGATGAGTTGGATCCAATCTGACGGCTGATAATGGAGGCGGTTTTGGTTATAGAAAATGGGTTTGGGTAAGGGTTTTGGGCCTTGGGTATGCCAAGCCCATATCTTCTTTAAGAACAATTCTTCCTTCTTGAGCCCATTCCTAGCTTTTTGGACGTGCACTCCATTCTTTGCGGCTTCCTTGCGTAATTCCTCCCGGCTTTTCACTACTCTTCAGCTCTTTTCCGCTCCGCAAGTCATCCAGACTTTATTTATTACCTAAAAATGCAAAATTAAGTAAGAAAAATATTTATTCTTGAAAACAATGAAAATACAGAATATGGGATAAAATGTAGAATTAATGCACAAAAGATGAGTTAAATGCCAACAAAAAGGGATAAATATATACAATAATATGCACTCATCAAATACCCCCAAACCTGAATTTTACTTGTCCTCAAGTAAAACAAAACTAAGGAAATCCTAACTATACCACTGTCGCTGGTCTCTCGAATGCATTTAGCGTATGCACTAAGCCTTTTAAACCACTAAGTGTCCCTAGTGGACGAGTTAAGTCTCGTGAATGTTTGCTTAGAACGTACCTACAAAGTTCTAGGTCAAAATATAAGCTCAGATTCCATCAAATGTGACATGTGCAAAACAGTTAAGCTCACAGCAAAATGGAGATGTCAATCTAGCTATCGAAGGCACAATCCTAGCACTGATAACAAAAAAAGACATGTGATAAGAGTGTAAAGTGTATCTACACATGTGTAAAGAAAGATCTGAAGTTATGACTACTGATCACCAAGAGATAGTTTCTCAGGCTAAGAACCAAGGTCGAAATCTAGCTAGCTGTCCGGACTTTACGAGAATTGTGAATGAGTTGGAGGTATTTCACAATTACTCGCGTTGTACATCAATGGCATACACCCTCCTTGCTTATTACAATGAAACAACAAAATGACAATTTACATGACTCTTATTTACATTGACTACTCTCTTTTTATTTTTTGGAACAAGAGATGATGGAATACTTGATTTTTTTGTATTTTTCTGATATTTTTTCTCTCTTTTTTTTTTTTTTTTTTTTTTAATTTTAACAGAAGGAAACACTTTTGATACATATACAAAAGGAAACAAAAATTACATGACACTTTGCAAGAGGTAGCCCTTTTTGATGCACCCAGTTAAATTCGATGGTTGTCTTTCTTAATGTAACCTCCACCTTCTATCCCAACCAACCAAAGAACAAGCTAGTCAAGTTTCGTTCAGTATTCTAAAGTGATTGGCAATCGTAACTTCCTATCAAACACCTTGAAGATCGAGGCCATACATGTATTGGTAGATCGTGCGCGTGCAAATTTCTTATCACTATGTGAATTGTGCTAGAATCAGGGTGCCTAAATATCTAGACTAAGACTCCTAATAATTACATATTTGCACAAGAGTCAACATTTCAAGGTAAATGAGCTCCATTTTTATGATTTTTTTCAATTTTTTAATTTTTTTTAATTTTGATTTTTCAATTTTTTTGGAATTTTTCAATTTTTTTCAAAAAGAAGAAGGAGTTCGTTTTTAATTATAGCTTATTATCATGGTATCTACTTTATACCCCCAAACCTAAACTAAACATTTTCCTCAATGTTTCAAAATATGGAAAGAATTAAAATGCAACATATGGAAAGGGACATGCTGAGTAGAGTAAAAGGAGAGAGAATACCCGATTTCGGCGAAAGCAGAATTAAAACTCCGTTATTCAAGGCAAAAATCCAACATATTTCAGCCGAGATCATATTGGATTAGCAAAATATATACAAAAGGAACAAAAGGGTTTTTAAGAAATTTTATCTACTGGATTATATACAAAAAAATTCACCATACACTAACAATCTAAAGAGTTGAGGATCAACCCAAAAGACGAAGTGTAGAGACATAGACAGTTTCAAAACACTAAAATTGGACTGAAATGAGAGTGAGAGTGAAAAACCGAATGAATCACCCCTAAACCTAAATTGTTCAACAGGTTTAATTTTAAGCACAAAATCTTTTAATTTTAGGGGTTCAGGATTCAAAAGGTCTAACTCATAATGGACTGTTTTAGGGACGGGCAGACATGCAATTTCCAACTGTGGTTCCTCAAAGATATTATACTTAGAAGCAAAATAGTCCAAGAGGACTTGGGAAGCACACAGTTCCAAACCTAGGTTGGGCATTCTCAGAAAAATTGGTTTTACAATATTGGTACAAACCAAATCTAGGTTGGGTGGAAGGCCATCAGATTGTGACTTAGGTAGAAGAATAGGCATATCATTATCAATCAAATCAAAATCTTCTAACTCATCTACACATGTCACATCATGCTCACAATCATCAATCAAATTGGCAAGATCACAATCAGAATTATCAACATCATCAACAGATTTATTCTCGTGTATCGGCACATCAGGGGAAACATCACATGGAATACTAGAAGAAATATCATGCATTAAGGTCGGGGCTGAGAAGCCTAATGTATTTGAACCCAAAGGTTCCATAACATTTTCAGTATAGACATGTTCTTCTAACATAACATCATAATCATCATCATCATCATGATAGGGATTTTGCAATCTAGAATAATTTTCAATCCTAAGGTCGGAGCTATTACAAGAATAAAACTCTAATTCATGGGGGTGACTCATATCATGTGGTGTTGTTCCTGTTTCCCTAACGGATTCCCATTGATGGGTTTTCTCTGCAATCTCGGCTAAAAAATTCCATGCATCATCCACAGATTTATCAATAAACTCACCATTACACATAGACTCAACCATGGTTCGAGATTTAAAGTCTAGTCCCTCATAGAGGATGACGACAAGTCTCCACTTCTCAAATCCATGGTGCGGACATTCACTCAACAAATCATTAAAACGTTCAAAATAGTGAAAAACAGTTTTCTCATCCAATTGGACAAAACAATTGATACTTTGACGAATAGCGATGGTCCTATGATGTGGAAAGAATTTTTGAAAAATAGATCTGTGAGTTGGTCCCAAGTGTGATTGATTGTGGTCTCAAACCGTAAAACCATGTTTTGGCCCTTTCCTTTAAAGAAAATGTAAACAAACGCAATTTCAGAGAGTCTTCGGACATATGATCAGGTTGCATAGTCCGACAAATTTGTTCAAACTCTCTTACATGAGTATAGGGATTCTCAGAATCGAACCCTCGAAATATAGGAAGTATTTGTATCATGCTTGCATTTATTTTAAAAGGGTTATTGGTTTGAGGTAATACAATACATGATAATGGAATTTTTATTGACGGATACATGTATTCATGGAGAGCACGAGGTTGGCCCATTTTGAAAAGACACAAAGCCCACTATTTTGTTTTAATGGGTTTGGATTTTTGGGAAAATTTTGGTTTTTAGGGAAACATTTGGAAAAGAAAATTTGGTTTAAAAATGGGAGCAAAGTAGAAATTTGGTTTTAAAATTGGGAGCAAAAGAAAATTTTGGTTTTTTTTTTTTTTTTTTTTTTTTTTTTTTTTTTAAAAAGAAAATAAAATTTGGTTTTTGAATGGGAGCAAGCCCACTGTTTGTCCTCTAATGGAATGGAAGGCTGCGGCCCACGAAACACTAAGTTTTAATTTTGAAAGTTTAATTTGGCCCAGTTGGTTAAGGCCCGTCGTTTGTTTTAAAACTTTGGTTTCGAGGTCCACTCTTGAGTGGAAACAAGCCCACAATCGGTTACAAGCTCAGCTGGGTTTAAACCCAGAGTCCAAAATACAAGTCCAATGAAAGAATTTAAACAAGCCCACAAATTAAACAAACAAGCCCACAAATAAATTATTACAAACCCAACAGAAAATAAGAGAAGCCCAAAAATTGGCTTTAATATTACAAGCCCACAATTAAAAATTGGAAGCCCACAATTCGGGTTCTCTTAAATGGGTTACCTTTTAAGCACAGCCCAGCTGCTCTGATATTGTTGCAAAAACCCAGTTGGGCTTTGGTTCTTTTCCTTGGTGGCGTCCCAGCAGAGGAAAAACAGGTTCAGAACAGCAGGTCCAACAACAAAAGAAGTGAAGCAGATGCAGATGCAAACGCTATTCAGTGAAATGCAAAAATAGCTAATAAAAACACAGACCCAAGTCCCCGGCAGCGGCGCCAAAAACTTGGTAGGCCTCAAAGATATTATAATTAAATGCAAAATGGTCCCCGGCAGCGGCGCCAAAAACTTGGTAGGGTTTTTAAGAAAGCCTACAACTACACCTGCAAGTATACAGGGTCGAATGTAGCTAGTGATGGGAAGAAAGGGAAAGTCCTCAGGGACTCGGGGGTGCAATAGTTGAAGCTTTATGTTTTCCTAAGCTAGTTCTCTAAGTGCAAGGCAGTGAAGTAGAATAAAAACAATGAAGCAAAGGTAACAGAGGCAGTTAACAGGAAACAAAGCCAAATAAACCAAGGCTGTTAGCCAAGGGCAGGGAGAGACAGTGCACTGACTTCAGTGCACAGCAAGATGTGAAGCTAACAGTGGTGACAATGCAAGGCCAAGACAGTGGCTCTAGGCATACAAATGGAATGGATAGAGAATTAGCTTGCTATGAGCACTAATTTCTCCCATTGCTCAATCAAAAATAATGCATCCTAAGCATACAAATGGAATGGAAAGAGAATTAGCTTGCTATGAGCACTAATTTCTCCCATTGCTCAATCAAAACAATGCATCCTAAGCATACAAATGGAATGGAAAGAGAATTAGCTTGCTATGAGCACTAATTTCTCCCATTACTCAATCAAATCAGTGCACTGAGGTTTCTAGCCTAACATTCCACTAAACATGTATCACATAACATGTGCATTAACATTAAACAGAATTAACACTAACAGGATTATGCACTAGGAGAATTGAAGAAACTAAACATCACAACATAAAACTAAAATTGACTTCACACACATTAACAGAAATGAAATTGAACTGAAATTGAAAATTGAACTAAAATTGAACTGAAATTGAACATTAACAGAACTCAGTTCTGGACACTGGCTAGTCCAGCATGAAGTTTTTACATCACACCCACAGTCATATTTATACTTACAAGCACAATTAGGGTTCTACCCAAAAAAATTCCCAAATTGACAGTAGACTAGGGTTTGTGAAAAAAATACAATTAAACCCAAAATTGGTTCACCTAACCTTCTGATAACAACCCAATCAACCAACCCATGCTTCAATTAGACGTACAATCATGTTCCCCCAATTATCCCCAAATTATGAAATTAGGGTTTATAAGAAATAAAATCAATTCATACCTAATCTCTGAAAACTGCTACTGACTTCGACCCATGCTTCTCCTTAGTCTCCTGCTGCTTCCCACGCCTCCAATTGCTCTCCTAACTCACCTAGTTTACCAATTTTTCACACGTTAGGGTTTTGAGAAAAACGTGTATAAAATGGGAAATTAGGTGGCTAGATAGGTTGTAATGATGATAGTGGAGATGGGTTATGGTGTTTGGTTGATTTGAGAGGAGATGGTGGTGGTTGAGGTGGTGGTTGAGCGGGGCAGGGTAAGGTGGCGGACATGGCAGGAGCAGAGCTCGACTGCTCGAAGGAGGAAGATGAGACTTTGGGTAAGGTCTGTTTGGTTTGATGGGTATAGGGTTAGGTTGTTTAAGTGTGAAGCGGGCCCATCAGATTTCGATGTCTTGCGATGCTTAGCCGTGGGGTGTGGAGATGAAGATTGATCTAATGGATAAAAGTGAAGATGCTGGCAGCGACCGTTGGATGCAGATATACAACGAAACTAACGGCGCCAGATGGAGTTAGGTGTTGTAGTGTTAAGCGGAAGTATCTGGGTTTGATGCGCAGGCAAAGAAGCGATCGTTGGATTCAACTACAACCTAATCTGAAGGCTTGGAATTTATGCGCTGTGGTGTTTGGCAGAGACTTCAGATTTTGATGATCTATGAATGAGCGACCGTAGGATGATAGTTGGATCCAATCTGACGGCTGATAATGGAGGCGGTTTTGGTTATAGAAAATGGATTTGGGTAAGGGTTTTGGGCCTTGGGTATGCCAAGCCCATATCTTCTTTAAGAACAATTCTTCCTTCTTGAGCCCATTCCTAGCTTTTTGGACGTGCACTCCATTCTTTGCGGCTTCCTTGCGTAATTCCTCCCGGCTTTTCACTACTCTTCAGCTCTTTTCCGCTCCGCAAGTCATCCAGACTTTATTTATTACCTAAAAATGCAAAATTAAGTAAGAAAAATATTTATTCTTGAAAACAATGAAAATACAGAATATGGGATAAAATGTAGAATTAATGCACAAAAGATGAGTTAAATGCCAACAAAAAGGGATAAATATATACAATAATAGGCACTCATCATACATGATGGAGAACATCAAGGAAAGAGGAAACTATTTCTTCAAATCCATGAGAAATATTATTGGCCAACCATGGAAGATGATGCAGCCGCACACGTTCAGAGGTGTCACCAATGCCAAACCGATGGTAATCTCATCCACACTCCTTGTCTCCCGTTGAATTCTGTGAATAGTTCGTGGCCTTTCTACAGTTGGGGACTAGATATCATTGGGAAGATCAATCCAGCATATTTAAAACAACATGAATACATCATCACTGCGACAGAGTACTTCACCAAGTGGTTCGAAGCTATTCCTCTTCGAAGCACCACTGGAGTTACGATTGCCGCCTTCATCAAAGAGCACATAATATGCAGATTCGGAGTTCCTAAGCATATCATTACAGATAACGGCACTCCTTTTGTCAATCAAGATGTTGAGAAGTTTCTCAATAAATATGGGATCAAACAAATCTTCTCCACGCCTTACTATCCACAAGGAAATGGTCAAGCAGAAAGTACCAACAAGAGTTTGATCAGGATTATCAGTCGGACGATTCATGACAATCCTCGATCATGGCATGAGCAATTACCCATGGCTCTATGGGCTTACAGAACTCCACCAAGGAGATCGCTCGGTACTTCGCCATATTTCCTTGTTTATGGAGCCGACGCCATACTTCCAGCAGAAATCAAAGTTCCCTCGGCCAGGATTGCAGCATCCAGTGGTGTACAATGGGATGAGGCTGAAATCTCCAGATCAAGAATCGCTGAGCTAGATATGCTTGAATCAAGGAGAACCAAGGTGGAAAAATATGTGGAAGCTTACAAGCAGAGGATCTCCAGAGCCTACAACAAAATGGTAAGACCTCGAACATTTCAAGTAGGAGATTTGGTATTAAAGACGTCAAAGCACATTCAACAAGACATGTCTGCCCCTAAGTTCTCTCCTAAATGGGAAGGGCCGTATGTTGTTATCAAAGCAGTGTCTAGCGGATACTACAAAATTTTAGCAATCAATGGAGGAAAGGAAGGAAACATCATCAATGAAAAATTGCTCAAAGCTTATTATGTCTGATCCATGAAACAAACTACCTCTTCATCATTTCAAGCATTTTCAAAAATGTAATTTCATTCCTCCAAAGAGCATGCGAATGCTTCTTTGTTCATTAAACATTTCATAAATGAGCAAAATTCGTTCATACCATGATCAACTGTTTCACCTAACTAGAAACTCAGATTTATTCAAAAAACAACAACCACAAATGCTCACTCAGAGCAAACCATCCAGCAACAGATAATCCCTGTAAGAAGCCTCGTCAAGCTTCTTCTGAAAAATCTTGGTTCTCAACCCTTGCTGACTCCAGAGCCAATATCCTCTCCTCATCCAGTAAAGCGGCATTCATGGAAATTGCATCGGCAGCCTCTGCCGCCTTATGAACCTTGATTATATCAAGACGACGACGGATCTAGCTTACATTGAATCGCAATATCTCACAATTCGATATCATTTCATCCCATTTGTGCAGTTCATGGTTTTTGACATCTCGCAAATGCATCTGGTTCATTTCCTCGATGATCGGCAATAGCCCCGCTACCGTCGTTAAAAGAGTTGGAAGAAAACATTTCCACACATCTGTGGTAGCAATGTGACCATACCTCTTCCAAATCTTGGTATACAGAGGCGCGTGACATTTGGGAATCACGAATCCACCGACCACTTCATTTTCTGAGAAGGTATTAATCAATGGAGCTTGGAATAAGAGTCCAGCGGTTGGGTATTCACGAACATGGACACTGTCTCCAGTCTCCATGGATCCTGCAGAATCTTCACATGCCTGGTTGCTGCTTTCCTCAACCTCAACCACAGTCACGTACTTTCCACTCTTTCTTCGTCTAGCATCGACGACGACACGGACATCCGCCTACGATGAAACAAAGGAGTGTTAATCCCGGGACTTAGTACAATCTCAAGAGTCATAGGTTTACTTACAGACGATCCATCTTCAGCATGAGCCGATCCATACTGGGAAGGAGCTCTAACAGTCCGCTTAGGCCTTGCATTATGAGGAGTAGCATTCTTCTTACAGTCCTACGACAAATCATTCTCTTGTGATCAATCGAACAGAGACAAGAAAAGAGAAGAATAAGTTTACAACTTACTGAGATAGACGTTGCTATTTCACGCTTCGACTGAAGATCATCTTGAGAAGAAATTCTATTGCTCGACATGACGGCAAAGAGGTAGGATCAAAACTTCTCTGCACGATGAAACTTACTCAGGAATGGAAGAAATATTTGCGTGGATCATAGATTTGGAGTCTTGAAGATATATATATCAGGATATAGTCATCACTCGCGAATAGTAAACTCAGTTACGAGTTTCACTGAAACCCTAGGCTCCAAAGATCGATACTGAAGACGCGGAGAAAATAACGCACTGGGGACTGAACATCACGGGTTAAAGGATAGGCCACGCGGCCTTGTACACGTCATGAATTCTCAGCCGTGTGTTATGTTACTTCTCATGAAAATCGACAAGTCATGATGAATTTGGATGTATGGACATTGGTCCATGTCATGAATTAAAAGAAATCGACGTTGACAAAATGTTCATCATTCAGAAGAAAGGTATAATTGAAGAAAAGTCTAATTGAAGAAAAGAAAGATATCTACTATGAAGACTAAAAGGGAATTCTCTAACGTTTAAAGAAGATGGAAGTAAAACTACTAGTCGGACTCATCCGAATTGTCAGATTCATCGTCACTATTCTTATCGGAATCATCTTCTTCAGAGTCACTGTCAGAATCATTGGTGAAGTCCAGTAAACGGAAGATAATATCATCATCATCTGAATCCGAGTCATCTTCTGCTGCAGCTTCACCTTCAATTTTCTTCATCATCCTCTGATGCTCTCTTTCATATCGATCAGGCTTAATGTAACGCTCAGATGGTTCCCATGTGATCTCTTCTTCAGAAGCATCAGCATCAGAATCAGAAGGCAGTCCATCCAAGAATCGACGCTTCTCCTCAACCCTCTGTCTCTTACGCCGGGTGCGATCTTTCTCACGTTGACAGGCATCCTCCTTTTTCTCTTCAGCTCCTCTTTTATTGAGTTCAGCAAAAGAGACTCTTCGCTCACCCAAGGGAACATTAGGATTCGCCCCTTCATGGAAACCATAGTCTTTGATTTCACTACAGGAGCATCGGGATCCTCATCAGAAGAGCCAGAGGAAGAAGAGGAATACCAGTAATCGTAATTGCTGTTATTGTTGGTCGACATTTTCTGGAACCGGAAGATCAAAGATTACTACTATGTAAACAAACCAACATCATCAAAAAAGGTAACTCTGAACTCTTACCTCTTTACAATTCTACTAATGGTAGTAGTTATGCCGTAAGAGTTAACACCTCAAAATCGTTCGTCTCTTCGAAAACTGCAAAAACGAACGGAACTTTATTTAATTTCCGAAACTGATTTTTCATGAAATCAAGGACACAATTTTCATAATGTGAGCATTCACACAACTGACCTATGAAGTTTATAGCAATAAAATATTTCATCATAAATATTTCGTCTATCTTCGAAGGTTCCTGAAAACACACGCTTTGATTTTTCAAAAAAAGCAGCAATTAATGCAACTTGCATATATGAACTCTCAAGGATTTTATTTAATGAAAACAAACTCATGAAAATAAAATATATCATCATATTTTTTACAATATATGTCACGGCTGCATATATATATAAAAAAAAAACTTTTTTCCTTCGTATCGTCGTTATTTGTCTTTAAAACGAAGGTTTATTTCAAAATACCGTGAAAACTCACATCTCATACATATGATAAAGTTTTGTATTTACATGAAAGCTCATAAGAAAAATTTTATCACTGGACACAAGTTCATCATATGAATTTTCCTTCGAGTCGTCGTAATTTGTCTTTAAAACGAATGATTATTTCGATTTCATGAAAATTTACTCCTTTTATGATAAAACCTTGGTACACATGAAAGCTCATACAATAAGTTTTATCACTGGACCTAAGTTCATATATTAAAAAAAATATCTCCTAAATCAGGGATTACAGTTAGTTTTCAAAACTAACGATCGAACGAACATACGTTTTCAAAAACGAGGGTTTTTCATAAAACTCACACCAATATATATACACATGTATATGGTTTCATCATGAACATGAACAACTCATGAAGGTCACAACTTCATCAAACATCAAAAAAAAAAACGCACGCACCTGGTCGGCCGGAAGTTGGCCGGCGGCAACGGCGACTGGCGGCGGCGATCAGGTGGCGGCGCAACTTCAAGCTTCTCCTGCGGGCGTGAAGGAGGGAGGTGATGGAGAACTGGACGTGGAAAAATTAAAAAAAAAGGATTAATTCCTTTTATACAATTTTTTTTCTTCCAAAACCTAATTTTCCAAGGATTTCCTTATTGGGCCCGGCCCGCGAATCCTAACCGACCACGGTCTCGTCGTCCAAACCAGCGGTTTAACACCAATTTATGCTCATCAAATGACGCCCCAATCATGACTTTGAAGCCTTCATCAAGTCGTGGTTTGCTCATGCTCTCTAAATCCAGTAACGTCTCAACTTACGACTAAGTTCAATTACTGGTATTATTATTTATGGCCGGAAAATATCCATTTAATGTTGACTGAGGAACACAGCTTTCCTCAGTAAGCAGGGGACTTAATGTAGATGGTGTATTTTCGACAAGGGCTAAAATCATAAATTCATAATTATACGAAGCTCTGATCCTACAATCAGACGTGAGTATTGAGACATGGGTCTCTCATCGAATTCTCAACGGAGAGTACTTTCTCTCAGAGTACATGTAGATATGTAGTCTCACGACTGGACAACGGCATATCTCATGAATACTGAACACTTTCAATGATTATTTCTATATAGTATCACGAGATGGACGGCTCCTAGACAGCTTGCTCTGCTAGTATAGATCGATAACGTCTTCAGGAACAAACAACGAGTTTACCCTGACTATATAAAGGATATGACTTACCAACAAGCTCATATCGGGATAATTAATGCTCCTAGACAGCTTGCTCTACTAGTATTAAGCCACAAAGTTAATTATTCCTAATTAAGATTAATTCTGCCGTGACATTCACTACTGAATTCCCAGAATAATCTATCATTGCTCCTATTCCATGGAATGGCAATAACAATTGTTCTGATTCTATGATCGAATCCACGGCTTGATCTCATAGAATAGCAATAACTATATTATCTCATTACTCCGATTTCAAGATCGAATCCACAACTGGTCTCATAAATGGTAATAGATAAAACTTAATTACTCCGATTCTATGGTCGAATCTACGATCTCATGGAATGGTAATGCTCACTTTATTATTTTGAATTCGTAGTCGAATCCTCAGCTTATCCTATGAATTAATAACAAACATCTTATTACTCAGTTTTGTGAATTATTATCCACCGAATTCCACAATTAGTAATAAATAACCAACAACCGGGCGTCTGAGATACCTCTAAGTAATCCCCGATCCAAATGGTGAAAGTGTGTTCAACGACGATGCACTAACAGTCACCGCACGAACGAGTATTTCAAAATACGACGAAACGATTAACCTATTGCAAAATAGGAAGAAAATAATAAATAATCAAAATATTGACCAAGACGCCAAGGGATTGGACTCATTGACTGGCCGACCGTGCCATGACCAATCCCACTCCAGTTTTATATTTTATCATATTTTATTATTTTCCTTCATATGATGAAAATCCTTTCATTTGAACAAATCTCCTTCGTCTCGAGGAAACTCCTCGACTTCATGGCGTTTTCATAAACCCAGGAAAATAATATAAAATTAAGGAAAAATAGTGTGGGGCGTGACCATTGGCCGACCGGCCATGCCTTGGTCCCAACCGGCCCCACACCTTATGGTTCCTCACTATTTTTTATTATTATTATTATTTCCCTGATTTCATGAAAATTCCTTCAAATCATGGTATTTTCAAAATACATAAAAAATAATAATGTAAAATTAGGGAAACACGTGGGACCGGGCCCCAGCCGGCCGTCCATGCCTCAGCCGGTCCCACACACCCATGTATTTTATTATTATTATTTTTAGAATTTCCTTCATTCCATGAAACTCCTTGATTTCATGGTATTTCTCTCAAATTAGGAAAATCCCTTCAAATCATGGAAAAATACATTAAAAATACATAAATATTAGGGAAACTCGTGGGACCGGGCCTAGCCGGCCGGCCGCACCTCCACTGTTCCACATGCCCTTGTTTTTATTATTTAAATATTTTTTTGCTTCCCTGAACTCATGAAAACTCCTTCAATTCATGGAAACTCCCTAAATTCATCAAATTTCTCAAAATTCATGAATTTTTCATAAAATCATCAAAGTATTATAAAATTTAGAAAAAGGCACCAGGGGACCGTGGCCACGACCGGACGACCATGCCTTGGCCTCGGCGGTCCCACGCCTCCTGATTCCTTATTTTATAATTATTTTTCATCATCTCATGGTGTTTTCCTCAGTTTCGTCGAAACCCTAATTTTGACATATTTTCTCGAATGGATGTTCAATTGCACGCCAGAAAATATCAAAATTCTCACGACTGAGATGCGGACGCCTTGGGGACACGAGCACGCTATTTTGACCGACCAAGATTGGCTCTTTGGCTTACATAAGCCGGTCCCATCAAGTTTCACAGTTTTGACCTAATTTGCACAATTGCACGTATTAGGTCCAAGCCTCTTCCAAACACTTTGGATTTTCATGAAGTGATCATCAAGCGGTCATGTGACTACCCAGGGCCGGTTTCATGACCCATGGTTGGTCCCTCACTCCGTCATAATTAATTAGATTTTCTCACCTAAGGCTCAGACGAGCATTTTCGAATAAATGATTAAACCAACATTTGATCATTCTTTCGCCAACAAATCGTCAACTCTTCAGTAGTTCTTTGTATTTGCTCACGTGAGCATATGGACATTACATGGTTGATCCACGGTCCCATGTAGTCGCTCTCTCCTTCGTCCCATGGTTAAAATTCTGACGAACCATGAATTGATCAAATTAGGGTTTCTGAATCCAAGGATCATCATTCCAGATTCCAACCTTAATAATTTTATGACAACCTCATGGTTATTAATTTTATTAATTATGCTCGGTTCAACGACCAGTATTCTAATTAATATTTTTGGTACGTCGCCAATAATCCATCAGATGAGCAACACATGCTCAGAGGATCAAATATTATACAATTCATCACATGAGCAACACTTGCTCAGATGATGAATATTTGCTCAAACCAAGGAATATTGGTTCAACAATCAATATTCAACGATCCATCGAATGAGCAATACTTGCTCACTTCATCGTAAGAACTATACCTTTGTCTCATGACATGTTCAACTCATGAGTTTCAGAACATCATGTTCAACTCAGCAACTACATGGACTCATCGTCCCATCAAACCACGAAGTCATCAATTGACTAACATACTACGAGACGTCAATCTTGTCACTTTGGGGGGATATCACTTAAGGTTTTGGTCTGGCGTTCTACGACACGTGTGTTCAAACACAAGATGGAATATGAGCAAGTCGTGCAATCAGTTGAAGGAATTCACGAGGTAGTGGGTGGAAAATCGACCAAGTCCCCACACGTTGAGCAACTGGTTTCAAACACGATCTCCACTTCCCCACTCCTTGATTCCATCAACTGTCACACTTCATGGGATTATGGTGTCTAAAATTCCAGCAATATAAATAAGTCTCTGAATCATGATTGAGGGATCAGTATCAACAGTATCATCAATCTCACGTCTCATCGACAACACGAGATCATCAACTCATCAATTGAGCAACTACTCTCAATTGAGCAATTTCAATCATTCAGAGCTTATTATATTCAGAATTCACACACCCACAATCTTTGATTACCATTGATTCCACAAATTTCCAGCTTCCCTCCTACAGATCAACCCATCCTCTCTTGTGTCTGAATTTACTCTGGAACGGTCATTGTCTTGATTTAGGCCGAAGTACTACAGATTGATCTCTCGAATCTAAAACACCCCCTATGCAGCGGTGCATATGTGTGAGGTTTAACATTTCGCTCGGTTCGGGGAGTCTCCTCCGTACGGTCGTCTCCCCAATTCCTTAAAACCAGCAAATCGTTTTTCCCCATCTACACCATGATTGAATTTCGCAACACCATTCTACTCAGGTGTATTTGGACATATCAATTCATGTCCATATCTATTATCTAAGCGAAAAGCAACTAGCTTAAGAAAAACTTTAAAATGAAAAAAAAGATAGTCTCAATATCTGATGACTTACTAACAAGTGGATAAGTGCAACAAAATTTACTAAAATCATCAACTATATTCACATAAAATCTATAGCCATACAAAGATGCATGGGTGCGGAACCCCATACATCTAGATGAAGTAATGCAAAAGAGCACTACGGGCAACTAGAAAGCATGAAAGGTTGCTTATAGCTCCTAGCTAGCTTACAATCTTATAGAAAATAGGTTCATGTAAAGAAACAGGTAAGGATAAAATCCCTTCAAACTTTATTCATAATATGAAATGAGGGATGATCCAATCTTCTATGCCAAGTAGAAGCGGGTATTTTGACACATGACAAAACAGTTGAAATAGTAGAAGAGGAAAATGACAGTGTAGAGGATATATATACCACCTTTACGGATCCCCTTAGATAATGTCTTCTATGAGAGAAGATCCTTATCAACATACTCATAAGGAGTAAATGTAAGAAAATGTACAATTATTATCTCATGTAAATTGGTGGACGAAAATCAAATCTTATGCAAATTTAGGAACAACATGAAGTACATTTTTCAAAGAAAAAAACTTGTCTTGAAGAATAAATTCAGAATCATTATACAGAGTAGAAGCACCAAATTGATTCCTATTAGGAACAATAGAACTTGGTAAAATTCCACCAGTAGGAAATGTAAATCTAAAATTTGTAGTGAAATGAACCACGAAATCCACTTCTGAAAGGAAAAATCATGACTACAACCATGAAAATGAGCATTGAAATTAAATCCAAAAATTATGAAATTACATTGTGAAGAAGATGAGGAAAAGCTTATGTCTCTGCATCAGATTTGATTGTAGCATTACGTTCAAAAATGATGATTTCTTTACTATTAAAATAAGACCGTGTAACTTCCAAAAGCAAAATGGGGAGATGGAATACTGATTGAAGTAGCAAAAGCACGATAATATGATCCAAGACCATCAAGAATAGTAACTAAAAGCTCATCATCTGAGATTCTTGATTCACAAGTCATAAGTGGACAACTAGTTTGATATTTTCTCAATATCAGAGATATGTAGAAACCTTTCAAGATCTCAAATTCATATTTTATAATGTCTTTGCGATTGAATAATTTTAGCTGATGAAGAAAAACCAAATTGTTTTTTTTTAAATAGTCCCATAATTATTTAGAAGTAGAATAAAAAACGTGAACAATAACAGTAGCAGAAATTGATACATTTAGAAGTAAAAGAACACAACTATTTTCATCTTGCCAAATAACATAGTTAGGATTAACAGCTTGAGCAGATCTTACGCGGGAGGTTATGAATCAAATAAGACATCGATTTGATCCATCAACATATCCAAAAACATGAAACTTACGAAGTACGTGAGTAATTAACGATTTTCATGTCAAATAATTATCTTCACGTATCTTGATAGTAATCGAAGAATTTGGAGATTTAAGAAGTCTTAACATTATTGATAATAAAACGTCACAAGATTGATTGAAAATGAAAAAAAATATATATTAAAAAAAAATGTCAAGATTTTAATTGAAGATATGGTAAAGGGATAACGGAAGAAGATCGAACTCTGAAAACCAGCAATAGGTTTTCAGTCTATTACCATAGACACTGGACAAACACTGGACACACACTTTGTTAATTAAAAGGTAACATAACAGAAACAAACACGGTTATAACAGAAATGTTAGAGAAGAAAATAAAAGATAAAATGCTATTACAAACACTTTGTCAATTAGAAAGCACCTCAATTATCAACCCTTGCATTAATTTCGTAATTCTTGTACTAAAACCATTTAACTGGAGATTTTACAACTCTAAAAATTAAATAAAAAATCTAAAGTGAAAATGGATGATAACAATAACCCTTAACATAAAAATGATTATAAATAGATAAATATAAATTGTTCGAAAAAACATAGAAAATAAAAACTCGGGAAATTTTTTGGATTTTTCTTTGGGCCAATTACAGATGGTCATACTTTTTGTAACTCGTTCACAAAATGGTCATATTTTTGTAATTCATTTACAAAATGGTATTTTTCCATCCGATTTAACACTTTTGAATAGAACAATGTTATCTTTTTCGAAAATACCCTCCTTCAAAATATCCTTTCTAGTTAAATAATTGGTTGAGGTGGTGGTAATGAAGCGGTGGTGCTGGTGATGGAAACTTAGGCATCTCCGCTAAACCCCAGAGGGAGGGGAAGCGGTGAACCCTTTTGGTGAATGCAATGTAACGATCCTGAATGTGGTATAACGAACCTGAATGTGGTTTTACGATCCTGAATACGATGTGACCATATGTAAGTGGCGACACCACCGTCAGAAAATATACTCCCTCCGTCCTAGTTTACTTGCCTAAATTGGATTTTGCAAAATCTTGAAAGAAATTCAAATTAATTCCACATACACCATCAATCATTCAAATTATTTGTTTAATATATTAATTTTCACACCCTAGTTTTTGTTTCTTTTTTGATAATTAGAAAATTTTAGTGGGAAATATAGAAAATTTTTGGTACATTTTTGCTATAAAAAACTAAATTTAGGCAAGTAAACTAGGACAAAGGGAGTATAATGAGGCAAAAATTAAAATTGTATATGAAGGGATTAATAGGAAGGATAGGAAAGTAATTTTATTAACATATTCAACTGTGAGACATCACTTAACTCTCTTTCTAAGAGCAAATCCTATGGGTAGTGTCACTCTTTCATTTGAAAGAGTGCACTACCAATTTGCTCTAATTTGAGGTTGTTATGGGTAGTTTTTACCCCACTTCCACCCCCAACACGTTCATACACTCGTTCATCTGAACGAGTAGTTGGTAGTTTAACACTAGACGGGGGACTGTCTCCCGTCAAAAAAATTGCTCTTTTTAATAGTAAAAGGGGGACAGTCCCCCGTTGAAATTTTTTTTTGCGTTTTTTTTTTTGGACGGGGGACTATCCCCGTCTATTTAGTTTTTTTTTTTTTTTGGTTTTCTTGTTGGACGGGGGACTATCCCCCGTCTATGTAGTCTTTTTCTTTGGGTTTTTTTGTTGGACGGGGGACTGTCCCCCGTCTAATTTTTTTTCTTTTTGCTTTTATTTTTTTTTGACGGGGGACTGTCCCCGTCTACTTCGAATTTTTTTTACTTTACGGGAGATTGTCTCCCATGTAGTGTCATTTTCTTATTTGTCCGTAGTGGGTTCACTCGTTCATATGAACGAGGGGTCCTTCAGAGTTAGTCTCTATTTGGAGACTACCCATAGGATATGCTCTAACGGAAGTATGATCATTTAATAGTTTGTAACAGTAGGATGTTTTTGTGAATTGGATTCTAATACGAGGACTGTTTTGTACATTTCCTTTTTCTTTCTTGGTTCCCAAGTAATCACCTAAAAAGGAACTACGTTGTTTTTTTTTTGATAAGAAGGTTGAATATATTAATTAAGCAATATAATACAGAAGTTCTACGATTTCATTTTTTTCGAAAACATTAGAAAGGATATTTTCTTTCTGAATTTGCTGTTGCATATGCTTCGAAATGTGTCGTAGTCTTCTTATTCTTGCTTTATTTGCTACTGAATTCGCTGCTGCATTGTGTTCTCTGTTGATAAATTTTATCATGGCTTGTGGAAGTTTGTAAAGAATGGAAATAATGTCTTCTATGGTATTTGTGTGTACATATTTCATCATCAAACACGTGTATGTAGGAAGACACGTGGAGAGCATGCGGACCAAGTCATCAAAACATGATGACACACACCCACAGCCAAGAAGCCCATCCCGTCGACGTCGGATCTTTGCCCGAACAAATCTAAGGGAAGAAGTTAAAAGATGTACCAAAAACACGATGTACTGCGGAGCACCAAATAACTCCCAAAGAGTTACTTTATCTCATCCCCAAAAGAAGCCAAGATCAACGGTGAAGAGAAGGTTGACTGACATGGATGTGACAGGGGAAGAAGACACTTGTCTGACACGAGCATGCGTCTCAACTACCCGCATTAAACACTCTGAGCAGTGTACGTGTCGATCAACCCGTGGAACGAACGAGGATGACTCTGCGTGATCAAGCAATGAACGAAGACCTCCGCGTGATGGACACAAAGCTCAAGAAGATAAGGTTCCAACGACCCTCAGAAACGGGTCCCACACTCTAACCCTATAAATACCCCCTCTCCACCAAGAGAGAGGGGATCGGAAAAAAGAGAGAGAGAATGAGAGGGAGAAGGATTGTGAGTGTAAGTTTATCTTTTACAATACACAGACCTATGTAAACTCCAAAGTCATTTGACTACCTCTGTAATCATCAAGTACATAGTGAAACGACAACCCCGTGGCTGTAGGCCTTAGTGCTGAACCACGTAAATCCCAGTCTTATTTACATTTCAGCACTTTACATTCATCTAACACTCCACGAATTTTACTTTTATACTTCGTTTTCTTTATTTTCCTCTATGTGAACGCCTCTGGTGATGATATTAGATGAGGCTATGATAAACCCGAAGGTTTTGAGCCAAGGAATCAATGCAATTGTCTCAACAGTGCGAGTATGTATATAGAGTGCGAACATTGTTTGTGAACATATAGATGCCTTCGTGATTTACGTGTTCACAATTTGACGCTAGAAACAGGGACTTCGTCCCGGTAAAAGATTTATCTTATCCTGTGATTTCATCTTAAACTAGCATATGATTGCTCTGCTTCATTAGCTCTGACAGTATTTATCTTTTGTTAACTTTACCATGTTCAAAAACGCACCCGTTATCTTCGATAGCTCTGGCAGTATCTATCGAAGCAGTTTAAACTGGTTAAAAGATTTATTGCTTAGATCCATGGATTTACATTTTTTAGATCTCGAACAGACCTGTCTTTCCGGTGGCTTTTCGAAAATTTTGAAAGGATCTACGTGCATTTTCAAAGGGATCTTCTTGCATTTCCACGTACTTTCAATGAATCCGCACTTTTAATAAGACTTTAACCCATGTATTTTAACTCATATGTTTTAATCAAATGAGCCTCCCTAAAAGTTTTCTCTGTGGCCCTCAGGAAATTTTTCCCTGTCTTGGAGTAAGGTATTTCGCAAACTAACCCGATCCGCACGGACATTTATGTTTCTCGCTGTTTGAAATTCCCTTGTGTAGAAAGAAAACAACAAAAGGACCCACCGGAAAGAAAGCGACAAAAGGACCCACGATGGAAAAGATGCAGGAAGCAGGAAAATCCAAAGCCTCGTCAAAGGAAGCACCAAGGACAACCCCGGTCATCACCCGGAGCAAGCAGAAAGGAGACAAAGCCAAAATGACTAGTCAGAGGCAGAATACTGCGGAAATCACTTCGCCTATGAACGCTAACTCCGTTGCAGCCGCGGATCTCAGAGCAGTGGCGACAAAGTACAGCACGGCTGCGGGAGCTCCGAAGGCTACAGAAGCCAGCAAAACTTTTTCTACGAATCAATTTCATCAACCAAAAGAAAGGGTGGATGAATCCAGAACACATCAACCCGCGCACCCGCCAACCTTCGGAATGCCATCAACAAACGATCAGAATCAAACTGTGTCGGTGGCTCTAACACCGCAGATGGGAACTCAGCCCGATTTGGAAATGCCAACAATCGAAGATGAACCTCTACCACCTTTAGTGCAAACCGTAGAAGAAGGCGGCACCATGGTTGTAGTAGCACGAGCTAGGACTCCCAATCAGAGGTCAAACCAATCACATCGATTGATGGCTGAACTTGAAGAATTGAAGAAGATCCAGCAGGTGTACGCAGATGTTGTAGCTCTGCTGGCCAGAGAAAACCAAGATTTAAAAGACCGGATTGCCCTAAGCACGAAGACCAGCCAACAACTTGATGAAGCAAATTCAAAGGCACCAGAACCAAATCGAGACCGAAGAGTCATCGTAGCAGCTAATGGAGACGCGGCTAGGGGAAGTAGCGCATCCGACCCGGATTATAATGACGGAGAGTTAGACTATCACGAGCAGAAGAGCGTAGGGCACCACCGCGCGATGGAAGAGCTGCGTGATGAAATGATGGCCGAGATCAGGCAGTTAAAAAGTAGACAAGGCGGTGGAAGGTTAGAAGAGGTCATGAGAGAGGCTAACTCCACGCCCCTAACTCATCGCCTGACCAACACCCCTATTCCGCTGAAGTGCCCTGTCCCGAACTTCGAATGCTATGACGGATCCAGTGATCCGCTGCACATATTCGGTATTATAACCGTGTCTTAGCCAGATGGAGTCAGAACGACGCCGTATTCTGTAGATACTTACCATCAAGCCTGAAGGGGTCGGCATTGTCTTGGTTTGATAATTTGCCGCCGTACTCCATCCACTCCTACGACCAACTCGCAGAAAAGTTCTTAAGAACTTACATGTACAACAAGGCTGTTAACACCGGAATGGATAAGCTCTTTTCGCTGGCAATTGGCTACAAGGAAACCACGAGGGAATACACAAACAGATGGCACAAGATCTGCCAAGCCATAGGAAGTGTGGACCTAGTGGTAAGTATCAACTGCTACAAGTGGGGATTAGACCGAATGAGTCCACTATTTGTTGAGATTCATGGAAGCGTACCTAAGACAGAGGGAGATCTTCGAATAATTATTGAAAATCACGCTCGTCTTGAAGAAATCCAGCGTGAAAACCCGAGGGCGTACCCGCAGAGGTCTCACCGTACCAATTCCGCAGAACAAACCAATGGCGCCAAAAGGAATAGCTCAGTGGAACGGCCTCACGAAGATAGGAAGGAACGAAGGGATGAACGACGAAAAGACGATATAAAATTCGAAGATCAAGTTTACACGAAGCTCAATGCTAGCTATGCTCGGATCTTGCGAGAGATCAAAGGAAGGGAAAATTTGGAGTGGCCATGGTCTAAGGGAAAACAGCCCCCAAGAACCAAGAAGTCTAAAGATTACTGTGAATATCACTGCTTCAACGGACACCAGACCGAGAAATGTAAAAACCTCAAAATAATGATCCAAAAACTGATTGATGCTGGCGAACTCCAACATTACATACGAAAGGATGTCGCCGAGGATAGATCCAAACGGACCAAGCCAGTACAACTTCCAGAGGGGAACCGCACAATCAACACCATCTCGTGTTCTGAAGCCGCAGGGCCCTCACTTACAGCACAGATAGGAAAGAGGCTACAGAAGCAGTTCGAGGACCGTTGCAAATTGTATAAGATTGATGGTGTAGAGGTGGACGAGCATGAAGAGTGGATGGACTCACCTATTATCTTTGATGCTGAAGATGTCGAAGAAGATATGGAAGACCATAACGACCCCCTGGTCCTAACACTACCAGTGGCTGGATGTAACCTCAAAAAGATCCTCATAGACGGGGGAAGCTCGGTAAACGTTCTATTCTACGACGCATTCAAACGAATGAAGCTCCATGAAGAACAGCTAATGACCTCTTATTACACCATCTACGGATTCAATGGAGCACCCACGAAGCCATTGGGAGACATCGTGTTGTAGGTTAACGCCGGACCCATGAAAGTAGAAACACGATTCAGCGTGGTTGACGCCCCATCCCCCTACAACGCCATTATTGGACGAAAGTGGATACACAAACTCAAGGGAGTGGCGGAAACTAACTACCAATATCTCAGATTCCCTACACCTGAGGGAGTGATGTAAATCAAGGGAGATCGGGTCTCTGCAAGAGAGTGTCAAGCAACTCAGGATCGCATCAACAACAAACAAGAAGAGCAGCGAAAAACCCGAAGAATTAAAAATAAAGAAGCCGCGAAAGAAAAGGCCATAGACCTGTTCCTCAAGGAAACTACAGGAAGGGGTTTGACAAAGGATGATAATGTCCAAAACACAGAAACAGGTACTTCAGCAGCCAACGAAGGACAGAAACATACCAAATAGCAATCAAAGAGCGTCCCAGTCCTCGGGGATCCGAAGCCGGTGTTCACACCAGTAGAGCCCGTAAAAGAAATCAACATAGTAACGGAAGAAAACCCGAAGATGATCAAAGTAGGGACCATAATGGACGAAAGAAGAGAAGATTCCTTAACCAAATTACTTAAAGAATACGCGGATGTATTCGCCTGGAAGCTAGGAGATATGCCGGGGATTGACCCGAAAATAATCCCACACGAGCTGCGCATCAAACCAGGCACGCCACCGTTCAGGAAGAAAATTAGAAAAGTTGCACCGGAGTATCATAAGGCAGTGGAAAAAGAACTTCGGAAACTACTAGAAGCAGGTTTCATCAAGGAAGTCAAGTACCCTACATGGATCTCCAACATGGTCGTCGTTCCTAAGAAAAATGGAGGGGTTAGGATATGCATCGATTTTACTAACCTCAACAAGGCATATCCAAAGGACAGCTATCCCCTGCCAAGCATAGATCAGCTGGTTGAAGCAGTAGAAGGATACGAAGAGCTGTCATTCATGGATGGACATTCTGGCTACAACCAAGTAGCCCTGGCAGAAGAAGATCAGCTACACACAGCATTCTACACCCCACATGACCTTTATTGCTACACTAGAATGCCCTTTGGACTTCGAAACGCATGGGCAACATACCAAAGAATGGTCGATGCTATCTTCAGGCCATGGATTGGTAGTACCTTATAAGTCTATGTTGATGACATGCTCGTCAAAAGTAAGCTGCGCAAACATCACCACCAGGATCTGAGAGATATCTTCGAAGCAATGAGGAAACATCACATGAAAGTAAATCCAGAGAAATGCACTTTCGGTGTCACCTCGGGGAAATTCCTCGGATATCTGGTAACAAAAAGGGGCATTGAGGTAGACCCAGCGAAGATTCAGGCCATAGTAGAAATGCCATCCCCAAAGAATTTAAAAGAAGTGCAGAAGCTCAATGGGTCCATAACAGCCTTGGGAAGATTTATTGCCCGATCCTCGGACAAATGCAAACATTTCTTCAATATTCTCAAAAAAGGGAGTAAGTTTGAATGGACCGCAGAATGCGAAGAAGCCTTCCAAAAAATCAAAGAACATCTGGCTTCAATTCCAATCCCGCAGAAGCCTGATCCTGATGAGGTTTTGGCATTGTACATAGCAGCAACAGAAGACGCAGTTAGCGCAGTGTTGGTCAAAACCAATACGAAGATAGAACAACCTATCTATTATATCAGTAAGACCCTCAATTCTGCGGAAAGGAACTACACGAAGATCGAACAACTTATCCTAGCATTGGTATGGGCTACTCAAAAGCTGGGAACCTACTTCCTAACTCACTTCATCCGGTCCCCATGCAAAGCACCACTGGAAGCAGTCCTCAAAAGCGCGGGAAAAGTGGGCAGAATAGCCAAGTGGAACACCCACCTGGACCAATTCAACATCATTCATGAAATTCAACATTCCCGAAAATCCCAAGTTTTGGCGGATTTCTTAGCAGACCTCCTGGTAGGCCAGGAAGGTGTATATAAAATGATGCGATAAAAACGGGCCTACAGTAATACCGCAAGTGCACGGTCGTCAGTTGTAGCTCGTGCAAGTACGGGTCGATCCACAGAGATTGGGGTGTGTTTCGGAAGTGTTTTAGCTAATTGGGTTCCTAGATTTGCTTTGGGCTTAGAAGCCTTTTGGCTTAGATGGGGCTTTGAGTACTAATGGGTTTGAATGCCCTTTGAATGAATTGGGCTTAGTGGGTTTGTTAAAGATAAAATGAACTGAGCTTGGGCTCAGTTATCTTTGAAGTGCAAATGGGCTTTGGTACTTTGATTGAGCTTTGGGCTCAATTTCACCTTAACAGTGAAATGGTCTTTCACAGTAATTGGGCTTTGGTTTTAGAAACTGGGCTTGGTCTTTGAAAGCTGGGTTTTGTTTCAGTGAACTGATTTGAGCTTTGGGCTCAACAGTTCAACTGTGAATTGGGCTTAGGGCCTTGGATTCAGTTGGCCTTGGAAGGCAGCAGCAGCTGCAGAAAGGCAGCAGCAGCAGAAGAAGCTGCAGCAGCAACAGAAGTAGTGCAGCAGAAGAGGCTTGGCTGCAGCAGAAGAAGGGGCAGCAGCAGAATACACAAGCAAGGCCAAGAAGAAGGAAAAACAGTGCAGCAGCACAAGTGCAGCACAAGTAGTAGTTGCAGCAGAATACACAAGCAATGGAAAGGAAAGCAAGACAGGAGAGTTGCAGGGCAGGAGGGGAAGCAAATAGTAGTGCAAGTAGTAATGCAGCAGTGCAGGTAAAGCAAATGAGAAGTGAAAGTTAAACAAATGAAAGAAAACAAGAGAGCAAAACTAAACAGTTGAAGGTGGAATTGTGGATGACAGGGAAGGTTGATGGCAAACTAGGGGTTGAATTCACTCTAACTTCTACTATGTATTCTCCTATAGAAAGTTAAACACAACTATGGTATTATTTCCAAAGCACTAATTGTCTTTCTACAGCACAACTAGTCAAGGGATTATGAATTCAGCTTGAGTTGCAGCTTATCAGCAGCTCATGAACCTAACTACAAAGCATACTTGGCATACATTGTGAAAGTGAGGTGATGATGAGCTAAGTTCAAGTTTTTCCTAAACCTGCTTAGCCTTCTAAAGCAATGTGATCAATGTACTACACAATAAGACATTAGAGATTCATCAAGTCCCTAGCATGGTGGTTTAGAACATGACAAACATTACACTAAACATGGCATTCACAGTGAGTAACAGTGAGTAACAAGGCAAACTAACATTGAGCATAACAGTGATTAACAGTGAGTAAACTAACATAACATTGCAAACTAACATAACAACAAATGCAATTAAGAGTGAAAATGCAACTAACAGGGGCAATGAAAGTTAACAGGAGCATCAAAAACTAACAGTGCAATTTAACATTGGAATTAACCTAACCCAAATTGGGTGGAAACTTGGCTAGTCCAAGAACAAGTTTTTTACATCCTAATTCACTTCTATTTATAGTTTACAACAAAAATATAAACCCTAATTCGAAACCCTAAAATTTTGGGGAAAATCAAATTCTCTCACCAATTTTCTGAATTAAGCTCGACCCATGCTTTGGGTATGTCCCCTCTGCTCTTCTGAAGCTTTTCCTGCCCTCAATTTTGATTTCTCCTCGCTGTTGGTGAAACCCTAGCTTCTCACTGTTCTAGCTTGTAGCACCTAGTTAGATGCTAGAAACGAGACAAGGGAGAGACTTGGGATGGAGTGGTGATGTACGGTGTGGTGTGGTGGTGGTGGAACTCGAGGTCTGGTGGTGGCAGTGGGTTGCAGGCGATGGTGGTGGCAGAGAGGTGGCTCTGCAAATGTCGGGTGTAGGAGATGAAGGAGGGGCTCGACCGTGTTTGGGATAGGGGGTGTGTTTGGTGCTAGGGTGTGAGGCGGGAGCATCTGGTTCGATGTTTGGCGAGCTGAGGTGTTGGATCATTGGATCTGAGTGGAATCGAACGGATAGATGGAAGGATGTGTGAAGCGACCGTCGGATTCTGAGGTGCAACGAAGTTAACGGCACCAGATGGAGTTAGGTACTGTAGTGTAAGGCGGAATCATCGGGAGTTGATGCACAGGCATAGGAGCGACCGTTGGATTCAACTACCATCTAATCTGAAGGCTTGGAATTTCAGCGCTGTGGTGCTTGGCAGAGACTTCCGATTTTGATGCTCTATGAAGGAGCGACCGTCGGATGCTCCCGAGAACTGATCTGATGGCTGAGAACGGAGGCGCTTTTGTGTGTAGAAAATGAGGTTGTGCGCATCATTCTTCGCGGCTTCCTTGCGTAATTTCTCCCGGCTTTTCACTACTTTTCTGCTCTTTTTGCTCCACGACTCATCCGAACTTTATTTATTACCTAACAATGCAAAATTAAGTAAGAAAAATATTTATTCTTGAAAACAATGAAAATACAGAATATGGGATAAAATGTAGAATTAATGCACAAAAGATGAGTTAAAATGCCAACAAAAAGGGATAAATATATACAATATTTGGCACTCATCAAATACCCCCAAACCTGAATTTTACTTGTCCTCAAGTAAAACAAAACTAAGGAAATCCTAACTATACCACTGTCGCTGGTCTCTCGAATGCATTTAGCGTATGCACTAAGCCTTTTAAACCACTAAGTGTCCCTAGTGGACGAGTTGAAGTCTCGTGAAGGTTTACCAGAGGTGTGCCTACAAAACCTAAGGACAAAATATAAGCTCAGATTCCATCAAACGTGACATGTGCAAAACAGTTTAAGCTCACAGCAAAATGGAGATGTCAATCTAGCTATCGAAGGCAAATCCTAGCACTGATAACGAAATAAGACATGTGATAAGAGTGTAAAGTGTATCTACACATGTGTAAAGAAAGATCTGAAGTTATGACTACTAATCACCAAGAGATAGTTTCTCAGGCTAAGAACTGAGGTCGAAATCTAGCTAGCTGTCCGGACTTTACGAATTGTGAATGAGTTGGAGGTATTTCACAATTACTCGCGTTGTACATCAATGGCATACACCCTCCTGCTTATTACAAAGAAACAACAAAAGATGACTATTTACATGACTCTTATTTACATTGACTATTCTTTTTATTTTGGAACAAGAGATGATGGAATTGATAAATACTTGATTTTTTTGTATTTTTCTGATTTTTTTTTCTGAATATATACATCTTTTTTTTTTTTTTTTTACAAGGAAACACTTTTGATACATAACAAAAAGAAACAAAAGATTACATGACACTTTGCAGAGAGTAGCCCTTTTTGATGCACCCAGTTAATTCGATGGTTGTCTTTCTTAATGTAACCTCCATCTTCTATCCCAACCAACCAAAGAACAAGCTAGTCAAGTTTCGTTCAGTATTCTAAAGTGATTGGCAATCGTAACTTCCTATCCAACACCTTGAAGATCGAGGCCATACATGTATTGGTAGATCGTGCGCGTGCAAATTTCTTATCACTATGTGAATTGTGCTAGAATCAGGGTGCCTAAATATCTAGACTAAGACTCCTAATAAAAATACATATTTGCACAAGAGTCAACATTTCAAGGTAAATGAGCTCCATTTTTTTATGATTTTTCTCAATTTTTTAATTTTTTTTGAATTTTGATTTTTCAATTTTTTTTTGGAATTTTTCAATTTTTTCAAAAAGATGGAGTTTTGTTTTTAATTATAGCATATTATCGTGGCATCTACTCTATACCCCCAAACCTAAACTAAACATTGTCCTCAATGTTTCAAAATATGGAAAGAATTAAAATGCAACATATGGAAAGGGACAAGCTGAGTAGAGTAAAAGGAGAGAGAATACCCGATTTCGGCGAAAGCAGAATTAAAACTCCGTTATTCAAGGCAAAAAAATCCAACATATTTCAGCCGAGATCATATTGGATTAGCAAAATATATACAAAAGGAACAAAAAGGTTTTTAAAATTTATCTACTTGATTATATACAAAAAATTCACCATACACCAAAAGTCTAAAGAGTTGAGGATCAACCCAAAAGAAAAAGTGTAGAGACATAGAAAGTTTCAAAACACTAAAATTGGACTTAAATGGGAGTGAGAGCGAAAAACCGAATGAATCACCCCTAAACCTAAATTGTTCACCAGGTTCACTTTTAAGCACAAAATCTTTTAATTTTAGGGGTTCAGGATTCAAAAGGTCTAACTCATAATGGACTGTTTTCGGGATGGGCAAAGAAATGCATTCCAACTGTGGCTCTTTAAAAGTGTTATATTTTGAAGCAAAATAGTCCAAGAGGACTTGGGAAGCACACAGTTCCAATCCTAGATTAGGAATTTTCAGAAAAATCGGTTTGACAATATGGGTACAAACCAAATCTAGGTTGGGTGGAAGGCCATCAGATTGTGACTTAGGTAGGAGAATAGGTGCGTCATTATTAATCAAATCAAAATCTCCTAAATCATCTACACATGTCACATCATGCTCACAATCATCAATCAAATTGGCAAGATCACAATCAGAATTATCAACATCATCAATAAATTGATTCTCGTGTATCGGCACATCAGGGGGAAACATCACATGGAATACTAGAAGAAATATCATGCATTAAGGTCGGGGCAGAGAAGCCTAATGTATTTGAACCCAAAGGTTCCATAACATTTTCAGTATAGACATGTTCTTCTAACATAACATCATAATCATCATCATCATCATGATAGGGATTTTGCAATCTAGGATAATTTTCAATCCTAAGGTCGGAGCTATTACAAGAATAAAACTCTAATTCATGGGGGTGACTCATATCATGTGGTGTTGTTCCTGTTTCCCTAACGGATTCCCATTGATGGGTTTTCTCTGCAATCTCGGCTAAAAAATTCCATGCATCATCCACAGATTTATCAATAAACTCACCATTACACATAGACTCAACCATGGTTCTAGATTTAAAGTCTAGTCCCTCATAGAGGATGACGACAAGTCTCCACTTCTCAATTCCATGGTGCGGACATTCACTCAACAAATCATTAAAACGTTCAAAATAGTGAAAAACAGTTTCCTCATCCAATTGGACAAAACAATTGATATTTTGACGAATAGCGATGGTCCTATGGTGTGGAAAAAAATTTTGGAAAAATTGATTAGTGAGTTGTTCCCAAGTGGTGATTGATTGTGGTCTCAAACCGTAAAACCATGTTTTGGCCCTTTCCTTTAAAGAAAATGTAAACAAACGCAATTTCAGAGAGTCTTCGGACAAATGATCAGGTTGCATAGTCCGACAAATTAGTTCAAACTCTCTTACATGAGTATAGGGGTTCTCAGAATCGAACCCTCGAAATATAGGAAGTATTTGTATCATGCTTGCATTTATTTTAAAAGGGTTATTGGTTTGAGGTAAGACAATACATGATAATGTAATTTGTATTGATGGATACATGTATTCATGGAGAGCACGAGGTTGGTCCATTTTGAAATGACACAAAGCCCACTATTTGGTTTTAAATGGGTTAAAAAAAATTTGGTTTTTGATGGGTTTGGATTTTTGGGAAAAATTTGGTTTTAAAATGGGAGTAAAAAATTTGGTTTAAAATGGGAGCAAAAGAAAATTTAATTTTTTTTTTTTTTTTTTTTTAAATAATAATAAAAAAATAAAAATTTGGTTTTTGAAATGGGAGCAAGCCCACTGTGCAAGCCTCTAATGAAATGAAGGCTGCGGCCTACGAAAATCCAAGTTTTAATTTTTGAAAGTTTAATTTGGCCCAGTTGGTTAAGGCCCGGCGTTTGTTTTAAAACTTTGGTTTCGAGGTCCACTTACAAGTCCACAATCAGTTATAAGCTCAGCTGGGTTTAAACCCAGAGTCCAAAATACAAGTCCAATGGAAGAATTTAAACAAGCCCACACAAAATAAATACAAGCCCACAAATTAAACAAACAAGCCCAAAAATAAATTATTACAAACCCAAAATAGAAAAATAAAAAGCCCAAAAAATTGGGTTAATTATTACAAGCCCACAATTAAATAAATTTGGAAGCCCACAGGTTGGGTTCTCTCAATGGAATGGGTTTAGGTTTACCTTTTTAGCACAGCCCAGCTGCTCTGATATTGTTGCAAAAACCCAGTTGGGTTTTGGTTCTTTTCCTTGGTGGCGTCCCAGCAGAGGAAAAACAGGTTCAGAATCAGCAGGTCCAACAGCAAATGAAATGAAGCAGATGCAGATGCAAATGCTATGAAATGAAATGCAAAAATATCTAATAAAACACACGAAAAACAACCCGAATTCCCCGGCAGCGGCGCCAAAAACTTGGTAGGCCAGGAAGGTGTATATAAAATGATGCGATAAAAACGGGCCTACAGTAATACCGCAAGTGCACGGTCGTCAGTTGTAGCTCGTGCAAGTACGGGTCGATCCACAGAGATTGGGGTGTGTTTCGGAAGTGTTTTAGCTAATTGGGTTCCTAGATTTGCTTTGGGCTTAGAAGCCTTTTGGCTTAGATGGGGCTTTGAGTACTAATGGGTTTGAATGCCCTTTGAATGAATTGGGCTTAGTGGGTTTGTTAAAGATAAAATGAACTGAGCTTGGGCTCAGTTATCTTTGAAGTGCAAATGGGCTTTGGTCCTTTGATTGAGCTTTGGGCTCAATTTCACCTTAACAGTGAAATGGTCTTTCACAGTAATTGGGCTTTGGTTTTAGAAACTGGGCTTGGTCTTTGAAAGCTGGGTTTTGTTTCAGTGAACTGATTTGAGCTTTGGGCTCAACAGTTCAACTGTGAATTGGGCTTAGGGCCTTGGATTCAGTTGGCCTTGGAAGGCAGCAGCAGCTGCAGAAAGGCAGCAGCAGCAGAAGAAGCTGCAGCAGCAACAGAAGTAGTGCAGCAGAAGAGGCTTGGCTGCAGCAGAAGAAGGGGCAGCAGCAGAATACACAAGCAAGGCCAAGAAGAAGGAAAAACAGTGCAGCAGCACAAGTGCAGCACAAGTAGTAGTTGCAGCAGAATACACAAGCAATGGAAAGGAAAGCAAGACAGGAGAGTTGCAGGGCAGGAGGGGAAGCAAATAGTAGTGCAAGTAGTAATGCAGCAGTGCAGGTAAAGCAAATGAGAAGTGAAAGTTAAACAAATGAAAGAAAACAAGAGAGCAAAACTAAACAGTTGAAGGTGGAATTGTGGATGACAGGGAAGGTTGATGGCAAACTAGGGGTTGAATTCACTCTAACTTCTACTATGTATTCTCCTATAGAAAGTTAAACACAACTATGGTATTATTTCCAAAGCACTAATTGTCTTTCTACAGCACAACTAGTCAAGGGATTATGAATTCAGCTTGAGTTGCAGCTTATCAGCAGCTCATGAACCTAACTACAAAGCATACTTGGCATACATTGTGAAAGTGAGGTGATGATGAGCTAAGTTCAAGTTTTTCCTAAACCTGCTTAGCCTTCTAAAGCAATGTGATCAATGTACTACACAATAAGACATTAGAGATTCATCAAGTCCCTAGCATGGTGGTTTAGAACATGACAAACATTACACTAAACATGGCATTCACAGTGAGTAACAGTGAGTAACAAGGCAAACTAACATTGAGCATAACAGTGATTAACAGTGAGTAAACTAACATAACATTGCAAACTAACATAACAACAAATGCAATTAAGAGTGAAAATGCAACTAACAGGGGCAATGAAAGTTAACAGGAGCATCAAAAACTAACAGTGCAATTTAACATTGGAATTAACCTAACCCAAATTGGGTGGAAACTTGGCTAGTCCAAGAACAAGTTTTTTACATCCTAATTCACTTCTATTTATAGTTTACAACAAAAATATAAACCCTAATTCGAAACCCTAAAATTTTGGGGAAAATCAAATTCTCTCACCAATTTTCTGAATTAAGCTCGACCCATGCTTTGGGTATGTCCCCTCTGCTCTTCTGAAGCTTTTCCTGCCCTCAATTTTGATTTCTCCTCGCTGTTGGTGAAACCCTAGCTTCTCACTGTTCTAGCTTGTAGCACCTAGTTAGATGCTAGAAACGAGACAAGGGAGAGACTTGGGATGGAGTGGTGATGTACGGTGTGGTGTGGTGGTGGTGGAACTCGAGGTCTGGTGGTGGCAGTGGGTTGCAGGCGATGGTGGTGGCAAAGAGGTGGCTCTGCAAATGTCGGGTGTAGGAGATGAAGGAGGGGCTCGACCGTGTTTGGGATAGGGGGTGTGTTTGGTGCTAGGGTGTGAGGCGGGAGCATCTGGTTCGATGTTTGGCGAGCTGAGGTGTTGGATCATTGGATCTGAGTGGAATCGAACGGATAGATGGAAGGATGTGTGAAGCGACCGTCGGATTCTGAGGTGCAACGAAGTTAACGGCACCAGATGGAGTTAGGTACTGTAGTGTAAGGCGGAATCATCGGGAGTTGATGCACAGGCATAGGAGCGACCGTTGGATTCAACTACCATCTAATCTGAAGGCTTGGAATTTCAGCGCTGTGGTGCTTGGCAGAGACTTCCGATTTTGATGCTCTATGAAGGAGCGACCGTCGGATGCTCCCGAGAACTGATCTGATGGCTGAGAACGGAGGCGCTTTTGTGTGTAGAAAATGAGGTTGTGCGCATCATTCTTCGCGGCTTCCTTGCGTAATTTCTCCCGGCTTTTCACTACTTTTCTGCTCTTTTTGCTCCACGACTCATCCGAACTTTATTTATTACCTAAAAATGCAAAATTAAGTAAGAAAAATATTTATTCTTGAAAACAATGAAAATACAGAATATGGGATAAAATGTAGAATTAATGCACAAAAGATGAGTTAAAATGCCAACAAAAAGGGATAAATATATACAATATTTGGCACTCATCACCTCCCCCTGGATAACGACGAAGAGATTAAGGGAATACCAGAAGCCGAGGAAGAAAGCAAGGATCCAATAGATATCCTCGAACCCGCGAGTCAAAGATAATGGGAAGTCTTCGTCGATGGTTCCAAAAATAAGGAAGGAGCAAGAATAGGCATTGTCATCACCACCCCAACCGGAGAAAGGATTGTACAGGCACTCAGGTTAGAATTCAAAGAGCATAATAACAACATCGTCGAATACGAGGCGGTCGTACATGCCCTCCGTTTAATAATAGAGATGGGGGTAACCGATGTAAGACTGACAAGTGATTCGCAGCTTGTCATACGGCAAATAGGGCTCGAGTACAATGTGTACGACGACACCCTCTCAGCTTACATGGCCTTGGTCCAAACATTGGCATCACAAATTCCGAACATCAAGTTCCGGCACTTATGCAGAAGGGATCTCAGGCACGCGGATTCCCTAGCATATATATCATCCATGCTGAAGGACAAAAGCGTCGAAGCTATTAAAATAACGAGGGTATACGAGCGTTCGATTGCATCGCAATTCTCCTTCTCTACCAATCAAGATACAGTGGAAGAAAATATCGAAGACCAGGTAGGAGAAGACATCCATAACGATTTTGACGAAGAAGATATCCTGTCAAGAGCAAATCAAGACGAAGATTTCAGCAACGAAGATGATTGGAGAATGGTGATCCATGCATTTCTCGAAAAGGGAAGCTTACCCGCGGATCATAAACAAGCCAGGAAAATACTCTTCAAAGTAGGAAGATATGATCTTCGGGATGGGGTCCTGTACAAGAAATCCTTCCTCGGACCGTTACTACGTTGCTTGTCCAGGAAAGAGGGGCATCGAATTCTAAACGACATACACTATGGTGACGCAGGGAATCATAGCTGCATGATATCACTAGCCGACAAAGAAAAAATGCAAGGATATGACTGGCCCACAATGATACAGGATGCCGCAAGAATGTCCCGACGGTGTGAAGAATGTCAGCGTTTCGCCAAAAAGATACATGCGCCGGCAACAACGTTAAATTCTGTAGATAGCCCGTGGCCATTTGCAAAATGGGGCATAGATATCGTCGGGCCTTTCGTCGAAGGATCAGGGAAAGGCGATTTTTGATAGTAGCCACGGACTACTTCAGTAAATGGGTGGAAGCTAAAGCCTTAGCCAGGATCAGAGACGTGGATGTGTTTACTTTCATATTCCAAGACATCATTTGCAGGTTCGGCATACCAGCGGAAATCGTGTCCGATAATGGTAAGCAATTACAGGGGAAAAACATAGACATGCTCTTCGATGCTTTCAAAATAAGGAAGAACAAATCCACCCCCATATACCCTCAAAGCAACGGACAAGCGGAAGCCACTAACAAGACCCTCGCCCTTATCCTCAAAAAGCAATTAGACGAACATAAGAGGCGATGGTGTGAACAGTTGCACAATGTGTTATGGGCATACAGGACAACACGAAGATCCGTCACCGGGGAATCCCCGTTTCTCCTCACTTATGGAGATGAATCAGTCATCCCAACAGAGATCCTCATGCCAACCACAAAGACCGAAGCATGGGAGAAAAATCTCACAACACACATGATATTAGAGATATTGGACGACCTGGAAGGAAGAAGGAAATCAGCATTGCAGAAGATGGAAAATTATCAACGAAGACTAGCAAGGGAGTACAACAAAAAGGTAAAGCTTCGAAATTTTGTAGAGGGGAAGTATGTGCTAAGAAAAATCCCACAGTATCAACGAGAAAAGAAATGGGGAAAGTTAGCACCTACATGGAGAGGACCTTTTATAATACACGACATTGCGGGAAACGGTTCCTACTATCTTCGAAATCTGAAAGGCGAGGTCCTCCGGCATCCTTGGAATGCTAAGTGGCTCAAACCGTACTACCCATAGGAGCAACACAGCTTTGCATCTGCGTGAAGAATACCAGAAGAAGAAGGAAGCATGACCGCTCTACATGTTTCTATCTCTGGACGAGGAGTAGCAGGCCTCAACCTATCAATCAAACAAGCTTTCTGAAATTCAAGTAAACAAAACTTATCAACAATATTGGGGAAAGTAGTTAATCTACAATCTCTCAGGGCTCCTCCATCAGTGTCCATGAGTGTAAGACCAGGGGAAAGGCACCCAGCCGAAAGAGATACCCAACCAACCTTAAGGCAACGGGTCGACGGAATGGGTGTATGTAAATATTTTAACCCCATATCCTAGAACGTTGCCTCGGCCCCCACCGTCTGGGAATCCTCTTGCCCAGGGTTCGCCAGCGGGGTGACAGGTCTCAAGACGATCACGAAGGTACCTCCCTTCGGTATCGCACCCAAACACTTAAAACACTCTTCTTTTGTTTTTAATGTCATTCCTCACAATGCTTAAAATAAAAAACAAACTGATATTGCAGGTATATCAAAAGAAGGATCCATTTCATAAAAGATTCCGCCCCATCAGCAGGGTTGTTCCGAAGAATTGAAGGGACGCTCCCACCAGAAGAGGGTCCCGAGGAGCCAGGCAAGGAGGCAGATACAGGACGATGCGGATAGCTCTTAACGAGGCCATGCTCGGTCTTAAGGCCAATCTCAATCTTCTCCAGCATCTTGTTTGTCTCCTCCGCCAATTGACACCGAGCCTTATGCATAATAACTGTCGTTCGCTGGTGGGATTGAGATAACAACGAGGATAGACGATTCACTTCTTTAGAAGAAGCACCAACGACTTCCTTGCGGGATGCCGCCAGACTCTTAAAATAATTAGTCTGTCCTTCCTGCTGCGCTAAGGAAGATTGAGCCTTTTCAAATTTTTCATTTGCAGCGCGGAGTTGTCCCTCGAGCTCTAAAAAAGATAACACAAGGGAGTTAGCACAGAAAAGACACAATCACACTCAATGAAATCAAGTTATACCTTCGACACAAGCCAAAGCCTCTTCATACTCATTAACAACCACGTCTCGCGCTTCATCAAGATAGTCATATTCCTCGGATAATTTCTTATAATCTAGTTGAAGGTTGGTGAGAGTAAATTGACTTGCATCTAAATCTACCTGCTTCATCGAATCCATGTGACGAAGGTGGTTGACTTCGTTGTTTATCTCTGTTACCCCTTTGCTAAGTCTGTACATACATACTTTGAAATTTCTCTCAGACTCAGCCAGGCGGGCTATTTCAGCGCGAGACGCAGCAAGGGCTTTGCTGAGAGCCCCAACTTCGGCTCTGGCATCGTCCCTTTCTCTGGTAAGACACAACATACTCTCCTTAATTCCCGTAAAAGGAAGGGAGCGAGCCTTTCGTAATTCCTCTTCTAGAAGATGTATTCTAGACTCTAACAACGAAGTACGCTCACGGGATTCCCGCAGATTCTCACGTGTCCACAGCAGCGTACCATTGAACAAAGTACGGTCATGGTTATAAAGATTCTGCATATCAACCATCTGAACATGCCTTGCTCGCCATCCCTCAGCCCGAGCGTCCCACTTTTTGGCTTCGCTCTTAATTTTTTCGACCAGCTCTTTGATACGAGATTTTTGCCGTGCCCTTTCGTTTCGAAGCCATATCAGCTCGGGGACGCCACCCACTGAAGATAGGGTGGGGAGACTCAGACAGAACAACAAAGTAGTAGAGAGGAATTACGAGGGATAAAAGATGGAGAAGAACCAAACCTGTGAAAGTTGAAACTTTGCCGCGAGTTTGATCTAACTCAGCGCGAACGGCGGCAAGCTCTGAACGAAGACCAGTCTCCGCTTCACCCAGCCTTTCTTTCTCTTTAAGGCTATTCTTCAGTTCTTCTATCTCCACCTCAGCCGCAGATAATGCCTTTTCTCTGTGATGAAGCTTGGCCTCCAGCTTCAAAGATTTTGCTTTAAAGAATTGATACAACACGTGGTTACAATGCTCACTCCTCATCATCTACACATCAAACGACAAACATTATTACACCGAAGGATTCAATTGTCACGAAGAGATATGTACGAGGACTTACCTCCAAGACACGCTGCTGGGGAAAACCATATTGGTACCCATCGGCTATGGCCATCATTTCAGCAACAGAAGAGGGAGGGTCCGATACGAGGGTAGCCTCTGGAACACTCAAGATTTTCCCCCACATCTCAGCAACACGCGCCTCGGAAGATAGTTCCATCATCCGACGGGTATAAGCATCAGAATCTTTCTCACCAGCAACCACCGGTGAAGGATGGGGAACAAACAACAGACTCTTTTTCTTGAGCCAATCCATTATGGCATCCTCACCCTCAAACATCAGCGAATGAGGGAAATTCTCGGAAGGCGAGTCAACCACAGACTTCCCCTTTGCTGACATTTCCCTATCGGCACAAGTTTCGGCATCACCACGCGCATTGTGATCCTCCGCGCCCTCATTCTGAACAGCAGCATCTTCCTTACCAGAACCCCCGAGCACATCCCAATCATCATTGGGGAAAGCAAAGAAAAGTCTTCGGGAAAATCGAGGGCATCGTCAAAGAGTTCCCCTGCGGAATATATCCTGTCAAAGGAGAACTCTTGAGAAATGGTGGGGAGAGTTTCCGCATCCTCACCAGCAGGAGCATACATGTCCGCGATAACACTTCCGTCAGCCACCGCGGTATTATTTCTCCCTTCAACACCATCACAACCCGCACCAACCTCTTCCTCGACATCAGGAGGGGAAGTATCAGTGCGTTCTTCCCCATCAGACATTTCCCATCCTCGGCAAACTCTTCGTTCACTGGACTGGTAACTTCTTCATGAACCTCAGCCTCACCCTTCACAATGGTAGAAGACTGCTTGGGCCCAATCTTTTTCTTTTTAGACACCTACAAACCAATACATGTTCCACAAAAAGAGTTATTTTCTCATACACAACTTCATTTTCAAAAAAAAAGGGAGGGGCGCGGCCAGAATCTGCAAAAGCATACCTTGGCAGTAGCGGCACTCTTCGGGGGAAGTATACCACAAGAACCTTCCTCCTCGTCCCCTTCAACAACGTCGAGAGCATAAGGAAAGTTCATGCCTTCGAAATTTAAACGCCAGGGACAGAAATCTCCATAACGAGCAGGAGGAGATTCGCGAGGCATGCTACTCTCAGAAGGACGCCAACCGCGCGGACCGGGGATCCAACCATACACCCAAGGACCAACAATTTCAATAACAGTGGCGTGCCACTCATAATCATGGTCGCGCTTGATCCTTTCGCGAGCGGGAAAAAGTTTCCGCTGACCCGACCCCTCGGTGCCTGGAACGTATTTCAGTTTGGCATCGCTCACCTCACTTAAGAGGCGAATTTCGCCCCGAGGAGCAGCGAGGTTACGAAGGCTAACACTCCACGATTTACCGTTCCTACTATTGACATAATCCCCAAAGGAGTTGTTGAAGTTTTCAGGAGTATACCATTCCCTCTCAGCGGGATTTGGAACGTAACATGTCATCGTCGTCTCCCCCTTACTCCGCAGATAACATTCCCTCAGTGCACAGAGATAGTTCCCCGATAATTGCGACACGGAACGACTGTGAGTATTGGTGGAAGAGCCTTCACGACCAGCCAACACATCATAATAAAAGGAATCAACAGACTTATACAACGAGAGCATAAGACCCGCCTCGAAGGCTCCAACCGTAGTCAACAAGTGAAACTCATCAAACTGATACTTCGAGATGAGCTCGTAAGTAATATCATCCTCAGGGGCATAGAAACGAACCTCGAAGGCTTGAAGCTCATGCGTTTCCTTGAAAACTTCAAGGTCAATATGCTTAAACGTGACTTTCTTCTTGCTGACCGAAACGCTGCGTATCACCGGGGTAGCCTCATCCTCTTCCGCGGGATCGGACGAACCAACAAAAGCTTCGGAAGCTTTTCTTTTCAAAGGAGGATTCTTAGACGATTCAGATCTCGGCACACCACCTTTGGAGTTCTTCTCTTTGGAAGAAAACACGGGAGGCGGCGGCAGAGGGTTCTGCACGGGCACTATAGAACGAAGAGGGGGAATATCGAAGGCGCCACCACGAGGAGGTATCTGCGTACACCTAGAGTCATCACGAGGACGAGAAGCAGCACGGCCGGCAGCGTCTCGAGACCCGAAAGGACCCTTCGATGGATCCCCTTTCCTAGAAGGAGAGCCCTTCGTCCCAGAAGAAGACGAAACTTTACTACCGCGAGGATCCATTTACGACAATTTAGAGAGATTTCCCCCAGGTGGATATGTATCAGACTCTATACGTGGAGGGGATCTCGGTAGACTGGAAGCCGGAGTTTGATAAGGAAGCCGCGGACGGTCAGACATGGCTGCGAGGAGGTACAACAAAAACAAGTTAGAAGCAAACACGAGGGCATCACCAAAGATCAAAAAACCACAAAATTGGCAGTTCATCTCAACATAGCCCAGAAACCCTAAAACTAGCATACATGCATGTATACCCTAAAACACTAAAACCCTAAACTTAAAAGTTCAATCAATACAATGAAAACAATGGCCTCCTCGACTTGAGAAGAAGAACATGGGCAAACTAGCATACATGCATCAAAAGATGTTCTTCATCACAAACAAGGTCCGACAGCAGCAGAAAATTTACAATCAACATAATCAACACAAAACTTAAAACAACAGAAACGAAGAAAAGAAACCTTACCACCACAAACGAAATCCCAAAAGAAGACAACAAACCAGAAACAAACAAGAAACGAGCGTGATTAATGCTAGGGCAGAGAGAATTTAATGGTTGAAGAACAAAGAATGAAGACTGACAGGGAGAATGAAATTAATTTTCAAGGAGAATGAAATTAATTTTTCTCCTCTCCTTAATATACTTGAAAGAAAGCGAAGGAAGTTAATGGAGGAATGGGAAACGTGCCCATTAAATGAGCAGTTAATGCACGAGTGAGAAACGTGCCCAAGTATCTAGGAGAAGTTATTAGGAGAGAGGAGGAATATGTAACGTCTGTTTTCTTCAATGCTCCCACTAAACACTCAAGCCCGAAGAAAAGGGGCAAATTGTGTGTACATATTTCATCATCAAACACGTGTATGTAGCAAGACACGTGGAGAGCATGCAGACCAAGTCATCAAAACATGATGACACACGCCCACAGCCAAGAAGCCCATCCCGTCGACGTCGGATCTTTGCCTGAACAAATCTAAGGGCAGAAGTTAAAAGATGTACCAAAAACACGATGTACTGCGGAGCACCAAATAACTCTCAAAGAGTTACTTTATCTCATCCCCAAAAGAAGCCAAGATCAACGGTGAAGAGAAGGTTGACTGACATGGACGTGACAGGGGAGAAGACACTTGTCTGACACGAGCATGCGTCTCAACTACCCGTGTTAAACACTCTGAGCAGTGCACGTGTCGATCAACCCGTGGAACGAACGAGGATGACTCTGCGTGATCAAGCAATGAACGAAGACCTCCGCGTGATGGACACAAAGCACAAGAAGATAAGGTTCCAACGGCCCTCAGAAACGGGTCCCACACTCTAACCCTATAAATACCCCCTCTCCACCAAGAGAGAGGGGATCGGAAAAAAAAGAGAGAAGGAGAGGGAGAAGGATTGTGAGTGTAAGTTTATCTTTTACAATACACAGACCTATGTAAACTCCAAAGTCATTCGACTACCTCTGTAATCATCAAGTACATAGTGAAACAACAACCCCGTGGATGTAGGCCTTAGTGCTGAACCACGTAAATCCCAGTTTTATTTACATTTCAACACTTTACATTCATCTAACACTCCACGAGTTTTACTTTTATACTTCGTTTTCTTTATTTTCCTCTATGTGAACGCCTCTGGTGATGATATTAGATGAGGTTATGATAAACCCGAAGGTTTTGAGCCAAGGAATCAATGCAATTGTCTCATCAGTGCGAGTATGTATATAGAGTGCGAACATTTTTTGTGAACATATAGATGCCTTCGTGATTTACGTGTTCACAGTATTCTCCGTCGTCCGGACAATTGTTGCATCTTTTTTGTTAATGCAATCTGACAACACTTTACAATCTGTAGCAATAAAGACGCTAAAAAGAATATTATCTTCTAACCATTTTAAAGCCTTCAAAATTGATTTTTGCTTCTGCTTGTAACACGGAGGACGCCCAAACAGATTAAGGAACTACGTTTCGTATCGCCAAAAAACGAACCAACTAAAACCACGTCCGTCTATATTTCTACCCGACAAAAGAAACCGTGGGCGCTACACTAAAAAGTAAAAAAAGAACTAACATAAATAGATCACACAGAGATTTCACATCCTCTAAAAACTCACTGAGAAGAAAACAAAACAAAAAACCGCTGAAATTAATTCTCGATTTTGATCAATCATGGATTCCGTCTTTGCTAATATTGCTCAAGGTCCTGAAGATCCTATCTTAGGGGTACTCTATTCCTTTAAACTTTTCACTTTTATTTCATTTTCATCCCTTTTTTTCTTCTTGCAATCCTTGATTTCTAAATACTTTGATTATAAAAATCAATACTCTGTTGTATTAATCAAAATTTAAAATCAAACCCATGATTATATGATCAAGATTATATCTAAATTAATTTGATTTTGTCATTGATCCATAGTTTTGTTGATCTGTTTAATTTGATTTTTCCTTTTCTGTATGAAATGGTGATGATCAGGTGACTGTTGCATATAACAAGGATACTAGTCCTAACAAATTGAATTTGGGTGTTGGTGCTTATAGAACTGAGGTTTGTCTAGGGTTTTGATTTTTGTATTCAATTTTGATTTCCTTGTCATTCTTCTGATGGAAACTGATTGTTAGGCTAATTGGGTTATTCTTGCTTTCAGGAGGGGAAACCTCTTGTTTTGAATGTAGTAAGGAAAGCAGAACAATTGCTTGTGAATGATCAGTAAGGGCTTGCTTTCAATCTAGTTCGTTTTTTTGTCAATTCTTGTTCCATTCGTATGAATTTAATTTTCTAATGTTTGTATGATGTTTTTTAATTCAGGTCTCGTGTGAAAGAATATCTACCAATCACTGGATTAGCTGATTTCAATAAGTGTAGTGCGAAGCTCATCTTTGGTGCTGATAGGTAAGGGAAATTGCTTGATAGTTGATGTTTTTTTTGTTTTTTTTGCTTGATACTTGATAGTACATTGTATATTTCTATGGCATTTCTAACTTACCAAAAAAAAAATGTATGGCATTTTTAGTATGTTAACAATGTGGAAGTTTAGATGTGTTTGATTATAGAAGAAACAAGATATCGACATGAAATGATTTTGTTGAGTTTCCATCCTTTTCAAATGTCCTGGTTGATTCTAGTTGTATGTTTGCCCAGTTGGGATTTGGGACAAGCAACATCTGTTCATAGTGATTAATGATTTCGGTATCTTACAATGCTATGTTCTCGTTAACAGGAAACTTAATTTTTGCTAAAAGTTGTTTTTTGTGATGAGCTATAGAGTAACCCTTCTTTTCATATGATAAAAAAATGCATTGATTCTGTATCGTGAAGCTGAATGATCTTTATATAGTTTAATAATGGATATTTCATCTGCATTTGAACAGCCCAGCTATTCAAGAAAACAGGGTGACCACTGTCCAGTGCCTATCCGGTACTGGTTCATTGAGGGTTGGAGCTGAATTCCTGGCAAAACATTACCATCAAGTAAACAATCTTAGTACTTTGCTTGTATTATGATATTGTTTGAGGTATTATATAATTTAATCTTTTATCTTAACCTTGTTTCTCAGCGCACAATATATATTCCTCGGCCGACATGGGGAAACCATCCAAAAGTGTTCTCTATAGCAGGTTTAGCCGTGGAATATTATCGTTATTACGAGCCCAACACACGTGGACTAGATTTTCAAGGTTAACAAACTCTCCCTTTTATTTGAAACAATGCTCACGAACCTGCATTATATGATTCAAAGACTAGTCTCTTACAGGATGGATGGTTAAATGCAATATATTGGACTTTATACTACTCAGTTTGGTTAAAATGGTTTTCTTTCGCTCTTCTACGGCATTTGCTTTTTCTTCATCTTTTCGATGTTCAGCTGATTGCCCCTCGTTTACGTCATGCAAAGTTACCAGGAAATTCTTATGATTTGTTCTCTGTTCCATGTCATCTCTTTAAATCATAGCCTTTTCTGCTAGTATTGGTTATTGCTTCTCATCTGAGTGATTCTTTGTATGTGAATACCAGGCCTGCTAGAAGACCTGAAATCTGCCCCAGCAGGTGCAATAGTACTTCTTCATGCATGTGCTCATAACCCAACTGGTGTTGATCCAACCCTTGAGCAGTGGGAACAAATCAGGCAGTTAATGAGATCACAAGGATTGCTACCTTTCTTTGACAGTGCTTATCAGGTACACTCAAGGTTATCTGGATTTCAACCCAATTAGTATTGTTAAGTCTGTTAGGACCCCCGCAATCAAGAGGAGGATCATTGCTTGCTGAAATTGTGAATTCTATAGTAATTTAGTGACCGAATGTACCATTATAATTCTATTGCTTACTAACATAGAATACTTGACATCTTTAAGGGTTTTGCAAGTGGAAGTTTGGATGCAGATGCACAACCCATTCGCATGTTTGTAGCAGATGGTGGTGAATGTTTTGCTGCTCAGAGTTATGCAAAGAACATGGGATTGTATGGGGAGCGTGTTGGGGCTCTTAGCATTGTAAGATTCTATAACTTTGATATATGCTTGCTGGAAATATTTAAAACGGGCAAATTAGTATGCCAATAAGTAAGCATTGTGTTTGAGTTTCTTGTTTTTCTTACTAAAACCTAAGGAAAAATGGGCAACCTTGATGATGTAACAGGTATGCAAATCAGCTGATGCGGCTAGCAGAGTAGAGAGCCAACTCAAACTTGTAATCAGACCCATGTATTCGAACCCTCCTATTCATGGTCCCTCAATCGTGGCTACCATTCTTAAAGACAGGTATTAATCTTATGTTACTCTTTACCATGTAGTAACTTCACTTGTGAAATGTAAAACTTAGACTTCTTAGTGACTTTCAAAGAGAAGATGTTCCAACATTTCCAATAATATAAATGCCTTCTGGTATGCAGGGATATGTACAACGAATGGACTGTGGAGTTGAAAGCGATGGCTGATCGAATTATCACTATGCGACAACAACTTTTTGATGCTTTAACAGCTAAAGGTAATGCAGATCTCATTTATTTTATTCTGTCTGGTTTCTCCTTTGTGTAGCGCCCCCTTTGTACAACGAAATCGAGTGCTTCTTAGAGTTGTGTATCAGTTCCCCCTTTGAGCTATTAGAGTTATTTTCTTGAAATTATGAAAATTATAAATTTACCTTATAGATAATTGCAAATAAGAGATACAAAATTAGCTGATAATCTGAAACTGTTGAAGTACCAAATCAAAACCATGATTTGGGCCAATAAAGTGTCTCTGTAACTAAAAGAATTATATGTCAAAAAATCTTGTATGCACTTACGTCTGTGATCGATTGAAAACCATAGCATCTCAGAAGCACAATTAAGTGAACTTCATTGTTTTTCTTCTCCACATCTTGCCCATGATGCATCAATTGCATGTTTTGTCATTTGTCCCCTGACAGTATCAGTGTCTCTCTTCAGGTTTGAACCATATAGCGGACTGACAAAATGACATGCTAATTTATTTATTTTTGTGTTGCAGGAACACCTGGTGATTGGAGTCACATTATTAAGCAGATAGGAATGTTTACTTTCACTGGATTGAACACAGAACAAGTTGCATTCATGACCAAAGAGTACCATGTTTACATGACTTCAGATGGGTAAGTCCGCCATTTTTTCCAGAACATTGCCACAATCATCAAATTTTTTTGTGTCCTATTTTTTTTTTTTTAGAATTTGGCCTCTAATTTGTCATTCAAGACCCCACTCTAAAATCTTATTTTCTGAAACAGGAGAATCAGCATGGCAGGTCTAAGCTCTAGAACAGTTCCTCACCTTGCAGATGCTATACATGCTGCTGTGACCAAAGCCAACTAAACAGTTCCTCACTTTCCGACAGATACACTAATCTACCTTGAATTTAGTATCAATTTTCCAGTAATAAATTGTTATCTCATGAAGCTAGACAATTACTAGAATGAAGTTGAGATTTTTCTATGTCTCGAGATAAACTGAAAGGTTATTTTTTTGGTAGATCATAAACTGAAAGATTTTAATCTCAGTGTATCCAGAAGTTGAAATCTTTATTATATTTATGGGTCATTGTGATTGTGATGGCAAATGGGAAATCGAGAAAGTATATTCAAAATTTTAACTCTTCAAGTACAGTTGATGAAAATCACGTTTTGCTTTGTTTTTAAGGTTTGAGTTGACGTAAACATAGGCAAGCCCATGCACAACCCACCAAGGCTACAGCTACATTCAAAACAAGCTAAACAGCAACAGAAACACCCAAATAACACTCTAAATGTTCTTGGGAGGTCTTCTCTTCCCTCGTCGCCCTAGGTCTCATAAGCTATACGGACTACGGAGGTATACTTTTTCAATATAGCTTTGCAAGGGATCAGCTTCTAAATTCTCTTCATGGGTTGGTGTTGACGTATTAAAAACCTGTTCCTTCAGACATAATATCTCATGATCACATTTGTCAACCAAACGTTGGCAACCTTCACAATCATCAGTTTGTTCTGTACGGTGTCTAAGAAGCACTTTCTCCAAACGCATCTGTTCATACACGAAACTTTCGAGATAGTCTTCAAGAATGTTGGACATTCGGTGAAGAGAAGCATTCAAGAACCGCACTAAGCTAGTACTATCAGTTGTTAGCGTTTACGAATCACATTGTTCAAATGCGCCTGTTCACAAATGAAATTTTCGATATAGTCTTCAAAGATGTTAGCTATTCGGCGAAGAGCAGCATTCAGGAGCCTGGTGGCATCATGGGTACACCTGTGCCACTGCCTCGTTCTGCCATTGCTATCACATTGGCAGAATAAAATCCAAGTCTAATTCGTGATGTACTCTAACATAAGCCAGAGATTAGCTCGAGTGTTAAGCTGAGGGATCTCTAAATAGAAACCGAAGTATAATTAGAACTCGTTTTCCTTTCTCTTTAAATATACACCGGGAGTTTCTTATTTTTGTCTATAACTTTTCATAGCAACATAAATATTGCAGTCGACAGCAACATTAGAATCACACTGCACTTCAGAGAAAGAAGATTGAACAGGCCATTATTATGCCGAGGATAATATTTACATGGGTTACTCCTCTAGGAGAAACGGAACCTTCTGTCAGAACTAAGTTGAACGGTGAGGTGGATAGTTCTTCGGATGAAGCTCAATTTGTCGTAGAGATTCAAGTATTAAGATCAACACAGTATTGATCTCATGTTTAAAAAAGTAGTAAGATTATGGCAGTTCAACAAGAGGAAGAATCGATAATATCGAAACTGTTTCCGGTTAGGTTTCATGATATATTACCAAGGAGAGATGTGTTTGGTAATTGCAATTTTATGCCCGTCTTATCGAGCATCTATGATTACGTTGGAGATATGTTATTAGATAATATGTGTGTCTGTCAAGTCAACCTTAGTTGACTTGACCTATCTCTATGAGGGTAAGTGTGTGGGCTACGTGTATGCCTGTAAGAACATAGTTATTGGTTGTATTAATAGTCAATGATAGTTTCTGTAATAATTATCTTTTTCAATAATATTCAGGTCATTGGTTTCTCATAGTATCATTGGGAACGATCCTATCATAAATTTTTCATAAATTTTTTTCTGCAAATAATCTTTCTTACACAACTTTTTCAAGCAGATTAAAGAATTCTTCATACCTTTTTACAATAATCTTTTGGATTCTTTACAAATTCAGATCCAAATCTGATTTCTTCTAGGTCAGAACTTTATTTCAAGATTCAATTCTGGTTTCTTGGTCGACATCAATTTCAGATCTAGATTGTTAATGTCCGTAATTGTTTATCAAAGAAGAAGAAATATGGCTTCCGCTGGTACATCTCAAGATGGTAATCCTCTGAATTTCACTTTACCATTCTCAAATATATCAAACTTTGTTTCATTAAAATTAGATTCCACAAATTTTCTTCTATGGCGAGACCAATTTGAGTCAATTTTAGTTTCCACCGATTTATATGGCTATGTTACTGGTACTGAAAGAGAACCCTCTAAGTATAATACTACTGATGGAATTTCTGTTTTAAATCCAAAGATGGGTATATTGGAAGAAAGTTGATTCTTTTGTTATGAGTTGTTTGAAAGCAACCTTAACTCCATCGGTTTCTGGAGATGTATTGGGTTTATCAACTGCAAAAGAAATTTGGTCTTTTCTTGAAGTTAGCTTTAGAAATCAGTTCTTAGCAAGAAAAAGTATGCTAAGAAATCAATTGTATAGCTTTAAGAAAGGAAATCTCATTGTATTGCTTTATCAGCAAAATTTGAAGACTATAGCTGATTCATTGGCAGCTATTGGTGAAAGAGTTAGTGAATCAGATTTAGTGATGCATGTATTGAATGGCCTAGGGAGAGAATATGACAATTTTGTGATTTCTTCACCAAATAGAGAAGTCCCTTTTACCTTTGCAGAGTTAAAACCCAGATTACTTAATCATGAGCAATGGCTTATTGATCAAACTAATGATACTAATATGTCATTTGATGCTCAGAATCCTAGTGGTTTCTATTCCAGAAATATGCATTCTCGTAATGGGAATGGAAATTTTAATAACAAAAATGGGAATGGTAATGGAAATAAAAACAAAAGTTCAGGTAATGGCAGTTATAACAACAAGAACTCAGGAAATGGAAATTTTAATAACAAGAACTCAGGCAATGGTAGGTCTAATACCTCTTATGAAGGTGGCTCTGCTACTGGTAATGGAAGGAGAGATTATTCTCAAGTTGAGTGCCAAATTTTTAGGAAGAAGGGACATTTTGCTATTAGGTGTCACTTCAGATATTATCCTCCGCCATATACTTCTGGTTCAACTTCAGGAAATGGTTCAGCTAATTTGGCACAACAATCTGCTTTTACATCTGTGAATGAAGACATGGGTTATTCTGGTGCTTTCAACAGTTCTGGTGCTTCTACTTCAACTGCTCCACAGTGGCTTGCTGATTCTGGTGCAACTGCACATATGACTGGTGATGAGAGCTTACTTCAACATACTTCTGGCTACAAGGGCAAGGACCATGTACAAGTGGGAAATGGTAAGTCTCTTGCTATTACTTCTACTGGAATCTCTAGTATTAAAACACCTAAAACTAGCTTTAGGTTGAATACTATCTTATTGGTTCCTGAGATAAAGCATAATTTACTATCTATAACTAGATTTACAAGGGGTAATCACTGCTACTTCAAACTCACTCCAACTACATATGAAATAAGAGATCTTTATACACATGCTTTGCTTGCTCAAGGCACTGTAGTTAATAATCTTTATCCTATTCATCATTCTATTTTTCCATCTAATTCTAGTCTTGCTTTATTTGCTGCTATTTCTGCTCCTTCAAATGTTTGGCATAGTAGGTTAAGTCATCCATCAGATAACATTGTTCAAAAATTACACTCCTCAAAACATATTATTTTAACTACCACTCATTCCACTGCTTTGTGTGATCCATGTCAGCTTGCTAAAAGCAAAAAGTTGCCTTTTCAATTGTCCAATTCTCATGAAAATAAACCCTTGTCTTTGATACATTGTGATGTTTGGGGTCCTACAATTCCTTCTTTAAATGGTTTAGATACTACAAGTAGATTCAATTGGATTTATCCAATGGAACTCAAGTCAGATGCTTCCAAATGTTTTAATCATTTCAAAACTCATACTGAAAATCAGTTTTCTACAAAAATTGTTTCTTTCAAGTGGATGGTGCTGCAGAGTTAGTTAAAGGTCCATTCAAAACTATTCTTGCACAGAGTGGTATTACTGTTAGGATTTCTTGTCCTAAAACCCCTGAGCAGAATGATCTAGCTGAACGAAAGCATAGACACATTACTGAAATGGGTAATACTCTTATGTTTAATGCTTTTTTTCCAAAAGAAATGTGGTATGATGCTTTTTTAACTGCCACATATCTAATTAACAGAACTCCCACAAAAATTCTGCATTACAAATCTCCCTTTGAAGTTTTGTTTGGGTCTCCTCCTGATTATTCTTTTCTAAATTTTTTTGGCGTTGTTTGTTATCCTCATTTAGTTCATCTTAGAACAGATAAACTTTCTCCAAAGTCTATAAAATGTGTTTTTCTTGGTTACAGTTCTTTGCATAAGAGTTACAAGTGTTATAATCCTGTAACTAGAAAAACATACATTTCTAGAAATGTAATTTTTGATGAATCCAGTTTTATTTTTCTAGTTTTTCACCTTCTACTTCCTCTCATGCTTTACAACCAATTCCAATTTCTTCTGCCACAGAAAATCTTGTTTCTAATCCTTCTTTACCAATTCAAGCTTCATCTAGTTCTGATATTGTTCCTTCATCTACTACTATGGTCACTAAAGCTCAAAAAGGAATATCTAAACCTAAATTATTTCCAGATCATGTTGCACATGTCTCTGTCAAATATCATATTTCATATACTTTTGTTTCTTTGTTAACTACAGTTTCTGAGTCAAAAACTTTTAAGCAAGCAATGAGTGTTCCTGACTGGCAGGTCTCAATGAAAGATGAGTATGTAGCTCTAAGAAATAATGATACTTGGGATTATGTGGCTCCTGAACCTCATATGAATATCCTAGGATCTAAATGGGTATATAAAGTAAATCAAAAATCAGATGGGACTATTGATAGGCTTAAATCTAGATTAGTTGCAAAGGGTTATGATCAGCAGGATGGCATTGATTACAATGAGACTTTTAGTCCAGTTGTGAAGTCAACTACAGTAAGAGTAGTTCTTTGTATTTCTATTACATATAATTGGTCAATAAGACAGTTGTATGTAAGTAATGCCTTTCTTCATGGCTACTTAGATGAAGATGTCTACATGTCACAACCTCAAGGTTTTATTAATCCTGATTCTCCACCTAATTATGTTTGTCATCTTAAGAAGAGTCTCTATGGTTTGAAACAAGCTCCTAGAGATTGGTTTCACAGATTTAGTACTTTTCTTCTCAATTATGGTTTTAAGAAGGCAATCTCTGATAAATCAATGTTTGTATTTTCTTCTTCACATGGGATGATAGTCTTGTCATCTACATATTTTGCTGACTGGAAGTTCTTCAATGCTGATTGACACACTTGTTATTTCTTTGAAGAAGGAATTTTCCATGAAAGAACTTGGTGATTTGAGTTATTTTTTAGGAATTGAGGCAGTTAGAGGTTCTGGTTCTATTGCTCTGACACAAATGAAATATACTTTAGAATTGCTATCAAAAGCTAACATGCTTGATAGTAAACCATGTGATACTTCTGTAACAAAAGGAGCAAGAGTCTCAGTACATGATGGTGTCAAATTACAGGATGCTGCTGGATATAGAACTCTTGTAGGGAGTTTGCAATATTGACTATTACTAGGCCAGATATCTGCTTTGGTGTAAATTATGTGTCTCAATTCATGCATTCACCTACAGATGTGCATTTACAGTTGGTTAAAAGGTACAATTGGCTTAAGAATCACTTTGAGAAAGGGCAGTTTAATTTATTTGAAAGCATACACAGACTCAGATTGGGCAGGATGCCCAAATACTAGAAGATCAACTTTTGGATATGCTGTGTTTTTGGGTTCTAATTTGGTGTCTTGGTCTTCAAAAAAACAGCCTACTGTTTCCAAATCTTCAGCTGAGGCTGAATACAAATGTTTATCTGTTGCTTCTGCAGAGTTAAAATGGCTCTTTGATCTCTTGTCAGAACAACATATTACTGTTTCAACACCAACATTGCTTCTCTGTGATAATACTAGTGCTTTAGCTTTGTTTTCTAATCCTGTTTTTCATGCAAGGACCAAACATATAAAGATTCAATATCACACTGTGAGGGAGCTTGTGGAGAAAGGGTTTTTAAAGCTTCAACATATTTCTTCTGAAGATCAAATAGCAGATATTTTTACAAAAGGGCTTTGTTTTCCTGTCTTTTCAAAGTTGTTGAAGTCTTTAATGGATACAAGTTTACAGTTTCCTGCAACAAGTGATTCTTCTATTTCTGGTGTTTCTACATAGTGTGATGCTGCTGTCCTTATATAACTGTGATGCCTTTTCTACATAGCGTGATAAAAGTCAACTGCTTCTACAACAAGTGATGCTTATAGTGGTGTTTCTACATAGTCAACTGCTTTTGCAACTACTTCATCAAAAGCTACTTTGTAGTTTATCTTCTCAGTATGACTGGTTTTGTCTGCTACTTTTAGTTTTTTTTTTTGCTCTGTTTTCTTTTGTTCAAACTGTTCTAGTTATCCCTTAACAGTTTGAGAGGGTGTATTAGATAATGTGTATGTCTGTCAAGTCAACCTTAGTTGACTTGACCTATCTCTATGAGTGTAAGTGTGTGGGCTTACACACACAGTTATTGGCTGTATTAATAGCCAATGATAGTTTCTGTAATAATTATCTTCAATAATATTCAAGTCATTGGTTTCTCATATGTTTCCTTCTAACTTTACTCCGGAAAGTTTTATAGAAAAATTAAAAGATGATCTACTGATCAAGATATACAACGACATCCTTCCACCACAAGTTGATACCGCAAAGTACCACTACTTTGTGGTCATACCCATACAAGTGGTCAGAATAGCAGAAGAGGTTCATGCAGATGGAGAAGTATGTCTTTTGCAAAATTGAGAGTTTGTTCAAAAGATGATTGATTCAAGATCACCAACATCTTATTCTTCGTCATTTGTCGCAAAATATTCAACAGTGGCGACAGTGAAGAACACAAGGCTGGTTGTTCAATATGCTTGAAAGAATTCGAAAATGGGATTTACATCAGTGAGTTGGCATGCTCCCATGTCTTTCACATGGGATGCATCGTTAATTGGTTCGCAAGAGATACCAATTGTCCTCTCTGTCGATCTCGGGAAGGCCTATCAGAAAATAATTCATGAAATAATACCATATCAGTAGGATTTAAATATCTGAAACCATAGCGCAAAACATTTATCATTGGAGTATTTGCAGCATGTTGCATGTCGCGAATGCAAATTTCTCTAAAAACTTAATTATTTTTAAATTTGTGAATCTTTGCAGTGAAGTGAAGTCCACTTATTTTTATGGGCTTCAACAAATGGGTTGTGAATTTTTGAAGTAGGTTGTGAATTCAATTGAACTGATAAGGGGTATTGTTGTTTGTACATATAAAATACTTTTAGGCACAAAACATGGTTGATTTGATGATTATGATATGAAAGTCAGAACACGAAGTAAAAATTAATACAAAGATACAACAATTTAACATAGTTCAGCGATGTTATGTCTACATCCACGGATGAACATCAGGAGAGATATTTTACTGATATGCAAGTAACTTAGTTAGAAGCAAGGCGTATTGAAATTTCTGGAACCTTTTTTGGGTTAGAGAAGTGAACATGGACTAGAGGGCTTGACTAGCGAATTTTGTGATGAAATATGAGCACTCGACCAAAAAAAAAAAGGAGGCCAGAGAAGCCACCAGAGGCCAAAGGTAAAACAGCCGAGTGCAATAATTGCGCCTATGTACAATTCTCGGTTATGTCAGTGGAGCGTACCCAACGCTCCTATGAATACATGTTTATATGGAAAAGAATTAAGTAGAAGTAGACGACATGAGAAATAAAAGAGTTAATCCCAATAACAAGTGGAAATGAAAGAGGAAAAGACATGGTGGTTATGGAGTTACCAATTTGATTGGGGTGTACCATTTCAAAGTTGAAGGACGTTTAGATTCATGAACAACCAACATTAGCCTGCAAATCGGGAGAGTTGAGGAAAGAGAGTGTCTGCAAATCTTGCGACGACTCAATGACTTTGATTTCATCCCAGATCTTGGTTTTTACGTTTTCCTTATCAATTCAAGTGAATTTCTGGGTTGACTTCAATATATTGTTTGAGTTTTAATGATTGGAGTTCTTTAATTCAAGTGGTTAATCATGGATTCATGTCCTGAAACCACTTTTTTTGATCGAAAAAAATGAAGAATGCACAAATTCTGTAGCTGAAAATAATTCAGAGAAAATTCCATCTATAGTTCTGCTTGATGGTCTATTTAATGAGGGTCTAAATCCATGGAGTTTTTCATTGACTGGAAGACTCGATTTACAAGAGATTAAGTTTGTAGATGCTTCTGTTATTTTGCGACAACAATGGAAATTAACATGAAATTGCAAACTAATTCCTTTGGGAAGAGGTTTTTTCACAATTAAGTTGGATAATGAAGTAGATCGTCAGTATATCAAATCCAGGGATTGGAAGGTGATTAATCAAACCTTAAAACTCAGAAAATGGATTTCTAATTTTCGTTCTGCAAACCAAAGAATCTCGAAAGCATCAGTGTGGTTTCGTCTTCCTGGTTTAGGTTTAAAATTTTGGAAAGAAATTTTTTTATTCACAATTTACAGTGAATTGGGTACTCCTATCAAAGTTGATAAAGCTACTCTAAAGTGTGATGTGGGTTATTATGCTAACATTCTGGTTGAAATCGACTTTGCTCATTCAGTTCCTAGTAAGGTTTGGATTGGTACCAAGTAGGTGGTTTTTTTCAGGACGTATTAATTCCAAATCGCCCTCAATTCTGCACTACCTGTCGTGTGGTTGGACATTTTATTACAGATTGTAGAGTGGAAAAGAATAAAGCACAATCAAGGAATTATACCCGAAGAAGATTCAGTAGTTAATTGTATTCATGAGGTAACACTCCTCCATCCTGTTAATGAAGATTTTGCTCTAGCAAAAGGAAGGTTTGGCCCTCTTGATCTGGATGTAGGTGAAATAGAAATGAATAACTCTGAAAATTTAGAATCTGATATTTTGAAAGTTTCAAAAGTTTTGAAAATTGTTGAAGATAATAATGCAATTCACATCACGGTCAAATTTGTGGATGGTTCTTCTGGATAGGTTACATCAGAGACCACTCCCATTACTTCATGGTCCAAGATAGTGGAGAAGGAAATGGTGATCACCTCAGCTAGTTCCTATGGGTATAAAAGTACAACTCCTGTTAAGGTGAGTAAGCAAGCTCTTACTAATGCAAAGTATAACTTTAGGAAAATCGAGGTAAAGGGGGTACTAATAACCCTCCTTCTAAGCAATGAAAATATTATTTTGGAACATAAGAGGCCTAAGAAGAATTAGGGCTCAAAATAAACTAAGGTCTCTAATAAATCAATTTAGTCATTCTTTAATATGGGTAGCTGAATCAAAAGTTCATTGTACTGCTTCTTTTCGAAATAAGTTAAATTCACCTAGGATGCAAAGTATGGTAATACACAATTCTGTTTCAAATAATAAAGGTAATATTTGGTTATTTTGGAATAAAAATATTGCAACTCCAACAGTGGTTTCAATGTCAAGCCAAATGATAACACTTAGTGTTGGAGATGTTTTAGTTTTTGGAGTACATGCTCATGTCAAAACAGTGCAGTATGGTCTGAAATGGAGTTAATTAATGACTTGAAGAAACCTTGGATATCTTTGGGTGATTTTAATGCAGTTACTTCACAGGAGGAAAAAGTTGGCGGTAAGGCTCCTAATAGAATATAAATTTTAGATTTCACAAGCTGCTTAAATAACCGTGAGTTAATTCAAGCTCCAAAAAATGGTTTACAACATTCATGGTCAAATTGTCAGCATGGGAATGGTATAATTCTTTGTTGACAAAGTTATCTTTAATCAACAATGGTTGCATTTACATGAAGATTGGGGTTATGAGGTCGGATTAAGGGTAGCTTCAGATCATGCTCTATTACTAGGTGGATGTGTCAGTATTCCTAAACCAAAAAATGTACCTACTAGACTTCAAAAAATGTGGATTTTTCACCCTTTTGTTCTTCAGACTGTGGATGATAGTTGGAGTAACGAAGTGATTGGAGATCCAGCTTTTATATTTATGAATAAATTAAAGAATCTAAAAAAGTCTTAAATAATTAGAACTGGAATATTTTTGGAAATGTCAAAGTTAAGTTCAAGGAGGCTGGGGAAAAGGTTATTACTGCAATGTCAATATCTGATTCTAATCCCTTTGATAAAGAAGCACTTAACAATCTTGTAGAGGCTCAAAATGAATTTGCTAACAGAGAAACTCAAAAAAGCACTCTACTAAAACAAAAATCAATAATAAAATGGGTAAAGGAGGGATCAACAAATACTAATTTTTTTCATGCAAATTTAAAAATTAGAAGTGCAAGAAATTCAATCAGTGAACTAGAAGAAAGCAGTGGAAATATCATCTCAGACCAAACACAAATTGCAGATATTTTGGTTAAACATTTTGAAGAAAAGTTCAACTTTAAGAATGTCACTATAAACCACAGTCTGCTAGATGTCATCCCTACAGTCATAACTACTAAAGATCAATCTATGTCAGATGCAGTTCCTGACAATACAAAGATTAAAAGCATTGTCTTTGATATTGATCCTGACAGCTCACTTGGTCCTGGTTATTCTGGAATTTTCTATAGAACTTGTTGGGACATCATAAAATATGATCTAGTGGTTGGAATTCAATTATGTTGGAGGAGGAAACTCATTCCTAAAGGAATGAATTCTAATTTCTTATTTCTGCTACCCAAAGTTCAAGGAGAAAAAAAAAGTAAACCAGTTTAGACCAATTGGATTAAGCAATGTGCTATTCAAGATATGCACCAAGATTATTACTTCAAGGATAAGTAATTTAATGACCAAATTGGTATCTCCATAACAGGTGGCTTACATTAAGGGAAGAAATATTCATGAGCAACTCTTATTGGCATCAGAACTAGTAAATGAGATGAAAAAGAAAAGAAGAGGGGGAAAATGTGGGTCTCAAATTGGACATCTCTCAACCCTATGACTCTATGAGTTGGGAGTTCCTTTTTGCAGTTTTGGAAAAATATGATTTCTCATCTTCATGGTGTGATTGGTTGTTGATCTTATTTCAATCAGCTAGAATATCTGTCTTATTAAATGGGGGTCCTTGTGGTTTCTTCTCAGTTACAAGGGGTTTGAGGCAGGGAGACCCACTGTCTACAAATTTATTTGTTCTCATGGAATATGTATTGAGTAGAAACTTGTCTCACTTGGTGAACAATAAAACAATAACTCCATTGGTGGTCACAAAAGGAATATATCCAACTCACTTATTCTTTTCAGATGATGTATTCATCTTTTGTAATGGCTCTAGAGAAGTTTAGACAATCTTTTTCAATTACTTGATGAGTATCAAGCCACCTCTGGTTAAGACATCAACAAGATTAAAATCAAGTATTTTGTGGATGGAGTTACTGAAGCTAGGAAACATGAAATTGCAAGAATGGTTAACATGGAGCTATATCAAAATTTCCAGACAAATATCTAGGAGTAATTTTGGCACCTGGAAGAGTTACTGCAGCAATGGTCTGGCCTATGGTTGAAATGATTCAAGACAAGTTGGCTACATGGAAAGGGAAGTTATTGTCTTTTCATGATAGACTAGTATTGGTCAAGTCAGTTCTGTGCACTCTATCCAAAAAAATGTCTTATTTTTCAATAATCCATATTTCTAGCAATCAAATACTACTCCTCCTCCCCAAATAGATATATAATTTATTAAAAATATATAGGATCGGTCTTCTCTATAAAGGACCAAAACTGTCTTGCTTACGTATAATTGGGAAATGCATTAACATAAATATGGCAGTAAGTAGAGGTAATACAAAAGTGTGTAAACTATAAAACACATTAAAGTAGATTGGCCCACACTAGCACTTCCTCGTAATAACTCGACCAAGAGTGATCCTATTACAAGAATAACATCAGGTACGCCCACCACTCTACAATATGGTTGTCTACAAGTGGCCTGCATCTTTTATAAAAGTGTGTGAAAAAATAATAAGAAACTTCCTACGGTCAGGTGATAGTGAGGTAAGGAAATTTAAAACCATTTCTTGGAAAAGAGTCTGTACTTCGTATAAAGAAGGAGGACTTGGTATAAGGAGACTGGAGGTGATCAATAAATTACTACTCATGAAAATGATGTGGAAAATCCTAAATTCTAAAGAGGAGTGGACACTTTTTTTCCTAAGCAAGTACAAAGACAAGAATAGGCAGTTTAATACCAGATGTAAAATGTCCTCAATTTGGCCAGGACTGAAATGGGCTTGGAATTCTTTAAAAGATGTTGTTATATGGTGTATAGGAGATGGTACAAATATCTATGTGCGGTTTGACACATGGATTGGGGATACTCCATCGATTAATCAGATTGTCTTGATTAATCAGTAATGCAGCATTACCTGAAGTTGGTGGGGGAGAAGACTTAATGGTATGGAGCGGAACTTAAATGGTCTCTTTTCTACATTTTCCGCAGTGGAAATAATAAGAAAAAAGGAACCTGAATTACAATGGCCATCTCACATATGGATAAATTTCTTACATCCTATCATTGCAGGTAATATTTGGAAGATAAATCAAAAAGTCTATGTTAATGATGATGTAATGAGAGACATGGGTTTTGAAATGGTGTCTAGATGTTGTATCTGTGTGGCAGATCAAGATAGTATGGATCATACCCTTTGGCATTGTAATTTCAGTGAAGAAATTTTGGGATTGGCTTTGTCAGGTATTTAAATTTCCTAAACCTAGATCTTTTGGTGATATCTGTAAGTCAGCTCAGAACTGCGTCCCTTTAGTAAAACAAGTATGGATGACAACATCATGTGTAACTATGAAAGAATTATGTTTTCAAAAGAACATAAAACTGGTTGACAATATTGAACCTAAGATCAACAGTTTTAAGCATATAATTCTTCAAATATGAAGGAGGGCACAAAATCCAAGGTACCAGATGGGGGAAAAATTATGATGGCATTATAAAAATTTTTTAGGCTGGGTACCAGAAATACTAAATATAGCTGCATCAAAGAAATATTTTGGACTCAGCCAGAAAATTGTTGTATCCTCTTTTGTTGTGATGGGGCATCATTTGGTAATCCTGGAGATGCAGGATTTGGTATTTGTGCCAGAGGTAATTTATGTCAGGTTGTGGGTACAATGTCTAGAGGTATTGGAGTAGCTACAAACTACATGGATGAGATTTTGCAGTTCTGAGTGCTTTAGAATGGGCTATAATCTTGTGATCAAGAAAAGCAATTGAGGACAGATCATATGGAGCTATTACAATGTCATGTAACTTACTGGAAACAAAGATCCAGAATTCAATGGCTATAATCAGGAGATCTCAACACAACCTTCTTTCACACTAAAACAACCATTTATCGAGCCTGCAACAATATACAACAACTTCAAGATTCACAAAATATTTAGATTAATAAGAAAGAAGATGTGGTTAAACTCATTCTTAACCATTTCTCTGAACAATATACGGCTCAACCTACGGTCATAACTGAAGAGCTTTTCACAGATATCAATCCCAGATTATCTCCAAGACAAATGGACGTGCTAACTAAAGAAGTAACCGCGGAGGAAATCAAACAAGCCTTATTCTCCATAAACTCCGAGAGTGCTCCGGGTCCAGATTGTTACACCAGTAAGTTTTTCAAAGTTTTCTGGGAAACAACTCATCCCCAATTGATTGCTATGGTTCAAAGTGTTTTCAAATATCTTAATATGCATCCACTCATGAATCACACAAACTTGACACTGATTCCTAAAGTGGATCACCCATCAAAACCATGTCAATTCATACCCGTAGGGCTATGCAACGTCACCTACAAAATTATTGAAAAAATCCTAGTTAATCGAATTAGACCCTTACTCCCCTTTCTAATAAGCCCTTATAAAAGTTCCTTCATACTGCAAAGATCAATTCATGATAACATAACAATCGCTGGAGAGCCGTTTCATCATATAAAAACCTCAAGATTCACCAAGGACCCTAAAATAACACTCAAACTGGATATCCAAAAAGCCTATGACAGCTTAGATTGGGGATTCATCAAGACTGCTTTCACCAAGCTGGGATCTCCAAAAATATTTATAGATTACATTATGTTATGTGTCACAACTGTTACATACTCAATCAAAATAAATGGCACACCACATGGATATATCAGTCCAACTATATATAGGAATTAGACAGGCGGGGCCACTATCTTCATACATATTTATAATATGTGCGGAGATATTGTCTACGAATTTGGGAAACCTTCAAAATCAGAAGTTGGTTCAAGGTATCAGCATATCAAAAAAAGCACCGCCCATTATTCATTTAATATATGATGATGATCTCCTGATCACCTATAAAGCCTCTGCTCAGAGTAATCTCCACCTCAAGAATCTGCTTCACTCTTATGGCACTTCAGTGGGAAGGTAATTAATACATCCAAATCAGTAATCATTCATCACCCAAGACTGGATCCGATCATAGTTAGTCATATTCAGCAATTCTTCGATATGCCGGCAACATCAAAACCTCCAATATATCTAGGAGTCCAGTTCAAGCAAGGAAGAGCATCTAACCATACTGTTAGAGCATAGCTCGGTCGACCTCGCATGTGTTGCTATATCAAGCATGTTTTTCAATGTTAGTGATCAAAACTATGAGTCTTGATTTCTAGTATATTATAGCTAAGTCTCGGACTAGGATAAAAAAGTGTAGTTGAGCTCAAGGACTTCATGGCGATTCATCATACAACAACGAAGATCTACTCAAGGAACCGTGGAACTTCATCAACAAAAAGGTATGTGGAGACTTGAACTTATCTATCACTCAAAATTCTATCTATTCTATCTCCTACTTCTTATGAGACAAACAATCGTATGCTATATAGACTGGATCATACACATGGAACTTCAATACTAAAGTTGTTGACAATTCAACCTCAGAGGTGGCATTAGCATGAGTTTGATCTTTCGGTGTTGACAAACCAACTTCAGGAATGTTGACATTAGCATATGTTTGATCTTCCGGAGAACCTTGCATTTTGTTCTCAACTATTTGTTCCACATTCAACTCTTCATTGGGGTTGCTTGGAGTAGGTGTACATCCCAAGATAACATAATCTTCATGGCTGGCTTCTCTCTGCAAAGGGAAAGCTTTCCGGTAAATATCATGCAACATGAACTCAAGCTTTGAAGCGTCAACCGGTTCGCCCTCTTGCTTCATTGTGTTGAATTCACTCCATTTGGCAGATATTGTACTCCTCAAATCATCGTATTTAATCTTCCAATCTTCTCCCCCCAATACTGAGTCCTCTTCTTCTTTTTCTTCTTACTCTTCTTCTTTCTCTTCTTCCGATTCGGAATTGTCATCTAAACAAAAAGCATCATCATTTGCTTCCTGTTGAATCCTTCTTGAAATACGATTAAGGATTTGTCTTTCTTCGTGTGTGATCTCGTCTTTGAAATCAACATGGAACTGGTACAAATCAAATAAATGTAAAAAAGCAACTACATATTAGATATTACCAAAAAAAAAATGTCGTAGTTCTTTCTCTATTAGATACACAGGGAGAACTACATATTGATATGCTAATAACTACATATCAATATGTATCACCACAAATTGATATGCTAATATGTAGTAGCATATTGATATGCTAATAACTACTACATATTGATATGTTAATAACTACATATCAATATGTCGAACTACATGTACTTATCAATATATATTTTTATTATGACAAAATATGTACGGCAAGTTTACCTGATACTCAGAAAGATCAATATCCTTTAGGAACTCAGCACATATCTTTGTATGATTCCACCTAGCCACTCTTGGCACATACATTCCTGCAGGTTCTGTCACTATATCCTCGGGCGCCACCAAATGGGTATGCTCTGCAAACCATGGCTGAAAAATATTGATATGCAGTATTAGATATACTATCAAAATGTAGAAAACACATAAAAAAAAACATTTTGAAGTAGAATAAACAAATAAATAGATTCTTACCAACAAATAAATAGCACAACCATTTGTGCGTTCTACGGATTCCACGTTTTCATTCAGCTCTTTCTCTAAATGAGAATGGATGAGGTCAGGCATGAAATATTCTTAGCCTTCTCAAGATCAAGAACAAAACCAATATATTTTTCAGTCAAAGCGTTTGCATCACTTGTAGCGAAAAATAATGAAGTGCACATATACAGGAAGATAAGCCTAACAAGATCTTCGGCATCTTCCTCGTCTTCCTCGTCTTCTTCAGAATCTTCATTTGATTGATCACCCACGCTTTGCAGAGACTCTTCATCATACTTCTTTTTTTTTTCAGATTAATTGGTGTTCGTTTAAGGATTTTCAAGATTGCCTTCACAATCATTGGCCTAGTCACTTTATCACCAGCTTTCATATCAGCAGGAAAAGTCCTTTTGAAAAATTCTGTTTCACGCCATCAACTTTTTTTATTGACTTGTGTAAGCCTATAATAAAGATATTCCCTATTTGGAATTCTCGGCATCCCATAAATAAGTGTCATTTCTTCTGGTGTGGATACCAGCTCATTCGGTTGGCTATGCCTTTTAAAGACAAATCTAAGCTTGTTTGGATCTTGACCCCTAACGTAATAGCGTAACATTTTCGTCATTGCATCTTCAATCTTCAACCAATGTTCCAACTCAAATCTTGTGTACCAGACATTAGGAACAGGTTACCGAATGATGCTTCAGAAATCATCTTCAGCTGCAACTCACTCAACTCAAGGTTTTCAGTGGACTTCGCAATAGCCTTCTTAGTGGTCCTAATAGTCTTCGCAAGCCCCCACAAGCCCCTGAAACCGCCACGGTATAAACTTCGTGGTTTTCCATCTCCTTTCTTACGCTTATTAGCACCTACACAATAACAAGAACCAAAAACTATTACAGTACATATCAATATGGTATATCAAATATGTAGTTACATCATCAATATGTAGTTGTAATATCTACCCAAGTCTTGAAACTACATATTATTAACAGTACATACGAGAATATAAGTATCTACCTCTACATATTTATATGTAATATGTTATGAGAGTATAAGTATTTACCTCTACATATTGATATATAATATGTTATGAGAGTATAAGTATTTACCTCTACATATTGATATGTAATAGTAGATACCACTACGTATTATTTTAACTACATATTGATTTGTAATAGTACGTATGGAATATGTATCTGCTTTGATACAGTAAAAATGTAAAAACACTTAATACCAAAAACAAGCACAACAATGCATCATTACATACTCATAAACATATGTTATTAAGGATACATATTATCCATACGCTTTGTTCTTATATGTAGTTGTACTACATACCTTCTACATTTGCTTTCCCCCCTTTTGCTTTTGATGAAGGAGTATCAGCTCTCAGGGAAAGTGCTTTCTTCCCCTTCTCTTCCCCTACACCATATCAAATATGTAGTTAATGTATCTACCATGAACATGAAACAACTACATATCAGATACCACAACATACTGGTAATTTTATAACTACATATGAACCACAATTTACGGGGTCGAGGAGGCAGCGCCCCCTCGTTATTAAGAATTATCTTCACTTTTAACATTACAAACCTTCTTTCAGGAGCGCTTTTGCTTTCCCCCTTTTTGTTTTTCCCTTTTCTTTTGGAGAAGGAGTAGCAGCTCTCAGGACAAGTGCTTTGTTCCCCTTTGCTGGTGTTGAAGGAGTGGCAGCCTTTGTCGATGTTTTTCCTTTTGCTTTAGTAGTTGCCGCTGCTGTTTTTGTTTTGTTTTTTGCTTCAGGAGCAGCAGCTGCTTTCTTTCCTTTGGTTTTTGCTGTTTTTGTAAACCAAAAGTTTTGTACACATTACATATTACAGGCAGATAATAATATGTAGCACACATATCAATTTGAGATGCTATCATTACATATCAATAAGTACAAATTGCAGACAACATATTGATATGTACTACAGATATAAATTGACACACTTTAATATGTATTAGTTAAGCAGCACTACATTTCAAAATGTACTACACATATCATTTTTTGAGATGATATCATTACATATTAAATAACAGCACTACATTTCAATATGTAATGTGTACTACATATAACTTGTCACTATGAAGTAAAAATTGAAGACAACATATTGATATGTAGTACACATATCAATTGACATATTAGATTTTAGTATGTATTAGTCAAACAGCACTGCATTTCAATATGTAACAGTACATATTTCAGGTTTTGGAAATATTGCATGTCAATATAAAGTACAAGTTAGGCTTTTGAATTGATTTACCTTCTTTCTGAGGAACCTTAGTCATACTTCTTGTTGTGGGAGATTTAGCAGGGGAGGGTTCTGTTGGTGAATCATCAGAAGATTTCCTTCTTATTTTCACTGGTGAAGAAGATTTAGCAGCAGGTGAGGATTCTGTTGGTGAATCATCTGAAGATTTCCTTCTTCTTTTCGCTGGTGAAGGAGATTTAGCAGCAGGTGAGGATTCTGTTGGTGAATCTTCGACAGTTTTCCTTCTTCTTTTCGCTGGTGAAGGGATTTAACAGCAGGCGAGGATTCTGTTGGTGAATCTTCGTCGGATTTCCTTTTTCTTTTCGCTGGTGTAGGAGACACTTCAGTAATTTCTTCTGTAATCGTCCTCTTAATTTTCCTACTTGTACCCATTTCTTATTCAATTGAATTAGGTCAGGAACTGAAATAGGAGATGAAACTGATCAATTTTGATTTGAAAATGACCTAGATTTTGAGATGAAACCGAGATGAATTGGATTAGGTCTGCTGTAGGATTGAAAACTGTTTTTAAAGGGTAACCTAGTACTTGAACTTCTTTTAAACTTTTTTGGACCAGCCACTAAATGATTTTTCCCACTGGATAAACAGGAAATCCCTCATTTAATAAAGTGATAACGTTATAAACATCCCTATTATCCATGGTTCCGTCACAAATACCCTTTTCCATTTTATAAATATCCTCGGGAAATCATTTTTACTTTTAATACCATTGCTACCCTTTTAATCTAATAACGTTTCCATGGAAATCATCGTTTTATAATTTTAGATCCACAAAATCGTCTTCCTTTCCTCCTCTTTCAGCCACCATCACCATCACGACCTCTCTCCCACCACCACCACCTCCGCCATCACCACCACCTCCGCCACGGTATCAACAAATTGACACTAACAAAACCATTTCATACTTATTTTTGGTTCATTTGAGTGAGAGAGATTTTCAGAGATGATTTGAAACTTCGAGAGATATCTTCTTCCGAGATCAATCAAATCTTCGAAATCGAACTGGATAGTCACCATCAACAGTTGATCTTCTTCTAATTTCAAGTTTATTTCGGTGTCAATTGAAGATCCATAAGATCGATACACAGATTTAGGTTTTCGATTTCGTTTACTGGTAAGTATTGATTTGTTGTATGTTTGTTTTGTTTGAATCTTAACAACTAATGTTAATAATTGTAAACGATTTGATGGTAGACAATTTAGATTTTTTCAATATCAAATCTAAATTTAGAGATTTTTTCAATATCAAATTTAGAGAGATCTAGATTCGATTTTTGGGTTTTGTTTAAGTAATTTGTGAGATTGAGATTCATTAGGTTTTGGTTTTGTTGTAATTTCAGGAGCAATCATCATCATGTAAAAGATAAGGAGAAATTGGAGATTTTTATCGTTGATGCTGTTGGTGGATGCCGGTAAATGGGTGGTGGTGCACAGTAATATGGGATGTTTGGTTTTGGATGAGCTTACAAATTTGCCGTTATTCAGCTTGGTCTTTTTTGTCAATTGGATGAAAAAAGTTATTTGGTTGTTTAGGAAGTGTATATGCTTTGCAGAAAATATTGATGCGGGTGTTCCATAAATGCAGGGGAGTATATTTTGTGCTTGGATGACAGCTTGTGGGACGAACAGGGTATGTACCCATCTTTCTAGCTTTTCATTTCATTTTCTGCCTCTCGAATGTCACTTAATTTGCGCAAATGAAGCATTAACTTGCTGATGTGTTGTTAATACAAGGTGTGAGCTAGAAAAATGTCTAAAAATATTACTTGAACACCGAATTTTATACATGTGACAGATATGTATAGTTACAGAACTTTTTGCTTTTGTGGTGGAGATCAATGATTTTGAAGTTTAATTTAGTTATGGAATTGCTGTTTCAAATAATGAACAAGTAATAATAAAATCGCAGTGGCTACATGCGGCATTAGTTCCACTCAAATGATGCATGAGCATTACGCCTTTGCTAAGAATAAATTAATTATGAAGGAAAAGCTGTAATTGAAATTGTTTATTGACATGTCCGGATTAATTAGTCATTGATTGACTACTGCAAATTCATTTTGTTCGAGTGCTAGAAGAATTAGTTATGGTGCTTGTGCAAACTATAGGCCCGTTTCTTGCAGTGAATACAGACTAACAGAGACCATTTCTTGCGGTGAATACATGAATTACACGGGTGTTCTATGGATCCTTTTGTTTCTTTTTTCTTTTTTTTGGTTCACAAACAATTTTCATGGTGTTCTGTGTATATAAAGTCCACTAAGGTGGGAACACGATATTAATTGCTACATAATATGCTTTTGATGGTATTTAGATGTTGGTTTGAATGGAGTGCATGTTTTGATAGTTGTACAGTAGTGTTTTATTCGGTGTGCCCGACCTAATGGTATTTGAAAATTACAGTTTATGTCAGACGTTACACTGTTGGTAGTTTGGCAGTAAAGAATTGATACGGAACTTTTTGTCAAACATTAAACTTGTTACATTTTCCTACTGTTCTTGTTTGCTAATGTTAATCATTATCTTTTTGTGCGGGTGAATGGCTTGAAGCTCTTTAGCATTTTGAGAATAAAGTTGTATGGACAACCACATAGTAGAAGAAGACAGACACATGCATATCAATTTTTTGAATCACTATGAGACGTTTTGTGGAGTTGTGAGAGAAGAGTCTGGCTGGGTTCATTTTGTGGAGTTGTGAGAGAAGAGTCTGGCTGGGACTATTTCGGAAGGCATGACCAGGATTGATGCTGTTCATTTTGTAGAGTTGTGAGAGAAGAGTCTGGCTACAGTTGTTATGAAGATATAGATACTGGAGTTGTGGCCGCAGTTGGTTTTCCGCGGGTTCAAATGGCCGGGTGATGGAGCTATGCAGGGAGTCTCAGTGGCGGTGATGTTTTTCTACAACAACAGTGGATATTATTCAGTGTCGAAGCTGGGTTCCACTGGTGGAGCTAACTGGTGCCTGCATTTAAGGTATACCTTTAGTGGGAAATTATCTTTATGTATACATCTTTGAGTAATCACGACGAATCTGTGGTGCAATGGTAGCATAACTGACTATATGTCAGAAGATGTGTGTTCGACTCACACTAGGTTCACTTTTTTGAGTACAATTTTATTTTTTGGAGACGACTTGTGATAGTTTCCTCCATATATGAAGACAACTTGCGCTAGTTGCTTTCACTTTTGAAGACAACTTTGTGCTAGTTGCCTTCACTTTTGAAGACAACTTGAGCTAGTTGCCTTAGATTCGGAGACAACTTGATTTAGTTGGTTTCATTTTGTTTTGCAACTTATTCTTGTACACAATTTATTGGAAACAACTTGAGCTAGTTGCCTCCACTGTTGGAGACAACTTAAGCTAGTTGCCTCCGGTATGGACACTATTTATTGGAGACAACTTGAGATATGGACACAACTTCTGCTGGTTGACTCCACATGGTAGTGGTGGTGGTCGGCGGCGGCGGTGGTGGTTGACGGCGGTGGTGGTTAGCGGCGGCAGTGTGATTGGTGGCGGTGGTGGTGGACATTGGTGGTGTTGGTTAGCGGCGGCGGTGGTTGGCGGTGGTGGACAGTTGTAGTGGTTGGCAGCGGTGGTGGTTGGTAGTTGGCGGTGGTGGTCGGCGACGGTGGTGGTTGTGGTGGTTGGTGGTGGTGGTTGTTAGTGGTGGTTGGTGGTGGTAGGCGGCGGTGGTAGGCGGCGGTGGACAGTGGTGGTGGCGGTGGACAGTGGTATGGACAACCACATAGTAGAAGAAGACAGACACATGCATATCAATTTTTTGAATCACTATGAGACGTTTTGTGGAGTTGTGAGAGAAGAGTCTGGCTGGGTTCATTTTGTGGAGTTGTGAGAGAAGAGTCTGGCTGGGACTATTTCGGAAGGCATGACCAGGATTGATGCTGTTCATTTTGTAGAGTTGTGAGAGAAGAGTCTGGCTACAGTTGTTATGAAGATATAGATACTGGAGTTGTGGCCGCAGTTGGTTTTCCGCGGGTTCAAATGGCCGGGTGATGGAGCTATGCAGGGAGTCTCAGTGGCGGTGATGTTTTTCTACAACAACAGTGGATATTATTCAGTGTCGAAGCTGGGTTCCACTGGTGGAGCTAACTGGTGCCTGCATTTAAGGTATACCTTTAGTGGGAAATTATCTTTATGTATACATCTTTGAGTAATCACGACGAATCTGTGGTGCAATGGTAGCATAACTGACTATATGTCAGAAGATGTGTGTTCGACTCACACTAGGTTCACTTTTTTGAGTACAATTTTATTTTTTGGAGACGACTTGTGATAGTTTCCTCCATATATGAAGACAACTTGCGCTAGTTGCTTTCACTTTTGAAGACAACTTTGTGCTAGTTGCCTTCACTTTTGAAGACAACTTGAGCTAGTTGCCTTAGATTCGGAGACAACTTGATTTAGTTGGTTTCATTTTGTTTTGCAACTTATTCTTGTACACAATTTATTGGAAACAACTTGAGCTAGTTGCCTCCACTGTTGGAGACAACTTAAGCTAGTTGCCTCCGGTATGGACACTATTTATTGGAGACAACTTGAGATATGGACACAACTTCTGCTGGTTGACTCCACATGGTAGTGGTGGTGGTCGGCGGCGGCGGTGGTGGTTGACGGCGGTGGTGGTTAGCGGCGGCAGTGTGATTGGTGGCGGTGGTGGTGGACATTGGTGGTGTTGGTTAGCGGCGGCGGTGGTTGGCGGTGGTGGACAGTTGTAGTGGTTGGCAGCGGTGGTGGTTGGTAGTTGGCGGTGGTGGTCGGCGACGGTGGTGGTTGTGGTGGTTGGTGGTGGTGGTTGTTAGTGGTGGTTGGTGGTGGTAGGCGGCGGTGGTAGGCGGCGGTGGACAGTGGTGGTGGTGGTTGGCGATGGACAATGGTGGCGGGTAGTAGAGGTAGTTTTTTTCCTTTTTGAATAATGTTAGCCTTTTTTGTATATACACTATATAAAAGAGGGTATTTTAGTAATGTGTTAAGCTTAGGGGTATTTATAAAGTTCAAAAGGGTATATTTACAAGGGACCTAATAATAGGGGTATATAGATAATGTTTCCTTTAATAAATCTCTTTTTTAAGAACAAGAGGTGATACGATTCTAAAATATTTGTTATTCTTAGTGTTATGATATGTAAACACAAAATGGACTTTAGTATAATATTTTGTTGGTGGGTCAAATTTTGTTACTCAACTGGTCCATTTTCAATGCTAAAAATTTGGATACTTCAAGAATATTGGAGGAGTTAGATATGGTGATCGTATTTTCTGTTCTCTTTTCAGCATTACAATAGTTTTCCAAGATATCTTGATAGAGGTGCTAAGTATTGGAGACTTTTTAGTGGATTCTTTAATGTGGAAATGATATGGTTGTTAATCACTTTGACAATGCTGATGACAATATTTTTTTTAAATTTTATGATTCACGATTCGACTCTCATGATTCACTTTAAAATTTCCCAAAACGATTCGAACCTAGTTACAAATTGAATTTATTGTGAATCTTACGATTCACCTTTTGGTTCGTGCAATTCACACCGATTCATAAGTCAGAAGTGTTTAAATTTGTATTTTTCAAGTGATTTTTATTAAAAATAAATTGATTGAGACATTTTCACTCACGCGAGAGCATAAAATTCGAGCTCAAGAGCCACGTCCACCTAAGTAAGTGTTCAACCACTAATACGGATGCTACATTGTGTTATTTATTCTTCATTATTCATATCTATAATACTAATAACATATATTTAAACTTATTAATCTATAATTTTAATATGTATATGTATATTTAGAGATTTACCATGAATCTTCGATTCACGATTCAACATATGACTAGATTCTTAAAAATGAAAAATGATTTGTGATGCGATTCACGATTTTATTACCTTGGATGACGTCATCTTTTTTTCTTGAAATTATAAGGAGGAACTTCATAAATGCTTTCCATCTTGAAATGTTTTGAATACATTGCAGGTCTGAAGATTTGTACCTCCAAACATAGACTCATTCCCATAATCAATTGTCCAAATTTGTCAAATTGGGCTATTGAACTTGGTCGCACGACTGATACCATTCCTTTCATGTATCTTGGAATGCCTCTTGTTGCTAAATCAAAATGCAAAGGTGATTTGGGATCCTATTCTGGTAAAGTTTGATAACAAACTGTCACAATTGAGTAAATGTTCTGGTACGCTTACAATGCTTAAGTGCAAACTTTTTCCACCGCCTATGTATAACTTATCGCTTTTTAAAGACTCTGCTTCTATTATTTGTCAACTTTTTTTTTTGAAGGTTGGCAGAAAGAAAGAGCAACCAACAAAATGAAAAAAGAAAAAACCTACAAGGATAAAGAAGACTCATCTAAGAGATGATTAATACAAGAAGGAGGGGTAGATAACCATTAAATAGACATATGGTTTGAAACAACAAACACTGCTAAGGAGTGAGCCACTACATTAGCATCCTTTTTGATAAAACTGAAATCAATGGAACTAAAGAAAGTAGGATTATCGTTGATTCTGGAGTAGTTGTTGACACGCTATGGTAAAGTGGAATGTTTGAACTTTAAATCATTTATCACAGAGAGAGAGAGTCACCTTCAAGGATTATGTGCTTAAAGCCACAACTGGTAGCAAGTTCAACAGTAATAAGAGCAACATGAGCCTGGGATACAATTGGGGAACTGAACTCCAACTCATGAGTCTTGCAACCTTTATATCCAGCTCTACTATCTCGAGCAATTGCTGCACAAGCATATCCCTGGGTCCATCGGCACCATCAAAGTTAATTTTAATCTTGGAAACAGGTGGTGGAGACCAAATAGGGTGTTGAGACTCTAAAATATCTTGTAGTATGGATATTAATCTCTTCTTGCGAAGTTATATCCATGTTGTACCAATAAAGAACATTTTAAAGCACCAGCTGAATATCAATCGTTCTTTTATTGAATAAGATATCATTCCTAGTTTTCTAGATAATCCATAGGAGGAAAGAACCCATCTTTAGTCTATTATAAATCCACCTTTCTTTCATCCAGTTTTTCAATATAGCTTCCAACTATCATATTTAAATTCTCACCAGTTTTAGACATAATGGAGAAGAAAAAATTAGGCTTGAGTAACATGACAATAAAGAAACAGATGGTCAGTAGTTTCTTAGGCTTGATAACATGAATTGCAATTAGGATTAACACTTTTAATGATCTTCATCAATCTGCTACCTAAAACCTGACCCATATTTAGAATTCTCCATAAGAATAAATGAATATTTGGAGGAAGTACTTTTATCTTCCAGAACTTTTTCCACAATAGAGTATCTTTATTACTAGTGAGGAGGAAGGTGATCTATCACTTAGAGTTTTTAAAAAAGATTTAGTTGGGAAAATACCATTCAGATGGTGAATCCACAATAACTTATTAGGCACTAGATCCAATTGCTCATTTAGGATATAGATATCCATGATTTTACTGACTTCATTTGGAGGAAAGTGTTGATGAAGTTTATTTTCATCCTACCTACTAGGATTCTTCAAAATAAGATCACTAACTCTTGACAAGTTGCAGTTACTGTAAGTTAACATTCATCATCGAAGTCTTATTTTGCAACGTCGGAACCCAAGGTCATTTTCAATATCAATCTTTTACCCATTCCCAACAACCCAACAACATCCATCTTTCATGTCAGTTCTACAACTTAACATTGCATTCCAGGTGGAAGAGCTACTTATACAGTTTCTTCACAGTCAAAAAAGTTTTGTTATGCAGGTACTTAGCTCTCATAATATGAACCCAGAGATAATCATCATTAATCAGAAACTTTCATATAACCTTGGTAATTATGTCCCTGTTTAGATGTTGGAGAGATCTGATGCCCGAACTACCCATATCCTTAAACTTCTCAAACTGGTTCCAATTAATGAGATGTAATTTCCTAGTCTCTTGAGCATGTCCCCACCAGAAGTTGCGCATGGTTCTAGTGAGAGACTGCAGAGTCTTCTTCGGGATGAGGGAGGTGGCCATAAAGTATGAAGGTATAGTGTACCAAGCACATGCTAAATTAAAATTCTTCTGCCGGCATGCGAGAGATGATTTCTTTTCCACCCTGCCATCTTTGTATCGAATTTGTCAGTTAGAAAGTCATAAGAAGCATTATGATATGCTAGTTTAAGTAAGAAATGTCTGAGATACTTATCAGTAATACTCAATTGTTGAACTCCCAACATATTTGAGATCTCCAGTATTCTATTAGGTTTAACACCCTTGCTGAAATGAGTAGCTATTTTTGCATATTTGTAGCTTGACCAGACCAAACAACATAAGTATTAAAAATATGTTGTAAAGTATTTATAGTCTTGTATTCTTAAGTCCCAAATAGTAGAAGGTCATCAGCGAACATCAAGTGAGAAACAATAGAGGCATTCCTACAAATTTTATAACCATTATAAAGAGCATTTTGTTCCATTGTACCCATCAACCAAGAAAGGCCCTGAGAGCATAAGATAAATAAATATGGAGACAAGGGACATCCTTGTCTCAAACCTTTCTCGCGTTAAAAAAATATTTTGCTTGACCATTCACTAAAACATAAAAGAAAGAAGTTAAAACACACTTCATAATAAACTCATGGGACTTACCAACAATGCCAAAGGATCTAAGGTAGTGACTAAGGAACCTCCAACTCACATTATCGTAAACTTTAATGACATCAATATTTAGAGCAAAAGATCCAACAATAGAAGTAGAATTAGACATCGAATTGAGAGTTTCCTTGGCAAGAATAATATTATCAATAATCAATCTACCTGGAATGAATGCAGATTGGACAGTGTTTACGAGGCTATTTAGATATAAGTTGAACTTTGAGATGGGATTTTTGTTAGCACTTTATAAAGGGCATTTGTAAGAGATATGGGTCTACAATTAGAAGGTATATAAGGGTTTTTAATTTTAGGAACAAGAATTATGTTTGTATGGTTGAAACCTGGTGGGAGGGAGGCCGAGGATAAGCATTCTAAATACAAATACTTATCAAGTTTTGTGATACCCTTTTATTTCTTTTATTATAGCATGATTTTACTAATTCTCTGGAGTATGGTTGCACCAGCTACTTGGGAACTCCATGGAGTTCATACATAAAAAAATGTAGTATATCTCAAATGCATGCCTATAGATGATGTCCACATAATTAGGCCCTCGGTTAGGGTTAATCCCACATGATGAGTGGTTAAACACTTTCTACTTGTAGGCATGAGAATGATAATTTCTTCTCTTAAATCATCATTTCTCGCCAAACACATTATATTATAATGTTAATGCATTCAATAAGGCAATTCTCAGAGAAGTGTAGCCTAGTTTTTCCCACTCGGAAGAAGTCTCATTTGTATTTCTATATCATATTTTTATCAAAATATAGAAGAAAGTTACTATATGTTTTGTCCTAATAATTAATGCACTTGTTATAATTTTTGGTCAGACACTTATACTTGTATGAGCTAGTAGAGTATTATCACCCTCATGTAATCCTTTACATTAAATTTTGTTTGAGTATCCTTAAAAATTTCCGTTTTTGGCGGGCATGCTGGTCCAGAATAATGAAGTTGATGAAAACTAATGAATCTTAAAAGGAAGATTAGGGATCGTTTAAATTTCATACAAACGACTATGAATAAATTATACATCATTAAATCACGATGCACCATGTCATACAAAACAACATGGGGTTTTGAGCTCTAACGGACAGATAACATTTTTCGGCCATCTCAGTCTCATCCCAGCAGCCAAAAACACCCAATGGATGTAAGAATTGTAATCCCTGAAAAAGCGGCGGTATAACAACCACACCCAATAATTCGTTCGGCAATCTGTATGGACAAACTTCAATATAATTCTGAAAGCAAAAACTTAAAAGCGATCTCAATCAAGAGATATATCAAAGAGCTTTATCTCTTTTTCTCAATCCAATCAACAAATCAAACAGATAGAAATCCGTGAGCCTGATTGAAGAGAAATAACTTGAACGGTACCAAAGACCAATGCCCAAGTGTCAATCGAGTTATATCCAACAAACAAGGTCGGATTTACCAACTAATTGAACTACGTACAACCTGTGATATTTCAATTATATAAACAAATATAATGCGGAAAAGAAATAACACAGACACCAGAAATTTTGTTAAAGAGGAAACCGCAAATGCAGAAAAACCTCGGGACCTAGTCCAGATTGAACACTATGCTATATTAAGCCGCTACAGACACTAACCTACTACAAGTTAACTTCAGAATGGAATGTAGTTGATCCCTAACCAAGTCTCACACCGATTAAGGTACAGTCGCGTTCCTTACGCCTCTAGAACCACGCCGGATTTAGCGCACTTGATTCCGTTAGTTGATCTTACCCACAACTAAGAGTTTCTACGACCCAAAGTGGAAGACTTATAAAGAAACCTCACACAGATAAGTCTATTCTGATAGATAAATCTGTCTTCCACATAGTACCTATGAAGTTTTGTTCCGTCTTACGATAAATAAAGGTGAACAGGAATCAATTGATAATCCGGTCTTATACTTCCGAAGAGAAGTCTATAAATATCAATCATCGTACAATAACTTAACTATATGGTAGTAGAAGAAGTTACTGCGGAATCACAAAGTCTAAACAAAGAACTTTGTGAATACTTTTTATATCTTACCTATCAGAGATAAATCTCGAGCAAATCTTAGAGAATATAATACTCAACACGATAGAACAAGTAAGATCGGAATACGCAACTACATAGAAAATAGTTGGATCTGGCTTCACGAATCCCAAATGTAGTCTTCAAGCCGTTAACCTAATAGGGTTTTGGAAAAACCTAGGTTAAAGGAGAATCGACTCTAGTTTCCAACTAGGAGACAAGAAAGTGTCGCGATTAGGTTTTCTAGTTGCTAGAGTTCTCCCTTATATGGTCTTTCAAATCAGGGTTTGCTTACAATTAAACCTAAGATAGATTAGTAACAAAGCATTCAATATTCACCGTTAGATGAACTCCTGATTTAAGATTCAAGCTAAGTCTGCTTTAAAATAAAGCAATCAATCTCCACTATTAGGAGGTCTTAGCTTGTAACACACAAATGAAATATACCTTCATCTAGATATGGGTAACCATACCTAAACGTGTATATTGACTTGGCTCTATAACAGTTAACCGAAGTTAGCCATATGAACACTTTTGTCTTAACCATATTCATCTAACACTTCTAGATCAAATATGATGATCAATCAATCATGAAAGATAATCAAATGAATCTAATCGTGTCTCAAATAGAATTGTTCAATCGTTCACTATCTCATAGAAATATATTTGAAGCAATTGAAACAAAATCGGATTGGTTCGTAATTGTACAAAATACTTATACAAGAATTAATTCATGAACATTAAGCCATGATTTGCAAAGATTGCATTCCTTAATTCATAAATGTTCTGTTCATGAGTATGAGAATCATACTTAACCGATTTTAGAACTTAAACCACTGTGTTCGCAAACTATGTATGCAATAAACAGCTTCAGACCTTGGCCTTGTCCAGCCGTTCGCAAACCAGGTATGCAAACAGCTGTCCCGGACCTAAGTCAGGTAGAACCGTTCGCATACTAGGTACGCAAACAAGGTTCCCGTACTTTTACAGGTAAAACCGTTCGCATAATAGGTATGCAAACAAGGTTCCCGGACCTGAATCATAACAATACAGTTCCCATAATAGGTATGCAGACCATGTTGTGTCCATACATGGTTAATTGTTCAAAATGAAAAATCGGGGGTCTAACAACCTCACCCAATATTTCGATTAGCAATCTGTATGGACTAACTCCAATATACTTTCTAGAGAATTAACTAGACAGTCAGAATCAATCTAGATAAAAGTATATCAAAGAGTTCATATCTCAATCTCTCGATTTGATCTATACTCAAGCAAAAAGAAATCTGCGAGTCTTTATCAAATACTAGAGAGATAACTTGAATGGTACCAAAAACCAATATCCAAGTGTCAATCAATTTAAATCAACAACCAAAGGTTGGATATTCTAATTGATTGATCTTAACGCACAACCTGTGATATTTCAATTATATAACAAAATATAATGCGGAATAGAAATAACACAGACACCAGAAATTTTGTTAACGAGGAAACCGAAAATGCAGAAAAACCCCGGGACCTAGTCCAGATTAAAAACCACACTGTATTAAGCCTCTACAGACACTAGCCTACTACAAACCAACTTCGGTCTGGACTGTACTTGAACCCTAATCAATCTCACACTGATTAAAGGTACAGTTGCGCTCCTTACGTCTCTGATCCCAGCAGGATACTACGCACTTGATTCCCTTAGCTGATCTCACCCACAACCAAGAGTTGCTACGACCCAAAGCCGAAGACTTTAATAAACAAATCTGTATCACACAGAAAAGTCTACGATAATAGATAAATCAGTCTCCCACAAATAAACCTATGAGTTTTGTTCCGTCTTTTGATAAAATCAAGGTGAACAGGAACTAATTGATAACCCGGACTTATATTCCCGAAGAACAGCCTAGAATTATCAATCACATCACAATAATCTAAATCGTATGGTAGCGAAACTAGATATTGCAGAATCACAAACGATGAGACGAAGATGTTTGTGATTTCTTTTTATCTTGCCCTATCGAAGATATAATATCAAGCCAATCTTACAATTGAACTCGTACGATAGAAAATGGCAAGATCAGAACGCTCAACTACAAGAGAAGTAGTTTCGTCTGGCTTCACAATCCCAATAAAGTCTTTGAGTCGTTAACCTACAGGGTCTCTAGAAGAAACCTAAGGTTAAAGGAGAATCGACTCTAGCAAAACCAACTAGTATCACACAGGAGGTGTTGGGATTAGTTTTTCCAGCTACTAGATGTCTCCTATATATAGTTTTCAAATCTGGGTTTGCAATCTAAGTTACCTTGGTAACAAAGCATTCAATATTCACCGTTAGATGAAAAACCTGATTTAACCAAGCTAATATCTTTCAACCGTTAGATCGAAACTTAGCTTGTCACACACAAATGAAATGTATTTCATTTAGGTTTGAGTAACCGTACCTAAAAGTGTACACTTAGTTCACAAATAGTTAACCAATGGTTAGACATATGAGCACTTTCATATTAACCGTATTCATCTTCTTCACAACTATTTCAAATGACTCATAAGAACTAGTTAAAGAGTTTTTCAATTGCTTAGGTCTTTATTCATAGACACAATTGAAACAAAATCGGTTTGATTCATTTGAATCAATTCACGAACAATATAGCCAAGGTTTGCAAATATTGCATTCCTTATTGATTTATTGTTTAAGTTCATGAAACTACCGATTTGAGAAATATAACCAGCTTGGGTACGCGTACGGGTACGTGTACCATAGCTACCGGATTTGAGTCTACAAACTCAGCAGAAATTTTCGGTTCGAAAACTTTCGTGGGTACGCGTACCTAAGGTGACTGGTTTTACAGTTTGAAACTTACAAACTCAGCAGAAATTGTTGGTTCGAAAACTTCCGCAGGTACGCGTACGGGTATGCGTACTCAACCGGTCTCCTTCACCAATACCATATGCACACATATGCACACACTTGGTTTCCGGCACATGGATTTATACACTAATATGCGAACACACTATATATGCTTATATCCATAGTTGGTTACGTAATCTCAACTCCACATTTCAATCATTGAAACATTCTTCTATAATGTTATAACAGTCGTTATTCACAATTATCGTCATCAAAGCTATTTTCAAGATTGAAACTTCATCATGACTTTCGTCACGGATAAAGATGAAAAGTGGTTAAACGAAAGCTTACCAACACATATTTCGAGGAAAAGATAGGCGAGCAAACTCGGCTCGAAATAACAAATGTGTATGTATGAAAACTATGACTTTGTCTCAAGAGTAGGAGATAGAGTAGATATACTTTTGAGTGATAGATAAGTTCAAGTCTCCACATACCTTTTAGTCGAATGAAGTTCCACTGGTTCGTTTAGTAGTTATTCTTCTTCGTAAGATGATCGCCATGGAGTCTGGAGCTCAACTACACTAAACTGTCATAAACCGAGACTTAGCTATAAGTTGTCTAAAAATCAAGACATATAGTTTTGACAACTAAACTTGACAAACATGCTAGAGATAGAAATGCATGCGAGTTCGACCGAGCCATCCTCTAACATAAAACTCCCATTTAAATTATTGAAACATCCTTAGAAGACGACAATAGTTGTCTCATACAAACTATTAGCTTCAAGTAATTTTCAAGTGATCGAAGGATAAATACGAAATTTTCTAATTCGACATCAAATGATTGTCTCACACAAATCATATAAGATGTTTCAAGGAAATTTTCACATGATCATCTTTTGACTTATTATTTAGTTTCCAACAAATAAATTCCAACTAAAATCGTTAAGAATATGATGAACGTAGCTAAAGAAAAAAGCTTCCAACATATATTTCGAGAAATGGATAACCGAGTTAAACTCAACTCGAAATATCAAATGTGTATAATATAAATGTCTACATAGCTATACGAGTTAGTCTCATTAGGAGATAGAATAGATTAGACTTCTGAGTGATAAATAAGTTTTATTCTTCACATAACTTTTGCTGATGAAGTTCCTCCAAGCTCTCCTCAATAGATCTTCGTCTTCAATCGATGAACGCCGTGAAGTCTAAAGCCACATTCTATCCTAATCCGAGACATAGCTATAAGTAGACTAGAAATCAAGACTATAGTTTTGATCAACTAAACTTGACAAACAAGCTTGAGATAGCAACGCTTACGAGTTCGACTGAGCAGTGCTCTAACAATCCCTTTTCACTATGAATATGAATATACTTTGAGTGGGTTCCCTCATAATTATGATCATAAATAAAAATTAAATTAAATGTAAAAATAAATGAAACCATTAACTTTAATTATCTCATCGTTTGGTTTCTTTACATTATATTATCCATTTATAAATAAATAAACGAAACACGAAAAAATCTTCAAAATCAAGAATCACAAAATTTTAATTAAATCCACAAATAAATAAAACTAAGTTACTCTCTAGCCATCGAAGAATTGTGCATAAAAACACCCATTGTAGAGAGTATCCATAATAACCAATTCTCTTTTAATTTAAATCATGCATCGAGAAGGAAATTAACTTTTGATAAAAAAAGTAAAAAGAACAAAATCATATAGCATGCCTAGAAAGGAAACAAATCAAACCACAATTTTTTTTTGGAAATTACCTCGGTGATATGAAGATGTTTGGTGCAAAGAATCATAACCAACATTTTTATTTCTATGAATCAACCCCTCAAATTGATAAACATGTACAAAGATTCATAATTACATAATGGATTTTGCATGCTTTTCTCCTCAACCATGCATCACAAATCTAATATATAAAATGTTTGAATCTCCCTCTCTAAATTTTTCAGTAGACATGAGATGGAAAATCAAGAATGAAATCCGTTCGGTTGATCTGCATCACTTGAGAATTTGGATGGTTTCATTAACTTATATGGAGTGAAAACAAAAGACATAGTGGGGATCGATAAAAATTTGAGGGAAGTGTCAATCACTTTAGGGAAAAGGAAATTAAAATATCGTCAGAATGTTTATTGTTTTAATAGCTTCTACATAGGCCAAATGATGGCATTTTTCCAATCTAATTTTTCATGTTTTAATTTTGGAATGATAAGGAACGCAGATGTATGAGTAATGGAATACACATGTAGAAACCATTTGAATTAATCCTATTTTTTTTATTAAGAACTAATAAAACATATGTGGGATTCGGCCTAACCAGATGATACATTAAAAGCCAACTATATTGCCGTTGAAGGCAATAATTAAATTAAATGATTAAAAGTTACATCACCTATTCTTTGTTTTTATTAAACATTATTAGAACACGATGTTATAGGTAATTTGGTTCAGGGTTCACCATGTAATGAGATAAGCATTGCAACGAGTGTCAGTACGACATGGGTTATCTCTAGTTGAATTATAAAACCAATAAGAATATATATGTTGGATTAAACCTCATTTTATATCCGTCTTGTGTGATTTTACGAGGACATTTTATGTTCCGAGTACAATCTTTATTTATTCCTGGTACTGTGGAGATTTTGACCTGTACTTTACGAGGGTATCTTTTGTTGTAATTGATATTAACATCTTGCACTAAACAATAAACTTCCTCATTCTAAGATTAATAATAATGCTTTCCTCGACTATCTTTCCCTTTGTTACACTTGGAAAAGTATCGCAAGTTATTAGTAAAAGTTATTCCGTTTAGAGAAAGTCATATTTTGTTCCCTTTGTTACACATGGAAAAGCATTGCAAGTTATTATCACAAAAACGAAATCTCAATCATAATTAACCCTAGCCATGTCGGAGGACTACCATAGCAGGTCGTTGCATGCCTGCTGGAACCAATGAAATTGCCACAAAATACTCCCCAATATAAAACATTGATTGGCGGTGCAAATAAAACGTGAGTTCAAATTCATGTGTCTACTCGAACGTTAGATAATTGCGTGATCCCCTTACAGAACCAGTTAGACGATGTTAAAGAATTGATGTATTACTAAAGAACTCATTTTAAAACCTGGCAAAACCTGATATATTTAAGATAATAAAGACAATTTCTTCAAATCCTCCCTTTTGGGACAATTCTATCTTAATGAAGAAAATAGTGAAGAAGACCGTTTCTTCAAATCCTCCAAATAGCTGAATCTTAATTCAGTGGCTATCCCTCAAAAATCATCAGATTTCTCTTTGAAATTCATGTTCTCAATATATATGTTGGTGTATTACAATGTACAAGACATTTTTATTTTATCATGTATTTCACTTTTGATGTATCTGAGATTGTTGTATTCAATTTTATCTTATCATTGAAACAGAGGGTTACCTCTTTCCTTCGAAGCAAAATTCCATGGTAAAGATGAATTACCCAACTCAAGTGATTTATTTTAAAGCGTGGCAATTTATTCCTAGAGAGCTACCAATGTTTCCATGTCTAACTTAGGTGAACTTAGGGTGATCTGGCGGGAACAAAAATTTGGAAGTAAACTTCCATCCCGAACCAACATGGTCTTTAACTGTTGTGCTATGAGAAAAATTTCCCATCCAGTGCATCACTATGAGAGCTTGCTGTGATCCAAGACCAGTCATTTTATATTGATACACTCACCTTATTTACAATATATTATTTCACCAGCAGATTTTTAGTCACGTAGATGTTGTCCAGCCCGGAAAAATTACCGGTTATGGTTGCTGCAAATGAATAAAATTGTGCTTTGTTTCCTTCTGCTTACTTAGTGGCCGGATTATACCCCATGGTCAAAAATCGTCACGATTACACGAAATCGGGAAAGATTCCCCTAACAGACAAAAAGTTTCGTCTAAGAATAAAATGCTTTACCTAGCCGGATTTTCTCAGGATACACACAATACAACACCCATATTGGCCATGGCCTAAACCTGAGCTTTAAGACTATTCCTAGTAGGCTAAAAGTAGCTTAGTGGTGTTTAAGCTTCCTCAATTCCATCCAAAGCCAACTTGGTGTTTAGCAGCTTTGTGCGAGTTGGATTGTTATGAGAAAATTTTCCCATCTATTTGCAATACTAACGGTCCAAGACCAGTCAATTCTTGGATTAACCTGAGAATTGTATTCACATGGCGATAGTAAAATCTTCACCGACTTGGTAAATTTAACATGAACAGTACAGACTGATCACAAAATGCCAATTTTGCGATCCCAGCTGCTCTACAAATAAAACAATTTGAATGGGAAAATTTACTAGTAGAAAAGCTAGCATTAGAAAAAAGGTTGCCAATTATCAAATTTGTAGTTTAATTATCAGTATATGGACTAATCCATGTTCCAGACGAAATATAAACATTAAATTTACATTATGGTATCTGGAAAATACGCTTCAGTAATAAATCTAGTATATTTTCAAGATAAATCACATAGCATTCCCTCAAATTGATCCACCACCTGCTTGCAATCTGCTCGAGAGAAAGCTTTACAATAAGAATTCAAGTTTGCAGCTTATGGCCACGAGGACGCTGGCAACAAAACACATTACTCCTTAGGTAATTAGTTCTCCGTATCCCATGACACTAAGATGTTTTCCTATAATCACAGCTAAGCATCTAAAGAAGGCCCAGCACTGAGAACAGTGCAGTGAATTGCAATGATGCTCGAGTCATCCCCAAGTGCCAAGAAGTATGAAGATAGGGATGCAGCTGCTAGATAGGTTGCCTTGTTGAGAAAAACCTTGTAGACGTCTGCTTGAGGAGGCTAAAAAGAAAAAACAATTATTAATTGAGACTATCACGTATAATTGAACTCTAAGATTAATTGAGGCTAAAGAAAAAACTGAAACTATAAGATTAAACTGAGACTATATATCATGTATTATTGAACTCTAAGATTAATTGAGGCTAAAGGAAAAAAAGAAACTATAAGATTAAATTGAGAACTGACAAGTACTTACAATGGTGTCAGAAGATGAACTCTCCTCTACAACAAAACCTGATAAACAAATCAAAGAACTCACTTTATAATATTTAATAAAATTTGAACCCTGAAGTATACTTAATAAAATATTTAATCAATCAAGAGATTAATCAATTATCATAAATTAAAAAAATCCCAGATTTTAAATATTTGTACTGCAAATAGTCGCATAACCCTCTGCAAACATATCTTGTATTTGAGAATTGGTTGAAACAAAATATGTGATACATGTGGTACTATATATATTTTTTATCACATATGTTATGACTACGTTACTGAAGAAACTATATATATCAAAAATACATCAAGATTAAATATGGAATGCAGAACTATTTTAAACGTGTTTAAGATGACGACTTAATGTTTTCGATTGTTGCTTTTATATTTAACTTGCGAGTATATATATAATAAGCATCAAGTCATAACCATAGACTCTTTATATTAAAGTAATATATTTTCAGATCATCATTTTAAGCCTTCTATAAAAACAACAAATATATATTGTTAAGATTAACTGGCCAAAAAAGTCGAATGATTATCAAAATCACTTGTTTACTGGAGGAAACGTCTCAAAATCATATACTATATTGTGTTAATCCTCTTATTTTGGTTTAAAAAAGAAAAAAGAACTTTCATGTATGTGTGATCTTAAACTTACAAGCATGAATCTTGAAAACTCTCTCATAACTCAAGTTGTAATTCTTGGAGCAACTAATTTTCCTTTGAATCCACCAAATAACTATGTAGTAAAATTATTACGAGCAATTTAAAGGTTATTATCTACATATTATTCAATAAGTTGAAATGTGAATAAAGTAAAATTGAGGTAAAGTCTACCACTGTGACCAAAAAAACTATTATATGACCCAAGTTTCTAATTATGTATGTTAATTAAAACAAATGAGAATTTTTTATCAAAAGGGGAATTTTTTGGACCCTATTAATTTATTCTTTATCACAAACCCATCATCAAGATTCTATATATGAAAATCCCATAATTAATTATAATAGATCTTGTTTAAGAAAATAACATTTAACTTAAATCGTATATATAATTTGAGGACGATTTCAAGGCATGCGGCTGAAAGTTAAGCTAAAAGCTTGAACTTTAGAGTTCCTTGCCTCAAACCAATAGGAATGTAGAGTTTCCATTCTCATTTTAACCATTTTGGCTACACATCAGATACATCGTAAGGTCATGCCTACTCACTGTTTTTCTAAAATATAATTACCATTTTTTCTGACTCTCTTCTTTTTTTTTATGAAAACCTCGATTAATCTTCACAACTCTAATCTTTATTGACGGCTTTTTCTATGAATCTCTTTGTTTTCTTTGGATCTCTTAATTTTTTATTATTAACTGTTATATTTGGTGATGTAATGATATTTTGAGATGTTGCTCACTGTCTAGTTGATTTTTAATAAAGATGGAGAAGTTCTGCCCACTTTTTTCATGGAATTTGTTTTCTCTCACAGCGAGAGAGCATATTTTGAACTAGCAGCTCCATGGCCATTAGATTCATTAGATATGGCATCCCCAAACTATGGGTTTAACCATGGTTACCTGTTCCTTCTTAACTCGTTTACTTCTTAACTCGTTTATTAACGTAATAACCAGAAAAAGAACCATCCAAGCAGAAAAGTTTGTCACCTGGAAATCTCTAAATTCTAAGCAATCAACAAACCTAATTGATGTGAAGCTTTCAGAGAAATAAGTAACAAGAAGTTCGCAACAATGATGGACAATAGTCGTATCGGAGCAAGAACATTGGACTTGCTCATCTTAACGATATACCCATTTATTATGTGTGATCCATCCTTTTCCAAATGGAATACTATACACATTCACAAAATCAATGTTCATGATTTCCACTGGCAGATAGATACATTCTAAATCCTAGTTCGTTCTCATCAATATTAACACCAATCATGAAAAAGAGTGATGCATATCTTCCATACACAACGTTATTGATCTGATGCTTAACAAAAGAACAATGCTTATTAATAAGATCCATTTTTTTATCGGTAATGAGGGCTTTTAGAAATCCTTTCTCTGATCAATGGTTAGGTATTCAAACTAATGTGTGATATGAATGGTGGCTTTGCTTATTTACAATAGGGATCTAATCCCTTTATTGGTTATGAATTTAAGAGTTTAGAACCGGGATAATTTAATGGATGTCAATTGTGAAAAAGCGGGGTATAACAACCACACCCAATAATTCGTTCGACAATCTGTATGGACTAACTCCAACATAATTCCAAGAGCACCAGCTTATAAAGAGATATCAATCAAGAAATATACTAAAGAGTTATATCTCAATTTCTCAATATAATATGCAATTGAACATGTAGAAATCTATGATCCCGATTGATATGAGAAATAACTTGGACGATACCAAAGACCAATGTCCAAGTGCCAATCAATTACTATCCAAAAATCAAGGTCGGTTTTACCAATTGATTGAACTACGCACAACCTGTGATATTTCAATTATACACAAATATAATGCGGAAAAGAAATAACACAGACACCAGAAGTTTTGTTAACGAGGAAACCGCAAATGCAGAAAAACCCAGGGACCTAGTCCAGATTTGAATACCATACTGTATTAAGCCGCTACAGACACTATCCTACTAAAAGTTAACTTCGGACTGGAATGTAGTTGAGCCCTAACCAAGTCTCACACCGAATAAGGTACAGTCGCGTTCCTTACGCCTCTTGAACCACGCCAGATTTTGCGTACTTGATTCCCTTAGCTGATCTCACCCACAACTAAGAGTTGTTATGACCCAAAGTCGAAGACTTATAAACAAATCTATCTCCCACAGATAAGTCTATTCATACAGATAAATCTGTCTCCTACAAAAGTACCTATGAAGTTTTGTTATGTCTTTTGATAAATCAAGATGAACATGAACCAATTGATAATCCGGTCTTATACTCCCGAAGAGCAGCCTAGAAATATCAATCACCTCGCAATAACTTAACTATATGTCAGTAGAACAATAGTTATTATGGAATCACAAAGAATGAGACGAAGAGCTTTGTGATTACTTTTTATATCTTACCTATCATAGATAAATCTCAAGCAAATCTTAGAAAAGATAGAACTCAATACGATAGAACAAGTAAGATCAGAACACGCAACTACAGAGAAAATAGTTGGGTCTGGATTCGCGAATCCCAAATGAAGTCTTCAAGTCGTTAACCTATAATGGTTTTGGAAAAACCTAGGTTAAAGGAGAATCGACTCTAGTCGCAACTAGGACACCGTAAAGTGTCGGGATTAGGTTTTCCAGTTGCTAGAGTTCTCCCTTATATAGTCTTTCAAATCAAGGTTTGCTTTCAATCAAAGCTAAGATAGCTTAGTAACAAAGCATTCAATATCACTGTTCGACTAAAACCTGATTTAAGATTCAAGCTAAGTCTGCTTAAAACCAAAGAAATATCTCTCTACTGTTAGATGGACTTAGCTTGTTACACACAAATGAAATATACCTTCATTTAGATATGGGTAACCGTACCTAAACGTGTATATTGAGTTGGCTCAATAATAGTTAACTGAAGTTAGCCATATGAACACTTCTGTCTTAATTACATTCATCTAACACTTCTAGATCAACTATGATGATCGCTCAATCATGAAAGATAATCAAATGAATCTAATTGTGTTTCAAATAGAGTTGTTCAATCGTTCACTATTTCACAGAAATATATATGAACCAAATGAATCAAAATAGGATTGATTCGTAAGAATCAATTCATGAAAATTAAGCCATGGTTTGCAGAGATTGCATTCCTTAATTCATAAATGTATTTGTTCATGAGTATGAAAAACATACTTAACCGATTTTAGAACTTTAACTACTAAGTTTGAAAACAAGTATGCAAACTATAGCTTCCGGACTTTGGTCTTGTCCAGAAGTTTGCAAATGGGTATACATATTGTTTTCCTGGACCTTAACTTAGGTAGAACCATAAGCATACTGGTATGCAAACAAGGTTCCCGGACCTGAATAATACCAAAACAGTTTTCATACTAGATCGCATACTGTGATGTATCCAAACAAAGGTTTTTGTTCTAAACTCCCATTTCAGTCATTGAAACATCCTTAGAAGACGTCAATAGATATCTCACACAAACTATTATCTTATAAGTAATTTTTAAATAAATCGAATGATCAATACGAAACCTTCTGAGTCGACATCAAATGATTGTCTCACACAAATCATATAAGATGTTTCAAGGCAATTTTTACATGATCATCTTTTGACATATTATTTAGTTTCCAACAAATAAATTGTTTCTAACTAAACTCGTCAAGAATATGATGAATGTATCTAAAGAGAAAAGCTTCCAACACATATTTCTAGAAATAGATAACCGAGTTAAACTCAGCTCGAAATATCAAATGTGTATAATATAAAAATCTATATATCTATACGACTTAGTCTCATTAGAAGATAGAATAGAATAAACTTCTGATTGATAGATAAGTTTTAATCTCCACATACCTTTTTCTGATGAAGTTCCTCCAAGCTCTCCTCAGTAGATCTTCGTCTCCAATCGATGAACGTCGTGAAGTGTACAACTAAACTACACATTCTATCCTAATCCGAGACATAGCTATAAGTATACTAGAAATCAAGACTTATAGTTTTGATCAACTAAACTTGACAAACAAGCTTGAGATAGCAACGCTTGCGAGTTCGACCGAGCAATGCTCTAACAATCTCCCTCTTTGTCAATTTTAACGACAAAACTATCAATACATATGGATTACAAAATAAATAAACTTTGTAGATTCTCATCCATCATGCTTGATTTCCTTGGTTCTTCAACATTCCTTGAATTCTTCGCCACTCCAAGTACTCCAGTGATTCTGAACGTGTTCAACTAAGCATCATTTTTGTTGAAGATTCGTAGACATAACAAAAGACTTTAGCGATTGATGATTTGAGGTTGATTGAATGAAAATTCGCATGAATGAATGAAGAAACTTTAGCGAAATACGTTACCAGAAAATTCAGAACTCAGACTTTTAGCAAAAACGCCATAAAATTTTCATACGATGTCAGATTTTCGTGATTTGCCCATGTATCCTTATGCCGAAGAAATTTCCAAGATTTAACAAAGAAGCTTTTTGAGCATGTTTAGGGCTTGAAAAAGGCGAAACAGTAAACTTCCAGGAGACTTTCAGAACTTTTCAGATTGTATGTTGTCCAATGTTTTGGCGACATATCCTTGCTCGTTCATCGGATTGTTATGAAAATTTTATATGTTGTAGAGAACATCCATACGAAGAGAATGGTATATGACTTAACCTTAGATTCCTTGCCAATTGCTCCCAGTTCATCGTTTCATACATGGTAGTGTAGAATTTCTTCAGATGTGCTTGTTTGATAAACGTATTTCATGATTTCTACACTATTTTCCCATGTTTTGGATGCATAATAAAGAACTTAGATATTATTAGTTCACTCACATGATGGACTTTATGATTTCCTTGGGTCCTTATGCTTGAATCCTTCTAATCTCCTGTAATCTTCGTATTAGGCGCCGGATATTGAAGTTGAGGATAACAGAACCAATGTTGATGATTCGAGCGATATGGTGAACCAACGCAATGGCCTAACCATCTCTGCACCCCCGGGTTATGAGAATATCGTTGGCGAAACCATGGAGGAAACTGAGACTCCAGTTGCTGTTGAAACCGAGCTAAGAAAAAAAGGGACTGTCCCAGAAGAAGATGCTACAATGACAGTAGAGGATGCTCCAGTAGTTGATAATCGTATAGTAATACACGAATATCCCAATGCAGGGATTATTTTTGTGAGCCTTCATTCGGTGCTTCACTCCTGTATCTTATATTTGTTGGTGTATTTAGCTTTCCCACTGGGTATGCCAGCATGTATGAGAAGTTGTGGAAGATGTATGGCCATATCGTCGTAACAAAAGACCCTGAACATAGCTACTTCTTGACAATGCAATTAGGAAACATATTGCATGTCGTAGATGATATTCGTATAGGCCCAGAAGTACCGTCACTCGAGATCTACTCTTTGATTGGGAGTACAACTTGGAGAATTCTGAGAGACTTGGCTTTAACTTGAAGTGGCTTCGTCAGAAGATCAACACCATCAAGGATGCAGTAATGAAGAATATACCTTTTACCAGTGATGTTGTGGTACAGAAAATGGCCAAGATTGCTGAGTTGACTCAAAAGCTGGAGTTGGAGAAAGCGGCTTTGCAAGTATTGGAGAATGTTGAGAAGAAGAAATCGTACTTTGATGGCTTTCTTTAGTTTTCTTTCCATAGTCTCTTGAACTTTGAACTTCTGAGAGATGTGAAATTTTATTTTGGTTTTGAATTTATTGATTGGTTTTGAATTTATGAGTGATTGAGGATTTTCTTCTGGATTTTGGATTTGATAGAGATTTCTTCTTAAACAAAAGACTTTTGATAAATTGCTGAATTCATATACTGGATGCAAGTATTGCAAACGTTTTGGAGGAATTAAAATACAGGTAAAAGAAAATTCTAAGATGCAAACGCCAGATGTGTTGAGCGTTTGTCTTAGACATAAAACATCCAATGTTGAATGCTTCATGCGTCGAAAATCTTGAGCCAATTCCCATGAATCACTGGTATACTTGTCTTGTGATAGACACATTTTTGTGTCTAATTTGTCTCGATTCTATATATTGATAGTTCTCATTCTTGTATTTATTTTGGTATTTTATCTCTTTGTAGGTGTTTTTGGAGAAATAAGCTTTTGCGGCTAAATTGGCTCAAAACGTGGCATTTGAACCTCTGTAGCAGACGTACCAGTGACATCCCAGTAATACCCCGGAGGGACCCCGAGAAAAGTGTTAAAAACATCCCAGAAAAATTACTAAACGCACCCAAGGGACAAGTGTTATACGGACTCCAGAAGCGGATAAGGGGCGACCACTGGATAAGGGGTAACCTTTCCCCTTCACCTTCAAATTCTGAATTTGGGCGAGAAAATAGAAACTCTCCTGGCAGTTTTGGCAATCGTGATTTGGAGGAGTTTGAGGTCGATTAAACCTCTGATTTTCATAGGATAGACTCCTTATGGGTCTAGGAATCTAATACGGGTGTTGAAATCGATTATACTGGGCTAAATCGACGGATTTTTATCACAACAAAAAAATATGGAAAGTCGTGTGTGTGACCTTTTTTGGGGAATTTTAGAGAGATTAAAGTGCTATAAACCTTCCCAAAGATTTGTATCTATCTAAGGAAGAGTTTAGGATCAAAAGGAAAGCTCAGAAACGCGTATAAATTCTAAAACAAGAAATTGCCGCAACTTTGCCGTGAAGAGAAAGGAAGAGATTTTTGGAAGATTTTGGAGACTTTTAATCGGCCTTTTTGATATAAATAGATTGGTTGGGTCATATAAAAGGGGTGTAGAGAGTTTGGGAACCTGAGGAGGGCCAGAGAAGAAGAAATCAGAGTTCGATCAAACTCTGTTTCTGCTGCTGCTGCTGAAGAACACGAAGAACGGACGTCCGAAGACAGTCGTTCTTCAACAGTGTTTACGAAAAAGTTGTGGGGGTCGCAGCTACAGTCTCAACAGCACTTCATATATATCGTTCTTCTTGTAACAGTGAATGGTGGGTCCGGGAAAGCGTGAAAATTGAAGCGCAATAAAACGCGGGCCTACATGTAATACCGCAAGTGCACAGTCGTCGGTTGTAGCTCGTGCAAGTACGGGTCGATCCACAGAGACTGGGTGTGTTTGAAGTGTTCTAGCTATTTTGGGCTCTAAAATTGCTATTGTTGGGCTTTGATTATCCTTTGAGTAAATTAGGTCTAATGGGTTTGTTTTTAACAATGAAATGAACTGAGCTTGGGCTCAGTTGGTCTTTGAAGTGTAAATGGGCTTGTGATTGAAATTGGCTTTGGCCTTATTCCTAAGAATGAACTGGCCTTAGTCTTTTGAGTTAGGCTTTTGGGTTAAGCCCACAGTTGACTGAATTGGGCCTCAGTTATGTACACAGTAGACTGGGCTTAACTTCACCCAATGATGAAATGGGCTTCAACTTTTGGTTCAAACCTGGGCTTCAGTTTGTACAAACAATGGACAGTGGGCTTGGAACTGAGAACTGAGCTTGGGCTCAGTGTTGAAGTGAGCTTTGGAGCAGCAGTGCAAAGAAAGCAGCAGCAGAAGGGTTGCAGCAGCAGCTGCAGCAGTAGAAGGAAAAGGCAGCTGCAGCAACAGCAGCTGCAGCAACAGCAGCAACAGCAAGGGAAGCAGCAGCAGCAGTGCAAGGCAAGGGGAAGAAAACAGCAGCAGCAACAGGGTTGCAGCAAGCCAAGGGAAGTAAACAGGGCAAAACAAGGCAATGAAGAAAATTAAACAAAACAATGACTAAACAGCAAAGAACTAAACAACAACAATCAGAGAACAGTGCAAGTGAACCAAGGCCTAAGCCAAGGGCAGGGGAGATGGTGAAACTGAAATGGTGACAATGCAAGGCCAAGGGAAGAATACAGGCAAACAAATAGAATGGGAAGAGAATTAGCTTGCTATGAGCACTAATTTCTCCCAATGCTCAATCAACACAATGCATCCTAAGCATACAAAAATGGAATGGCAAGATAATCAGCTTGCTCAACTGATGTGCTCCTAGCATTGACTGTCTTTTGACAGTACAATCAATCTTAAGCACAGTTGAGCACTGATTTCTTCCACTACTCAATCAATTCAGTGCTTCAAAGGCTTCTAGCCTAGCATTCCATCACTTCACATGTATCACAAAACAGATATATTAACATTACATGGAACTAAACATGGCACTAACATGAAGATTAACAGGAAATTAAAACAGGGAAATTAAAACATGCACATTAACAGGAACTGATTTGAAACTAAAATTGAACATTAACAGGAACATAACAAACATGAACATAAATGAAATTGAACTGAAATTGGAAATTAACAGAACTTGAAAGTCCTGGACACTGGCTAGTCCAGCATAAAGTTTTACAACAACACCCACAAGGCTATTTATACCCACAGACACAATTAGGGTTCTACCCAAAAAAAAATTCCCAAATTAACAGTAGACTAGGGTTTGATTTTTTTACCTAATTTGATGTAGCAACGTCAAATTAAACTCGACCCATGCTTCTATTTGTCCTCCTCTACCTCTCCATGCCTTCAATTTCTTTCTAGCACACGTTAATCCATCAACCCATAACCTAGGGTTTAGGTTAGGTAATAAGTTGATGGGATAAAGGGCTAGAAGGATGGGGGAAGCTATCAATCACGTGTAGGATGATAGGGTGGCAGTGTGTGAGCTCGAGGTGGTTGTGGCAGGGCGTTTGGTGGCGCGGCAGGGAGAAGGTGGTTGTGGCAGGGTGATGGTGGTTGCAGAGGGAGGTGAGAAAGAAGTCGATGGAAAGAAGGAGGGGAGTGTTTGGCGATGGGTATAGGGTTAGGTTGCTCGGGTGTTGGGCGGTTGTAGCAAATTGGATGAACAGCGAGGATGAGCCGTGGGATGTGGAGCTGGTAGGTAGATCGGACGGTGATGCGGAGGCAAGCGAGGAGCGACCGTCGGATGAAGGGATACAACGAAAATAACGGTGCTAGATTAGGTTAGGTGCTGTAGTGTAAGGCGGAGATGTCAAACTTTGATGAACAGCAAGGGAGCAACCGTTGGATTCAACTACCATCTAATCTGAAGGCTTGGAATTTCAGCGCTGTGGTGCTTGGCAGAGACTTCAGATTTTGATGCTCTATGAAGGAGCGACCGTCGGATGCTTCTGAGAACTGATCTGATGGCTGAGAACGGAGGCGTTTTTATGTGTAGAAAATGAGGTTGTGCGCACCATTCTTCGCGGCTTCCTTGCGTGATTTCTCCCGGCTTTTCACTACTTTTCTGCTCTTTTTGCTCCGCAAGTCATCCAGACTTTATTTATTACCTAAAAATGCAAAATTAATTAATAAAAATATTTATTCTTGAAAACAATGAAAATACAGAATATGGGATAAAATGTAGAATTACTGCACAAAAGATGAGTTAAATGCCAACAAAAAGGGATAAATATATACATTATTTGGCACTCATCAGTGAACAACGCCTTTGCAACAGTTATTTCTGTTGCGATTTTTTCTGTTCAATTGTTTTACTCCCTTTTAATCAACTTTTGAGCTTTATACATGTGTTTTGAGATCATGATTAATATGAGGAGCTAAACCGCAACACTGTGATGACAGAGGAAACCCTATGTCACGCATGTGGTAATTTTAATAATTCTTTATGACTTTTTGCACTTATTTTAATTGATTCATGATTTTCACTAATTAGTTGTGATTTCGTTTGATGGTGTATGCTTAGACGTAAGAGCTTTTGATACGCCATGCTTTTGATTTACATCTAAAGTTTTAAAAATCTATTTTTGGCAAAGAATAAGAGTCCATATTTTTAATATTTGAGCTATAATTGATTGGAGTAATTAATTGAGTCACATGAATGGAATTTGGTGGAATCTTGAATCTCAGTACCTCTCAATACTGTGACAGCTTTCCTTGTACATATTATATTAAGTCTAAAATCGAATCTCAACAAGTCCGAGAAACGAACACTTTACTTACCACTACAAAATTACATCAATTTTTGGCGCCGCCGACGCGAACTTGTATTTATATTTGTTTTAGGTTTCTTTTTATTTTTATTATTTTTTGTTCTTTTTTACGCGTTTTGGTATTTTTCGATTCTTTTCATATTTGGAGCGAAGCTACAAGGAAAGAAAAAAGTCATATAGAAGGAAAGCATCGCCAAAGAAGGAAAGAAAAGAGGAATCCGAAAGGAGTGAAGAAGAATATTTTGTGTATAGTTATTTTGTTTTATTTTTAGAAACTGTAAATAGGGTTTTATTTTTTGTAATTTTTCTTTTTATTTTTGGACACTTTTTGGACTTGGACATCATTATTTTTTTAAAACCCTACGGAAGGGTTAAAATTAAATATCAACTGTTTGCAGGGAAGGACGACAGTACGATACTGTCTCGGCCCCTCGGGTTCGTACACTGACATCGGAGTTGGTGGCCTGAATCGACTTCAACGGTTCATCGCCCGTCTGGTACGGGAGGTAAGACTCTATCCACACACGAATCCCCTGTCAGTGGGTTTTATTTTGTGTGACAACTCACACCCCTGCAATAGAATGTCGAACTGGTATTACAATAGCCAATACAACGAATATCAGACTTAGTTTCAAAATGGACGTTACTACTTTGACCATAGTGTGAATAATGGTTGGGAACATCAGTCTTTTGAAGGTTATGGTCCATACCATGGTGAGCCCAATTACTATCCACACGCCAACCGGTCATACGAGCAAAATTCCTCTCTATTAGAGTAAACACGTAAGTTAGCTGAGTCGACATGTAAGTTAGCAGAAATGAATAACTTAGTTATGGAAGAAAGCAATGCAACGAGTGAACTTTCTTTGCTAGATTCAATTAGGAAGTCATGTGAGTCGACTCAAAATATTTTGTTAGAGGCCCAGAACATAACTGCTCTTAATATCCAATATAGTGTTTCCAATAGTACCTTTGAAAATGAAGATAGTTATTCACATAATCAAGATGACGAGGATAAAATTAGTAACACTACTTGTTTAGATGAGGTTCAGCCATTTTCATGTTATTATAATGAAGATTATGATGAGGATAGTGTTGATGAAGAATTTGAAATAAGTAGGCATACTGATCAGGAATTTGTTACTCCAATTGAGCTTAATAATGATAATGTTTCTAGTTCAAATCCAAATAATTTTAATAATTATTCACCTATTCAAAAGGAAGAAGATTTGACTAGAGATACTCCCATTTTTAGACGATGTAGTATTTCCTTTTGATTATGAAGCAAATAATGGTTTAGAGGAACGAGTTTTTTCTGAGAATATTGTTTTAGAGTCTAGCGATTTAGAAACATTAGTCTTAGACAAAGAAAGTGAACTCATAGAGATGAGTGAGGATGAACCTGACTTAGAAGAATCAATTGACCATTTTCAGGAATCATATGACCTTGAAATTAGGGAAGTTGTGACTAGTCTTTCTAGAGACACTGAAAACTCTAAGTTTGGGGGTGATTATCATTCTCCATGTGCTTTAACTATTAGAAAGGTCCCTCACTTGGGACTTGACATATGTGCCTCAACCATTTTACAAGATTATCTTCATACACGTTTTCCTAAACCTAGTGATGTCCATAAGGAAGTTCAGTTGTTAGAAACCCATCCTTTGGTTGATGTGGTTTACCTAGGCTATGATATCCAGATTGAATTTGTTTTCCCACCAAATATTTTTCGACCAATTGTGGGAACGTATAAGTTTCATATGTGTCAATTATTAAGCTTTGAGACTAAACCTAATTACTTTAGGAGATTAGGGTCGACACATTTGTTTCCACCACTCTCATTGTGGTCAGCTGTGTGAGTCAAAACTGATTGACTTTAAGGATCCACAATTATTCAGGTTATTATTATGTGCTTCTAAGTTTTTACTTGAGTTTTTCCAGACTCTAATACCTGAACCGGACCTTAGCTTTGAGGAATTCCAGCGCATGAAATTTTTTTATCTAGACCCTTTCATAGAGCCTGAACCTGAACCACGGCTAGATGTAGTTGTCTTAAACAGGAAACTAGACAAGGGTGCACTTTATTTGTTAATTTTCTTGGCATGTTGCAGATTCCTTTTACTTGTGATAGCTCTATTTGGTTTTGATGACACACAGATATTTCAGCTATTACTTTATGATACGAGGTGATTAATCCTTTCTTATGTCTGGCTGAAGACGTTAAACTTAGAACTTCTTGGGAGGTAACCCAATCTCATGCAACATGGTAATATCTTTCCTTATCTCTTTTGCTTCAAATGGTAATAGTTTCTCCTTGTTCATGCTTTTAATTTCATCTTTAGAACATTGAAGACAATGTTAGATTGAAGTTTGGGGGTATGTGAGAAACTTTTTAGTTGCAATAAATAAACTCTAGAGCCTAGAAATTTATGCCTATTAAGGATTGCACTAACCAATCTAAGTGGATGGAAGCATTTTGGTTGTAGGAGTTGAGGAACCAATCTGATTAGATGGAAACATCTAAAGAGTCTATTCATAAAAGCACAGAGCTCAGGTGTTAGAAATAACATGGTAGTTTCGCCATATCTCGTTGAGTCCTTTTCACTTCTGTTTTTATTTTTATTTTTAAATATGTTTCTAAGTGATTTGGTGGGGCTCACGATTCAAGTTGTTATCAATGCTAGGGTGAATTATAGTGATTGAGATACCATGAAAAAAAAAAGTTGAAAAAAAATAAAAAATTGAGACCAGACCATTTGACCAAAAGGAATAAATTCAATAAAGTCGACCACTGGTACCCTTGTATATGCCAGTTGTGTTGACCTAGAGTTAGGTTATCGACCACTGGTTCCCTTGTATATGCCAGTGTGTTGATATTGGTTAGACTAGTATCTCAATCCATTAGGATAGGTTCATTTTGGCGGAGGCCTTCAGACAGATATGGGAAACACCGTTCACTTAGTAAACATCAAAACCATCTATGTTTTTCTCTATATCCATCTTCTTGATCTATCCATGTGATTAGTTTTGACTCCGGATATTGATGTCCATAGTGCGACTATATGAGTAGAGCTCTGTCACTTATGTATGAATTTTAGTATGCTTGATTGAAAACTCGTGTATAGCAATTGGAATTTCGCATCAGGGTACTTCCTCTTATAGTCAATAAGTATGCCAACCAAGGAGATTCTTTAGTGCCTTCCAAGGTTCTGTGTAGATAGCTAAGGTCTGGGGTACAAGTTTTGTGGGTATATCTCTTGTAAGCCCTCCCGAGACTATAACTCGTCCACTAGGGACACCTAGGGGTTTAAAGGCTTATTGCATACGCTAAATGCAATCGACGATGCCTGCGACAGTGAGTTAGGATTTTGTTTTCTATTTTAGTTTTGCTCGAGGACTAGCAAATAATAAGTTTGGGGGTATTTGATAGACACATTTTTGTGTCTAATTTGTCTCGATTCTATATATTGATAGTTCTCATTCTTGTATTTATTTTGGTATTTTATCTCTTTGTAGGTGTTTTTGGAGAAATAACCTTTTGTGGCGAAATTGGCTCAAAACGTGGCATTTGAACCTCCGTAGCAGACGTACCAGTGACATCCCAGAAATACCCCGGAGGAACCCCGAGAAAAGTGTTGAAAACATCCCAGAAAAATTACTAAATGCACCCAAGGGACAAGTATTATACGGACTCCAGAAGCGGATAAGGGGCGACCACTGGATAAGGGGTAACCTTTCCCCTTCACCTTCAAATTCTGAATTTGGGCGGGAAAATAGAAACTCTCCTGGCAGTTTTGGCAATCATGATTTGGAAGAGTTTGAGGTCGATTAAACCTCTGATTTTCATAGGATAAACTCCTTATGGGTCTAGGAATCTAATACGGGTGTTGAAATCGATTATACTGGGCTAAATCGACGGATTTTTATCACAACAACAAAATATGGAAAGTCACGTGTGTGACCTTTTTTGGGGAATTTTAGAGAGATTAAATTGCTATAAACCTTCCCAAAGATTTGTATCTATCTAAGGAAGAGTTTAGGATCAAAAAGAAAGCTCAGAAACGCGTATAAATCCTAAAACAAGAAATTGCCGCAACTTTGCCGTGAAGAGAAAGGAAGAGATTTTGGAAGATTTTGGAGATATTTAATCGGCCTTTTTGATATAAATAGATTGGTTGGGTCATATAGAAGGGGTGTCGAGAGTTTGGGAACCTGAGGAGGGCCAGAGAAGAAGAAATCAGAGTTCGGTCAAACTCTGTTTCTGCTGCTGCTGAAGAACACGAAGAACGGACGTCCGAAGACAGTCGTTCTTCAACAGTGTTTACGACAAAGTTGTGGGGGTCGCAGTTGCAGTCTCAACAACACTTTATATATATCGTTCTTCTTGTAACAGTGAACAACGCCTTTGCAACAGTTATTTCTGTTGCGATTTTTTATGTTTAATTGTTTTACTCCCTTTTAATCAACTTTTGAGCTTTATACATGTGTTTTGAGATCATGATTAATATGAGCCAAACCCCAACACTTGGATGACGGAGGAAACCCTATTTCAAGCATGTGGTAATTTTAATAATTCTTTATGACTTTTTGCACTTATTTTAATTGATTCATGATTTTCACTAATTAGTTGTGATTTCGTTTGATGGTGTATGCTTAGACGTAAGAGATTTTGATACACCATGCTTGTGATTTACATCAAGTTTTAAAAATCTATTTTTGGCAAAGAATAAGAGTCCATATTTTTAATATTTGAGCTATAATTGATTGGAGTTATTAATTGAGTCACATGAATGGAATTTGGTGGAATCCTGAATCTCAGTACCTCTTGATACTGTGACAGCTTTCCTTGTAAATATTATATTAAGTCTAAAATCGAATCTCAAAAAGTCCGAGAAACGAACACTTTACTTACCACTACAAAATTACATCATCTTTCCCTTGATGTCAGCCAATTTGTAGTATCCTCTAGCTACTGATTTAACAATCATAAAAGGTCCTTCCCAGTTAGAACTCCTTGTGGAATGCAGATTGCGTTTAGTTTCCTTAAGAACCAAATCTCCTTCATGAAACTTGTTAGGTTTAGTTGCTCGTTCCTTTAATATATTCTGTTGGTTCGGAATTCCTCGTACAGTGGGATTCCATGTTGGTGGAGATTTCCAATTCTGCGGTACATGTGGACACTCAAGCAAGGGAAAGTATGCTGAGTATTGTTTGTGGAACTGAGCCATGTATTCAGCAGTAAACCTTTCGATGGGGTGCTCAATTTGGAAAGACTACAACCATTTAGTGTAATACTTCTGAGGCGAGACTAACCATTCATAACGTTTGTTGATATCTAGGTTCTGAGCAGAACTGAGTCCCCAGATTAGGGTAGCGAATTTGAAAGTTGGTAAAACATATGTATCAGGAGGAATAAGACTTGCCTGAGTACGGAACCTTCTGAAAAATTCATGTGCGCTTTCCTCAGGTTTTTGTATGAGTTCTATCAAGGCTTCGACTTTTCCCAGATGTTTAAATGGTGGGTTGTCCTCCACTTCTTCCTCCGAGTCATAGCTTTCTTCAACAGAAAAATGTGCGACTGAAGATGAAGATGCTGGAGTGGCCTTTCCATCATGAATCCACGTTCTCCCAAGAACCATGTCATATCTCGGATCCTCTTTAATTATGAAGAATTTAGTTTCTGTCCAGATTGAATCATTTCTTATCTTGAGAATGATGTAACCATAAGCATCCCTGGAGATTCCTTCATGGTGTCTGACTGAGATAGGAGCATGAGTTGCTTCTTGTCGAGTGATGCCAGCAACTCTGAGGGTTTTCAAGGGGATGATGTTAACAGCAGTGCCAACGTCGACCAACGCTCACTTGAATTCATTTCCCTTGAGCTGAACTGTGGTGAGAATTCCACAGTCGTACATCTCCTTGTATGTTGCTAGAGGTTCATGGAGTATCTCCTGAATGCCTAATCGTTTCCCTGACACAATGTGTTTCAATGCAGCAAATATATCATTTCTTTGAGCTTTCGATAAGTACATTAACTCACAGACATGCTCAACCAGGGATTGAACCGCTTCTTTGACCGGTTGTTCAGAGAGTGTAAACGTTCTTATCAGGAGAGGATTTTTGTGCACTCTTTCAATCCCCAGTTCCCCTGAGTAGGCATTTTATTTGAAAATGCGCTTCAAAGTTATGCAATCACTTGTTGGATGACTGACATACCTATGGAAATGGCAGTAGCGTGCATTTTCCATTTGTTCCTCAGTTGGTTCCTTTTTGACAGGAGGTAGTTTGATCGCACCATCTTGAATCCAGACTTCTAATAGTTCGATCACTTCTTCAATGGTAAAAGCGAAGTCATGCGCTTCTTGATAGTTTTGTTGATGCTGAACTGGTGGTTGCTGTTATAGTTTTGAAAGTGGTAGTAAAAGTTCGTTGCTCGGACTTGTAAAGATTTAAAAATAAAAAATATACAAAAATATTAACAATGGGCGAGAGGTACTGGGACTAAGGATTTGGCCGAATTCACTACACAAGGTTCATTCTATATTCTTTGACAATTTAAAACTCAATAAAATTAACATGGACTCTGATTTTTCCAAGATAGATTCTTAAAACATTGATTGTAAGTCCTAAGCATGATGTATCAAAACAACTAAGCTAAGCATACATCATCAAATTAAATAACAACCAATTAATTCAAATCATATTTCAATTTTAGATTAATGCAAAAGTCATAAAAAAGAATAAAATAAATTACCCCAAGGATGAAATTTAGCCTCCTCCGTCGTCCCAGTGTTGGGTTTTAGCTCCTCATGATGAAAACACGCTCAAAATATATTTTTATAGCTCAAATGGTGTTTACAATGGAGAGAAAAGGAGAAAATGGTGTAAAACTGTAATCTGCGACGCACAAAAAGCGTCACAGAATGAACGATAAAACACAAGTGCTGCTGATGTTTAGACAGCACTGCGACCCACGGCTGTGCGTCTTAGACTCTGTTGATAAACCACTGTCCTTGCGGGTCTGTTCTTCGTGTTCTTGGTGTTCTTCATCAGCAGCAGCAGCAACAACAACAAAGTTTCATCAACTCTTGATTTCTGCTTCTCTGGACCTCCTCTCGACCCCAAACTCTCGACAACCTTCTATGCTAACCCAAGAGTTATATTTATACACCTTTGGACCAAGAATAACTTCTCATTAATCCAAAAAATCTTCCCATTACTCGGCAGTGAATGAAAATATTCCCGATATTTTTTCTTTAATTCTCTGATTTGTTACGGATTGTTCCATGTTTTATCTCTTCTCACGCGTCATCCTTGGGCTGTAGGGATTGTTTCCAGCCAATAAAATCAACCCATGCACGTCTCTTCCATCCAAGAATTCCAAGAATAGAATATTTTTCCTATTTTAGAATATCTTCCCTGATTTGATTACCACCGGTTATCTAACCAATTTTGACCGAATCCAACACCCATACCAGCTCTATCTAGGCCCTAGGAACAAACCCATTTAATTTGGGCCATTGAATCTCACTGGAACACCTTCAAATCCTCAACCCTAGTCACGGCAGTTCAAGAACAATTTTTCCCGCCAATTTTTGGTTTTTGAATTTGGGAAGAAGATGTCCTCCCCCTAAACAGAATTGAGGTGTTAGCAGCTGCCTTGGGGGTGAACTAGGGGTGCCCCTTAGTAATTAGGTTACCCCTTATCCAAAAGCGAGAGTCCGAATAACACTTGTCCTCCGGGGGTGCCAAAATCAACTTTTCGAGCCGAATTTTCCAAAACTGTTTATTTCCTAAAAATACATAAAAACACAATATTAGTACAAAAATAGAGTTCCAACAATACGGACATTGAGGACAAATTAGACACAAAAATGTGTCTATCAAATACCCCCAAACTTATTATTTGCTAGTCCTCGAGCAAATCTAATCTAGAAAATAAAATGACTACACTTAGCACGTGCAGCAAGCCGTTAAACCACTAGGTGGCCCTAGTGGCGGAGTGTTGTCTCCGGAGGGTTTACCAGAGGTCTACCCACAAAACCTTAATACTCCAGACCCTAGCTATCTACAACGAACCTTGGAAAGCACTAAAGAACCTCCTTGGTTGGCATACTTATTAATTATAGGAGGAAGTACCCTGATGCGAAATTCCAATTACTGTACACGAGTTTTCACTCAAGCATACTAAAATTCATATAAGTGACAGAGCTCTACTAAGATAGTTTCACGATGGACATCATACTCGGAGTCAGACTAATCACACGAAAAGATTAAGAAAATGGAAAAAGAAAAATGTAGATGGTTGAAATGCGAACAGTGTTTCCCATATCTGTCTGAAGGCCTCTGCCAAGATGAACCTAACCTAAATGACTGAGATACCGGTCTGACTAATATTAACACACTGGCATATACAAGGAAACCAGAGGTAAATAACTTAAATCTAGATCAACAAACTGGCAAATACAAGGGAACCAGCAGTTGACTACACAAAACAATAACCATTTTTCTTTTTTTAACTTAACGACATGAATAGATCTTTTTGATCCAAGCGCATGCTTCTTGTCAGCAGATTACACGATAGTTCCCACGGGTCCTGCATTCCACGCTTTCTTAGGCGACAGAAACATGGAGAACACACACATATTGCTATCCAAGTGTTAGTATTTATTCCTATTGGTCTACTGGTCTGGTCCAATTTTTTTTTTTTTTTTTTGAAAAGGTAACTCAGTCAATCTATTTCACCCTAGCAAAGGTAACAACTTGAATCGTGTGCCCCACCAAATCACTTGAAATAAAAGAAAACTAAAAATAGAAAGTGAAAATGACTCGACGAGATATGGAAAAACTATCATGTTAATTCTAACACCTGAGATCTGTGCTTTTATGAATAGACTCTATAGACGTTTCAATCTAGTCAGATTGGTTCCTCAACTCCTAAAACCAAAATGCTTCCATCCACTTAGATTGGTTAGTGCCATCCTAAATACGCATAAATTTCTAGGCTCTGGAGTTTATTTATTGCAACTAAAAATTTTCTCCCATACCCCCAAACTTAAATCTAACATTGTCCTCAATGTTCTAAAGATGAAACTAAAAGCATGAACAAGGAGAAACTGTTACCATTTGAAGCGAAAGAGTTAAGGAAAGATATTACCGTGTTGCATGAGCATGGGATACCTCCCAAAAAGTGCTAAGTTTAAAGTCTTCAGCCAGACTTAGAAAAGGATTGGTCAACTCGAACCATAAAGTAACAGTCGAAATAACTGTGGGTCTTCAAAACCAAATAGAGCTGACCATCGGAAACTGCAATGAACCAAGAAAGTGAACAAGACTAGCATTCCCTTACTTAGTTTCCTTATTAAGAAATTTATATCTAATTGTGTTTCAGGTTCAGGTTCTATGAAAGGGTCTAAATAGAAAATTTTCATTGGCTGCGTTTTCATAGGTGGGATCTGAATCATTAGGTCCTAGAGTCTGGAAAAACTAAAATATGATCTTAGAAGCGCACAATAATAACCTAAATAACTGAGGATCCTCTAAGTCAATAATATTTGACTTACAATATTGACCAAAATGAGAGTAGTGGTCAGTCTAATTTCCTAAAGCATTTAGGTTTAGTCTCACAACATAATATTCGACACATTTGAAATATAAACGTTCCCACATTTGGAAGAAAACTATTTGGTGGGAAAACAAAGTCAATCTGGGTATCATAGTCTGGGCAAACCACATAAACCAGAGGATGGGTTTCTAACGACTGAACTTCTTCCTGGACATCATTAGGTTCTGGAAAACGAGTATGAAGGTAATCTTGTAAAATTGTCGAGGCAGAGATATCAAGTCCTAACTGTGGGGACTTTCTGAGAGTTAAAGGTAAAGCACTAGGGAAGTAATAATCACCCCCAAACTTAGAGTTTTCAGTGTCTCTAGATAGACCTCTAATTATTTCTTGAATTTCCGTATCTTTAGAGTCCTTAAAATATTCAAGAGATTTTTCTAAGTTATTATCAGGTAGTGCATCTTTACTCATATCTACGGGTCTATCTTATTCTTCCAAGACTATTGTTTCTAAGTCGCTAGACTCTAAAACAGTATTTTCGAAATGAACCCGTTCCTCTAAACCACCATCGGCTTCGTAATCAAAAGGAAAAACTACATCGTCTAAAACGGTGGTATCCCTAATCAAATCCTCGTCCTTTTGAATAGGTGAATAATCATAAAAATTATTTGGATTTGAACTAGAAATAATATAATCACTATACAGCTCAATTGGATTACTAGACTCCTGATCACTATGCCTACATATTTCAGATTCTTCATTACTGCTATCCTCATCATCATAGTACAAAGATGATTGAACCTTATCTAAATAAGTAGTGTCTTTTATTCTAACCCCGTCCTCTAAATTAGGCAAATATTCACTATTTATATCAAGGGTAAAATTGGAAACACTATTTTGGAAATTTAGATCTTTTAGAGAAGTTCTATTCTGGGTCTCTAACAAAAGCTTTTGGGCCGACTCACATGAATTCTTGACGTAATCTAGGAAATCAGGTAAAGAAAGTTCACTCATTACATTATTTTCGTCCATAACTAAGTTATTCATTTCAGCGAACTTACGTGTTGTCTCAGCTAACTTACGTGTCGACTCAAGTAAAGAGGAATTAGCAGAAATTTTCTCGTATGACTGATGGTTGTGAGGATAGTGATTGGGCTCACTATGGTATGAACCATAACCTTGAAAAGGTTGGCGTTCCCAACTACTATTCCCACCATGGTCATAAAACTGATGATGTCCATATTCAAATTCAGATCGATACTCATTGTATTGGCTTCTATCATACCAGTTCGACATTCTTAATTGCAAGGGACTTCTACACAACCACAAACAAGGCCGACTCGACTCCACCAAAACAAACCTAAATATTTCTAGCAAACAAAAAGCATGATGGCTCCACTTAGATTGTTTCTAGACCAGCTTCTATCTTTCGAAAGGGAATTCGTTGCAATTTGAGCAAACCCCTCTGGAATCAATCCGAGTCAAAGTAAGTTGAATTAAGGCGAGGGAAGCTCGGTGGAGCTTTGATACCCAAGGCCTCACCGCTATCACAAGGCGGCGCAGTCACGCATTCAACTCACAGAAACCGTCATGAACTTTGGAGTGTGCTTAAAGAGAAACCAATATTTTTCGAACGAGTTTCCTATTAAGCTCGTTACCCTATCGGTCTCGTTCTATTCCAAATTTTAAGCTTGGGTTCGCGTTAGGTTTCGTTTTCCTAAGGCGGGCAAGAAGGGAGCGGTGATGAAATCCGAACCCTTATCTTGTATTGGCCAGGCCTTTCCCTTTACTAGGAATTTAAAAACAGTCCAAATTCGTCCTCAATCAATGAATCACCTTAAGGAACACAGTAACTCGCTTACAGGAGATTCGCGAGTGTTTCGATGGACTTACCTCCCATACCAGACGGGGGATGAACCGTTGTTGTCGACTCGGGCCACGACTCCTATGTCGTGTGCGAACCCGAGGGGCCGAGACGATATAGTAATCGTCGTCCTTCCCTGCACACAGTTTATATAATTATTTTTTTTTTAATAATACCCTTCCGTAGGGTTAAAAAAAATAAAGTCCAATTGTTTAAAGTCCAAAGTCCAAAATAATAATAAAAAAAAAAATTACAGTTTTCCTCACACACTCTAAAAAAATTAAAAATTAAATCCTAAAATTGTCTTTTTTTCTTCTCTTTTCGCTTTTCGCTTTAAGCTTTTTCCTCTCCAAGTCCTTAGTGCTCCACTTCGAACCTGTAAATCAAAGAAAAAAAGACAAAGTAAAAAGGAACAAATAATAAAAAAAAATAAACCTAAAAAAATAAAAATAAATCTATATACAAGTCCCCGGCAGCGGCGCCATTTTGTTATATTTTTGAAAGTGGTAGTAAAAGTTCGTTGCTCGGACTTGTAAAGATTTAAAAATAAAAAATATACAAAAATATTAACAATGGGCGAGAGGTACTGGGACTAAGGATTTGGCCGAATTCACTACACAGGGTTCATTCTATATTCTTTGACAATTTAAAACTCAATAAAATTAACATGGACTCTGATTTTGCCAAGATAGATTCTTAAAACATTGATTGTAAGTCCTAAGCATGATGTATCAAAACAACTAAGCTAAGCATACATCATCAAATTAAATAACAACCAATTAATTCAAATCATATTTCAATTTTAGATTAATGCAAAAGTCATAAAAAAGAATAAAATAAATTACCCCAATGATGAAATTTAGCCTCCTCCGTCGTCCCAGTGTTGGGTTTTAGCTCCTCATGATGAAAACACGCTCAAAATATAATTTTATAGCTCAAATGGTGTTTACAATGGAGAGAAAAGGAGAAAATGGTGTAAAACTGTAATCTGCGACGCACAAAAAGCGTCACAGAATGATTGATAAAACACAAGTGCTGCTGATGTTTAGACAGCATTGCGACCCACAACTGTGCGTCTTAGAATCTGTTGATAAACCACTGTCCTTGCGGGTCTGTTCTTCGTGTTCTTGGTGTTCTTCATCAGCAGCAGAGCAGCAGCAACAAAGTTTCATCAACTCTTGATTTCTGCTTCTCTGGACCTCCTCTCGATCCCAAACTCTCGACAACCTTCTATGCTAACCCAAGAGTTATATTTATACACCTTCGGACCAAGAATAACTTCTCATTAATCCAAAAAATCTTCCCATTACTCGGCAGTGAATGAAAATATTCCCGATATTTTTTTCTTTAATTCTCTGATTTGTTACGGATTGTTCCATGTTTTATCTCTTCTCACGCGTCATCCTTGAGCTGTAGGGATTGTTTCCAGCCAACAATATCAACCCATGCACGTCTCTTCCATCCAAGAATTCCAAGAATAGAATATTTTTCCTATTTTATAATATCTTCCCTGATTTGATTACCACCGGTTATCTAACCAATTTTGACCGAATCCAACACCCAAACCAGCTCTATCTAGGCCCTAGGAACAAACCCATTTAATTTGGGCCATTGAATCTCACTGGAACACCTTCAAATCCTCAACCCTAGTCACGGCAGTTCAAGAACAATTTTTCCCGCCAATTTTTGGTTTTTGAATTTGGGAAGAAGATGTTCTCCCCCTAAACAGAACTGGGGTGCGAATAGCAGCTGCCTTGGGGGTGACCTGGGGGTGTCCCTTAGTAATTAGGTTACCCCTTATCCAAAAGAGAGAGTCCGAATAACACTTGTCCTCCGGGGGTGCCAAAATCAACTTTTCGAGCCGAATTTTCCAAAACTGTTTATTTCCTAAAAATACATAAAAACACAATATTAGTACAAAAATAGAGTTCCAACAATACGGACATCGAGGACAAATTAGACACAAAAATGTGTCTATCAGTTGCGTGTTTCTAGTTTTGTTGTCCTTCCTTGGTGCTTTTGGAGGGTGAGACGCCGGAGGAGCATTCTTGTGTTGTTGTGCCTCATATTTTCTCTTGCTCCCTTCAGAAACATTCATGGAAGCTTCAACGTTGTACTGCTTGTTGATTAAACGCCTGTTTCTGCTGCTTCGAGCGTTCGGTTCCTCGACTTTGACAGTTTTTGTTCTTTCTAACAAAGCTGGAGAAGTAGTTGTTGATCTCTTAGCTGCTTCGTGAAGTTCTGAAAAGGTTTGAAATCAGAGATTTTCCAACAAGGCTCTATAGACTGGAATCATTCCGTTGATGCACAAGTACACCAGTTGTTGCTCAGTAACATTAGGATCATGACAATCCAAAGCTTGAATCCTGAACCTCTTCACATAATCATTTGGATTTTCAGTAGTTTTCTGAGCCATCCTTCCTAAGTCAGAAAGAGCAATCTTCTCAGAAACAAAAAATTATTTCCTGCAGAAAGCATTAATCATCTCTCCCCAATTGGCTATGCTTCATGGTGCAATGTTGTTGTACCAAGTATATGCTCGATCCGTCAGGGATTTTGAAAACTCCTTCAATTGGACAACATGGTTGTGTTCATGCTCTCCTAATGCTTCCAAGAATCGAGAAACATGTTCTCGAGCATTCCCCATTCCAGTGTAGAGTGTGAATGTTGGAGACGTGTATCCCTTTGGGAGAGGGATCCTTTGCATAGCAGCGGGATATGGAGGTTGGTGACGGTGCACGGACGGTGTATGGCCCTTTCCCCGATTCTCCATGAAACGTTCCATGTCTTCACGGGTGATGAAACCAGCAGGTTCTGTAGTTTTTCGGACTTCGTCATCGTCGTGGACTTGAATAACTTCAGGATCGGTGGTTGGAGATGTTTCCTTGTCTTTTCCCTTCTCCCGAGTTTTATCTGACATCTTGATAGGTGTCTAAAACACCTAATTTTGTATCTAGTATTTATGCTTTCTTTGCTATTGTCTTTATGAGTTATGTCTCTTATGTTTGATTTTGACATCTTGATAGGTGAAATGGAGTCATTGGAGCAAAAAAAGGAGAAATTAGCCATTTGGAGCGAAAAGGAGCACAAAGGTCAATTCACATGCGAGCTATACTTGGAGTGGGCTAAGAATATGCGCAACAAGGAAGTGAATAGGTAGTCGATTCTGTGAATGCCAAATGAGATATGGGAAGCCTTTATCCAAGTCAGTGGGGTGTCTATATCAATCTTTACTCCGACACAAAACCTAATTTCAGAGAAGATTTATTTCTCTTATCATTAGCCGTATAGCTTACATCACCTGAGATTGAAAGATGAGTGAATGGCGGCAGAGAAATTCAAAGACGAAATTGGGTATTACATCTGCAGATCGAGTTCGGAGAGAAACATGGAAGAAATTGAGTTGTGGTTGCTCAGTTGATGACAAAGATCGAGAAGAAGCTAGTTTTCAATCCAGGGTGATTGAGAACTGAGATTCAGATGATGAGTGAACTGTAAATGTCAAATTAGGAGATGGGTTTGATGTTGGAAGATGAATGGGAAGGTTTAGAAGAAAGAATTGAAGCTCGGGTTTGAGCAGAATTTGGGGATTATTGTCATGAACTGAGAAGTTGGGTTCTGGTGGATTTGGATTTAATCGAGAATTGAGATGTTAGGGTTTGAATGGAGTGAATTATTGTTGCTTATGGAATTTGAATTACAGGGTATGAAGAAGAACTGTTGGTTTGGGCTGAGCAAGATTACAGGGAAGTTGGTTTTGCTGCTACGATGGAAGAATGGCTTGAACTATGAAGTAGTGGTGGTACTGAGCTGAAACTGAAGATGGTGCTGTTTTGCATGAGCTGGGTTTGTCTTTAAGGGGGTTTTGGTAGTTTTTATGCAATGGTTGTGAACTCAAAGAAGAAGGATAAAAGCAACAGCTGGTGATGGCAGTTGCGGTTGGTGTGAGGCTGAGCTGCAAATGGTGGTCGCAAGGCAGTTGTTGCTAGTGACTGCAATTGAAGGTGATGGTTTTGGATGCATCAAGTGCAGGTGGTTGTTGAGCTGAAGGGTAGCAGGTGACAGTGGAGCTGTTTGTTGTGGATAAGTGATGCTGTTGATGGCAATGCAGCTGTAGGAAGTGAACTATTGCAGGTGCAAGTAATTCTGACAGAGATAGAACTGAAGACAATGAAAAGTGCTGCTCATTACAGGTAATGGTTTATATTCCTTGGCCTGTGTAGCTAAAATGAAGCAAATGAAAAATGAAGAATGAATGGGTTTGAATAGATGAATGCTAGGTTGTGCAAGGAAGTAAGCCTGAAACAGTCCTGAAATCGGTGGAGAAATAAACAGGACTCTGCCTGTATTTTGTTCAGGCGAGTTAACTCAGTGAGTCGATCCGACTCAGCTGACCTGGTTGGAGTTGGACCTGTGGGCTTGGCTCATGGGTTGTTTTATCAGGGTGATTTTGGAAGATAGGCGTGACTTAGAAAGGCTACAAATAGAGAATTCTCTCGATAGATAGAGCTGAATCTCTACTTCTACTTTTTGTTCTAGGATTTAGAAGCATGATAGGTTTTGTCTTCCTTTTTGTTATGAACTCCATTCACATGAGTAGTTTATCTTATTATTGGTTATGGATTAATTTAATTTCACAAAGCATGCTTCTTTTATTAATAAATTAATTTTGTCTCATAATTATCGATCTTGATTCACTATATTTATCGCCATGTATGATTTGAATATTTGTTTAGTTGAGTGGCCAATTGATTGAACTCGTATTCACATGTAATGCTAGTTTAGGGTGTTTCATACGTAAAAGTGATGCATCTTGAATACAAGTAGCACAAATATGGTTATTGCTTGTAGTGATATATCCTAGTAACCATAAGTGAACTTTGACCTTTGTTAAATCGGATTAGTGCTTTTACACGTTCGATTGCTTTGATTGGCCTGATTTCATAGAACTTAGTGCATCCAGGGAATTAAACTTGATTAGTGCTTTTACACTTTAGGTTGTTCTCTTAGGTAGAATTCATATTCGCATCTTTTAATGTGTTTGTTGATGACAAGAGGAAATTAGCGGGATATTCTTGCGATCAAGGTATCCTAGGGCCTTTGATAATGAGAGATTAAATATCAATTCTAGTTATTATGACAAGAGCATGTTAGTGAATGAAAACGAATTCCTTAACCAATACTTTCATTTACTTAATTTGATTTGTTTTATTTGTTTCTTTGTGTAGTTGCAGGAAATCCTACACTACACCCTCACAAGATTTCATTAACATTCAACTCATTTTTGGATTAACAATCTTAATTTTATTGATGAATCTTTGAACAATCTTACAAGAAAAGATAAAGGAATCAAGAATAACCACTGCTCTAGATTTTCTCTCTCCTATTTACTTGCTTCTCTCTCAAAAAAGATCTCTCTCTTCCTTACAGCTGATCGTCACAAGAATGACAGCTAATCTAACCTTTATTTTCGGATTTGTCTTGCGGTACTTTCGGAAATTTGCAAATGTTCATTTTCGCAAACTTCCTTATTTTCGCAGGGTCGTCCCACTTTTCTCATGATTTGGCTGATATCGTTTATTATGTCCTTTCTGAAGTTGTTCTGCGACACTGTCGTGTTATGTTGTTAATAATTTCGCTGAGGCATTATTGCTGCGAGATTCTGATCCTTGGCCTTGCATTGTCATCACTGTTAGCTTCACCATCTCCCCTGCCCTTGGCTTAGGCCTTGGTTTACTTCCATTGTTCTTGTAGTTTCATTGTACTTTCATATTTACTTCATTGTTACATTGTGTTTACTTTTCCTCATTCCTTCACTGCCACTGTTTTACTTTCACTTGTCTTTCATTTTGTGTGATATTTTCTCCTGCTGTTGTTGCCTCCCTTTCTTTGCCTTGTGCTGCTGCTGTGCACTGCTTCTGCTGCTGCTGCTTTCTTTTCTTTGCTACTGCAGCTGTCTGCTTCCACTGCCTTGCAACCCTGCTGCTGCTGCTTTCCTTCCACTGCTGCTGCTGCTGCAACTGAGCTTGGCTCACAGCAATCCAAAAGCCCAAGCTCAGTTCTCAGTTCTCAGTTCAAGACCAAGCCCAGGTTTGAACCAAAAGTTGAAGCCCACTGTCCATTGTTTGTACAAACTGAAGCCCAGTTCATTAAGGCTCAAAGCCCAATTCAGTCAACTGTGGGCTTAATCAAAAGCCTAATTCAGATACCAAAGCCCAAGGTTTAGTTCACAACCAAAGGCCCAGAAATAGGTTCAGAACATAGTCCAAGGCCCAGAAATAGGTTCAGAACATAGTCCAAGGTCCAGATCACTTCACTTCACTAAGCCCATAGTCCAAAACAGAAGGGTACTCAAAGCCCATTGACTACTCAAAAGCCCAAAAGCAAATTAGAACCCAAAATAGCTAGAAACTCCAAACACACCCAGTCTCTGTGGATCGACCCGTACTTGCACGAGCTACAACCGACGACCGTGCACTTGCGGTATTACTGTAGGCCCGTTTTTATTACGCTTCATTTTTATACACATCTCCGGGCCCACCAAGTTTTTGGCGCCGTTGCTGGGGATAATTTTTAGGACCTTTTAGAAGCCTACCATAAGGTCCATCCCATTTTTTCGCTAACTTTCCACCATTTTCTCGCTGATATATTGGTGTCTCTCGCAGAACTAAATCTCCTGGTTGAAATTCGCGTACTTTGACACGTTTATTATATTCTCGGGCTAATCTTCGCTGATAATTCTCCATATGTTGTAAAGCTCTTTCTCTTTTTTCTTCTAACTCATCAAGTTTGTTTAAGATCAAACCCGCACTAAGATTTTTCTCGCAAGCTTCTCTCTTTGTCGTCGGAATAACAACTTCTATTGGTAACACCGCTTCAACTCCGTATGTTAAACAAAAAGGTGACATTCCAGTAGCTTCTCTCCTAGTTGTGTTATAAGCCCATACTGCATTATGTACTTGTTCGCACCATGCTCTATGATGTCCTTCTAATTTTTTCTTTAATATATCTGCAATTGTTTTGTTTGTTGCGTCTGCCTACGCATTATCTTGTGGATATAGAGGAGTAGACTTTCCACATTTTATCTTAAATGCATTAAGTAACATTTCTATGTTATGTACTTCAAACTGTTTCCCATTATCAGATACCAACTGTGTGGGATTCCGAATCTTCAAATGATATTTTCGAATATGAATGTAAAGATATCTTTGTCGCGAATATGCTGTACTGTCTTTACTTCTGTCCATTTTGTGAAATAATATGTTGCGACTATTAAGTATCTTCTTTGTCCATATCCTGGTAAAATTGGCCCCACAATATCTAAGCCCCACTTTCCAAAAGGCCATACGCTGGTTGAAGATGACAATGGTGCTCCAGGTGCATGTATTTTCTTTCCGTGCCGCTGACAATCTTCGCAACGTCTTGATATTTGTTTTGCATCTTCGTGCATGTATGGCCAGTAATAGCCTTGCATTTTTGCTCTATGTGCCAAAGATCTTCCCCCGCTGTGATTGCCAGCGTCCCCACTATGTAACATTTTTAGCACCTTTTCTCCTTCTTCTCGTGTCAAACATCTGAGTGATGGACCATTAAAGGATTTTCGGTATAGCAGCCCATCTCTTAATTCATAATTTGTTGCGCGTCTTTTTACCTTGTGTGCTTCCAATCTGTTTCTTGGTGTTTCTCCGTTCGCCAAATATGTATGAAGTTATGTTCTCCAATCTGCAATATTTTTCGTTTGTTCTTCTTCTCCACCTTCTATCATCATTACGTTCTCTTCTTCTTCTTCTTTATTGATTGATGGTGACCGAAGTGTCTGTATTTTTATACATCTCGCAGTTGGATCTGTCATCATGCTTGAGATGAAAGAAAAAGCGTCTGCGAGTCTGATATCCTTCCTTCAAATGTGCCTCCATTTTATCTTTGGGATTTTCACTGACAGTTCTTCAACGAGCTTCTTGTATTTATTGAAGGATGGTTCATTTGTAGTGTACTCTCCCTTTATTTGGCGAACAACTAGCTGCGAATCACTAGTGATCCTGGCATTTTCTAGTTTCATTTCGATTGCGAACTTTAAGGCATGTACCACAGCTTCATATTCCGTTTCGTTATTAGTGGATGCGAATTCCAATCTGAATGAAAAAGCCATCTTCGCTCCTTCTGGCGAAATTAAAACAATTCCAACTCCATTGCCTTCCCCATTTGATGATCCATCTACCAATATCTCCCATCTATTTGGTTCTGTTAATAAGTCTTTTGGATCTCCATGTTCTTCTTCTATATCCATCATCTCCTCCACCGCTTCATCATCTTCTAAAGGAAATTCTGCTAAGAAATCTGCGACAACTTGTGATTTTGGTGAAGATAATATTTCATACTTGATTTCGAAATGTCCTACTTGTGCATTCCATCTCTCCACCCTACCTGATCTTTTTGAATTCTTCATCACTGATTCAATTGGTACTTTTGTTAGCACCCTTATTTGTGTGCTTGAAAATATATGCGAAGTTTAAATGCGGCGTATACTAATGCTAAAATTAGCTTCTCAATCTTTGAATAATTCCTCTCTGCAGCATTAAATGTTTTGCTGATGTAATAAATGGGCTTTTCCACTCCTGCGTTCGTTCGCAATAACACAGCGCTTAAAGCATGTGATGTTGTCGCAAGATAGATCAATAGTTCTTCTCCTGGTTCTGCCTTTTGTAAAAAATGTATTCATAAGGTGTTCTTTGATCCCTTGAAAAGCTTTTTCACATTCATCAGTCCATTTGAATTTCGCACCCTTCTTGAGTATATTGAAAAAATGTTTACATTTGTCTGATGATCGCGAAATGAATCTTCCTAGCGAAGCTAAAAGTCCGTTCAATTTTTGTACATCCTTTATCGTTGCTGGTGTTGGCATGTCACGAACTGCTTGTACCTTTTCTGGATCAACTTGTATTCCTTCTTTTGATACAATGTAGCCTAAAATTTTCCCGATGCAACCCCAAAAATGCATTTTTCAGGGTTCAGTTTAATGTTATGATGCCGCATCTGTTCAAAAATCTCCCTCAAATCTTGTACATGATCTTTGGCTTCTTTACTCTTCACCAACATGTCATCCACGTACACCTCTAATGTTTTGTGTATGCATTTCGCGAACACCTTCTCTACCATTCTTTGATATGTTGCTCCTGCATTTCGCAAACCAAACGACATTTTTGTATAACAATATAAACCTCTTGGAGCGAAAAAAGCAGTATGCTCTTGATCTTCTTCAGCGAGAGGGATTTGGTTATAATCTTTGTACCCATCTAAAGAAGACACTCTATCATTTCCCGCTGCTGATTCAACCATTTGAGGAATATCCGGCAATGAAAAACTATCTTTAGGGCAAGCCTTGTTTAAATCAGTGAAATATATGCAAATTCTTATCCCTTTATTTTTCTTTGGAGCAACAACCATGTTTGCTATCCACTCTGGGTATTTAACTTCTTTTATAATTCCCGCCTCAAGCATTTTCTGTAATTCTTCTTCTATTTGAGGATGATAGGTCGTTGCGATTTTTCTTATTCTCGGTTTAAATGGTCTCACATTCTTGTTAATCTCCAACTTATGACATGCAATTGACGGATCTATTCCAGGTATCTCATTCATGCTCCCCGCGAAAATATCTTTATATTCCCGCAAAAGATTAACAGTTCTTTCTTTCTCTTCTGCATCCATCTTGGTTCCAATCCTTAGTATTAGGGTTATTCTATAGTCCCAACATTTACTTCTTTTGTTGAATCTGCCGCAGTGTAACCGGCCTTGGGTTCTCCCATTGGTGTTGGCTCTTTTATCATCTTCGCAGGTGCATCTCCTTCCTCCAAAATTTCGCTGGGTATTCCTTTACCTTCTTTTGCTCTTATCATGTATACTCTAAATTCTTCCTCTTTCTTTGCCTCCTTTGCTATTTTTCTGCGAAATTGTCGCTTTTTTGCTCGTCCTTCATAATGCTTTACTTCAATTTGATAACATAATTTCTCATTGCCAATATCTCCTCTAATTTCACCTACTCCATTTGGCATGGGGAACCTGATGCAACGTTGATGCAACGTTGATGCTACAACTTTAATTGTGTGTATCCATGGCCTCCCCAACAACATGTTATATGGTGATTCCATATCCACTACACATAGTGTCATTTGTGTTTCGATCTCTCCTAATGGAATTCGCACCACTATTTATCCTTTAGGTTTTGTTGTGGATTTTCCAAAGCTATGAACAAGATAAGTTGAACAAGACATTTCTTTATCTTTGAATCCCATTCCTTTGAACGCATGATAGAATATTATATCCACTGAACTTCCTGTATTAACTAAAGTTCTGTTCAATATCCATTCTTTCATGGATTTTGTTGTTGTCTCCTTCTCTTTTCGTGTAATAGGTACTGTAATAACCAATGGAAATGTGTGGCTCAAATTTTCTTTTGGTATTTCTGCTGCCATGAATGTGATTTTTTGCTTTTCCCAATCTTTCAAGGGTGATGTTTTTTCTACCGCCATAACCTTTCTTCCTTCAAAATCTCATTTATGTATCCTTCCTTTGATGTTTTCATGGAATTCATTAACCATTGTTTTTCTTATCATATTACACTCCAATCTTTTGTCATCTTCATTGACTCTAATCATTTTTCTTTTAACCGGTTCACTGATTTGTTTAATCACTTTCTTGATTTGAACAATCTCAACAACAATCTTCAATTTTCAATCTTTTGTTCCCTGTTTCTAGTGCCATTATGTAGTTGCAAGAAATCCTACACTACACCCCTCACAAGATTTCATTAACATTCAACTCATTTTTGGATTAACAATCTTAATTTTATTGATGAATCTTTGAACAATCTTACAAGAAAAGATAAAGGAATAAAGAATAACCACTGATCTGGATTTTCTCTCTCCTATTTACTTGCTTCTCTCTCAAAAAAGATCTCTCTCTTCCTTACAGCTGATCGGCTCTTTATGTAGTTTTACATAGTGGATGACAGCTAACCTAACCTTTATTTTCGGATTTTTCTTGCGGTACTTTCACAAATTTTCAAATGTTCATTTTCGCAAACTTCCTTATTTTCGCAGGATCATCACACTTTTCTCATGATTTGGCTGATGTCGTTTATTATGTCGTTTCTGAAGTTGTTCTGCGACACTGTCGTGTTATGTTGTTAATAATTTTGTTGAGGCATTATTGCTGCGAGATTCTGATCCTACAGTTTGTTTTTATATTTATCTAGTTTACATAAAATCAGAAAAATCCCCCCATTTTTATTATAGGAAACCGAAACAAGTTGACAACCAAGACCTCTCTGTGGGAACGATCCTTTCTTACCCTTGCTATATTATATATTTTGAGTAGTGCCAAAGTGTAATTTATTTTTGACACATACGACAACGATTACATCTTGTCAGTGAAAGTTTTGAGGTAGTTACACAGCTCTTTCTGAGTGGCAGCCATGTCAGTCTGATTCTTGGCAAGAGTTTCCTACACCTTCATGAGATCGCTTATGATAGGCGTATTTTCTCTGACTTCCTCGGGATGTCGGACGAAAAGAGGATTATTTCCAGCGTTGGGTTGAGGGGAAGTAACGTCACCACCATTGTTGGAAGCAGTAATGGTTTCTGGAATACCATCATTATTATTGTTGCTAGTGCTAGAGTCGTTTGCATTTGTAACTAACCCAGACCTAAGACCAACCATTTTGTGAACTTTGAAATTGCAACCGAGAGATTAATCTCCCACTGTGGTCGCCAATCTGTGGATGGGGAAAAACGTTTTTGCGGTTTTTTTAGGAAAGTGAAGAATCGAGCGTGTGGACAAGACTCCTCAACCGAGCAAACTGCTGAACCTCACACAGATGCACTGCAAAGGGAGTGGTTAGATTCGTGAGATCAATCTGTAGGACTCCGGCCTAAACCAAGACAATGGCCGTTCCAGAGTCAATTCGGTCACAAAGAGGGAGATGGGTTGATCTATAGGAGGGAAGATGAGAATTGTGTGGGATCAATGATGATCAAGGATTGTGGATGTGTTGAAGTTTTCTGCAAATTTGATGAACTGCTGAAGTTGAGTTCTGTGAATAAGTTTTTATCGAGTTGTTGACGAATGAATGATCATTTTCTGTTGTCCTCGATTTGGACCTATTTATATTGCAAGAATGATGAACACCCAGATCCCTATAAGTGTGACGGTTTCTTGAGTGAAAGAGTGGGAAAATGGAAGATCGTGGTGAAACCAGTTCCAGGTCGTGCGGAGACTTGGTTAACCGTCCACCCACTACTTTGGTAACTCCTTCAACGGTTGAACGACTTACTCACATTCTCATCGTGGATGAAACCACGTGCCGTAGGCCGCCAGACCAAAACCCTAATTGATATCCCCCATGTGACGTGATTGATGTCTCACGAATCGTGGAGTCTGCATGATAGACGTATATTTGATTAGTCACGTTGACTGATTAGACAATGAGTCTAGGGTTTGTTTAATTGAGCATGGATGACGAATTGCTCAGTAGAACATTCGATTAACTGAATTACTGGATATTGATGGTTGTATCAATTTGAGCAATTGAGCAAGTATTGCGAATTACTGAATATTGATAGTTGGGCCATTGAGCAAGTATTGCTCAATTTAATGAATTACTGAATATTGATAGTTGGATCAATATTCGAGCAATTGAGCAAGTATGGCTCGATTCGACGAATTACTGATATTGATAGTTGGATCAATATTCGAGCAATTTGAGCAAGTATTGCTCGATTCGACGAATTACTGAATATTGATAGTTGGATCAATATTCGAGCAATTTGAACAAGTATTGCTCGACTCGATGAATTACTGATAAATTACTGAATATTGGTAGTGAATCAATATTCGAGCAACTGAGCAAGTATTGCTCAATTCGACGAATTAGTTATTTATTGGTGATGTGACCCAATAAAATATTAATTAAAATATTGGTAGATTACCGAATATTATATAATTAATTCGCGTGTTGCTTGGTGGATCAACATAAATTTATTTAGTGTTTGAACTTGCTCATAATAATGATTTTTTGAGCGTTTGTTCGAAAACCCTAATTTTTGATCAATTGCTCGTTAGTCGAAGAATTGATGAAAATAGGTCATGAGCTAAGGAAGGAACGACCACATGGTACTATGGACGTCCATATGATTCCCAAATGCTCGAGTGAGTGTACACCAGGGTCCTGAGTTGGCCAGTTGGTGAAGGAATAACGATTAAATGCTGGTTTCATCATTTATTGAAATAGTGCTGGATTGAGCATTAGGTGATAAAAGCTAATTATAGAAAAGTGATGGACCGACCAAGGTGGAATGAGACCGGACCTTGGTGGTCGTGGGACCACTGATAGGTGTTTGCACAAACTTTGAGTTGGTTATGAAGAGTTTTGGACCCAATATGAGCGATTGCGCAAATTAGGTCAAAAGTGTGAAAACGTGTGGGAACGGCTTTGTGCAAGCCCTAGGGATGATCTTGGTCAGTCAAGAAGGCATGCACGTGTTACCATGATGTCCGAGTTTCCGTACTGAGAGTTTCAGTATTTTCTGATGTGCGTTTGAGCAATATTTTGATTTTCAGAAGAGTTCGATCTTTGACTGAAATCCTCGATTTTTTGCTCGAATGAGCAAGTATGCTCGTTTGATCACTATTTTGTGAATATTAAAATAATAATATTTTAATATCTTTTCATGAGTGACCTAGTCGGTCGTGTGACCATGTTGACTTTTGGTTTTTTCATGGTTTGCGCAAAATTTGATAAAATATGGAGAAACCATGATTTTTGGTGAAACAAGGAAGTTTCACAAGATGAGAAGATAACAATTTATGAAAGATTAGGGATTGCAAGGTGTGGGACCGGCCACGGCTAGGGTATGGTCGTCCGGTTAAGTTGTGCGGTCCCCCAACACCTTTCCCTATTTTATATTATTATTTTTCATGAAACCACGATAATATGGAGAAACCATGAGAATATGGAAAAACCACGAGTTTTGATCAAACAAGGAAAGTTGTTAGAATGGAGGAGTCTTCATGAGTTCATGAAAGCAACAAAAATAAGGAAAAAATAATGGAGGAAGCATGGGACCGGCTACGGCTAAGGCACGGCCGGCTGGCCGGTGGGCCCCCCCATGGGCGTTTCTCCATTATTTTAATGTTATTATTTTCTCTCTCCTATTTTATGCAGGATTCCTCATTTTTCCGTGTTTTCGCATGCTCATTCGTGCATTTGGGTGTTCGTTCGTGCATCATTGTCGAGTACACTTGCACTATTTTATGGGGCTTACTCAGTGGTATTCCAGATGCCCGATTATTGAGTATTTATTACTAATTTATGAAATTCAGTGGAGAATGATTCATGAATCTGAGTAATAAAAGTGAATAGTTTTTCATTATCAATCCATAGGATCAGCCGTGGATTCGACCATGAATTCGGAATAATAAAATTACCCATTACCATTTCACGAGATCAGCTGTGGATTCGATCATGAAATCGGAGTAACGAGATAATATAACATAGTTCTTCTATGTAAACGGGGGTCTCACTCATGTAGTCAGGGAACAGTGAGTATCACCGACGTAAAGGGGATTCGCCCAATCGTTCTTCTATGTAAAGGGGGGTCTCTCTCATGTAGTCAGGGAACAGTGAGTATCACCGACGTCTTGAAGGCGCTATTGCTCTCAATCTTACGGAGAACCTCCCAATTACGTTATTCTACATAGAGGGCACAATGAAATGCCAGGGATCGAACGCTCAGCTAGTGGAGGCTTTTCGAAAGACATATTCATCATAGCTTCGTAAAATATGAATCATCACATGCCTGAAATCCGTGTCAGAAGCATGTAGTATCGTGATTTTACGATTTTGTCCTTTGTTGAAAATCCACCATCTACATTAAGTCCCCTGCTTAGTGGAGAACAGTCATGTTCTGCAGTACGCATTAAATGATGATTTTCAGTCGACGAGATCAGTGGTTGAACTCGGTCTACAAAGGAATTTTTAAGAACCCTCGATTTGCTCCAATGGTGTCATGTACGAGCAAATGTTCGGGTGAGGACCCTGATAATGTGATAGAGTGTGATTCCGTGAGCACGGAGAGATGAAGCATCGCTGATTTGGTCGGTCAAAAGTCCAATTTTGGTCGATTGAGGATTTATGGGCCCGAGTCCAAAAAAGGAAACCCGTGTTTTATTAGGTTTTGGAAATAAAATTAATATAAAAGGGAAGAAGACTAAAATTCTTTTATTTTTGATCGACCAAGCACCTCCCTCTCTTCACCATTCTCACGCGAGTTGCAGCAGGGAAAAAAGTTCTTTGCCGGAATTCAGTCACCGCCGATCATCGTCGTTTGCCGTCCTGTCAAGTTCCGGCCGGCGCCGACCAGGTAAGTGATAGACGCATTTATGTGTCTATTTTGTTCTCAATGTTCTGTATTGTTAGACTCGATTAAATACTTATTGTGTTATTTTATGTTTTTGTAGATGTTTTTGGAAAAATAAGCTCTTGCGGCGAAATTGGCTCGAAAAGTGGTGATTTACACCCCAGGATAGAGACTAAAAACACCCCAGAAATGTGCCAGAGGAACCCAGAAAAAAATGCTGGAAACACCCCAGAAAAATTACCGAAGGCACCCCAAAGGACATGTGTTATTCGGAATCCAGCAACGGATAAGGGGTGACCACTGGATAAGGGGTGACCTTCTTCACAAAATCAAAAAAATATTTTGGCGGGAAAATATTTCTTTTCACAGGCAGATTTTTCGATCGGATTTTGGAGGAGTTTTTGTGCGATTAAATCGCTGAAACTTCATGGGTAGTTGTGATATGTCCTAACGAAGCTAGTATGGGTGTTTGTTTCGATCAAATTTGTCTGTATAACTTGGTTTAATTCAAACAGGGAGTTGGAGGAAAAACATGAGCTTACACGAGTTGTGGTGAATCTAAACGTGTAATGCACGTGTTTGGAAGCCTTAATTAACACTTTTGAACGTGAAGAAGATTTATAAGGAATTTAATCCAACTGCAGATGCGTAAAAATCAAAATCATTGATAAAAAAAAGAAAGAAAATATTCCGAGTAAATGAAGATTATTTGGAGTTAATTGAGGAGATTCAATGTCGCAATCACGTATAAATATGTTCACAAGGTATCATAGAAGGGTTGTCGAGAGTTTGGGGGGCTGAGGAGAGCCAGAGAAGAAGAAAAAATCAAGTTACAGAGCTGCCATTTTTCTGCTGCTGCTGAAGAACGCGAAGAACATAAGACCCACATGGAGCAGTCTTATTTTGCTACAGATTCAAAGACTGTCGCTTGGCAGTCTATTTTTCTACAGTTTCAGCGACTGTCGCTCAGCTGTCCTATTTGTTTCAGTGACAGTCTTATTTGTTACTGTCGCCGGACAGTCTTATTTGCCGAGGGTCGTAGTTCTCTGGTTTGTAACAAATATAATTATTACAAACCCGGTTTTGAATTATTTCTCCCTTTTCATCATTTGTAAATACCCTTTGAGCAATAATAATGATTTTTGAGCGTGTTTCCAACATGATGAGCGGCTAATTCTCCCACAACCAAGGCAATGAGGAAGCTATTTACGCATGAATAATTGGTAACTATTTTATTTTCTCTAATATTTAATTATAATTAACTCAATCATTTTGCAGAGTTTTAAATTGTTTGCATAATTTTCCTAATCAGTTGTGATTCAATTTGATAGGTTATGCTTTGTTTAGATAATCTATGCTTAAGGGATACAATTGATGTTTGAGAATTTGCTTGATTATTAGTGAGTTACGATATAAAGGACTTAAAAGATAATTAGAGTTTTGGATTTACCATCATTAATTCATGTATAATAGTGGAATCAGTGTCTTGGTTGTTTTCTCATACCTCTCGCCCACTTTGTTAATAGTTTTGTATATAATTTTATTAAATCTTTAAATTTAATCTTCACAAGTCCGAGAGTTTGAACCTCATTACTACAACATCATTGAAAATACCATCAGTAAGCCCGAACTTTTTTTTTTAATTTGTTGTATGTTTTGGTACTTTTCATGAGTTTTTCAAAACAAAATTCCATGTGTACATGTATGCGTAGGTTTTATGAAATTTGTCGCTTTTGAAAATACGTATGCACGTTCGTTCAATAGTTTAAGAAACGAGCAAAAATTCATAATATGAAAGAGATACATATATTATTGAATAAACATGGTCTAGTTGTAGTAGAGAAAATTTTGTTTATGAGGTTTCATAAAAATCCAAATTCGTTTTCATAAATATGAACTTTCACACAAACACTTTTAGAAACATAGGTTCGTTTGTAGTAAATAATGATCCTTAGAGTTAAAGGATTTTTGAAAAGATTTGTAGTTCATGATAAAATTCATTGGTGAACTTTCAAAACTTTGTTTGGAACATGTAGATTTTTATAAAAATAGAAAAGACATTCGCTCCATAGACGAATGCTCATTTGAGCAAAAAAGTTTTTTTTTATATACAATTTACGTGAATTACTAACTCACGAATTTTTTTTAAAAAAAATTACGTGACCTGTTCACGTTTTTGTTTAAAAAGAAAAATGAAACTTTGATTGATGTAAAATCGTTGAAAGCAAACAGTATTTGGTGAGTTCGTTAACTCGTAGTGTATGTATGAGTTTGGTGATTTTATAGTGTATTACACGAAAAAAATCAGCGAATGTTCATATGGAAAGTTATATGAATCATTCATGGTTTCGTGAAAAGTCAGTGTTTGACTTTGAATTTTGCTCGTCTTTGCAGGTTTGAAGAAACGAGCAAGTTTCTATAGTTTTACAGTATTATCACTAAGCTCATGAAATCGCAAACATGTAAGAGTTGAGGATTACCATTTTTTGTAGAAGCTGATGTGAGCATCTTGATTATTCCTTCACTTTAATTCCACTGATGAAATTTATGTGTGGACGTCACAACGACTTTGTAAATCATCAGGACAACGCTTCTAAAGATGCTTCTAGGGAAGAGTCTTCCAGAGAGGATGGTTCCAAAGAGGATTCTCCTAGAGAGGATGCTTATGGAGAGGATTCTTCCAGAGAGGATGCTTCTGCTGATGTATCTTCCAGAAATGATGATTCTAGGGCTTCTAGGAAAAGGGAGGATAAAACCAAGAACATCCCAAATACTAATGATGAATTCTTCGTGTTTGAGTACAAATCCGAAAAGCGTCCTTCAGGTTCCGCATTCCGGTTGCTCATAAATCCCAGAAGCACTACTCAGAACAAGCTGGTAACTCCTCAAGTGATAATTAGGTTTTGTTTGCGTGGGAAGCATTATTTGGGTTCTCACGTAGAACTCAAACTTTCTCGGAAACCCCTGGCATATTTCTCTGGATGGGCACGTCATATGTTGGGCTATAGTCATATAAGAACTATGCTGGATTGTGCAAAAGTGACACGAGCTATTCAAGCGACTGGGGATTTAGTGATCAATCACGACATACCAGGTATGGTGGCTCTGCTTGCCCGTTGATGCATTCCTACTCACACATTCATATGCAGATGGGGAGAATTCACTGTCACCTTGGAAGATGTAGTCGCTCTGTTGCATCTTCCAATTACTGGAAACTTCCCTAAAGAGCACTCAGCAGAAGAGAATGTGATGTCTAGTGTGTTGGAAGCTAAAATGCACAAATTCAACGAGTCATCCAAAACTTGCTATGTTGAATGGTTGAGATACTGGTGGCCGAGATATGGAGTTCCTGAAGAACCTGCTGATAGTGCTCTAACCATTGTTACGTTCTTGTGCTTGTGGCTTTCCAGAGACATTCTTGAAGATAGTGGACATTTGTTGAAGCCATTTGTGATTCCCTTCGCTATAAAGATGGCTAAAGGTGAGAAACTTCCCATTTGTAGTCTATTTTTGGGTTCGCTATTTGCCAATTTAGACTCCCTAGTTGTGGACTCCAGTATCTCTGATGGTTTCATGAAAATTGAAACATATGCTAATACCATGTTTCTTCAAGCTTTAATGTGGGAGCACCTTGAGAAATATGCTCCAACTCCTCGTAGAGTCTTGTAAGGACCCAATGTTGATTCTCGTCATGCAATCTTTGAGAAAAATAGTGTTAGGATTATGCGCTGGTCTACAAAGCAACCACGGAAAAACACATGTCTTCCTAGTATTTTAGACACTGAATCTGAGTTCAACTTTCGTCCCTGGACGACAGTTCCTCCTTTCTTCTCGCAATTGATCACTTTCAATGATACTAAAGAGATCATCACTTTGAAGTATGGTACTGAGTTGAGTGAGGGAGAGAAATCTTTTATGATGAGTTGCCTTCCTGGTTACATAGTGTCAGTGATGCAAGGAGAATTCCAGGTGGAAGAATATACTATCGACAGAGCAGCTCGACAAATGGGTCTCGATCAGTGTACTCCAGGTCATCGAACGAATAAACCATCTCTTGAATATTTAAAGGCTCATTTAGATAACACACATGTGGAAGGGAATGATTACGTGTCTTCTTTTACCGACCGGGAAATTTACGTAACTCCAGGTTATGCAGCATTCTGGAATCAACTTGAACGCTTGTATAATTTTGTGATAGATGTAAAATCTCCGACACGAGTGTTTCCTTCTGCTGAAATACTCTTGGATCGCCCACGGTTGAAACCTCGTTCTAATGGTGATAAAAGGAAAACATCTCCAGAATCTTCACAGGTGAATATTTTCCTCATGTTTTTGATAATAGCATAATAATCGCAACTTTAATTGTTTCAATTAACTCATTGTAGGTTGGTCGTGTTGTGAAGCCTCGAATTCCTGTAGACTTCTCTGAATGTCAAGACAGTCCCCAGGGTGGAGAAGGCAGGAGCAGAATGAATTACAGAATGATAGCGAACAATACGCAGTCCCCAGCTGCTTCTGTGGTGAGTTGTTAGCACTTCCTTTATCGTTGCGATTTTCTCGTCCATGTAATTAGGATCCCAAAAGAATGTTGTCAATTTGTTTCAGAATTTTGCTCCATAGATTATTGACGGTCTTCATATTTCCTCCATACGAACAATTCAGGAATCCAGCATCGATGGAGAGGTTGATGTGAGTATCCTTTCATGTAAGCGATTTCGGCATTTACTTGAATGAAATAATGATGATTATTGTTGATGGATCTAGGAGGAAATTGTTGTGGAAAGCCAACATATTCATGCTATTCATTCGTCTTTGAATGGTAGTGAGAAAGAGAATCCTCAAGAATCGCGACTGAATGGAAATAATGGTGCTCCCAATGTTGATGCCGACCTTGTTAACCCTTCGAATGACTTGGAGACTCCTCAAGTAAGTATCCATTTTGTATTATCTTCATAGAAGTGTAGGATTGCTGATTTGAGGTTGATTGAATGAAAATTCGCATGAATGAATGAAGAAACTTTAGCGAAATCCGTTACCAGAAAATTCAGAACTCAGACTTTTAGCAAAAACGCCATAAAATCTTCATACGATATCAGATTTTCGTGATCTTACCGTGTATCCTTATGCCCAGGAAATTTCGAAGCTATAACAGAGAAGATTTTTGAGTTTTGAGCATGTTTAGGGCTTGAAAAAGGCGAAACAGTAAACCTCCAGGAGACTTTTAGAACTTTTTCAGATTGTATGTTGTCCATTTTTTTGGCGACATCTCCTTGCTCGTTCATCCGATTGTTATGAAATTTTTATATGTTGTAGAGAACAACATCCATACGAAGAGAATGGTATATGACCCAACCTTAGATTCCTTGCCAATTTCTCCCAGTTCATCGTTTCATACATGGAAGTGTAGAATTTCTTCAGATGTGCTTGTTTGAAAAATGTATTTCATGATTTCTACACTATTTGCCCATGTTTTGGATGCATAATAAAGAACTTAGATAGTATTAGTTCACTCACATGCTGGACATAATGATTTTCTTTGGTTCTTATGCTTGAACCCTTCTAATCTCCTATAATCTTCATATTAGGCGTCGGATATTGAAGTTGAGGAAAACGGAACCAATGTTGATGATTCGAGAAATATGGTGAACCAAAGCAATGGCCTCACCAGGTATGCACCTCCGGGTTATGCGATATCGCTTCCGAAGCCATGGAGGAAACTGAGACTCTAGTTGCTGTTGAAACCGAGCCAAGAAAAGAAGGGACTGTCCCAGAAGAAGATGTTGCAATGACAGTAGAGGATGCTCCAGTAGTTGAGAATCGTATAGTAATACACGAATATCCCGATGCAGGGATTATTTTTGAGCCTTCATTCGGTGCTTCACTCCCGTATCATGTATTTGTTGGTGGATTCAGCGTTCCCACTGGGTATGCCAGCATGTATGAGAAGTTGTGGAAGATGTATGGCCATATCGTCGTTACAAAAGATCCTGAACGTAGCTACTTCTTGACAATGCAATTAGGTAACATATTGCGTGTCGTAGATGATATTCGTACCAGGCCCAGAAGTACCGTCACTCGAGATTTACTCTTTGATTGGGAGTACAACTTGGAGAATTCTGAGAGACTTGGCTTTAACTTGAAGTGGAGTCGTCAGAAGATCAACACCATCAAGGATGCAGTAGTGAAGAATATACCTTTTACCAATGATGTTGTGGTAGAGAAAATGGCCAATATTGCTGAGTCGACTCAAAAGCTGGAGTTGGAGAAAGCGGCTTTGCAAGACTTGGAGAATGCTGAGAAGCAGAAATCGTACTTTGATGGCTTTCTTTAGTTTTATTTCCATAGTCTCTTGAACTTTGAACTTCTGAGAGGTGTGAGATTTTATTTTGGTTTTGAATTTATTGATTGGTTTTATATTTATGAGTGACTGAGGATTTTCTTCTGGATTTTGGATTTGATAGAGATTTCTTCTTAAACAATAGACTTTTGATAAATTGCTGAATTCAAATACTGGATGCAAGTATTGCAAACGTTTTGGAGGAATTAAAAATACAGGTAAAAGAAAATTCTAAGATGCAAACGGCAGATGTGTTGAGCGTTTGTCTTAGACATAAAACATTCAGTGTTGAATGTTGCATGCGTCTAAAATCTTGAGACAATTCTCATGAATCACTGGTATACTTGTCTTTCCCTTGATGTCAGCCAATTTGTAGTATCCCCCATCTACTGACTTAGCAATCATAAAAGGTCCTTCCCGGTTAGAACTCTTTGTGGAATGCAGATTGCATTTAGTTGCCTTAAGAACCAAATCTCCTTCATGAAACTTGTTAGGTTTAGTTTCTCGTGCCTTGAATATCTTCTGTTGGTTCGGAATTCCTCATACAGTAAGATTCCATGTTGGTGGACCTTTCCAATTCTGCGGCACATGTGGACACTCATGCAAGGGAGAGTATGCTGAGTATTGTTTATGGAACTGAGCCATGTCTTCAGCAATAAACCTTTCGATGGGGTGCTCAATTTGGAAAGACTCCTACCATTTAGTGTAATACTTCTGAGGCAAGGCTAATCATTCATAAAGTTTGATGATATCTAGGTTCTGAGCAGAATTGAATCGTCGGATTAGGGTAGTGTATTTGAAAGTGGGTAAAACATATGCATCAGGGGGAATAAGATTTGCCTGAGTACGGAACCTTCTGACAAATTCATGTGCGCTTTCCTCAGGTTTTTGTGTGAGTTCCATCAAGGCTTCGATTTTTCCCAGATGTTCAAATGGTGGGTTGTCCTCCACTTCTTCCTCCGAGTCAGAGCTTTCTTCAACAGAAAAATGTGCGACTGAAGATGGAGATGCTGGAGTGGCCTTTCCATCATGAATCCGTGTTCTCCTAAGAACTATGCCATATCCCGGATCCTCTTTAATTATGAAGAATTTAGTTTCTATCTAGATTGAATCATTTCTTATCTTGAGAATGATGTAACCATAAGCATCCTTGGAGATTCCTTCATGGTCTCTGACTGAGATAGGAGCATGAGTTGCTTCTTGTCGAGTGATGCCAGCAGCTTGATGTGTTTTCAAAGTTGTTGTAGATAGTGATAAAAGGGTTGTGTTAAGACTTGTGAAGGCAATGAATTTTAGAATTAATAAAAATTTAAAAACAAACAAAAATTATAACAAAATTGACTTCAAGATATGATAAAATAACCAAGACACTGATTCCACTATTACACATGAATTAATGATGGTAAATAATCCAAAACTCTAATTATCTTTTAAGTCCTTTATATTTTAATTCACTAATAATCAAGCAAATTCTCAAACATTAATTGTATCCCTTAAGCATAGATTATCTAAACAAAGCATAACCTAGGTTTAGGTTCGCGTTTGGTTTCTTTTCCTAAGGCGGGCAAGAAGAGAACGGTGATGAAATCCGAACCCTTATCTTGTATGGCCAGTCCTTGCCCTTTACTAGGAAATTAAAGCATCCGTTTTCAAGTCCTCAGCATATATGCAAACGAAGGAATACAGTAACTCGCTGACAGGGGATTCGCGAGTGTTTCGACATACTTACCTCCCGTTCCAGACGGGGGATGAACCGCTGAAGTCGACTCGGGCCAGAACTCCAATGTCGTGTACGAACCCGAGGGGCCGAGGTGATATCGTAATCACCGTCCTTCTCTGCAAACAGTTTAATATTTAATACTGCCCTTCCGTAGGGTTTAAAAATAAAAGAATGTCCAAATGTCCAAGTCCAAAGTCCAAAAGAAAAGGAAAGTCTAATAAAGATTAATAAAAAATAAATAAAAACAAAATAAAATGTCTCCCTTTTTTTCCTCTCTTTTTTTAATAAAAACAAAAAAAAAATTCTCCTTTCGCTCCTTTCGCTTTGTCTTTTACTCCAAGTCTTTAAGTATTCACCAAAGCTTTGGCAAAATTTTCTTTCGCTCCCAATTCCAAAATCTGTAAGGAAAAGACAAAAACCCAAAAACGTAAAGAAGAACAAATAAAATAAAAACGAATAAAAACCTAAAAATAAATCTAAAAACTCCAGCCTAAAGAAAAGTCTGCGTCGGCGGCGCCAAAAATTTTATGTGTTTTCAAAGTTGTTGTAGATAGTGATAAAAGGGTTGTTTTAAGACTTGTGAAGGCAATGCATTTTAGACTTAATAAAAATTTAAAAACAAACAAAACTTATTACAAAATTGACTTCAAGATATGAGAAAATAACCAAGACACTGATTCCACTATTACACATGAATTAATGATGGTAAATAATCCAAAACTCTAATTATCTTTTAAGTCCTTTATATCTTAATTCACTAATAATCAAGAAAATTCTCAAACATCAATTGTATCCCTTAAGCATAGATTATCTAAACAAAGCATAACCTATCTAATTGAATCACAACTGATTAGGAAAATTACGCAAACAATTCAAAACTCTGCAAAAGCAGTGATTGAGTGAATTATAATTAAATATTAGAGAAAATGTAATAGTTACCAAATTATTCATGCGTAAATAGCTTCCTCATTTCCTTGGTTGTGAGAGAATTAGCACATCATCATGTTGGAAACACGCTCAAAAATCATTATTATTGCTCAAAGGGTGTTTACAAATGATGAAAAGGGAGAAATAATTCAAAACCGGGTTTGTAACAATTATATTTGTTACAAACCAGAGAACTACAATTCTCGGCTGTGGGTCGTTGCCACTGTAGCATATAAGACTGTCTCGCGACTTTCGTATTCACTGTAGCATAAACGACTGCTTGTGTGGGTCAATGTTCTTCGTGTTCTTCAGCAGCAGCATGAAAATGGCAGCTCTGTAACTTGATTTTTTTCGACTTTCTGGTCATCTCTCTCTCTCCCAAACTATCCGTCCCCCTTACTGATATCCCATCACCTATTTATAACCCAGAAACAACAAAATCTCACGTAATAACTTCACATAATCCTCCATTACTCGGCAGTGAAGAAAAATATTCTCGGGAATATTTTCTTCCCTGATTTGCTTTCTCATGCGCCTGTTGTACACAGAATTGCTCCAGCACGTTTCTACCTAATACCAGTAGCAGTTATACATGCAATATCCTCACGAAATCTCCTCAACATGGCACAAAAATCCCGATTATCTTTCCCATACGTGGCTTGCCCTGTTTTCTTCTTGCGAGTTATCCATCCAAATTCGACCGAAACAAACACCCATACCAGCTTTGTTATGACATATCACGTCTACCCAATAAGTTTCAGGGATTGAATCTCAGTAAATCACGTCTAAAATTCGATCGAGAATTCTGCCAGCAACTGTGAGTATTTTCCCGCCAATTTCAATTTTCAAAAGATGAAGAAGAAGGGGTTTCCTCTTATCCAACAGCTGGGGTGCGAATATCAAAGAATATGCCCCTTAGTAATTGAGGTGCCCCTTAACCAACGGTGAGAGTCCGAATAACACGTGTCCTCCAAGGGTGCCCCGGGCAACTTTTCGAGCCGAAATTTCCAAAAATATTTATTTCCAAAAAAAATACCTACAAACACACAAAACACCATAATAAGGACGAAAACGAGTACTAACAATACGAAACATTGAGGACAAGTTAGACACATAAATGCGTCTATCAAATACCCCCAAACTTATTATTTGCTAGTCCTCGAGCAAAACTAATAAAAAATAAAACCGAGTTAATCTCGGGAGGTTTTACCAGAGGTGTACCCACAAAACCATTACTTCTAATTGATCACAAGTATCCAAAGAGCTATGAGGACATACATATTCTCAACCTATCTCCAAGTAACTAGGATGCCAGAGAAATTAAAGGTGTCAGCTCTAAAGCTGACTGAAGAAAAGGGGAGACACATCCGCAACACTGCTAGATAAAGAGATATCCGCTACACAGCTAGATAAACATTGTAAGATGCGTCCGCTGCTTTACAGCTGGATAAGATTAGGAGAGAGATAAAGATGAGAGGGACATCTTCTACACAGCTGGACTAATTACGTGTGATGAGTTAAACCAGTGCTAGAAAGATCTTGTGCTAGATTGAAAGCGGACTAACAAAGCAACCAAATGTATCTTTCTTCGACTCTCTCATAGTGCTCAGTAGAAACAACGTCTTCTTCGGTCTTCAACTGTTGATGATAAACTATCGAACCTCATAGAACCTTGACAATTAACTCTTCTCTTCTATTTCTTGCTTGACTTATAAATTTCTACTTCCCTTTGGCCTTATTGAACAAAACGTAACGATGATTTTTTTTTTTTTTTTTTTTTTTGAAAACAAAAATTACAAGATAACAATTTACATGGCCATGAGAGAAGGACTTTCAAAACTTGGATATTCGCAACTTGTGATGTCTTGGTATCATGAATTCTAACAACTTATATCATTTTCTCTTATAACTTCAACTTTGATTTTTTGAATTATTCTTTTCTATTGTTGCTTCTAAACCTAAAACGTCTTCAACTTTCTTCATAGATTTTGATGCCGCTCCGCTTGTTGATGATGATAAGTTTCTACTGAGAGAGAGTGGCAATCCAGTAACTAAGACTACATTGTGAGGTTGCTTTGTCTTTCTGGCATTTCCTGACCTACTTGCCTTTCCATCATGTATGGTTAGGTCCATCACGATTACCCTCTAAAAGGAACAAGTTCTCTCCTGAATTTCAAGGATCTCAATGTCTTTTTCTCTAATGTCTCAAAAGGTTGTTATCCCTAGCATTCCAATTTATATCTTTTCGGTGAGAAACAGTATGTAAACTTAGCTAACCGGATACCATGTGACGCTAGAAGTTTCAAAAGTGCAACTAAAAATTTCTTCCCCAACCCCAAACTTAAATCTAACATTGTCCTCAATGTTTCTAATGAAAGAGCAATACCAAAAGTAAAATAACACGAGGAGAAGTTGGAAAGATAGTACCTGGGTGAAGAAAATCAAAAACTAATATACAACACACAACTTCCTCGATGGTCAATCAAGGGTAAACAGGGTCCTCCAGAGGGACCTCCTCAACATCACATGTAGGAAAGGGCTCTAAAAAAGGTTTCAATCTTTAACCGTTAACCTTCGAAGAACTACTACCATCCGGTGTCTCAATTTCAACAGCTCCATGAGGAAAGACGGTGCGAACAATAAAAGGACCCGTCCACCGAGAACGTAACTTCCCAGGGAAAAGATGTAAACGGGTATCATACAGAAGAACTTTTTGACATGGAGAAAATGACTTCCGTAAAATATTTCTATCATGCACAAGTTTCATTTTGTTCTTATACTCCTTCGCACTATCATAAGCATCTATACGAATCTAGTCCAACTCATTGAGCTAGAGTTTCCTATGGGCTTCTGCCTTGTCAAGTGAAAAATTTAGTTGCTTAACAGCCCAATAAGCTCTATGTTCTAACGCAACAGGTAAATGACATGCCTTGCCATACACAAGCCGATAAGGAGACATTCCAATGGGGGTCTTAAACGTAGTACGGTAAGCCCATAAGGCATCAGTAAGCCTAGACGGCCAGTCTTACCGATTAGGATTAACTGTTTTCTCTAATATACGTTTTATCTCCCTATTGGAAACCTTTACCTGACCACTAGTCTGCGGATGATACGGGGTAGCTACCTTATGTGTAATACCATATTTCTTCATCAGAAGCCTAAAAGGTCCATTAAAAAAGTGCGACCCTCCATCACTAATTATAGATCGCGGTGTACCAAAACGTGTAAGTATATTATTTTTCAAGAACTCAATCACAACCCTATGGTCATTGGTTTTACATGCAACCGCCGCAATCCACTTAGAGACATAGTCTACGGCGACAAGGATGTATAGGTTACCAAAAGAATTAGGAAACGGACCCATAAAGTCAATACCCCACACATCAAAGACCTCAACAACTAAAATAAGGTTCAAGGGCATCATGTTCCTACGGGAAAGGGTTCTTAATTTCTGGCAACGCTCACAAGTCTCATGTTCCTACGGGAAATGGTTCCTAATTTCTGGCAACGCTCACAAGTAACACAGTAACTATGGGAATCTTTAAACAACGAAGGCTAATAGAATCCACACTGCAATATCTTAGCAGCAGTCTTCTTAGCACTAAAGTGACCTCCACAAGCATGATCATGACAAAAGGAAATAATACTAGACTGGTCACTCTCAGGTATACATATCCTAATAATCTGGTCTGGACAATACTTAAACAAATAAGGATCATCCCAAAAGAAGTGCTTAACCTAGGCTAAAAACTTAGAACGATCTTGTTTACCCCAATGTTGGGGAATTCGACCAGTAACAAGATAATTCACTATATTCGCATACCAAGGTGCTTGGGTAACAAAGAAAAGTTGTTCATTAGGAAAACTATCCCTTATAGGAAGGGAATCAACAACTAGCCTAGACAAGTGGTCTGCTACTACATTTTCGGCACCCTTTTTGTCTCTAATGTCTGGAGAAAACTCTTGCAACAAAAGTATCCACCTAATCAATATAGGTTTCGTATTCTTCTTAGACAAAAGATATTTCAAAGTAGCATGATCAGTATATATGACGATCTTAGAACCTAAGAGATAGGGTCTAAAATTGTTTAAGGCGAACACAATGGCTAACAGTTCCTTCTCGGTAGTGGTATAGTTCAACTGGGCATCATTCAGAGTTTTGATAGCATAGTAAATCACATGAATTAATTTGTTTTCTCTCTGACCTAGCACAACACCAATAGCATAAACTGAAGCATCACACATGATCTCAAAGGGTAAGTTCCAGTTGAGTGCCTGGACTATGGGGGCGGTAGTGAGTAAAGTCTTAAGCTTCTCAAAAGCCTCTAAACAAGCATCATCAAATACAAACTTAACATCTTTTGTAAGCAAGTTGCAAAGAGGTCTATAAATCAAGCTAAAATCCTTAATGAATCGATGATAAAAACCTGCATGCCCTAAGAATGACCTAATATCTCTTACGGTTTTTGGGACCTGTAAAGTCTTGATAAGGTCAACTTTGGCTTTATCTACCTTTATACCCTTAGAAGATACTATATGCCCTAAGACAATTCCTTATCGAACCATGAAATGACATTTCTCCCAATTAAGCACTAGATTCTTTTCCTTACACCTAGTCAACACTAATGACAAATGATGCAAGCACTCATCGAAAGACGAACCAAACACTAAAAAATCATCCATAAAGACCTCTAAAAACTTTTCTACCATATCGGAAAATATGCTCATCATGCAACGCTGAAAAGTCGCAGGGGCGTTACATAGCCCGAAAGGCATGCGTCTATACGCAAAGGTACCAAAGGGACAGTAAAAGTAGTTTTTTCTTGGTCTTCTGGGGCAATAACGATCTGATTGTAGCCTGAGTAGCCATCTAGAAAACAGTAATGACTATGTCCAGCTAATCTCTCTAGCATTTGGTCGATAAAGGGAAGGGGAAAGTGGTCCTTCCTAGTGACCTTGTTCAATTTCCTATAGTCAATACAAACACGCCAACCCGTGGTCACTCGGGTCGGGATTAACTCATTGTTATCATTCTGGACTACAGTAATACCGGATTTCTTGGGAACAACCTGAACGGGGCTGACCCACTTACTGTCTGAAATGGGGTAGATAATGCCTGCATCTAACAGCTTAAGAACCTCGGTTCGAACTACTTCTTTCATATTAGGGTTTAGTCTTCGTTGCATCTCCCTAGAAGGTTTGGTATCTTCCTCTAAATAGATCTGATGCATACAAACAGTAGGACTTATACCCTTAATGTCTGCTATGGTCCACCCTAAAGCTTCCTTGTTGTTTTGAAGGACGGTCACTAGCCTACTTTCCTGATCACTATCCAAGTCGGAAGCAACAATCACAGGTAAAGTTTCAGACGGGCCTAAAAACACATACTTCAGGGTATCTGGCAATGGTTTTAGGTCCAACTTAGGAGGCTCTTCTAACGAAGGAACTAGTAGACTTAGAAACTGGTAGTGGTTCGAACTTAGGTTTCCATCCGTTACTAGTGTCTAACAAAGGGGTTGAATCTAACAAAGCATTCACCTCATTAATCACATTATCATCATCGAAATCAATCCCAAAGTGAGCTAGGCATTTCTCTAACGGATCTTCTAACAAAGTGTTTGGTAATGACTCCTCGACTAATGTTCCTATCATGTTTACCTCTTCTATGCTCGAGTCATCTAGTTCAGAGGGTAGCTTACTAATATGAAAGACGTTCAGCTCAATAGTCATATTACCAAAAGACAAGTTCATAATACCAGTTCGACAATTAATGATCGCATTGGATGTTGCTAAAAATGGGCGACCTAAAATCACTGGTATCTGGTTCTCTGGGTCAGGGACAGGTTGGGTATCTAGGATAACAAAATCCACTGGATAAATAAACTTGTCGACCTCAATAAGAACATCCTCGATCACACCACGAGGAATTTTAACGGACCTATCAGCTAACTGAAGTGTCATCTGGGTAGGTTTCATATCACCAAGTCCTAGCTTGAGGTACACATGGTATGGAAGTAAATTCACACTTCCTAAGTCAAGCAAAGCTTTCTCAACACGGTATTTACCTATTGTGCAAGAAATGGTAGGGGACCCTGGGTCTTTATACTTAGGAGTAGTGGTATTCTGAATAATGGAACTCACGTGACTAGCTAGGAAGGCTTTCTTTTGGACACTAAGCTTACGCTTTCGTGTACACAAGTCCTTAAGAAACTTAGCATAAGCGGGAATCTGCTTAATCGCATCCAACAATGGAAGGTTGATGGTTACCTGCTTAAAAACCTCCAATATATCATTAAAGGTGGACTCCCTCTTTGTTGGAACTAGTAGTTGTGGGAATGGGGCTCTAGGAGCAAAGCCGGGCTCAATATGACCCTCATTGGTCTCTTTAGAGACTCTATCAGTCTCCTCAGTTTCTGGTTCAGAAGGGTGAACTGCAGTATGTTTACTATCAGGCATGGCAACCTTGTTGTCTATCACTCTACCACTCCTAAGGGTTTTAATAGCATTCACATGATCGGATGGTCTTTCACCTATTTCATTAATTCCTCTAGGGTTGGGTTGAGTCTGACTAGGAAACTTACCTCTTTCTCTTAAAGACTCATTTATCTGACTAACCTGGGTTTTCAACTCGGAAATAGCCTGAGAGTTAGCCTGACCTATTCTCTTATTTTCTTCTAAACCTTGAGCAACAGATTGCTGAAACTGCACAGTGTTACTAGTTAACAAAGCAAGAGACTCTTCTAAACTCATAATCTTTTTATTTGAAGGGTTCTGAAACTGTGCCGGAGCTGAAGGATTCTTAGTGTAGCCAAAACCTGGGGGAACCTGAGCATTACTAGACTGACCTTGATTCTGGCCCTTAGACCAAGAGAAATTAGGATGGTTTCTCCAACCAGGGTTGTAGGTCTCTGAGTATGGGTCAATCTTCTGACGGTTTTCAAACCTAGTGTTTTTATAGACCGCATGGGCTTGTTCTTCACTAACCTGACCTTCCCAAAACGAGTTATTGGGTTCTACTCCACAACTAGAGACTTGACAGGCTCTAATCCTCTCATCAGGTTCAAAAAGAGACCTATGTTTAGACTGATTCAATTCCAAAGCTTCTAACCTTCTTGACAAAGCAACAAACTTAGCATCTGACCCAAAGCTTGTATCTACCATATTGGTGCTACTTCTATTGACCAAGAGTCTTTTAGGAGGTTCAACACAAGACTCCCACTGTTGGGATTTTTCAGCGATAGTTCCTAAGAAGGTAAAGGCATCATCAGCACTTTTACTAGTGAACTCACTAGCACACATAGACTCGACCATGGCTTTGGTCGAATAGTCTAAACCATCATAAATAATCTCTACGAGTTTCATCTTATCAAATCCATGGTGAGGACACTGGGATAGGAGATCATTGCATTTCTATAAAAACCTATAAAGAGATTCTCCCTCTTGTTGCGTACTGGAACTAATTTTCTTCCTAGCAGCTGCACTTTTATGCTTAGGGTAGAACTTCATATAGAAAGCAGCAATAAGTTCTTTCCATGTTTCAATGGATTCAGATGGAAGGTTGTTCAGACAGGTCTTGGCTTTACCTCTCAAGGAAAATGGAAGCATCTTAAGTTTCAAAACTTCATCAGTAAGGTCTTTTATTCTAATTGTCCCACAAATTTCCTCAAAGTCCCTAATATGAAAATAAGGGTTCTTATCATCCTTTCCTAAGAATATAGGGATCAACTGAAGAATACTAGGTTTTATCTCGAAATTAGTCGTAGTGGCTGGAAATTTAATGCACGAAGTTCTGTTGGTCCTAGTGGGGAACATGTAATCTTTCAAATTTGCCATCGCTGGCACAGCTGAAGTACTAGGGGTACCTTCCTCACGAAGAGACAGATTTTCAAAACTGAAGTTTCCAAAAACGAGGCTCTCAAAAGAAGAGTCTTCGAGCTCCCCGCCTTCACATGAAGAACTACTAGGTTTATCACTAATCAAACGACCTAGAGTGTTTCTTTTCCAAGCCCTCTCTCTGGTAACCTCGGGCATACACTAGAAAAACAAAAGAAAAAGAAAAGTCCTAAATGGAAGGGAAGTTCTATGCAAACACAAACAAGGCTGACTCCACCACAGCAAACCTACTGATTTCTAGCAAACACAAAGCATGATGGCTCCACTTAGATTTTTTCTAGACCAGCTTCTAATCCTTCGAATGGGAATTCTTTACAATTTGAGCAAACCCCTCTGGAATCAATCCGAGTCAAAGTAAGTTGAATAGAGGCGAGGGAAGCTGCATAGAGCTTTGATACCCAAGGCCTCACTGCATTCCAAGGCGGCGCAGTCACGCATTCAAGTCAAAGAAACCATCATGAACTTCGAAGTATGCTCAAAAGAGTAACCAATATTTTTCGAACGACTTTCCTATTAAGCTCGTTACCCTATAAGTCTCGTTCTATTCCAAATTTTAGGTTTAGGTTCGCGTTTGGTTTTTTTTCCTAAGGCGGGCAAGAAGAGAACGGTGATGAAATCCGAACCCTTATCTTGTATGGCCAGTCCTTGCCCTTTACTAGGAAATTAAAGCATCCGTTTTCAAGTCCTCAGCATATATGCAAACGAAGGAATACAGTAACTCGCTGACAGGGGATTCGCGAGTGTTTCGACATACTTACCTCCCGTTCCAGACGGGGGATGAACCGCTGAAGTCGACTCGGGCCAGAACTCCAATGTCGTGTACGAACCCGAGGGGCCGAGGTGATATCGTAATCACTGTCCTTCTCTGCAAACAGTTTAATATTTAATACTACCCTTCCGTAGGGTTTAAAAATAAAAGAATGTCCAAATGTCCAAGTCCAAAGTCCAAAAGAAAAGGAAAGTCTAATAAAGATTAATAAAAAATAAATAAAAACAAAATAAAATGTCTCCCTTTTTTTCCTCTCTTTTTTTAATAAAAACAAAAAAAAATTCTCCTTTCGCTTTGTCTTTTACTCCAAGTCTTTAAGTATTCACCAAAGCTTTGGCAAAATTTTCTTTCGCTCCCAATTCCAAAATCTGTAAGGAAAAGACAAAAACCCAAAAACGTAAAGAAGAACAAATAAAATAAAAACGAATAAAAACCTAAAAATAGATCTAAAAACTCCAGCCTAAAGACAAGTCTGCGTCGGCGGCGCCAAAATTTTTATGTGTTTTCAAAGTTGTTGTAGATAGTGATAAAAGGGTTGTTTTAAGACTTGTGAAGGCAATGCATTTTAGACTTAATAAAAATTTAAAAACAAACAAAACTTATTACAAAATTGACTTCAAGATATAAGAAAATAACCAAGACACTGATTCCACTATTACACATGAATTAATGATGGTAAATAATCCAAAACTCTAATTATCTTTTAAGTCCTTTATATTTTAATTCACTAATAATCAAGCAAATTCTCAAACATCAATTGTATCCCTTAAGCATAGATTATCTAAACAAAGCATAACATATCTAATTGAATCACAACTGATTAGGAAAATTACGCAAACAATTCAAAACTCTGCAAAAGCAGTGATTGAGTGAATTATAATTAAATATTAGAGAAAATGTAATAGTTACCAAATTATTCATGCGTAAATAGCTTCCTCATTTCCTTGGTTGTGAGAGAATTAGCACATCATCATGTTGGAAACACGCTCAAAAATCATTATTATTGCTCAAAGGGTGTTTACAAATGATGAAAAGGGAGAAATAATTCAAAACCGGGTTTGTAACAATTATATTTGTTACAAACCAGAGAACTACAATTCTCGGCTGTGGGTCGTTGCCACTGTAGCATATAAGACTGTCTCGCGACTTTCGTATTCACTGTAGCATAAACGACTGCTTGTGTGGGTCAATGTTCTTCGTGTTCTTCAGCAGCAGCATAAAAATGGCAGCTCTGTAACTTGATTTTTTTCGACTTTCTGGTCATCTCTCTCTCTCCCAAACTATCCGTCCCCCTTACTGATATCCCATCACCTATTTATAACCCAGAAACAACAAAATCTCACGTAATAACTTCACATAATCCTCCATTACTCGGCAGTGAAGAAAAATATTCTCGGGAATATTTTCTTCCCTGATTTGCTTTCTCATGCGCCTGTTGTACACAGAATTGCTCCAGCACGTTTCTACCTAATACCAGTAGCAGTTATACATGCAATATCCTCACGAAATCTCCTCAACATGGCACAAAAATCCCGATTATCTTTCCCATACGTGGCTTGCCCTGTTTTCTTCTTGCGAGTTATCCATCCAAATTCGACCGAAACAAACACCCATACCAGCTTTGTTATGACATATCACGTCTACCCAATAAGTTTCAGGGATTGAATCTCACTAAATCACGTCTAAAATTCGATCGAGAATTCTGCCAGCAACTGTGAGTATTTTCCCGCCAATTTCAGTTTTCAAAAGATGAAGAAGAAGGGGTTTCCCCTTATCCAACAGATGGGTGTGAATAGCAAAGAAGGTGCCCCTTAGTAATTGAGGTGCCCCTTAACCAACGGTGAGAGTCCGAATAACACGTGTCCTCCAAGGGTGCCCGGGCAACTTTTCGAGCCGAAATTTCCAAAAATATTGATTTCCAAAAAAATACCTACAAACGCACAAAACACCATAATAAGGACGAAAATGAATACTAACAATACGAAACATTGAGGACGAATTAGACACATAAATGTGTTTATCACAGCTCTGTGGGTTTTCAAGGGGATGATGTTAACAGCAGTGCCAACGTCGACCAACGCTCGCTTGAATTCATTTCCGTTGAGGTGAACTGTGGTCAGAAGTCCCCAGTCGTACATCTCGTTGTCTGTTGCTGGAGGTTCATGGCTATCTTCTGAAGGTCTAATCGTCTCCCTAACACAAAGTGGTTCAATGCATCAAACATATCATCTCTTTGAGATTTCGATAAGTATAGTAACTCACAGACATGCTCAACCAGGGATTGAACCGCTTCTTTGACCGGCTGTTCAGAGAGTGTAAACGTTCTGATCGGGAGAGAACTTTTGTGCACTCCTTCAGTCCCCAGTTCCCCTGAGTCAGCCTTTTCTTTGAATATGCGCTTCAAAGTTCTGCAATCACTTGTTGGATGACTGACATACCTATGGAAATGGCAGTAGCGTGCATTTTCCATTTGTTCCTCAGTTGGTTCCTTTTTGACAGGAGGTAGTTTGATCGCACCATCTTGAATCCACACTTCTAATAGTTCGATCACTTCTTCAATGGGAAAAGGGAAGTCATGCACTTCTTAATCGTTCTGTTGATGCTGAACTGGTGGTTGCACGTTTCTAGTCTGGTTGTCCTTCCTTGGTGCTTTTGGAGGGTGAGACGTTGGTGGAGCATTCTTGTGTTGTTGTGCCTCAGCTTTTCTCTTTATCCCTTCAGCAACATTCATGGAAGCGTCAACGTTGTACTGCTTGTTGATTAAACGCCTGTTTGTGCTGCTTCGAGCGTTTGGTTCCTCGACTTTGACAGTTTTTGTTTTTTCTAACAAAGCTGGAGAAGTAGTTGTTGATATCTTGGTTGTTTCATGAAGTTCTGAAAAGGTTTGAAATTGGATATTTTCCAACAAGTCTCTATAGACTGGAATCATTCCGTTGATGCACAAGTCCACCAGTTGTTGCTCAGTAACATTAGGATCATGACAATCCAAAGCTTGAATCCTGAACCTCTTCACATAATCATTCGGATTTTCAGTAGTTTTCTGAGCCATCCTTCCTAAGTCAGAAAGAGCAAGTTGCAAGTATTGCTCAATTCGACGAATTACTGAATATTGATAGTTGGATCAATATTCGAGCAATTGAGCAAGTATTGCTCGATTCGACGAATTACTGAATATTGATAGTAGGATCAATATTCGAGCAATTTGAGCAAATATTGGTCGATTCGACGAATTACTGAATATTGATAGTTGGATCAATATTCGAGAAATTTGAGCAAGTATTTCTCGACTCGACGAATTACTGATAAATTACGGAATATTGATAGAGAATTAATATTTGAGCAACTGAGCAAGTATTGCTCAATTCGACGAATTATTTATTTATTGGTGATGTGACCCAATAAAATATTAATTAAAATATTGGTAGATTATCGAATATAATATAATTAATTCCATGTTGTTTGATGGATCAACATAAATTTATTTAGTGTTTGAAATTGCTCAGAATAATGATTTTTTGAGCGTTTGTTCGGAAATCCTAATTTTTGATCAATTGCTCGTTAGTCGACGAATTGCTGAAAATAGGTCATGAGAGAAGGAGGGACGGACCACATGGGATTATGGATGTCCATGTGATGCCCAATTGTTCGAGTGAGCGTACACCAGGCTCATGAGTTGGCCAGTTGGTGAAGGAATGACGATTAAATGTAGGTTTCATCATTTATTGAAATAGTGTTGGATTGAGCATTAGGTGATAAAAGCTAATTATAGAAAAGTGATGGACCGACCAAGGTGGCATGAGACCGGCCCTTGGTGGTCGTGGGACCGCTGATGGGCGTTTGCACAAACTATGAGTTGGTTATGAAGAGTTTTGGACCCAATATGAGCGATTGCACAAATTAGGTCAAAAGTGTGAAAACGTGTGGGACCGGCTTTGTGCAAGCCCTAGGGATGATCTTGGTCGGTCAAGAAGGCATGCACGTGTTACCATGATGTCCGAGTTTCCGTACTGAGAGTTTAAGTATTTTATGATGTGCGTTCGAGCAATATTTTGGATTTTCAAAAGAGCTCGATCTTTGACTGAAATCCTCAATTTTTTGCTCGAATGAGCAAGTATGCTCTTTTGATCACTATTTTGCGAATATTAAAATAATAATATTTTAATATATTTTCATGAGTGACCTAGTCGGTCGTGTGACCATGTTGACTTTTGGTTTTTTCATGGTTTGCACGATATTTGAGAAAATATGGAGAAACCATGATTTTTGCTGAAACAAGGAAGTTTCACAAGATGAGAAAAATAACAATTTATGAAAGATTAGGGATTGAGAGGTGTGGGACCGGCCACGGATAGGGTATGGTCGTCCGGCTAAGTTACCCGGTCCCGCAACACCTTTTCCTATTTTATATTATTATTTTTCATGAAACCACGAAAATATGGAGAAACTATGAGAACGTAAAAAACTATGAGTTTTGCTCAAACAAGGAAAGTTGTTAGAATGGAGGAGTCTTCATGAGTTCATGAAAGCAACAAAAATAAGGAAAAAATAATGGAGGAAGCATGGGACCGGCCACGGCTAAGGCACGGCCGGCAGGTGGGCCCGGCCCATGGGCGCTTCTCCGTTATTTTAATGTTATTATTTTCTCTCTCTTATTTTATGCAGGATTCCTCATTTTTCTGTGTTTTCGCATGCTCATTCGTGCATTTGGGTATTCGTTCGTGCATCATTGCCGAGTACACTTGCACTATTTTATGGGGCTTACTCAGTGGTAGTCCAGATGCCCGATTATTGAGTAATTAATACTAATTTATGAAATTCAGTGGAGAATGATTCATGAATCTGAGTAATAAAAGTGAATAGTTCTTCAATATCAATCCATAGGATCAGCCGTGGATTCGACCATAAATTCGGAATAACAAAATTACCCATTACCATTTCACGAGATCAGTCGTGGATTCGATCATGAAATCGGAGTAACGAGATAATATAACATAGTTGTTTATTGCCATCCCATGAGATCAAGCCGTGGATTCGATCATGAAATTGGAGCAAAAGATAATTGTTTATTGCCATTCCATGGGATCATGCCGTGGATTCGACCATGGAATAGGAGCAAAAATAGATCATTCTGGGAATTCAGTGGTGAATGTCACAGCAGAATTAATCTATTGCAGAAAGGATATTAGCGTCACATCCATTCTGAATGGTACATAGCCAGGGAGTCACGGGTGTTCGCTTACGACCTGAAGGCGTTATTGCTCTCAATCTTACGGAGAACCGCCTGGAACTATACACGGTCTCTCTACATAGTCAAGTAACAGTGAGTGTCACCGACATCCTGAAGGCGTTATTGCTCTCAATCTTACGGAGAACCGCCCAATCGTTCTTCTATGTAGATGGGGTCTCTCTCATGTAGTCAGGGAACAGTGAGTATCACCGACGTCCTGAAGTCGTTATTGCTCTCAATCTTACGGAGAACCGCCCAATTACGTTATTCTACATAGAGGGCACAATAAAATACCAGGGATCGAACACTCAGCTAGTGGAGGCTTTTTGAAAGACATATTCATCATGGCTTCGTAAAATATGAATCATCACATGCCTGAAAGCCGTGTCAGAAGCATGCAGTATCGTGATTTTACGGTTTTTTCCTTTGTTGAAAATCCACCATCTACAACAGTGTCATAGTATTACTACACAACATCGAAGTCCAATTGTATCACAACTTAGTGAATAATATTACAGTGATATGTATCACTGCCCCTTAGTCAATACTTCCATCTCACAATGAAAACCACTCCCCCTTACATAATGATCCGTAAACCATATGTATGTAGTATGAACTACCAAATAATTCTCCTCCTTTTTGTCAATATAAATTGGCAAAGGTACGAAAATTACGGGATCATAATGAAATTCTCAAAGAGATAATTCATGACTAAAAAAGAACATATCAACTTTGTTTCGATGATTTCACATAGTCGAAACTTAGTGTATTCATCAAGGAGTTTATGAAGATACAAGATAACTCCTACAATATTCCACAACCACACTCTCCACAAGGATTTGGAAATTAAGCACAAGTTTAATTAAGAAATCTCCCCTATAAAATATCATTCCCAAAAGAACAACAAGAACGACCTTACTTTTACAAGAAAAGGAGGATTTGTTTGGACATTAAAAAATTACATGAAACATGAATTTGTATCCATAAAACTCGAATAAATCACAAGAAGATCTTATAGATTAATTTAGTCGCAAATGCTCAACATAAGAAAACTTACGGATCCATACAATACTTTCACATAGAAGTGGATCAGGGAAAGATCAATACTGCGAAATATTCAAAAGTTGATTCTATTTTATCAATATTTGTATAAAGACATAGTAGACTTAACTTTTGACATATATGAGAGAATCATAGTTCACGGGCGTAAACACACATATCCCATAAAATATTTTTGCAATATATAAAACCAATAAAGATTAATACTGCAAAATCATCTTCCAAATATCTTAGAATTTAAATAAATAAATCTAAAACATTGCAAGATGACAAACGTTGGCAATAGCTATGCGTAATCACAATATTTTCTATTCCAAACCCTAGTTATCTTTCTTAAACACAAGAATAAATTCTCATAAGAAGTTTCCTAGACAAAAAAAGAAAGAAAAAAGAACCAACTCCCCAAAACAAACTCAAACTAGAGTCAAAGGCACTTCTGGAACCCTCAGGAGTCTTAAGACCTTTGAGCTTGTGATTGACAACATCTACTGCTTCTTCGGAGAAGATATTCTCATTTAGAAGATCTTTAACATGTGTCTTCATGAGAAAAAGGTCAGAGTTAACCTTTTTCAACTCACTTTGTAACACACCGAGACTCTTCATAGTATCAACGAGCTGCAGTTTTGCTTCCTCAAAGTATTTAAGAAAATCATGAACCACTTCAGCAGAAACCATTTCATCATGCTCTACATCTTGATGAGTATATGCATAATATCATGAGTCGTCAGAATAATCATCAGTATTTTGAGCTTTGACATCGTCAGCATCTACTAGAGTTCTTTTCTTCTTCCCTTTAGAAACGTAAACTATACATTTATCAAGAAACCCTTTCGTAAAATCACAAGTGTGAGAAAGAGATGACTTGATTTGAAATACATAACCTAGAGTGAGATAACTCAACATCAATAGGTTAGGTATATAAACGGTTCTCAGAGTGTATATTTTAAGGGTTTTTTGGAGTCGGTTAGTGACACGCAACAAAGGTACCCATACGAATATATACTTAACCCATAAGAGGAAACTTATAAACAAGAACTGTAAAGTTCTTTTCTCAAAGTAAAAAGAACACAGTAAAAATTTGTTATGTGAACATTTTCTTTCACAATTCTTAGCTCAATAAATTTTATATACTCATAAGAGGAAACTTTAGAGCACAACAGTAGCACAACCAGCCAAATTTTTTTTTTCAAAGCAAAAAATATTTTGAAGAAAATGAAACTACTTATCCAACGTTATATGTGGGCATAAGTCTAGCTAACAATCACTAAAAGTAGCTCAAAAAACATTTTTTCCCTCAAGTATACCTGATCATCAACACGTCTTACTCAGCAGGATTTTTCATGAGTAAGATTTCAAACCTTGTGATTAATTAACACAAATATGAGCATTATGCTCATCAAATGAAAATTGTTCATGGTTAATCCTCTTTTTCCTTCTAATTTTTGTAGGAAATCCTTTTTGACGTGAAAAGGTATCATAAACTTACTATCATCAAAGTATGAGACTAAGTTTGAATCCTTACCAGAAGAAGTTGGTTTGGAGGATTTTGACAGCCTGTTGATAAGATCATTGTATCCTTCAATTATCATATTTAGGTTTCCCTTCATATCTCCATTGTTGTTTTCACTTTCTGGAACCTGTCTCACATCTTGAACATCAGTCCCCACCATAGTTTGAGGAGAACCTTTCTAAAATCTCCATGACCGATTTGTGTTAACGCTACTATTACAAGTTCGAACGTTAGACTAGCAGATTGAATTGACTTTCCTTGAAAGACTCACAGGGTGAGTACTAAAACTAATTGGTTTAGACATCTGAATGTCAGTTACACCTTTGATTATTAAATCTAAGGTGTGTTGAAGTCGACTAAAATAGTTGTCATTCAACCTCAATTTTCACTTCCATTGAACTCGTCCTTTTGAATCACAAAAGAGACATACTTTCGGATCACCAGAGTGATTAGAGTGAGTAGGATTAAAAATATTGTTAGAAGATTTCTTCCTTCCATGAGATGTGGTGATTCCTTGATTAGTGGAAGTTACAAACACATCTTTAGCAATAAGAAGGTTTGCACTTTAGCTTCTAAAACTGGTTTCATCAGAGAAACATAATTACATGTAGTCACGTTTTCTAAAATCACAGTTGAGTCAGAAGCAACTGGTACAATAAACTCCACAGAACATCCTTTACATTGAATATAGAGATTACTCAACAAGCGTTCGATTTCCAAGGCATCCTCCTTGAGTTTAGCGTCGAGTAAGGTTCGGGATGAACAGACTACAACGTTTTCCTCACGAAGAATCCTTAATTGGGAATCACGATCCTTTACCATACCAATAATCATATTGACTTTGTGTTTCAGACTATTGATTTCAACTGCCTGGATTCTAACAAGTTTTAGAATCGATGCACTCTCTTGGGCTGCTTCCCTTTTTACTTCAGAGTCAGACTCGTCAATAAGATAATCAGGGTAACGCTTATCAATACTTATCTATTTCGTGGGAACAGAATGTTCATCTATATGCGAGATCGACAAGTCATTCTCTTTAATAGATTTCATAAATAAAATATTTTATTTCTGGTAATGCTTTTGTCATAGATAACACTTTTATACATATAGTCATATTGCTACAAACACATATTTATGAGGTTTTAGCGTGTTTGCCTGGTCTGATACCAATTGAAAAAGCGGGGGTATAACAACCACACCCAATAATTCATTCGGCAATCTGTATGGACTAACTCCAATATAATTCTGAGAGCACCAGTTTATAAAGCGATTTCAATCAAGAAATATACTAAAGAGTTATATCTCAATTTCTAAAATACAATATGCAGTCGAACATATAGAAATCTGCGAGCCCGATTGATATAAGAAATAACTTGGACGGTACCAAAGACCAATGTCCAAGTGCCAATAAATTACTATCCAACAATCAAGGGTGGTTTTACCAATTGATTGAACTGCGCACAACCTTTGATATTTCCAATTTATATAAATAAATATAATGAAAAGAAATAACAAAGACACCAGAGGTTTTGTTAACGAGGAAAACGCAAATGGAGAAAAACCCCGGGACCTAGTCCAGATTTAAACACCACATTGTATTAAGCCGCTACAGACACTAGCCTACTACAAGTTAACCTCGGACTAGAATGTAATTGATCCCTAACCAAGTCTCACACCGATTAAGGTACAATCACGTTCCTTATGCCTCTTGAACCACGCCGGATTCTGCCCACTTGATTCCTTTAGCTGATCTCACCCACAACTAAGAGTTGTTACGACCCAAAGTCGAAGACTTATAAACAAACCTGTCTCCCACAGATAAGTCTATTCAGATAGATAAATCTGTCCCACATAAATACTTATGAAGTTTTGTTCCGTCTTTTGATAAATCAAGGTGAATAGGAATCAATTGATAATCCGGTCTTATACTCCCGAAGAGCATCCTAGAGATATCAATCACCTCACAACAACTTAACTATATGGTAGTATAAGAATAGTTATTGTGGAATCACAAAGAATGAGACGAAGAGATTTGTGATTACTTTTTATATCTTACCTATCGGAGATAAATCTCAAGAAAGATATAATTCAAGACAATAGAACAAGTAAGATCAGAACACGCAACTACAGAGAAAATAGTTGGGTCTGGCTTCATGAATCCCAAATTAAGATAGAACTCAATATGATAAAACAAGTAAGATCAGAACACACAACTACAGAGAAAATAGTTGGGTCTGTCTTCATGAATCCCAAATGAAGTTTTCAAGTCGTTAACCTATAATGGTTTTGGGAAAACCTAGGTTAAAGGAGAATCGATTCTAGTCGCAACTAGGACACAGGAAAGTGTCGGGATTAGGTTTTCCAATTGCTAGAGTTCTCACTTATATAGTTGTTGATGGTGGTATTTAGTTCAGGGCCAAAATTGTAAAACCATGTATTTTGTATGCCTTATTTCTGCAAAGAAGTAGAGCTTCCAAGAAGCTGATGAGTGTTTATACCTCTCTGCTCACACATGAACTATGTAGTTCAATACTTATGAAAATTATTTAGAATAATATTGGTGCATGTAGCAACAATCCCAAGTATTTTATAAATTTTATTAATCTCTCACATGTATTATTTACTAAATGCATGGCTTGCTGAGTATTCTCCATATGCTATGTCCATAGCTGAACTCTTAATATTGACATGATATGACAATTAATTTTCATTAGCAGCTGAGCAACATAAGTTTCCCGAAGTGTCAGCATTAAGATTTGCATGAAAATACTCAATTAGAGACACGCTGCGCTGCTCTCTGAGATAAAAATTAGTGATTTTTTGTCAGCTCGCAAAATTCAATTTTTTCTAACCTAATTTTATAAATTGTAAAAATTAGGGTTTTTGCGGTCTGCGCAATATCTCGATCCCTATTGGTCGAAATTAACCTAGGAAAACTAGGAAATTAGTTCATCATGGAACTAGTAGGAGCAAAATCCTACCAAAAGTTGGAAAACAAGAAATAAAGGGAAACTGCGGCAAATGAAGGCAGCAACAAAAGGGGGCGCGGCCACGCCGCTTGGCCGGACGGTTTTCCCAAGCTGGCGCTGCCATGGCCGACCGGCCACACCCCATATTACTGCCTGCCGCCCCCTCTTTTCCACCGAACAATCAAATTGCTCTAAATGCGCAGCCTACACTTTTATTAAAGGTGGAAGTTGGCTGGTCGGCACGCTTAATTCCTTAAGGAATTGAATATAGGCTGCCCATGTCAGTCTTGAAACGATCACGGCCACACGATTTGGCCAGTCGATTTATCAAGCTTAGCCGCCTCCTGGCGCGACCGGACAAGCACCATGATACACACCGGCGGTCCCACTCATACTTCAGCCAATCGGAGCCTTCCCAGTTACAAGCAAAGCCTCAAACCGATTGCTCAAAGTAGGTTGTCTGCGCGGCTTAAAAAACCCTAATTTATGTTAGCGGCAACACATTACTATCGCAAAACAATCTCGGATGTCCAACTTGGCTAACCAAGTCGACCGGCCCAGATCCGATTTTAAGCATCCTATGAGGTGACATCGTAATTACTGACTGCCCCCATCCCATGAAGAAAATTTTTGATGGGGGCGTTTTTTGAAGGGGGCATGGGGGAAAAATGATATGTTGACACATGTCTTTGTTATTAATGAGTTATGTTTCCAACAATATAAAAGAAACGTATTTTTGGAGAGAAAATTTGTTTTCTTAATTGGTGTTGGTATTTTTGGAAACATGACTCATTAATAACAAAGACATGTGTCAACATATCATTTGTCCCTCATGCCCCCTTCAAAAAATGCCCCCATCAAAAAATTTCTCCATCCAATAGGAATCGATCGGCCCATCCTCAACCTACTCGAACAGTTCCTGGAAGCTTCCCAAAGATGGCTAGTCGCGCTTCCTACATAGGTCTTAAATGAATTCAACGACAGCCAATAACTGCCGCAAATCATCTCAGCCACTCAATTTGGATAACCAATTTAACCGGTCTAGATCTAATTTAGGCCGACCAATAGGATGTCAAAATGGCTACGAGCCATGATTCTCATATAAGGACCGACCACCTCACCTTTAATGTACATGGATAGCTTCTGGAAGATTCCTGAAGATGGCCGGTCATGCTCCTTTTAATACATTAAGTTCTGCGACTAATTTAAACAAGCTTTATACAACGAAGCTTCATGAGCATCGATTATTTTGAGATGCTTGCTTGAAAGTGATGCTTCAAATGTATCGATTACAAACGATGTTTTACAAATATCGATTTCACAAGTAACTTAAATTATTTGACCTAAAAGCATTATGTGTTATTTTTTGCGGCAAGTCTCATAATTTGACTTGCCACATATGACTTCCCGCCACCTAGCTTGCGCGTGATTGGTCGAAATAATTAGGTCTTGCAAGCAAGATCCACTCAGCAACTTGTTACATATTTTTCTACAAAATACTCGAGATATCAAACATGTCACAAACTGGGGGATGTTCATCAGGGTATTGGTCTGGCGGTTTACGGCGCGCGGCGTGCAAAACGCCCATGATGCGAAAGTGTCAGGAAAGGCGGACAGTTAGTGGCAGTAGAGAAGTATTTGGGGTAAAACCAACCAGTCTTTCCTTCATAATAGGGACGTGGTTTTACATGATCTCACTTCTCCATCACTCAACTACTTCCACTTCCTATGAGATCAGTGTGTGTCGATTATGACTTGTATAAATAGATTTTCAATCTATTTCAAGCAAAAAGTTTTGATTAACGCAAGTATCCTTAAAACACCAAGAACTTATAGCTTACATTCCACAAGCAAGTTCTATATTCTGATACAAGTCATAAAATAACTACACCTCACAGAATTCATCATTCTGATATCAACACCTTCTCTGCTTACCTCCCTAAGATCAACCCTTCTCCTTCATTTTGTGACCGAAGCAAGGCTGGAACGACCATTTCTTGGTTTAGGCCAGAATAGTACAGATTGATCTCTCGAATCTAAAGTACTCCCGCGCAGTACATTTGTTTAGGGTTTAGATTCATTTCTCGGCGGCACACCCAATTTACCATTTTCAGCAGAATCAGTTTTTACCCCAAAACAACTGGCGACCACAGTGGGAGGTTAATCTCTCGGTTGCAAAGTCAATTTCTCGATTTTCACTTCAATTTTCTCAATTTCAAAATAGTGCATCTTAGGTCGGGATCAGTAACAAATCTTGATGCTACTGGCGCCGACAATACTCCTAGTATCAATATTCCCACTGTTGATACCAATGTACCGCCTACCAGCACCATCAATACATCCCATGGCGTTACATCCTCTACCACCAATACTAGCAGCACCGAAAACATTCCCTCTGTTGTGACGCCTCCTATCACCAGAGTAAGAGTCTCTGCTACTCTTCTGAACATTTCTTCGAGTGTAACGCCTCCAATCACCACTAGAGATGCTACCACTCCTTCGTCAAGACGGGAGGCTGGAGGAGCCCGAGGAAACCAATCATATATTGCCATTGTTGATCTGATAGAGAGACAAAAAGTTCTTGCTAGATCTCAAACATACATGGCTACAACTCAGAAAGAAGTGCTCAATTTCCTCAAGACGCTAACAGAGCGGATACCACAAGAGTCGCGTCAACCCCAAGTGGAGCAGACAAGGAATAATTTCATGACCCCTGGTGCAAGCACTTCAACCGGGCGTGCCTTTGTAGATGAATAGGATTGCGTTGCTATTGAACGTCCATTAGAAAGGAATCAACAATCCAATTTTATCACACGTGAAGATCTGGAACAACTTCTTCGGAATCGAGGAAAGGAAAACCCGTCTACCGTTCATCAGCATCAACCTCCTTACCCTCCTGATGTGCAAAGAGTTCCTCTTCCGGGAGGATATTCCTCTCCTCAATTATCTCTTTATGAAGGTACTGGTAATGCTCGTGAACACATCTCTCGTTTTTTGGATTAACTAGGAGACCACGAATACAACCACGTTCTTTGCCTGAAATAATTCTCAAAATATCTCACGGGAAGAGCTTACACATGGTACAACAACATTGCACCAAACAACATAACCAATTGGTGTGAGATGGTTAACGCTTTTTACAAGAAATATTTCTTTGTGTCTGAGCAAATCATTCTGTCAGATTTGGGAAGAATGTTTCAGCAAAATAATGAGCATCCAAATGTTTCAGTAGAATCAGTTTTTACCCTAAAATAATAGTCTTTTAAAATCAGGGTTTGCTTTCAATCAAAGATAAGAAGCTTAGTAACAAAGCATTCAATATTTATCGTTAGATGAAAATCTAATTTAAGATTCAAGCTAAGTCTGCTTAAAACCAAAGCAATATCTCTCCACTGTTAGATGGTCTTAGCTTGTTACACACAAATGAAATATACCTTCATTTAGATATGGGTAACCGTACCTAAACGTGTATATTGAGTTGGCTTAATAATAGTTAACCGAAGTTAGCCATATGAACATTTTGTCTTAATCACATTCATCTAACACTTCTAGATCAACTATGATGATCAGTCAATCATGAAAGATAATCAAGTGAATCTAATTATGTTTCAAATAGAGTTGTTCAATTGTTCACTATTTCACAGAAATATATATGAACCAATTGAATCAAAATCGGGTTGATTCGTAAGAATCAATTCATGAACATTAAGCCACAGTTTACAAAGATTGAGTTGGATCAATAATAGTTAACCGAAGTTAGACATATGAACACTTTTGTCTTAACCACATTCATCTAACACTTCAAGATCAACTATGGTGATTAATCAATCATGAAAGATAATCAAATGAATCTAATTGTGTTTCAAATAGAGTTGGTCATTTGTTCACTATTTCACAAAAATATATATGAACCAATTGAATCAATTCATGAATAGTAAGCCACGATTTGCAAAGATTGCATTCCTTAATTCATAAATGTATTTGTTCATGAGTATGAAAAACATACTTAACCGAGTTTATAACTTTAACCACTAAGTTTGCAAACAGGTATGCAAACTATAGCTTCCGGACTTTGGTCTTGTCCAGCAGTTTGTAAACGGGTATGTATATTGTTGTCCTAGACCTTAACTCAGGTAGAACCATTCGCATACTGGTATGCAAACAAGGTTCCTGGGCCTGAATCATACCAAAACAGTTTTCATACTAGGTACGCATACTGTGTGTATCCATACAAAGGTTTTTGTTCTAAACTCCCATTTCAATCATTGAAACATCCTTAGAAGACGACAATAGCTGTATCACACAAACTATTACTCCCTCCGTCCAAGTTTACTTGCTTAATTTGGATTTTGCAAAACTTGAAAGAAATTCAAATTACTTCCACATACACCATCGATCTTTCAAATTGTTTGTTCAATATACTAGTTTTCATATCCTAGTTTTTGTTTCTTTCTTGAAAATTAGAAAATTTTAATAGGAAATATACCAATTTTTTTGTACAAATTTGTTAAAAAAAAACACAATTTAGGCAAGTAAATTTGGACGGAGGGAGTAGCTTATAAGTAATTTTCAAATAAACCGAATGATCAACACGAAACTTTCCGAGTCGACATCAAATGATTGTCTCACACAAATCATGTAAGATGTTTCAAGGAAATTTTCACATGATCATCTTTTGACTTATTATTTAGTTTCCAACAAATAAATTGTTTCCAACTAAAATCGTCAAGAATATGATGAACGTAGCTAAAGCAAAAAGCTTCCAACATATATTTCGAGAAATAGATAACCGTGTTAAACTCAACTCGAAATATCAAATGTGTATAATATAAAAGTCTATATAGCTATACGAGTTAGTCTCATTAGGAGATAGAATAGATTAGACTTCTGAGTGATAAATAAGTTTTAGTCTTCACATACCTTTTGTTGATGAAGTTCCTCCAAGCTCTCCTCAGTAGATCTTCGTCTTCAATCAATGAATGTCGTGAAGTCTAAAGCTCAACTACACATTCTATCCTAATCCGAGACATAGCTATCAGTAGGCTAGAAATCAAGACTTATAATTTTGATCAACTAAACTTGACAAACAAGCTTGAGATAGCAACGCTTGCGAGTTCGACCTAGCAATACTCTAACAAAATGGATTCATTTTCTAATCAATGTTTAGGCCGGAATTCTAGTAGTATAAATGTAGTTAAACTACAACTAGGTGACATCATTTCTAGTGATTCCAACGGAATTGGAGATGCTAGTTCAAAGATCAATTTTTTTTTCCTTTTTTCATCCGGTACAAGGAACATATCGTCTGATCCAAATAATAATTGTTACGTGTGAAATCATTTATTTTATGCCATTAGTTTTGTATTCTTAATCTTGATTATGAGTTTTCATATATTTTGATTGTTTGATGAAGCTACTGTTGCAGATACTGGAAAACGAAAACTATGATGTATTTGGGCCCATCGACTTTTATTTAGTTATATTTTACATCATGTTTAGATTTTAATTTTGCAAGGATTTGATCTACACTTTTGGTTATTTAACTTTGATTAAACTAAATCAAGATTATTGTTTTCTTGGATTTTTTAGGACCTAAGAAGAAAGGAACGAAAGGCAGCTCATGACCAAGGATTCGTAGGTGCTTATGGGATTGATGCTTAAACCTAGGATCTAAGAACTCATGTTGGTAAAATTTCTTATTATTCTTTCATATTAATAGCAGGACGACCCTGAGGTAAGGCTAGCAAAGCCTTGCTTAGGGTAGCATCCGCCAAAAACAACAAAATTTAATATTTCTGAGAGGTTTTATGTTATAAGAAAACAAAATTGGTCTAAAACATGAATAAAAATAAAATAATGGAGATATGTTTAGAAGAAGGAGCATAATATGAATAGAGAGTTGATTAAGTAGTTCATTTCTAAATATTTAATACATAAAAAGAAAATAAAAATAATTGTGTTTCCTAGATTGTTCTCTCTGTAGAACATCTTTCTTTCTAAACTTTATCACTCGAAAGAAAACACCCCTGATTTCATGGCAAGTGTAAATATATGAAATATCATTTATTGCGGTGTAAAAATCGTCATTTATGTTCTACCTAATATTTAATTCTCTATTATAAGTCTAAACTCCCGTGTACATCACAACCTACACGGGACACAGTTACGATACGACACGATTACATGGACATGTCAAATATCAAAAAAACGGGTTATGGGGACTCGTCATATATATTACCCCCACCATTATAATGAGATTTACAACAATCCCCTCAACAAAAGAGTCGTTCTTATTTGTAAAATACTTGATTAGTAATTATATAAAATTAAGAATAACGAAATAATAAAGTCTTTCATCAATAATGCTTGGATTTGACTAAAATGAGAACAAACTAGTTTCACATTTAGTTTATATTGATTTTCCAAACCAAAATAAATCATTCATGGTGTGTCAGAAAGTGTCCAATTAGTGACCTTAAAGTGTCTAATATCGATTTTTATGGGACACGTGATGTGGCGTGTCGTCAAGTGTCGTAACCATGCCGTGTCCGTTCGCGTGTCGGACACAGCTACAACATCTTTCTTGGGGTGTCCGTGCAACATAGATAACAACTCAAAGGACAACACTAAATTTTATATTCTATTTAGCACGCTTCAAAATACTTATTATTCACGGTTCGCGAGTTATAACCCCAAAGGTGTCACTATCCATCCACAAAAAGCCCTCCAAAACAAAAGTAACACAAAAACCCCAAAAAACAAAATTTTGATGAAACCTCGTAGAATTTGACGAAACCAATTTTTGGTTTCATCATAAAATTTTGATGAAACCAATTTTGAAATTTGGAATTTTTGTATCTATTTTTTAAAATTTGAGTTTTTTGTATCAATTTAGTTTAAGATGGAGTTTTAATGAATTCCAACATTTGAGGGGGGTTTTGTACCACAAGTTTGGTCACCTTGGGTTTTTATGACTAGTTTTGAATTATTCAGAAGAAACAAATTGTTACGTACCTTCTTCCTTAAAATAATTTTCTTACAGACACATTTTCGTGTCGGATTTGTCTCAATTCTATATAGTTGTTAGTGCTCAATTTTGTACTTATTATGATGTTTTTTGTGTTTTTAGGTGATAAACTTTTGCGGTAAAATTTGCTCGAAAAAGGTGTTAAAGGCACCCGAAAAATTGATAAAGGAATCTCAGGACAAGTAATAAAGGGCCCCGGATTGGATAAGGGGCACCCTTCTTATTCATTTCAAAACAAAATTTTGTTGGGTAAATTGGTTGGGAATCCGGCAGAATTAGGATTCCAGATTTGAAGGAGTTATAGTGAGATTAAATCGTCGAAATTAATTAGGTTGAATTACTCTGTTGGGCCAAACAAGGCTGCATTCTTTAATGAAAGAAAGAACTATAATTTTGGGCATACCAAAATCTTCCAAGGCATACTGAATGAAGACAAAATCAGCAAAATCAGATAACCCCTTAACCCAAATTTTTTTAATGGCAAATCTGCCCTTTACGTGTTAGTGTTAATAATCTTGATTAGTGATTAAATATCTTGTTTAGTGATTAAAATAATTTTCAGAATTATAAGAGTTGTTTAGATGAAAAATTTGAGGAAAAAAAATCAAAGTTTTGGTTTGGTTAAGAAGGAGAGAAAGAGAAGGAGAAAGTGAGAAAATTCTAATTCTTGATTCAATGGAGGATGAGGAGGGTCATCATTCATCTAAAAAACCTAGGAAAATACATATCAACTACAACAATGATCCAGAAATGGCTGATTTCTTAGATTATGAGAATGATTTTCACCCACTCAAACTCAAGTTCCAACTCAAACACAAACTCAAGATGATGATTTTTATGAGTCAAATCCTGATGATGAAGACATTGATGAGGAACCCAATGCTTCTATTACACAGGTACACTTATATCCTATACTTAATCTCACTTCTATAGCTCTCAATTATCAAAAGTTAGGTTTTTTGAATCATGGTTCGGCGAAACAGGTTGAGGTTCGGCTCACATCTATGAGCCGAATCTACCAATTGATGAACGGTTCGGCTTACTGAATCTGTTTACCGCATGCGCCGAACCTATAATTTCCAATTCCAACCCTTTTGCTAGACACTAGTTCGGCTTATATGAAAGTTTCATAGTAAGCTGAACAACATCCTGAATAGCCCGGAATAGAATCATTACTAATTCGGCTTACATATCCAAAATCGTATGTGCCGAACATAATTTTTTAATTTCTGGGTTGAAATATTGTTATTGGTTCGGCACATATGGAGAATATCGTATCAGTCGAAACCTCTTATGTTCAAGGTTTGGCACATAATATGATTATCGTCTGAGCCGAACATGAATTTGTTAATTTTTGGGTTAAAATATTGTTCGTGGTTCGGCACATATTGAGGATATCGTATAAGCCGAACCTGTAAATGTTTATACTTTGGCACATAATGTGATTATCGAATGCGCCGAACCTTATTATTATATTCCCTTTCTAGTGTTTAACCTTATGATATTCTTTGTAGATCGTGCTTGGACCCATGGAAAATCAACCTGATCCCGTAGACATAATTCACGAGGATACCAAGGATCACTAAAACATGAAATTGAGGAACATCAACCTGATCGTGCTTGAGGAACACCAATACTGGGTTACACCAATAATGATTTTTAAGGCTCGGCTTATAACTCAAATTATAAAAAAAGCCGAACCTGAAAGACAAATGATTCGGCGCGTAACTAACATTAGAGGATAAGCCGAACTCTATATATTCGGCGTATAACTGTTAAGCTATTCATTAAAACATGAAATTGAAGGTGTCCATAACCCAATCCCAGCACCATTAAAAACAAAGTTCAGCACCTAAAAGCAAAGGTGTTTGCAATACCATAAAAGTGTACTTAAAACTTAAGAAAAAGTGTACCATAAAAGTGTACCATAAAAGTGTACCGTAAAAGTGTACATAAAAGGGCATTTAACCATGACCCCTCTTCTTAGTTGCACGACCACCTCTTCTTCCACCTTGGTCTTCATCTTCCACACATCATTACCGGGTTGGACGGTAGCACCACCTTGGCTTGTACCTTCACCAACTTGTCGAGACCTCTTAGTGGTAGGCCTTTGTTCGGACTGCACGGTTGTGATCAGGAGTCTCATAAATTTTCTTCGCCCAAGAATCGGCATAACCAATCAACACATTTCCTCCATCTTCCGGAAGACCATGAGGCAAACCATCTGATCGAGGTGTAATTACGTTATCTTCATCAGGAATGTGTAAACCAGTGATCCGTCGATCATCATCGTCATTCTCTTTCTCGGGTTCTGCCACCTTCTTACCTTTCTTGTCTTTCTTGGGTTTTCCTTGGGGTTGTGTTTCTTGATGAACTTCTTGATTATCATCAACTTCTTCATCTTCAGCTATTCCTTCTTCTTGTCTTTCAATTCTTACTTGTTCAGCTTCTTCTTCTAAAATTCCTCCTCTACCTCCCGCTCCCAATTTTTTCTTACCTCCTCCTCTTGGATCGGGAGTTTTAGAAGTAGAAGGTGTTACCTCCATCTTCTTCCTCTTTGTAGCTGCATTGGTCCTGACACCAGTATGAAAGTTATAAGACTAATTCGAACAACAAAGAGATTTGGAAAGCCAAAAACTTGTAAGAAAATAAGAAGGCTCGGCTTACCCGAAATAACACATATGAGCCGAATCATGTCTTGAAATTTTTATTAGCTTACACAGAGAGTGGATCGGCTCATACCACAAAATAATTATAAGCCGATCCTATATATTCGGCTCACAACCGATACCGTCGAATAAGCCGAGTCTATGATTATGAACTCAAACATGTATTCGGTGCAACATGATATCATATAAATAAGCCGATCCTATACACTTGTAAAATTTATGAAATTTTAACAATGATATTCGGCGCAACCCTAATACTATCGAATAAGCCGAATCTAGACTTATGAATTGAAACCTTTATTCGGCGCAAAACTAATACAACCATACAAGCCGATCCTAAGCACATGCAAAAATTCTGAAATTCAAACAACAATTATTCGGCACAAAACTAATACTACCATACAAGCTGATCCTACGCACATGCAAAATTTCTTAAATTCACAAAACATATTCGGCACAAAACTAACACCATCGAATAAGCCGATCCTAAATATAAGTCTCTGTGTCACTAAGTTCGGCTCAAAACGGATTTCAGATATACGCCGAGCCGTTCATATGCACTTTCAGGGTTCAGTTTCAAGAACAGCTCGGCGCACATCTAAGATTTGTTTTGCGCCGAACCATACCCTGTAACCGCCGCAGAAACATGATTTTGACGAATTAAATCGACCAAACCAATCTAAAACATCAAATACGAGATGGGTTTGTAGAACTAACCTTCTTATTCTCATTTCCGGAGTTGGTTCTTCTTCAATCTCTTCTTCCGGTTGATTTTGTGATTGATTTTGAGTTTGTTCTTCACTCTCTAAATCTTCTTATTCTTCTTCAATGAGTTGTTGAGTCGATCGATTTGAACGAGATACTGGCTTATGACGACCCATTATATATATGAGTTTAATCGTCGACTAAATTTTCACGAATCGACGATTAAATTTCCGCGATGAAAAAAAAAGAAAGGGAAGGGTGAATGAGTTCGGCTGTGGAGAGGAAGAAGAAGAAGGTGAATGAAACTGATTTTAGGTGTAGTTGATTATAGGTTTTGTATTAGGGTTAGGGATAAATTAGTAGTAATTTAAAGGATTTAAGGGCATATAGGTAATTGAACCAACCTACAGGGTACCCCTTATAAGGTCACCCAAGTTAGGACTAGTGCTTTGTATGCCTAAGAAGATTTTGGTATGCCCAAAATCAGGGTTCATTGTTAGACACAGGTACCCATATGGTCCTAGACTCCTAGCATCTTTTGTAGAAGAGCGCATCCCTTCAGGCCCAGGAGACTTTAGTATTTTCATCTTCTTAAGAACATTCCAAATTTCTTCAGTCGAATGAATTCTAGCAATATTCTACTGATATCAATCTTCATAGGAGCTTAAAAAAAAAAAAAAAAAAAAAAAAAAGAGAATCTTTTTGTGGGAGCAGGTACAAAATATTCACATTCAGCCAATTAGAAAATGGTACGTGCTTTTAAAACCGGGGTTTAAGTAAGTGAACGCTGCTCTTCTTGCTAAATACAGATTTGGTATAGAAAAAGATCTTCATATCTTTGGTACAAAACTATTGTGGAGAAGCATGGTGCAGCTACTTCTAACTGGTTTCCGAGCCAAGTAACTTCCACAAGTGATATCTCTTGCTGGACGATTGTTGCGATACTAATCAGCTGATCAACATGCACTCTTCTATTACCATTCATTTGGATAATAAAGTATACTTTTTAGTTTGATAATAATTTTCCAATTATTATCACTTATGAAAACCATTTGACTAGGAAGAATAAGAAGGGGGAAACTAACCAGAAGACCAACAACGATTCTGAAGAGGGAAATCTTCTTGTTGTTGTTGAGTCCAGCTCTAAGCTTCATAGTTTCTCTATACATTAATTTGGGGTACTTTGAACTCCCATAATAAAATGTTAGTGTCAAAAGCTTTCTTTGAGCATCCCCTCACAAATCTTCAAAATACCCGAGAGCGGCCCTTTGATGCAAACATGCAGTGTACTGTGTACAGTTCTTCAAGAATTCCTCATTCCAGTCTACGTTGACGCTGAAGATAGAGAAAACAAAAATGGTATCGTGATAAAGGAAAACATGCATATCCCAGAAAAGTCAAATTTGCCGAAGTTTTTGTTACAAAGTAAAGCAGCACAGCCTCGGACATTCTCTGAATGTGCGAGTTAAGTCGGAAGCAACACATCAACACCACGTCAACGGTGGATTTGACCGTGGTCAAAGGAGAATGTGTCTAATAATTTGCTTATTTTCGGAATGCTAAAACTATAATAAAATCCAAGTCTTTCTACAAATTGGAAGTCGGATCCCATAAATATCACTACAAATACACACACACTTTTGAAATAGAGGGAGTACATTGGAGTTCTTACTTTGTCCGTCACGGACAACAACGTCAGTTTATCGGGATAAAAGAATACCATGTCGACGTTAAATTATGAATGGTTAGTTACATGGGTTACTCCTATAGCAGAAACGATTCCTTTACTCAATGTTGAGCTGAACGGTGAGGCCAATAATTCTTCGGATGGAACTCAACTTATAGAAGAGATTCAAGTATTAAGATCAACACAGTATTGGTATTATGGTGATAAAACTAGTAATGCCATTACGCACGTTCATCAAGTAGAGGAACCGATGATATTGGAACTGTATCCGGTTAATTTTCATGATGTACCATCAAGAAGAGATGTGTTTCACAATTGCGATTTTGTACCGCTTTTATCAAGCATCTATGAATACGTTGGAGATATGGTTATGGTTCCTTCCAACTTTGCTCCACAGAATTTTGTCGAGGACTTAGAAGCATACCTAGCGAAGATATCCAACATCCTCCCAGAACCAGTTGACATTGAAAAGTACGATTGCTTTTTATCTGTTACCATACCAATACAAGTGGTTAGAATAGTCCAAGTGTTTCATGCAAAGCCAGAAGCTGAAGTTTTTCGTGCAGATGGAGAAGAAGATAAAGATAACGTAAGAGACATGGAAACAGATTGTAATTGTTTGAAGTGTCTTTGGAGGAGAGGTGATTTTTGTAACAAGTTTGTTCGAGAGAAGATTGATTCGATACCACCAACATCCTATTCTTCGTTATTCCACTCGGTGAACAAGAAAGTATTCAATGGTGAACAGAAGGATGAATGTTCAATTTGCTTGAAAGAATTCGAGAATGGGATTAGCAACCGTGAGTTACCATGCTCTCATGCCTTCCACACGAGATGCATCGTTAATTGGTTTGCACATGTCACCAATTGTCCTCTCTGTCGATCTCGAGTTGATCCAGTTCAATGCGAATACGTTCAATTCAAAACAGATGATGTTCAATCTCAATTGTTCACTATGGAAGTCTCTGGTTCAACATGAGTTCATCCTTGCACTCAATTAATCAAGTCCCTGATTATAGATTTTTCTGTATTTTTAGTCAATTGGTTGTCTCACTAGTCACTAGTATCTTTTTCCTTCGTTTTTTTGCTTGATAACATGAAAAACAGTTCCCAACCATGCTAATGCTCCAAGTGCTGAATGCAGCTGTGAATTTGTGACAATGACCCAAGTTAAGTAAGCCTGAAATCTAATGCCTGGATATCATCTGGCTATCTTAGAACCTTAACTATTTTCAATTGCAGATGCAATAAACACTATCTCATGAAATTGTTTGCCTTAGGTGTTAACTGGCAACTTCAACAGAGCTACAAACCCTGAAGAAACAGCAACAATAGCATCAAAACCTTAAGCCTGATATCTACAAGCCCTCGAAAAACAACACCAACAACACTAAAACCTAAAGGCACAAATCTTATCATGGTCCTGACTCAATTCTACACGAATCCAACACAGAATTACCAATCAATCATGAGTGAAAAAAAAGAAAGTTTTTTTGCTAGGTGCTAGGGCTAATTACGATAAGCTAACAATGTCCAAGTCCAACAACATAAGCACAGCCGAATCATGAAAAAATGTTCTTACAGTCTCAGAAGCAAATCCTCAAACATTTTAACTACATAACTAAAATTGGTCAAAACCGACTAACCCAATAACAATTTGAAAACCCCAAACCTTAAGAATCAAAACCCACAATCAAATTCAACCATAAATCACAACCAACAATCCACATTATCACATTAAAACCCTAAAACATTGAAATACCTACACAAAGTACCATAAAAGTCTGAAATTCAAAAAACAACTTAACAAAATTACAAACAAAAAGATAGAGAAAATGAGAGAGATTACAAATCATTCGGTAGCAGCAGTTCCTTCAAGTGGAATCCCAAGTTCTTTAGGCACCAAATGTGAAGTCCTAACAGAATTTTTAGGTGGAAGAGCAACAGCTAAAAACGATTTAGTTTTACTAATAGGCCTACTCTTTTCAAGCTGAACAAAATCACCAACTTTGAATTGATTCTCAGGATCATGTGCTTGAAACTTCTTCTTAATCCTAACTCTCCTCTTGTACTTTGGATGTGGTGCTAAACGTACAACTTCAACAGCAACAGTTTTATCATTTGTTGAACAAACAACTTTCCCTTGCATAGTTCTCATTGCTCTAATCTGTAGTGGTGCAATGGATGGAGTGGTGGTTGAAATGGAGACTGTGGTGGTGGGTTTGTTGAGGATTGATGCACCCCCATTGAAGAAATTTGACCTGATTTTTAGTGATTGTAAAGGAGGGAGTTGGAGAAGTGAAGCAGACATGGTTGAATGGATGGAGAAGATGATGAGAGAAAAACACAAGGTCTCTTATCTCATCCTCTCTGGTTTCTTTATCTTTTCGGATGTGATTCTGTACTATATGATGTTTGATGACTAATGTGGCGCGTGTTTAATATACACCACGTGTATAGTGTAATAGTGGTCTTACCCTAACAATACGCACGCAGTCGGGCCTGGCCCGATGCAAAAAATGCGGGCCACATGAGTTCAAATTGTATAAGAAACTTGTCAAACCCTACGCTTACACAGTCGTTCGTTTTCTTCTCGTCTCTATCACCTTCCTAGCTGAAGAAGCGTCTTTGAAGGTTGTGTAAGTTGGAACCTCTATGGAAATGGAGTCAGAAAGAAGTGTGGAAGAAGATATATATATCGACCCAGAAGAAATTGAACATATTCGTGGTGTCCTATCAAGATTTGCTCAGGGAGATGCAAGCGATTACAAAATGAGTTGGTTGGGAAGTTGAACCAGTCTGAACATCTATCTCCATATGATATTCCTTCGCTTGTGACGAGTTTAAAGGGTTTATTTGGAGTTGTTGCGTCTATTGATATTGTTCGGCACGAGACTCTTCTGCAAGCTGTTTTCGGGATGGGTATCCGGAAATATGATCTGGATGTTATAGATGTGTTGGTAGACCTGATTATACGTTTGACTACTTACAGCGGAGAATTTGTCGACTCGTCTTTGGACATGCTTGTTAACAATTTTACGCCGCACGAGTCTTTCGTAGAAGAGCTGAATCAACCTCGTGGGGTTGAAAAGAAGGAACAAGTGCTTGATCGGGTTCATTCAGCATTGATAAAGATCACCAACTTGGTGCCTCTTGTACCTCTGAGATTATGTCCCATACTGCTTCGGCGGATGCCTGATATATTCGTTACAGAACCTGTGACGGCAGTATATGTGGAAAACATGTTAAGGCTTGAGAGTGGCCCGATTGGAGAATTTTGTGGAGGCACGATGATGCATGCAGTGGTGGAGAGCTTGTTGAATTAGCTTTGGAAGTAGGATGGGATGATATTTTTCCAAATGAATCGGCTGTTGAATTCATAAGACTCGTATCCTTAGGTCAAAGATTGACCACTCACACATGAGACATCAATTCACGTCATATGGGGGGATATCACTAGGGTTTTGGTATGGCGGCCTACAACACGTGCGATGTGAGGTACATCCACGATGAGAGTTTTGGTAAGTCGTGCTGCTGTTTAGGGAGAAAATGGAAAGTGGATGGTCGATCAACCAAGTCATCCATGCTACATGGAAGTGGTTTCAACACGATCTCCCACTTCCCCATATTTCCACATTGACTGTATCCACTTACAGGATATTGATGTGCTACGATAAATAGTCGTGCTGGAATGACCATGATTGATATTGGTTTAGGCCAGGGTCCTACAGATTAGTCTCTTGAACTCAACGTACATTTGTTTAAAGGTTGAGACGATTTGCTACTTCGAGCACCTGTTTCAGCGAGCACTTGCCTCCTCCACCACTTTTTACCGGAAACTCCCGCAGGTCGGTTTTACCCACAAACAAATTGGAGACCACAGTGGGAGATTAATCTCTCGGTGGAAAATTAAATTTCTCGAAGATGGACGGTTTCAGATCTGGTACAACTACCAATCCCAATCCTGAGGGTTCAACACCCAATTCCAACATTGCAAGATCTAGTTGTTAGAGCATAGCTCAGTCGATCTCGCATGAGTTGTTATCTCAAGCATGTTTGTCAATATTAGTGATCAAAACTATAAGTCTTGATTTCTAGCCTACATAGCTAAGTCTCGGGCTAGGATAGAAAATTGTAGTTGAGCTCAAGGACTTCATGGCGATTCATCATACAACGACAAAGATCTACTCAAGGAACCGTGGAACTTCATCAACAAAAAGGTATCTGGAGACTTGAACTTATCTATCACTCAAAAGTCTATCTCTTCTATCTCTTACTTCTTATGAGATAAAAGTCGTATGCTATTTAGACTGGATCATACACATTTGATATTTCGAGCCGAGTATATATCGCATATCTATATCACGAAATCGTGAGTTGGTAAAGTGTTTCGCTTTGATCAAGTTTATCTTCATCTAGTGACGAAAGTCATGAAAAATTTCAATCACTTTGAGAATTGCTCTGACGTGAATCGGTCTGTGAACAACGGCTACATAGAGTCCTCTGAGAATGTCTCAATGATTCAAATGAGAGTTTAGATTACATAACCATGTATTCCTTGAACCGAAGTTTTCGAACTTTGTTGATCATGAGAAATCGGAAGGATTGTGGAATTGGTTTGCCAAGTCCGCGAACCCAGTCCGCAGACTCAGTCCGAGAACTGTCGGAAGTTCTCGACCGAGAATTTCTGCTGGATTTTCCAAAACTCGTTTGTGTGCTAAGTACGCTAACTCAGTCCGCGAACCCAGTCCGTGAACTTGCGGAAGTTCTCTTTCCGAGAATTTCTGCTGAGTTTGGAAAACTCCACCGGTTATCTCAAGTCCGCGAACTTATTTGTGAGCTTAAGAGGTTATGATCTAAAGATGCGCTTTGAACATGAAACTTAAATTACTAAGGAATTCTTTATGAAAACCGTGACTATAAATTTCATGAGCCGATTCAATCGAATCATCTTTGTTTCAATTGTGTCTAGTGTAGTTACATAAGATCTCATAGCAATTGAACAACTCTTTAACTAGTTCATCTGAGTCAATTGAACTAGTTATGGTGAAGAAGAACAAGGTTAATATGAAATGCTCATATGGTTAACCTTTAGGGTTACTATGTTGAACCAACATACACGTACACGTTTGGGCATCGTTTTCACAAACCAAGTAAACGTCTACCCAAGTGTGTGTGACAAGCTAAGTTTTTGATCTAACGGTTGAGAAATATTAACTTGAATCTAAATCAAGTTTTCATCTAACGGTGAATATGCATTGTTTTGTAACTAAGGCAAAACCCTGATTTGAAGACTATATAAAGGAGACATCTAGCATTGTGCAAAACTAATCCCCACACGTCTGTGTGATACTAGTGCGCTCGCTAGATTCGATTCTCCTTTAAACTTTGGTTTTCTTCTCTAAAACCAGGTTAACGACTTAAAGACTTCATTGGGATTGTGAAGCCAGACCGATACTACTTTTATCGTAGTTGTGTGGTCTGATCTTGCATCTTCTATCGTACGAGTACAATCTTTGATTGGCTTGAGATCGTGAGAGTTCTCCGATAGGTAAGATAAAGAAGTCACAAACATCTTCGTCTCACTGTTTGTGATTCCTCGACAAACCGCCTGTGTAGTCAGGAAGGATTGTAGAGAGGTGATTGATTAATATAGGCTGTTCTTCGGAAATATAAGACTGGATTATCAATTGGTTCTTTTTCACCTTGATTTTATATCTTAAGACGGAACAAAACCTAGGGTTTATCTGTGGGAGACAGATTTTTACTTTGATAGAATTTTCTGTGTGAGACATATTTGTTTACTATCTAGTATGCGATTTTGGGTTGCAGCAACTCTTGATTGTGGGTGAGATCAGCTAAGGGAATCAAGTGCGCAGTATCCTGCTGGGATCAGAGGCATAGGAGTACAACTGTACCTTGGATCGGTGGAGACTTATTTGGGTTCAACTATAGTCCAGTCCGAACTTAGCTTGGAGTAGGCTAGTGTCTGTAGCGGCTTAATACAGTGTGTATTCAATCTGGACTAGGTCCTGGGGTTTTTCTGCATTTGCGGTTTCCTCGTTAACAAAATTTATGGTGTCTGTGTTATTTCTTTTCCGTATTATATTTTATATAATTGAAATAATACAGGTTGTGCGTTCGTGATCATCAATTGGAAATCCAACCTTTGGTTGTTGATTGATATTGATTGATCCTTGGACATTGGTCTTTGGTACCGTCCAAGTTATTCCTTGTATTTGATAAAGACTCGCTATTGATTTTAGCTTGAGTAAAAATAAAATCAAGAGAGAGATATTAACTCCTTGAGATACTTTTATATAGATTGAGTTTGACTGTCTAGTTGATTCTCTATCAAAGTATTTCGGAGTTAGTCCATACAGATTGCTAAGCGAAATATTGGGTGGTGTTGTTAGACCCCCGTTTTTTCAATTGGTATCAGAGCGGGCAAACACGTTAAAGACCTCAAAAGTATATGTTTGTGGCGATCTGACTATATGGACCGTAAAGTCTTAATTGACGCTTCACCAGATGTAACAACAACCGCAAGAAAAGGTCTGACAAACTGATGTCTTTTCAAAAAGGGTTGGATGAACAAATCCGGATTAACCGTGGTCTTGTTGCAGAAATTGCAGTTCTTAAGGATTTGATATCTGGAAATACTCCCTTTGAGAATTTGAAAAATCTCAGTTGTTCCTCTATCAAAAAATGTCATAACTCAGATAGTAATCAACAACAAGATGTTGAGAAAACTGATAGGACAAGGAACCAGTCAGACAATCTTCAAAGCATATGCTCATGTTGTGATTCATCCGATCATATACGGCAAGCATGTATGTTTTTTCAAAAGAGTCTTAACGTTGCAAGTAATCTTTGTAAGAAAGCTAAACAACTGTATGATTCTCTAAAAGCTCATACAACACTACCAGGAAACTCTAAATCGAGAAGTACTAGTAGTATGGGTGCCTTTGCTCTAAGATATACATCTCCCTTTTAATGGTTTCTTGATAGTGGATGTAGTCGACACATGACAGGAGACCTTACATGGTTTGTTTCTTCTGTTGACTATGAAGGAGGACCTGTAACGTTCGGAGATGGAAGTTGTTGCTACATCAGCAAAAAGGGAACGATCAAGCTACCCGGTGTTCCAGAAATCCATGATGTGGTATACGTTAAAGGTATGACTGCTAATCTTCTTTCTATTAGTCAAATTTGCGACAAGGGCCATCGAGTTATCTTCAATGCGAATGGATGTGACATTGTTGACAAATCTGGGAAAGTGATTTTCAAGGAACTCGTGGTAAAAACAACTGTTATCTTCTTGATACTCAGTTTAGCAACCGCTGCAATTTGACTAAGGTGGAATCTACACATCTTTGGCATGAGCGTTTTGGTCACATCAATTATCGCCTTCTAACTAAGATCATTAACAAAGAACTTGTTAGAGGCATTCCCAAAATCAATGCAAAGATTGAAGGTGTATGTGGTGCCTGTCAAAAGGGTAAGCAAAAAAGTTCACCACAAATCATCTCGAGATATCTCACTAAAGCTCCACTTGATTTAATTCATATGGATCTCTTCGGACCAATTCAACAACCCACTGTTGCCGGTAAGAAGTATGCTTTAGTTATGGTAGATGATTACACCAGATTTACTTGGGTTGCATTCCTATCCATAAGAATGAAACCCTTGGTGAATTCAAGATTATTGTTAAAAGATCCAGAACGAACAAGGTCGCAAACTAAAGAAAATTAGAAGCGATCGTGGCACTGAATTCAAAGACACCAAGGTATTTGAATTCTGTGACGAACTGGGGATCATTCAACAATACTCACCACCAATTACTCCTCAAGCTAATGGAGTTGCTGAAAGAAAGAATAGGAACATCCAGGAAATGGCCAGGGTAATGCTCCACAACAAAAACTTACCTTTAAGATTTTGGGGAGAAGCTGTCTTTACAGCATGCTACTTGATCAACCGTGTGTATTTGCGGTCTAAAACCCTTAACACTCCTTATGAGTTATGGTATAGGAAAACCCAACCTACACTATCTCAGGGTTTGGAAGTAAGTGTATATTCTGAAAGATCGAGAACAGAGGGAAATTCGACACCAAAAGTGACGAAGGTATCTTTCTTGGCTATGCGTCTGATAGTCGTGGTTTTCGAGTTTTTAATCTCAGAACACAAGTCATGATGGAATCTGCTAATGTTATCATCGACGACATTAGTAATTTTCGTCAAGATAGTTCTCCTGCTGAGTTGCCTCCAACAGAGACAATTGAGAAAGTCAAAGAAATTCCAGAATCAGTTGAAGTTATCCCAACTGTTACTGATCCTGACATTTCTAGTGACGAGGAGAAGAGCACTGATCAAGCCATTCCTGATGAACAAGAACGTGTCCTCCACGACATCTTGGGTTCAAAGGAATCATGACCCCAACATATCATTGGGGGAAGGGATTCTACAGCCAAAACAAGGGTCAACTTCAAAATATATGCAATTTTGGTTGTTATCTTTCGCAGGTGGAACCAAGGAATATTGATGAAGCTCTGAAAGATCCTTTTGGGTGAATGCGATGCATGAAGAGTTAAATCAATTTGAAAGACAAGATGTCTGGGAACGTGTACCTTGTCCTCCAAATGTCAATATTGTTGGTACCAAATGGATATTCAAGAACAAGTCTGATGAATTTGGCACAATTGTCAGAAATAAAGCTAGACTTGTCGCTCAAGGATATTCACAGATTGAAGGAATCGATTTTGACGAAACCTTTGCTCTGTGGCACGTCTTGAGTCCATTCGACTTTTATTGGCCCATGCCTGCTTTCTCAAGATTAAGTTGTTTCAGATGGACATAAAATCAGCGTTTCTGAATGGAATTTAAAAGAGGAAGTCTTGTTGCTCAACCTAAGGGATTCGAAAACCCTGATTTCCCAGATCATGTGCTGAAGCTCAAAAGGCATTATATGGATTGAAGCAAGCACCAAGAGCCTGGTTTGAGAAACTTACTACCTCTCTTATTAGAAAAGGATTTTCAAGAGGAGGAGCTGATAAAACATTGTTTACCAAATGGAGTGGGAAAGATGTTGTAATTGCTCAAATCTATGTAGATGATATCATCTATGGATCAACTTCTGAAAATTCGCAAAAGACTTTCAAGTCTCTCTTGCTAAAGAATTTGAAATGAGCAATGTTGGTGAATTAAATACTTCTTAGGATTACAGATTCAACAACATAAGGAGGGATTTACTTATCCCAGAGAAGTACGCACGTAATCTTGTGTCAAGATTTGGTCTGGATAAGTCGTCTCCTAAGCTGACCCATGCCTACTACTGGTAAATTACACAGGGATGAGAAAGGAGCAAAAGTGGATCAAAAATTATATCGATCCATTATAGGTAGCCTTTTGTATCTTACAGCTACTAGACCTGATATTTCTTCAGTGTTGGTTGTTGTGCCAGGTTTCAGGCGGATCCAAGAGAATCTCATCTTGCAGCTGCAAAAGAATCATACGATATTAAATCACACTGTTGGGTATGGTCTCTCGTACACTTTTGATACTAATACTGATCTTTCTGCTTATTCTGATGCTGATTGGGCAGGATGTGTAGAAGACAGAAAAAGTACATCAGGGGGCTTCTACTATGTAGGTCTCAATCTTGTAGCATGGCATAGCAAGAAGAAAAACTCTCAATCCCTGTCTACATGTGAAGCAGAATACATTGCTGCCGGATCATGTTGTACTCAACTCCTATGGATGAAAAATGCTTGTTGATTATGGAATTGATACTGGAATAATGAAGATCTTTTGTGATAACTCCAGTGCGATTCGAATTACTGAGAATCCTGTTGAGCACTCAAGAACAAAGCACATTGACATAAGGTACCATTTTATTCGTGATCTTTATGAAAATGGTATCATCAGTATGGAATTTGTGCCTTCCGAACAACAATTGGCTGATATTCTCACCAAACCCTTAGACACTGCAACTTTCAACACTTGCGGCAGTCTATTGGTGTTGTTTTGGTTCATTAAAACGTTTCATTGACTCTTGCCCCTATGCTTATCCTTATCTTTTGGGAAATTGAGTCTGAAACTCCAGTAGGTACTTTCCAGTTCAGTTTCTGTAGGATTGTGTTTTGTTTTTTTCTAGTATCTCTTTAGTGCTTCAAAATCCTTCTTTTTTTTCGAAATTAAGGTCGCTCTTGTTGTTCCTTCGGGAATGACATCAAATGTGGGAGAGTTCTTTTGAACTTGTGCTTAATGGTAATATCTTGCGGGGTGTGCGGTCGTGGATTTTTATAGGGGTTATCTTGTATCTTAAAACTCCTTAATGAATGCATTTAGCTTCGGCTTTATGATTGCATCTAAATTAAGTTGATATGTATTTTTCTTTTAGTCTATGAAATGTCTCTTGTGGAAATTTCATTATGATCCCGTTCCTGTACCTTTGCCAATTTTATTGACAAAAAGGGGGAGAAATATTGTAGTTCACACTACAAATACATATGGTTTTTGGATCATTGTGTAAGGGGGAGTGGTTTCCATGATCGAAATGGAGTATTGACTAAGGGGGAGTGATACATATCACCATAGTTTTATTGTTAAAGTCGTCATACAATTGGACTTTGATGTTACATAATAATACTATGACACTGTATAATAATGATCAAGAATCTCGATTTCTCTCATCGTTATAGCTACGGATCTTCAACAACGGTGATGCTAAACTTACAACCTTTGGGATCATTGGAGTACTTGGAAGGACGAAGATTTTAGGGAACGTTGAAGATAAGATTATGGAATAGAAGCCACTAAAGTTTATCTTTTTTGTATTCCATATGTATTAATAGTTTTGTCACTAAAATTGACAAAGGGGGAGATTGTTAGAGAATAGCTCGGTCGACCTCGCATGCGTTGCTATCTGAAGCATGTTTGTCAATGTTAGTGATAAAAACTATAAGTCTTGATATCTAGCCTACATAGCTAAGTCTCGGACTAGGATAAAAAAAGTGTAGTTGAGCTCAAGGACTTCATGGCGATTCATCATTCAACGACGAAGATCTACTCAAGGAACCATGGAACTTCATAAAAAAAAGGTATGTGGAGACTTGAACTTATCTATCACTCAAAAGTTTATCTCTTCTATCTCCTACTTCTTATGAGACAAAAGTCGTATGCTATATAGATTGGATCATACACATTGGATATTTCGAGCCGAGTATATCTCGCCTATCTATATCTTGAAATCGTGTGTTGGTAAAGCGTTTCACTTTGATCAAGTTTATCTTCATCTAGTGACGAAAGTCATGAAAAGTTTAAATCACTTTGAGAATTGCTCTGACGTGAATCGGTCTGTGAATAACGGCTACATAGTGTCCTCTGAGAATGTCTCAATGATTGAAATGAGAGTTTAGATTACATAACCATGTATTCCTTGAACCGAAGTTTTCGAACTTTGTTGATCAAGAGAAATCAGAAGGATTGTGGAATTGGTTTGCCAAGCCAGCGAACCCAGTCCGCAGACTCAGTCGGCGAACTGTCGGAAGTTCTCGACCGAGAATTTCTCCTGGATTTTCCAAAACTCGTTTGTGTGCTAAGTCCGCAAACCTAGTCCGCGAACTGGCGGAAGTTCTCTTTCCGAGAATTTATGCTGAGTCTGGAAAACTCCACCGGTTATCTTAAGTCCGTGAACTTGTTTGTGAGATTAAGAGGTTATGATCTAAAGATGTGCTCTGAACATGAAACTTAAATTACTAAGGAATGCTTTATGCAAACCGTGGCTATGAAGTTCATGAGCCGATTCAATCGAATCGAATCATCTTTGTTTCAATTGTGTCTTGTGTAGTTACATAAGATCTCATAGCAATTGAACAACTCTTTAACTAGTTCATTTGAGTCAATTGAACTAGTTATGGTGAAGAAGAACAAGGTTAATATGAAATGCTCATATGGTTAACCTTTTGGGTTACTATGTTGAACCAACATACACGTACACGTTTGGGCATGGCTTTTACAAACCCAGTAAACGTCTACCAAAGTGTGTATGACAAGCTAAGTTTTCGATCTAACGATTGAGAAATATTAGCTTGAATCTAAATCAGGTTTTCATCTAACGGTGAATATGGATTGTTTTGTAACTAAGGCAAAACCCTGATTTGAAGACTATATAAAGGAGACATCTAGCATTGTGCAAAACTAATCCCCACACGTCTGTATGATACTAGTGCGCTCGCTAGAGTCGATTCTCCTTTAACCTTTGGTTTTCTTCTCTAAAACCAGGTTAACGACTTAAAGACTTCATTGGGATTGTGAAGCCAGACCGATACTACTTTTATCGTAGTTGTGTGATCTAATCTTGCATCTTCTATCGTACGAGTACAATCTTTGATTGGCTTGAGATCGTGAGAGTTCTCCGATAGGCAAGATAAAGAAGTCACAAACATCTTCGTCTCACTGTTTGTGATTCCTCGACAAACCGCCTGTGTAGTCAGGAAGGATTGCAGAGAGGTGATTGATTAATCTAGGATGTTCTTCGGGAATATAAGACCGGATTATCAATTGGTTCCTGTTCACCTTAATTTTATATCTTAAGACGGAAAAAAACCTAGGGTTTATCTTTGGGAGACATATTTATCCTTTGATAGACTTTTCTGTGTGAGACAGATTTGTTTATTATATAGTCTACGATTTTGGGTTGCAGCAACTCTTGGTTGTGGGTGAGATCAGCTAAGGGAATCAAGTGCGCGGTATCCTGCTGGGATCAGAGGCGTAGGAGTACAACTGTACCTTGGATCGGTGGGAGACTTATTGGGGTTCAACTATAGTCCAGTCCGAAGTTAGCTTGGAGTAGGCTAGTGTCTGTAGCGGCTTAATACAGTGTGTATTCAATCTGGACTAGGTCCCGGGGTTTTTCTGTATTTTCGGTTTCCTCGTTAACAAAATTTATGGTGTTTGTGTTATTTCTTTTCGGCATTATATTTTATATAATTAAAATAATACAGGTTGTGCGTTCGTGATCATCAATTGGAAATCCAACCTTTGGTTGTTGATTGATATTGATTGATCCTTGGACATTGGTCTTTGGTACCGTCCAAGTTATTCCTTGTATTTGATAAAGACTCGCTATTGATTTTAGCTTGAGTAAAACTCAAATCAAGAAAGAGATATTAACTCCTTGAGATACTTTTATATAGATTGAGTCTGACCGTCTAGTTGATTCTCTAGCAAATTGTTTCGGAGTTCGTCCATACAGATTGCTAAGCGAAATATTGGGTGGTGTTGTTATACCCCCGCTTTTTCACTAGTGGTACTGCTAATACCACTGATCCTACAAGTTCCAATGGTGCCGCTAATACCACTACCCTACCGGAAATGTCACAGCAGGCGTCACTATGACTCCTACCAGTTCCTCTACTCCTAGTATCCCAATCATCACTCTTGTCAAATGATCGAATTTTATATAGTGGTAAATAAGGTTGTCGTTCACTCGGACTTGATGAGATTGTTTTTAAAAATTAATAAACTAAACTAAAAGAAAAGAAAAATATATACACAAAATACTGTCACAAGACGAAGAGAGTTACTGAGACTAGGATTTCGTCAAATTCATAACATAGGGTTCAATTTATTTATTCTCAACAATTAAACCTTAATAAATAAAATTAAAATGGGCTCTGATTATGCCAAGGTAGATTCTCAAAAGATTAGTTGTAAATTCTAAGCATGATGTATCAAAACATTTAAGCTAAGCATACCTCATCAAATTAAATGACAACCAATTAATTCAAATCATATTTCAATTAAAATTAATGCAAAAGTCTTAAAAAGAATTAAATAATTTTACCCATGTATGAAATTCGTCTTCCTCCATTGCCGTAGTGTTAGGGTTTAGCTCATCATGTTGGAAACACGCTCAAAGTATGATTTCATTGCTCAAAAGGTGCTTACAAGGATGAAAATATATGAAAACAGCGATTTGTAACACTTAAAATTGTTACAATGGACACTGTTACAGAACGATAAAAACAAATTGTCGCTGACACTGTAGTGCTGCGACCCTCTATTGTTTGTCGTTCACACTGTAGCGTGAACGACTGTCCATTGGCGTCTTATGTTCTTCGTGTTCTTCAGTTCTGCAGCAGCAGAAACTTCTCTCTGCAACTCATGATTTCTCACACTGTTGATCTCTGTTTACTCCCCAATCACTCTATAACCTCTCTATGAGTCCCTAGCCCCCTTTTTATACACAACGCATCACAATATCTCGTCATTAACTCCTGCATAATTCTCATTTACTCCCTGCCATTATACGCACATTATTTCCTTTTGTTTTCTGCATGTATCTGCTGGTGATTCTTCACGCGTTCTCTACACGTCTGCTAAAAACCCAAACACCATTCAACACGCTGGTTTCTCATTTAGTTAAAGCAAGACTCGCTATATCCACAAGCCAGTCTTCCAAATATATCGCAAATAAATCCCGAGAATCTCTGTCATTTCTCTGTGCTCGGAAATTTCTTCTTTTTGCGCAAAACTCGTCATTACCAAGCCTGTTTGGCATGACAGCTCATTGCTACACCATATTTCCGACAATTGATAGACACATTTCTGTGTCTAATTTGTCCTCAATGTCCGTATTGTTGGAACTCTATTTTTGTACTAATATTGTGTTTTTATGTATTTTTAGGAAATAAACATTTTTGGAAAATTCGGCTCGAAAAGTTGATCTTGGCACCCGGAGCAAAAGTGTTAATCGGACTCTCGCTTTTGGATAAGGGGTAACCTAATTACTAAGGGGCACCCCCAGGTCACCCCCAAGGCAGCTGCTATTCCCACCCATACTCTGGATAGGGGACTACCAGTTTCTTCCCCATTTGAAACGATTTTGGCGGGAAATTTCTAAACAGTTCTGGCAGAATTTCGATCGTTAAAATGAAGGGGTTATGGGTCGATTCAATGGCTGAAATTTGGTGTAGAAATGTGATATAGGTTAAGGAACATAGTATGGGTGACATGATCAATCAAATTTGGCTGGAATTTTTGGTATGATTCACACACCCAAAACAGAGCACGTGTACTGTAACACGAGCAAAATTGAAGTTCTTGTGTGCATGGGGGAGTTCTGCTGGCGTTGGAAGAGTGTTGAGGCGTGAATAAGTCGAATGGGAGCGTGCAAGAAGCAAGTTGACGTGAGAAAATTCTTTAAATGGCAATTATTCTCTATTTTTGGCAGCGAGGAATAATCAAATTAAAGAGAGTATATACGCATGAATGGTCGGATTTTTGGCCTCAATTCACTATAAATACACGTACAATTGAAGTGAGCCGGGGTGTCGAGAGTTTTGGGAGTCGATAGGAGGGCCAGAGAAACAGAAATCACGAGTTTTCAGAACTCTGCTGCTGCTGATGATGATGATGATGAAGAACGTGAAGAACACGAAGAACGGACCTGCCAGAGCAGTCGTTCTTCAACTATAACAGCGACAGCGGAACGTGGGTCATAGTTTTCCAACGACTACAGCACTTAAGAGATATCGTTCTTTGTAACGGGTTATGCAACGATTATAAACGTTGCAAACACCTGATTTTCACCATTTTCTCTCCGTTTCATCATTGTGAACCATTTTTGAGCCATAATAAATTATTTTGAGAGCATTTTTACTATGATGAGTTAATTCCCTCGTAACCAAGGCAATGGAGGAAGCTATTTACGCAACATAAATGGGTAACTATTTCATTTAATTATATAATTCACCTAATCGCTGCTTTTGCAAAGTTTTAAATTGTTTGAATGATTGTCTTAATTATTTGTTATTCAGTTTGATAGGTTATGCTTGGTTTAATCTCTTGATAATCTATGCTTAAGGTTTACAAATAATGTTTGAGAATCTGTATGATTGATAGTGAATTAAAGATAAAAGAGGACTTAAGAATTGAATAGAGTTTTGAAATATTTATCATTCAATTTTGCATAATAGTGGAATCTAGTGTCTTGGTTACCTCTCGCATCCATTGTTAATAATTTTGTATATAATTTTATTAAATATTTAAATTTAATCTTCACAAGTCCGAGAGTTTGAACCTCATTACTACAACCCACGAAAAATATATAATCATTTTGGCGAATGATTATATATTTTTCATAATTTTTGTAATTTTTGGACTTTTTATTTGGACTTTATTTTGGACAATTGGACTTTATTTTTTTTTTAACCCTACGGAAGGGTATTATTATTAAAAAAAAAAAATTATATAAACTGTGTGCAGGGAAGGACGACGATTACTATATATTGTCTCGGCCCCTCGGGTTCGTACATGACATAGGAGTCGTGGCCCGAGTCGACTTCAACGGTTCATCCCCCGTCTGGTACGGGAGGTAAGTCCATCGAAACACTCGCGAATCTCCTGTCAGCGGGTTTATTGTATTCCTTAAGGTGATTCATTGATTGAGGACGAATTTGGACTGTTTTTAAATTCCTAGTAAAGGGCAAGGCCTGGCCAATACAAGATAAGGGTTCGGATTTCATCACCGCTCCCTTCTTGCCCGCCTTAGGAAAACGAAACCTAACGCGAACCCAAGCTTTAAAATTTGGAATAAAACGAGACTGATAGGGTAACGAGCTTAATAGGAAACTCGTTCGAAAAATATTGGTTGCTCTTTAAGCACACTTCAAAGTTCATGATGGTTTCTGTGAGTTGAATACGTGACTGCGCCACCTTCTAATGCGGTGAGGCCTTGGGTATCAAAGCTCTACTAAGTTCCCTCTCCTCGATTCAACTTACATTAGCTCGTATTGATTCCAGAAGGGTGTGCTCAAATTGTAACGAATTCCTTTTCGAAGGAATAGAAGTTGGTCTAGAAAACAATCTAAGTGGAGCCATCATGCTTTTTGTTTGCTAGAAATCTTTAGTTTTGTTTTGGTGGAGTCGAGTCGGCCTTGTTTGTGGTTGTGTAGAATTCCCTTGCAATTAAGAATGTCGAACTGGTATGATAGAAGCCAATACAATGAGTATCGACCTGAATTTGAATATGGACATCATCAGTTTTATGACCATGGTGGGAATAGTAGTTGGGAACACCAACCTTTTCAAGTTTATGGTTCATACCATAGTGAGCCCAATTACTATCCACACACGAATTGGTCTTACGAGCAAGAAAATCAGGAATATTATAGTACTAGTCATGCGTTTTTGGAAAATTACTTAAAAACTAGTCCTGATTATGACATTTCTAAACCTGTTCAATCTCTAGAAGAAACCTACCAACAAGTTCGAAGGGAGTATGAACGTAGAGTTAGTTCAAGAGAAGAGAGTACACAACGGTCTAAGATATTCAATGAGATTGTGAACGTATAAGTGTTACGCTCAGTGAAATTCAAGCACGTTTAGAGGCAGAAAATGAACAGTTAGCTAATGCTGCTCGAAATAATCTAAATTTCCAAAATAGTGTTTCCAATTCTACCCTTGATATCAATAGTGAATATTTGCCCAATCTAGAGGACGAGGTTAGAATAAAGACACTACTTTAGATGAGGTTCGTGATGATTATGATGAAGATAATATTGATGAAGAATCATACATTTGTAGGCATAGTGATCCGGAACTAGTTACTCCATTTGGGCTTTAAAGAAATTATTAGGGTTCAGATCCCAAATAATGAATTCACCTAAAAAGGATGTGGATCTGACTAGAGATACCACCGTTTTAGACGATGTAGTTCATGATCCTTTAGCCTACAGAGTATTGGACAATCCATTATTTTATGAACTTATTAATGGATCGGAGGAAGTAACTTTGATTAACACCTTAGTTAATGAGCCTTTATATGAAACTTTCTCTGATAATCCTTTATATGATTGTGATGATGGTTTAGAGGAAAGAGTCTACCCTAAGAATACTGTTTTAGAATCTAGCGATTTAGAAACACTAGTCTTAGAAGATGATAAACTCGTAGAAATTAGTGAGGATGAACCTAACTTAGAAGAATTTATTGACCATTTCCAGGAATCTGATGACCTAGAAATTAGGGAAGTTGTGACTAGTCTTTCTAGAGACATAGAAAACTCTAAGTTTGGGGGTGATTATCATTCTCCGTGTGCTTTAACTCTTAAGTACCCTCCTGTAGGACTTGACATTTGTGCCTCAACCATCTTACAAGATTATCTTCATACACGTTTTCCCGAACCTAATGATGTCCAGAAAGAAGCTCAGTTGTTAGAAACCCATCCTCTGGTTGATGTGGTTAGCCCAGGCTATGATCCCCAGATTGACTTTGTTTTCCACCAAATAGTTTTCTTCCAACTGTGGGAACGTTTATATTCCAAATGTGTTGAATATTAAGTTGTGAGACTAAACCTAAATGCTTTAGGAAATTAGAATCGACACATTTGTTTAAGAATGACCACTACTCTCATTGTGGTCAATTATGTAAGTCAAATCTTATTGACTTAGAGGATCCTCAGTTATTTAGGTTATTATTGTGCGCTTCTAATATCATATTTGAGTTTTTCCAGACTCTAGGACCTAATGATTCGGATCCCACTTATGAAGCAACGCAGCCAATGAAAATTTTCTATTTAGACCCTTTCATAGAACCTGAACCTGAACCACAATTAGGTATAAATTTCTTAATCAGGAAACTAAGTAAGGGCATGCTAGTCTTGTTCACTTTCTTGGTTCATTGCAGTTTCCTTTGGTAAGCTCTATTTAGTTTTGAAAACCCACAGTTATTTCGACTGTTACTATATGGTTCTACGTGGTGACTAATCCCTCCCTAGTCTGGCTGAAGACTTTAAGCTTAGCACTTCTTGGGAGGTAACCCAATATTCATGTGACACGGTAATATCTTTCCTTATCTCTTTTGCTTCATTGGTAACAGTTTCTCCTTGTTCATGTTTTTATTTTTATCTTTAGAACATTGAGGACAATGTTAGGTTTAAGTTTGGGGGTATGGGAGAAACTTTTTAGTTGCATAATAAATAAACTCCAGAGCCTAGAAATTTATGCTTATTTAGGATGGCACTAACCAATCTAAGTGGATGGAAGCATTTTGGTTTTAGGAATTGAGGGACCAATCTGACTAGATGGAAACATCTAAAGAGTCTATTCATAAAAGCACAGAGCTCAGGTGTTAGAAATAACATGATATTTCGCCATATCTCGTTGAGTCCTTTTCATTTCTGTTTTTATTTTTATTTTTAAACTATGTTTCTCTAGGTGATTAGGTGGGGCTCACGATTCAAGTTGTTACCACTGCTAGGGTAAAATAGAGTGACTGAGTATTGAAAAAAAAAAAAGTTTTAGACCAGACCATTTGACCAAACGGAATAAAAATCAATAAAGTCGGCCATTGGAACCCTTGTATATGCCCGTTGTGTTGACCTAGAGTTAGGATTATCGAACACTGGTTCCCTTGTATATGCCAGTGATTTGATATTAGTCAGACTATCTCAGTCATTTAGGATAGGTTTATTTTGGCAGTGGCCTTCAACAGATATGAGAAACATCGTTCACCTAGTTAACATCAAAACCATCTATATTTTTTCTATATCCATCTCTTAATCTATCCATATGATTAGTCTGACTCCGAGTATGATGTCCACCGTGAAACTATCTTAGTAGAGCTCTGTCACTTTTATGAATTTTAGTATGCTTGAGTGAAAACTCGTATACAACAATTGGAATTTCACGTCAGGGTACTTCCTCCTGTAATTAATAAGTATGCCAACCAAGGAGGTTCTTTAGTGCCTTTTAAGGTTCTGCATAGATAATCTAGGGTCTGGAGTAATGGTTTCGTGGGCACACCTATGGTAAACCCTCCCGAGATTAACTCGGTTTTATTTATTTTTTATTAGTTTTGCTCGAGGACTAGCAAATAATAAGTTTGGGGGTATTTGATAGACACATTTTTGTGTCTAATTTGTCCTCAATGTTCGTATTGTCGGAACTCTATTTTTGTACTAATATTGTGTTTTTATGTATTTTTAGGAAATAAACATTTTTGGAAAATTCGGCTCGAAAAGTTGATTTTGGCACCCCCGGAGGACAAGTGTTATTCGGACTCTTGCTTTTGGATAAGGGGTAACCTAATTACTAAGGGGCACACCCAGGTCACACCCAAGGCAGATGCTATTCGCACCCCTACTCTGGATAGGGGACTACCAGTTTCTTCCCCATTTGAAACGATTTTGGCGGGAAATTTCTAAACAGTTCTGGCAGAATTTCGATCGTTAAATGAAGGGGTTATGGGTCGATTCAATGGATGAAATTTGGTGTAGAGATGTGATATAGGTTAAGGAACATAGTATGGGTGACATGATCGATCAAATTTGGCTGGAATTTTCGGTATGATTCACACACCCAAAACAGAGCACGTGTACTGTAACACGAGCAAAATTGAAGTTCTTGTGTGCATTGGTGAGTTCTGCTGGCGTTGGAAGAGTGTTGAGGCGTGAATAAGTCGAATGGGAGCGTGCATGAAGCAAGTTGACGTGAGAAAATTCTTTAAATGGCAATTATTCTCTATTTTTGGCAGCGAGGAATAATCGAATTAAAGAGAGTATATACGCAATCAATGGTCGGATTTTTGTACAATTTAAGTGAGCCGGGGTGTCGAGAGTTTTGGGAGTCGATAGGAGGGCCAGAGAAACAAAAATCACTAGTTTTCAGAACTCTGCTGCTGCTGATGATGATGATGATGAAGAACGTGAAGAACACGAAGAACGGACCTGCCAGAGCAGTCGTTCTTCAACTATAACAGCGACAGCGGAACGTGGGTCGTAGTTTTCTAACGACTACAACACTTCATAGATATTGTTCTTTGTAACGGGTTATGCAACGATTATAAACGTTGCAAACACCTGATTTTCACCATTTTCTCTCCGTTTCATCATTGTGAACCATTTTTGAGCCATAATAAATTATTTTGAGAGCATTTTTACTACGATGAGTTAATCCCCTCGTAAAACCAAGGCAATGGAGGAAGCTATTCACGCAACATAAATGGGTAACTATTTCATTTAATTATATAATTCACCTAATCGCTGCTTTTGCAGAGTTTTAAATTGTTTGAATGATTGTCTTAATTATTTGTTATTCAGTTTGATAGGTTATGCCTGGTTTAATCTCTTGATAATCTATGCTTAAGGTTTACAAGTAATGTTTGAGAATCTGTATGATTGATAGTGAATTAAAGATAAAAGGGGACTTAAGAATTGAATAGAGTTTTGAAATATTTATCATTCAATTTTGCATAATAGTGGAATCTAGTGTCTTGGTTACCTCTCGCACCCATTGTTAATAATTTTGTTTATAATTTTATTAAATCTTTAAATTTAATCTTCACAAGTCCGAGAGTTTGAACCTCATTACTACAACCCACGAAAAATATATAATCAACGATATCTTGACAAAATCTCTCCAAAATTGATTTGAGGAAATCCCGAAGTTTGCATGAAAAATTCCCGCCAAAACTAATCTTTCAAACCGAGAAGAAGAGGTGCCCCTTATCCTGAACTGGGGTGCGAATATCAGGTCTCCAACATAGGTGCCCCTTATAGATTGAGGTGCCCCTTATCCATAGTAGGGGTCCGTATAACAAATGTCCTCCGGGGTGCTCCGCATAACTTTTCGAGCCTATTTTTCCAAAAATATTTATTTCCCAAAAATACCTACAAATACATAAAACACCATAATAAGTATAAAATCGAGTACCAACAATACAGAAAATTGAGGACAATTCAGACACAAAAATGTGTCTATCAAATTATTATTTGCTAGTCCTCGAGGAAATCTAATCTAGAAAATAAAATTCCTAACTCACTAGGTGGCCTAGTGACTGAGTGTTGTCTCGGGAGGGTTTACCAGAGGTGTACCCACAAAACCTTTACTCCAGACCCTAGCTATCTACGCAGAACCTTGGAAGGCACTAAAGAATCTCCTTGGTTTACATACTCTCATTGACTACAGGAGGAAGTACCCTGATGCGAAATTCCAATTACTGTAAACGAGTTTGCACTCAAGCATACTAAAATTCATATATAAGTGACAGAGCTCTACTCAGATAGTTTCTGGACATCATAATCGGAGTCAACCAATCACACGGAAAGATTAAGAAGATGGATGTAGAGAAAAAAAACATAGATGGTTTTAAGTTGAACGGTATTTCTTATATCTGTCTGAAGGTTTATGCCAAGATGAACCTATCCTAATGGACTGAGATACCAGTCTGACTAATATCAACACAGCTGGCATATACAAGGGGACCAGCGGGTGATAATCCTAACTCTAGGTCAACACAACTGGCATATACAAGGGCACCAGTGGTCGACTTTATTGAATTTATTCCGGTTGGTCTGGTCTCAATTTTTTTTTTTTTTTTTGTATCTCAATCACTCTATTCCATCCTAGCAATGATAACAACTTGAATCGTAAGCCCCACCAAATCACTTAGAAACATATTTAAAAGAAAAGAAAATAAAAACAGAGGTGAAAAGGATTCAAAGAGATATGGCATAACTACCATGTGTTTTTTTTCTAACACCTGAGCTATGTGCTTTTATGAATAGACTCTATAGATGTTTCCATCTGATCAGATTGGTTCCTCAACTCCTACAACCAAGATGTTCCCATCCACTTAGATTGGTTAGTCCCAACCTTAATAAGCATAAATTTCTAGGCTCTGGAGTTTATTTATTGCAATTAAAAGTTTCTCCCGTACCCCCAAACTTAAATCCAACATTGTGCTCAATGTTCTAAAGTTAGAATTAAAGCATGAACAAGTAGAAAATGTTACCATTTGAAGCAAAAGAGATAAGGAAAGATATTACCGTGTCGCATGAATATTGGGTTACCTCCCAAGAAGTGCCAAGGTTAAAGTCTTCAGCCAGACTTGGAAAGAACTAGTCACCTCGCATAATCATATAGCAGTAACTGGAATAACTGTGGGTCATCTGGATCAAAAATTATTACCCAAAGGAAGAGAAAATTGCAACAGACCATGAAGATACCGAACATACCCTTATATAACTTTTTGTTTAAGACAACTATATCTAGTTGTGGCTCAGGTTCAGGCTCTATAAAAGGGTCTAAATAAAATGTTTTCATGGGCTGTAGTTCCTCAAAAGAAGGATTCTTAAGATCAGGTTGTAGAGTCTGGAAATACTCAATTAGGAACTTAGAATCCCATAATAATAACCTGAACAACTGCGGATCCTTAAAGTCAATCAGTTTTGACTCACACAATTGACCACATTTCAAATTCACACTCTCCTTAAAGTCAATGAGAGTGTTGGTCAATCTTAGGCAGATGTGTCGATTCTAATCTCCTAAAGTACTTAGGCTTAGTCTCAAAACTTAATAACTAACACATTTCAAATTCACACGTTCCCACAATTGGAAGAAATTTTTTTGGTGGGAAAACAAAATCAATCTTGGTATCATAGCCTGGGTTAACCACATCAACCAGAGGATGGGTTTCTAACAACTGAGGTTCTTTATGGACATTATTAGGTTCGGGAGAGCTGGTATGAAGGTAATATGGTACAATGGTTGAGGCACATATATCAAGTCCCAAGTGAGGGACCTTTCTAAGAGTTAAAGCACATGGAGAATGATAATCACCCCCAAACTTAGAGTTTTCAGTGTCTATAGAAAGACTAGTCACAATTTCCCTAATTTCTAGTTCATCAGATTCCTGGAAATGGTCAATTTATTCTTCTAAGTTAGTCTCATCCTCACTCATCTCTACGAGTTCATTTTCTTTGTCTAAGACTATTGTTTCTAAATCGGTAGACTCAAAATAAACTCGTTCCTCTAAACCTTCGTTGGCTTGATGAAAAGGAAATACTACATCGTCTAAAACGTGGATAATTCTTGTCAAACCCTCTTCCTTTTGAATAGGTGAATAATTATTAAAATTATTTGGATTTGTACTAGAATAACATTATCATTATAAAGCTCATTTGGAGTAACAGATTCCTCATCACTATGCCTATATATTTCAGATTCTTCATCAATATTATCCTCATCACAATCATCATTATAATAACATGAAAATGATCGAACCTCATCTAAAGAAGTAGTGTTACCAATTTTAACCTCGTTATCTTGATTATGTTAATAACTATCCTCATTTTCAAGGGTACTATTGGAAACAAAATATCGAGCATTCTGCGCCTCTAACAAACGCTTCTCAATCGACTCACAAGACTTCCTAATGGTATAATGTATAGAAGTTTCACCATTGGTTGTGATTCTTTCGTCCATAACTAAGTCATCTGTCTCAGTTGACTCATATGTCGACTCAAGTAACTTACGACGTGTTGACTCAATTATCCTACGTGCTTCATCTAGAGGAGAAGAGTTATAATAATTTTGCTCGTATGAACGGTGGGCATGTGGATAGTAATTGGGCTCACCATAACCTTCAAAAGTTTGGCGTTCCCAACCACTATTCACATTATGGTCGTAAAAAGATCGATGTCCATATTGTTCAGTTGGATATTCGTTGTATTGGCTACTGTGATAATACCAGTTCGACATTAAAAATAAACCCGCTGAAAGGGGATTCGTGGGTGGATAAAGTCTTACCTCCCGTACCAGACGAGCGATGAACCGTTGAAGTCGACTCAGGCCACCGACTCTGATGTCAGTGTATGAACCCGAGGGACCGAGACGGTATCGTAACCATCGTCCTTCCTTGCAGCAGTTTTATTTAAATTAACCCTTCCTTAGGGTTTTAAAAATAATGTCCGAAAGAATGTCCCAAAAAAAAAGTCCAAAAAGTCCAAAAATAAAAATAAAAAATTAAAAAAAGAAAATCCTATTTACAGTTTCTAAAAATAAAATAGAATAAAATAATTATATACAAAATCATCTTCTTCACTCCTTTTGGATTTCTCTTTTGTTTCCTTCTTTGGCTTCACTTTTCTTTTCAGAATTTTCTCTCTTTTTCTTTAGCTAAGCTCCAAATCTGAAAGGAAACAAGAAATACCAAAACGCGTAAAAAAGAACAAAAATAATAAGAATAAAACCTAAAAACAAATCTATATACAAGTCCGTGTCGGCGGCGCCAAAAATTGATCGAATTTTATATAGTGGTAAATAAGGTTGTCGTTCACTCGGACTTGATGAGATTGTTTTTAAAAATTAATAAACTAAACTAAAAAATATATATATATATATATATATATATATATATATACACAAAAATATTATCACGGGACGAAAAGAGTTACTGGGACTAGGATTTCGTCGAATTCATAACATAGGGTTCAATTTATTTATTCTCAACAATTAAAGCTCAATAAATAAAATTAAAATGGACTCTGATTTTTCCAAGGTAGATTCTCAAAAGATTAATTGTAAATCCTAAGCACGATGTATCAAAACATTTAAGCTAAGCATACCTCATCAAATTAAATGACAACCAATTAATTCCAATCATATTTCAATTAAAATTAATGCAAAAGTCTTAAAAAGAATTAAATAATTTTACCCATGTATGAAATTCGTCTTCCTCCGTCATCCCAGTGTTGGGGTTTAGCTCATCATGTTGGAAACACGCTCAAAGTATGATTTCATTGCTCAAAAGGTGCTTACAAAGATGAAAATATATGAAAACAGAGATTCGTAACACTTAAAATTGTTACAATGGACACTGTTACAGAACGATAAAACCCAACTGTCGCTGACACTGTAGCGCTGCGACCCTCGGTTTTTTGTCGTTCACACTGTAGCATGAACGACTGTCCACTGGCGTCTTATGTTCTTCGTGTTCTTCAATTCTGCAGCAGCAGAAACTTATCTCTGCAACTCGTGATTTCTCACGCTGTTGATCTCTGTTTACTCCCCAATCACTCCATAACCTCTCTATAGTCCCTAGCTCCCTTTTTATTCCCAGCGCATCACAAAATCTCGTCATTAACTCCTGCATAATTCTCATTTACTCCCTGCCATTATACGTACATTATTTCCTTTTGTTTTCTGCATGTATCTGCTGGTGATTTTTCACGCGTTTTCTGCACGTCTGCTAACAACCGAAACACCATTCAACACGCTGGTTTGTCGTTTAGTTAGAGCAAGAATCGCTGTATCCACAAGCCAGTCTTCCAAATATATCGTAAATAAATTCCGAGAACATCTGCCATTTCTCTGTGATCGGAAATTTCTTCTTTTTGCGCAAAACTCGTCATTACCAAGCATGTTTGGCATGACAACTCATTGCTACACCACATTTCCGACAATATCTTGACAAAATCTCTCCAGAATTGATTTGAGGAAATCCCGCAATTTGCATGAAAAATTCCCGCCAAAACAAATCTTTCAAACCGAGAGAAGAGGTGCCCCCTATCTTTAACCGAGGTGCGAATAGCAGGTGTCCAACATAGGTTCCTTTATAAATTGAGGTGCCCCTATCCATAGTAGGGTTCCGTATAGCAAATGTCCTCCGGGATGCTCCGCATAACTTTTCGAGCCAATTTTTCCAAAAATATTTATTTCCCAAAAATACCTACAAATACATAAAGCACCATAATAAGTATAAAATCGAGTACCAACAATATAGAAAACTGAGGACAATTCAGACACAAAAATGTGTTTATCATCAACACCGGAGGCGCTGGTACTGGTACTGCCAATAATCCTCTCTCCGGTCGAAATCATGAAGAAGTCAGAAAGAATCCTCCTACTATAGGTGATCTCATGCAAACACAAGAAACTCTTGCCAAGACTCATGAAGGACTAGGATCGATCACACCAATTACAAGGATCGATCATACCAACACATGGTGATTACTTAGGATCGGTTACACCAATTAATAAAAGCCAGTTATACCAATCATAAGTCAGGCATTGTGATTAGTTATACCAAGATACATAACATAGTTAAGATCGGTTCTACCATCTCACACATATTGGTCATCCAAAGATTTGCAATGAATAGCCGAACCAATAAGCCTAATGATTTCCCTTTCGATTCACGAAACAAGTTCATAAATGTACTTCCTTTAAACAAATGTAAAACATTGTTTTCTAAGATGAAATCTTCACCATAACCCATTCACATAATAATAACAATAATAATAATATATACAAGATTGTATAGAGTCAAATGTCACTGGTGTTTGTATAAGAAACCAACTTGATTGGTCGGGTTTTGTTGGTTCTTGACAGCACATAGAGAGATTGAATGCAGTATACACATAGAGTATATGAACATCTATTTATTCACATGTCTCATAAATAAGTATCATATAGAAAATTTAAACATCCAATAAAGTACTTCTAGATAACTACCATGTCATACATTCTTTGTGTTCATGAAAGATGGAACAATTTTTATTTCCGGAAGAATAAAAAAAGCATGAAAAAGTAATAACTAAAATGTTAAAGAAGGGCACTAAACAAAAAAAGCAGGACAGAAGAAATATTCGTAACGCATATTGTATTTTTCAAATCCTTCATTCAAAAGTAGATCACGGTTATTCAACCCATCTTGGAATACCTTCATTAATTCAGGAGCTTCTTGCTCAAACGATTTGACAAACCTGTCCAAAAAGGACTTATCCTCCATTCTCGACGGCAGAGGAACTTTTTCTTTAGTCAGACCCTTTGAGACTAAAATTCTGATAACAGAGCACTAAGGGATAATCCTTTCCTTCAAACTATTATTGAAAATTACTTGGGCTTCAGCAATAGTGGAAGAATCATAACCCATTTCATTCACAAGGAAATCCATAACTATCGTAATCTTCGTCTCGGATTGTATCATACAATAAGGACTTTTCCTAAATGCTTACTGAACTTTATCCTCAGACCAACCCCATCTCTTGTAAAGATCAATTTTTTTTCTCCAATTGGCTTCACTTATCAATCCCTTTATAGCTATAATATATGTTGTGGCTAAGGAATTGAATCCCGTCTCTTTAACCTTCTCAACGATCTTTTCAGATTTATCAGCATCTACTAATAAATATTACCGGTTTCTTGATTAGATACTTAGAAATAGTAGATTCAGGGACAACTTCACATTTCAAAGCTCTAGGTTGTCCATCAGTCATCCATTTGAGATTTGCACCTGCTTTACACCAGAAGGGTCGAATCATTTTTCGTTTTTTTTTTAAGAGGAAGAAGAAGATAGAACCCTCTTTGAATTTCCACTGTGATTCTTTTTATGACCAACGTTTTCTCAGTTCTTATTTATGGAGTCAAAAAAAATACAAAAGTCAATATGTGCTGACCTAGGTCAAACTTTACTAATCACTTTCTTGCTCACGTTTCGGTTCTAGAAAATTGATCAAATTTGCCAGCAACATGGTGATATCTATTCTATGTGCAAAAATGATTATTAAAAAAAAGAAGAAGCAGGTCCCTTGTTCCCGATGGCATCTATATTCTCACGTATAATCATAGATTATTAGGTTGGGCGTTTATTCTGGAGTGTACATACGAAAATGATTTGTTCACCGTGACAAAAATTGGGAAAAATTCTGTGGTACTAATAGAGATGGGTCCCACTAGCATCAGTGGATCTCGCTCGTGTTAGTGTCACGGAATTTCTCTCGATTTTTCTCACGGTCATCCAAACGTTACTCGCGTACGTAGGCGATCACCAAAATTGATGTACACCCAATTCAGACATCCCTTGCGAGTTTCCAAGCACGACTTCATAGACATCCTTTGACGCAAGTCAACATATCAGAAATTTAGAATTAATGAGACAGTTCCCAAAGTATGTATCAGTCATTTAAAATTAATTTTTATGTAGTAAAAAACAGTTCCCAAAGTATGACATGCCCAAAAGTACAAGAGACTGCATTTAGTGCTAGAATCAGAACTATCAAGTGGCTTAGAAGTCCGAGAACTTAGTGGTCAAAACTCTCAGAATAGCACTTGAGAGATGTACAGGGTATCACATCTGTGTAATGAGAAGGCATGCATTTACAATAAAACAAACACAATTGACAGGTCACAAAAGAACAAACCATATAGCATAGCGTGTTTGGCTAGCATATCAAAAGTAATTTTTTGATTTCCGGAAATCTGAAAAATCAAAAATTAATTTCGCTCTTAAATTTTAAAAGGGTGATTCTATATGAACCTTGGAAATGAACCACCTAAAAATCATTCAGAGACAAAAAAATGTGTGGCCCCACCTTATCCTTTGGGATATGTGTGAGAGCGTGGTTTTTATTTGGTTTTATTCCACGGTTCATTAAGAGTTTTTAATTTTAAAATGATTTATAGAAGTCGGAAAATTCACTTTATGTGGAATAAAATAGTTTTGCTTCACCATCTGGAATGGTTCTGTTTTCTTAATTCCGTTTCAGACGAAAGCGTAAGAGCCGAAAAGTCACTAGTGTTTGTACTAGAAAAATTACTATTAAATCAACAAGTATATGAACAACGAGTATATGAACCAACAAACAAAAGATAACAGTCTAATAACGATCAATCGAACTACCACGATATTAAATCTCTTTTTATCTGCAATGAATGTTAGAGTTTGTATTAAAAAATATAGAAAAATAAATCAAATTACCAAGTATGCTTTAATATAAATCAAATTACCAAGTATGCTTTAAATCTCCCACAAGATTGATTCCATAACTCACTAACACCTACTAAACTGTTAAGAAAAGTAGTCCAAGGTTTGATTGATTCCTCACATTGCTTCGAAACAAATGTTGATTAGTTTCTTCGAAAAATGGATCATTTGTCAAAATATTTTTAAAACATAGTTCAAATGGAAGAATAAAAATTAGTATGGGTGAAATGGACACAAAAAAATTGAAAGAATGAAACTGGATTCATCCTGGCTTAAACTTAAAAAAAAGGGAGGATGAAATTGGATGCATCCTGATATAAATTAAAAATAAGAAAAAGCATTTGAAAATTGGTAGGATGAAATTGTTTACATCCTGGCTATTTTTATATTTTCGTCCATTTAAACAGTATCAAATTTTACATGTTCGTTTCACCCAGAAATTGTTGATTTTGGTCTTTTTAATCAATTTTGTGTAGTTTCTTTGTCTTTGTTGCACAAGAGACTAACACTTAGCATTATGTTTCTAGATTCTTTGAGACAATACTCGTTGGTTTCAGCACTATTGGTCGTTGGTCTACAACAACTTCAGAAGTTGAAAATGCATTTGCCTTTAACCAGGAGTACCCCTTAACGACTAATATGCTGGGATTAAAGAGGTGAGAGTGCACTTGCTAGTGGTATGTATGGCTTGGTTGTCTGTAACTCTGTCAGAGAGACTTCAGATCACATGTTCATTCACTGTTCTTTCTCTTTTGAAGTTTGGGATTACTTTATTAAGTCTTTTAAGATCTCGTAGTCGTTGCTGGGTACGCTGCTTCAGCTTTTCGATGCTTGGAATACTAATGTTCTACAAGGAAGAGGAAGAGAAGTCTAGAAAATCATCCATTATGCTATCTGTTGGAACATATGGAATGAAAGAAATGGTAGAGCTTTTGGTGCAAGGAAGAAATGTGTTAAATACACTGTTCTTTTTTTTATGGTCTTGTGATTTAGACACATTTAAGTTTACTATTCCCAGTCTTATTTGGTGTAAATGGGATTCTTGAGAGTAACTGGGATTCTCTGATGCTTGTGTAATTTTCGTAACGTTCTGTAAAGGTTCTTTATAGTGAAAACTACAGCCACATCCATTTTTACACTTTTCCCTACTGTGGAACCCACGTGTGAAAAAAATCACATGCTCATCCAAAATTGCCGTGTAAATTATCCCGTCACCCTGAGTTTTCAAAATTACGTTTTTTTTTATTTCCCAGTTTAGCCTCACTTGTTCTGAGATTCAGTTTCAAGAGATTGATAGATGAGGGATTGAGAAGGAGATAGAATACGAGCGAGAGCTGAGAGATTGAATTGTCGAGAGATGAAGAAGGAGCTGATTTGGGAGATTGAATTTACTCAGCAAAGATAATTCAAGCTTTAGCCTCACTTGTTCTGAGATTCAGTTTCGAGAGATTGATAGCTCAGAGATTGAGAAGGAGATAATTGAGAGATTTAATTTACTCAACAAAGATAATCTGAAATTCAAGCTTCAGGTTCGTTCGTTTTCATTCCAATCTTGATTCTGATTTTTATTTAATCTTGATTTGATTCTAGGTTTTAGTTTCTGTAAGATTAGGATCTATTATTTTAGGTTTTCGAAGCTTAATTTAGGTTTTTGAATCGTTTTTTAGATCTTTTAAGCTTGTTTTTGATTTTTTTTTTCTAGGTTCTGAAATTGTTACGATCAATGTAGATCTTTTTGATTCAATCTTTTTGTTTCGATTTCATGTTCGGATGTTGATATACCAATTTCATAGGTTTTACTTCTGTTTTATTCGATTTTTTTATTTGATTTGTTTTTCCACTCCTATTTTTGATATGTTTTCTGTTACGTTAATGTAGATGTTATTGATTTTGGTATCCAATTAATTTCTGATATGATTATTTTTAATGTAGATTGTCTTTGCTGTTGTTGATTTGATCTTTTAATTTTGAGTAAGAATTTTTGTGAAGCAATATATAGGATAAATATGTTTGATTTTTTCTCTTTGTGTTTTGCAGGGTGAAATTCCTGTTTTTAGTGCAGTAGATGTAATTCACTACTTCAATGAATTCTTAGCACATTTTGTTGATGTCAACACAACTCTGAAGACCTTGAAGGCAGCAGTTTGCCAGAAGTGGACTCGTTTATTACCTCATCATGTCATATTTTCCTTTAATGATGGAAGAAAGTTTGTGCGAGTTGATTCTAATGTTCTGCTTCAGTGGTTTGTATCTCGTTGCCACTGCAAAGGTCATAAGAGCTTTGATTTACTTGTTGAAGTTGGCTGCAATTCTTCCAGCAGTCGTAGTGGAGCTTCAAGTAGTCGTGTAATAGAACCTGAACCCGAAGAAGCTATGGTGAATTTCCTTGAAGATGGTTATGTGCCTGTTAACAAGGTTCTTAGGACTGAGGGTTGGGATAAATTACTTGGTGAAGTTGGTAAAGTTTTTTTTTTGAGGTGTAGCAGAGGTACGTATTGCAGTGAAGAAATACGAAGTAAAGACTGGTTATGTTCTTCTATATACTAAGAATGAACCTAGCAGGTTCTATGCAAAATGCTCAAAAGAAAATTGCCCTTGGGAGTATAAGGTTTGAGCTATTGATGTTGAAAACATGATGCTTAAGGTTAAGATATATGTTAGCAGTTATTGTTGCAACTGTAACAATAAAACACTAAAAGAAGATGTGAAGATGTTAGAAATAAATTTCCGAAAGTTAAATAAACACTCAATTGATAGCAGACAGAGGACAGAGTCACGTGTTCAACACGCTGTCCTTAACACGATAGTTTACCGATACGCCTCAAGAATGAGTGATGCCTATACCCTGTGGTCAAGTCATATCCAGGATAAAACTGCCCGATGCAAGCATTGTTAGCACTACAATACTTTCCCACTCTTACGAACTCAACATCAATTGCACAAAAGAAAATAAAAGGACCACACAGAGGGAGAGAGACGAAAAGAAGAGGATAGTAGCTCTTCTGGACACAAATTGAAATGAAGAGATCGAGTTCTTTTTATAGGCAAATGGAGAGGGTGAAATTAATGCACATTAATGTGCGAAATAATGTTGCATGATGTCGACATTATTCTGTCATAAAACAATCAAAAACGGTAAGAAAAATGTCGTCATCCATGCACATAAAGCCGTTAAGAAATATTTTTGTTAAGAAAAAAACTTCATCGGGGTCACATGCCCCCCCCCCCCCCCCCCCCCCACAATTAAGACGGAATTTAATTTTATTTTCAAAAAGTTTAGGAAATAAATCAAAAGAAATTTTTTCAAAAAATGACAAGTCTTGGTTGACCTGTCCACGGCGGCAGCACGAGCCCGAGCCTTAAGCCCAATCCTTGGTGGAAACAAAAATATTTCGCCCCACCCGTTTCACCCACATTGTTTTACTAATTATCCATAATGGAATAGCTATATAGTGGATCTCCTCTTTAGTTATACCCAATGTGGGACTAAAGGTCCTTATTTCATTCACTCATAGGAAAATGAGTAAGTGATCTTAGAGACCCAAAGGTCCTAAGCTCCATTCCCACAAAGACTATAAAAACAACAAATAAACTCATTTTCTCCAACAATCCCCCACATGAATGAAATACCGATAAAAATCAGAAAACGGAAAGCGAGAAATACCACTTAGGCAAGAGGTGTCCATGAGGTCTTGAACCTTTGCTTAGTGAGAAATTGCCGGAACTACTTGATGGACAGTGAACGCGATGTCTTGAACTTCCATCGTTTGGTGTAATCCGCGATAATAACCACACGTGATATCTCTCTAGGTGCTGTCAGGTTCGTGCCGTTGTGTCCTTTTTGGCCCTGGACAAATCCCATTTCTCAGAATGCTCTGGAGAATCAACTATATTCTCATAGGAAGCGACCCACTTCCACATTCAGATAGGTGAATTCCATCAAGAGTGTTTACTGCTACACCCCACTTCAATCTTAAATTGAAACTGTAGAACTCATTAAGACTTAATTTAAAGTCATCCTCCACATGCAGTCACACTATCATGTCTACACCATAGGGAAGGGGAAGAGAATGAAATTCTCTGATAGTGTTTACCTTGACCCGCCACAAATTAGTTGTCTCATTCAAAACCTTGATCGTGGGATCTCCAGTCAGCAAGGTTGAGTATCCTTCACGAAAAGTTTATTTAATGAGCCTAGGTCCCATCCCCCTCGATGCATTACTAACTATCTCCTTGGACAAACCTTTCGTCAAAGGGTCGGGGATATTCTCCTTGGACCTTAACCATTCAATGGAAATAACGTTTTTTGAGATTAGTTCTTTCAGGGTATCGTGTCTTCTACGAATATGTATAGACTTCCCATTATAGTAGTTGTTTTTATCTTTAGCTATGCCAGCTTGATTATCAAAATGTATAGATATAGCTGGCACATGCCTATGCCAGAGAGGAATGTCTTCTAAAAAACATCTTGGCCAAGCGGCTTCCTCTCCTGCTTTATCTAACGCAATAAACTCGGATTCCATAGTGGATCGAGATATGCAAGTCTGTTTGGAACTCTTCCAAGAAACAGCCCCACCTGCTAGAGTGAAAACATATCCACTCGTAGACTTAGACTCCTCTGAGCCAGATATCCAGTTTGCATCACAAAATCCCTCAAGGACGGCAAGGTACCCTTCATAATTTAAACAAAAGGTCAAAGTGTATTTCAAATACCTCAACACTCTAAAAAGTGCATCCCAATGTTCCTGCACTGGATTACAAGTATACCTACTTAACCTACTCACAACATAAGCAATGTCTGGCCTAGTATTGTTCATCAAATACATCAGACTTCCTATAACTCGTGAGTATTCAAGTTGTGACACTCCATTACCCTTATTATATTTGATTCTACAACAAGGATCATACGGAGTATGAGCAGGTTTACAATCAAAATGATTGAATTTTCTAAGCACAGACTCAACATAATGAGATTGGCTAAGACTATAACCGTTAGAATTTCTTCTAATTTTCATCCCTAAGATTACATCTGCGGGGCCTAAGTCTTTCATGTCAAAGTTCTCATTTAGCATGCTCTTAGTGGAATTAATTACATCCATGTTTGTACCAAGTATAAGCATATCATCAACATACAAGAATACAATCACACAGGAATCATTCACAAGTTTAGTATAGACACACTTGTCAGATTAATTGATTTTAAAACCACTAGAAAACATTACATGATCAAATTTTTCATGCTATTGTTTAGGTGCTTGTTTCAATCCATACAAAGATTTTTTTAGTTTACAAACTTTGTTTTCACAACCTTTCATTACAAAGCCCTCAGGTTGTTCCATGTAAATTTCTTCATTTACACCATTTAGAAAAGTTGTCTTTACACCCATTTGATGTATCTCTAGGTTATGAATCGCAGCTATATCAATTAACATCCTAATGGAAGTAATTCTCGTAACGGGTGAGTAAGTATCAAAGATATCTACACCTTCTTGTTGTTTATAGCCTTTAGCTACAAACCTAGCCTTGTATTTTTGAACAGTTCCATCTATGTTACGTTTTCTCCTGAAGATCCATTTATATCCTATGGCCTTACACCCTGGAGGTAGATCTACTATCTCCCACGTATCATTCTCTTTAATGGATTCCATTTCACTAATACTAGACTCTTTCCACCATGGAGCTTCAGGAGAAGTCATGGCTTATTTATAAGTCTGAGGATTAGACTCTGCTGGTGTTATGAAGTCAGGTCCAAAGGAGGTTTTGGTTCTAGCCCTTTTGCTTCTCCTAGGCTCAATTTCTACTTCATCTTCCTCTAAAGGTAAAGTATGACTGGTTAAAGGGACATCTAGGGGATCAACACCTCTCTTACGAGAGTCAGTTTTCAAAGGAAAAACATTTTTAGAAAACACAACATCCCTTGACTCCATAATAGTATTCACACCAATTTCAGAAATTTCAGAACTCACAACCATAAATCTATATGCAGGAGTATGCTCAGGATACCCTATGAAGACACAGTCACCATTTTTGGGTCTTATCTTGGTTGCTTTAGGTTTAGGGATCTGAACCTTAGCCAAACACCCCCACACTTTGAAGTATGCAAAAGAAGGTTGTCTACTTTTCCACAATTCATATGGAGTTTTATCTGATCCTTTAAAGGGTACTCTATTCAGGATATAGCAGGCTGATAGGACAGCTTCACGCCACAAGTTTGAAGGTAATCCTAAACTAATTAACATGGCATTCATCATCTCTTTAAGGGTACGGTTCTTACGTTCAGCTACACCATTGGATTGAGGTGAATAAGGAGGGGTAACCTCGTATAGTATGCCATGTTCTACACAGAAATCTCCTATAGGAATTCTGTACTCACCACCACGGTCAGACCTAATGGTTTTAATGGTAGTATTCAATTGGTTTTCAACTTCTAGTTTATACATCTTAAAGGCTTCTAAGGCATCATCCTTACCTCTAAGAAAATATATATGACAATGCCTAGTACAGTCATCTATAAAAGTAACAAATCATTTCTTACCACCTCTAGTTTGAACCGATTTCATGTCAACTAGGTCTGAGTGAATTAATTCTAAGGGTTTAGAATTTCTATGAACATTTTTGCTAAAAGGTTTTCTAGCATACTTTGATTCTACGCATATTTCACATTTGTGTTCTTTTTCCAAACTAAATTTGGGTACGCAACCTACATTAGCCAGTTTAAGCATTGACTTAAAATTTACATGTCCAAGTCTACCATGCCAAACATTCAAAGACTCATAAACATAAGCAGAAGAATCATTCTTGTTCATTACAGCAGAGTTTACATTAAGGTTATACAGACCCTCAGTCTTATAACCATGCCCCACATAATCCTTACCCTTAGTTACAACACATTTCCCAGATTCTATTACAATTTTAAAACCCTTATCATCTAAAACACCACAAGAAACAAGATTTTTGCAGATGTCCAGAACATGAAGAACTTTATTCAATGTGAGAGTCTTGCCAGAAGTGAGCTTGAGCCCAACTTTTCCTTTTCCTACAACCGAAGCTGCAGACGAGTTACCCATATAGAGCTTCTCTCCTTCCCCTACTTTATTATAGAGGTGAACATATCTCTGTTTCCACAAACATGTTTGGTAGCGCCAGAGTCTACCCACCAATCTCTTACATTGGTTACCAAATTAACTCCAGACACCGTACCAGAAAATTCATCTTTGTTGTTTTCAAGCAAATTAGCGTTATTTTTATTTTTAAGGTCCTTACGGTTTCTACAGTGAACCGCCATATGTCCAGGATTTCCGCAAGAATAACAATCACCCTTAACTTTATTAGTGCCAGATTTAGGTTTCTGAAACATACCTTTCTTGCCTGGAGGTTTCTTGTAGTTGTTTCGGTTCTTGTCACCTTTTTCAGCATTTGAACCTTTGTGTTCAGTCACATGAGCTTTTTTAGACATGTCCCTTGCATAAGATACATTTTTGTCCTTGGAGCACAATAATTCTTCAACTTGAATCTTCTTACCCAAATCAACCATAGTGGCTTCACCAGTTTCATGTCTCAGTTTCTTCTTGTATTCAGACCAGGAAGAAGGCAATTTCTCAATGAAAACAGACACTTGAAAAGTTTCATCAATCACCATACCTTCCACAAGAATTTCATTGATAATTTGATGGAATTCAAGGAATTGATCAACCACAGATTTGTCATTCGACATTTTATATTCCATGAACCTAGCTACCAAGAATTTCTTACTTCCAGAAGTTTCAGCTTGGTATTTTACCTCCAAAGCAGCCCATAAATCAAAAGTAGAAAAGATCTCCTTCGCATAGTAAAAGTCATACAAAGCATCCTCTAAACAATTCAGAATATGATTTTTATCCATGTAGTTATTCCTCTTCCATTCTTCTAAAACAGACTCACGACCAACATCATTCAAGGATTCATCCAAAGGTTTCAGAACATAAGAATCCAGTTCATGGTAACTCGGAAAAAACAACATTTTTGACTGCCACCTCTTAAAGTCTTTCCCAGAAAACTTTGCAGGCCTTTCAACATCGTTCTTACCCATTGTTACAGATAGGAAAAATATATCGTGTTAAGATTGTTGCAACTGTAACAATAAAACACTAAAAGAAGATATGAAGATGTTAGAAATAAATTTCTGAAAGGTAAATAAACATTCAATTGATAGCAGACAGAGGACAGAGTCACATGTTCAACACGCTGTCCTTAATACGATAGTTGATCGGTACGCCTCAAGAATGAGTGATGCCTATACCCTATGGTCAAGTCGTATCCAGGATAAAATTGCACGATGAAAGCATTGTTAGCACTACAGTACTTGCCCACTCTTACGAACTCAATAGCAATTGCACAGAAGAAAAGAAAAAGACCACACAGAGGGAAAGAGACGAAAAGAAGAGGATAGTAGCTCTTATGGACACAAATTGAAATGAAGAGATCGAGTTCTTTTTATATGCAAATGGAGAGGGTGAAATTAATGCACATTAATGTGAGAAATAATGTTGCATGATGTCGACATTCTTCTGTCATAAAACAGTCAAAAAACGGTAAGAAAAATGTCGTCATCCATGCACATAAAGCCGTTAAGAAATATTTTTGTTAAGAAAAAAAATTCACCCGAGTCACATGCCCCCCCCAATTAAGACGGAATTTAATTTGATTTTCAAAAAGTTTAGGAAATAAATCAAAAGAATTTTTTTAAAAAAATGATAAGTCTTGGTTGACCTGTCCACGACGGTAGCACGAGCCCGAGCCTTAAGCCCAAGCCTTGGTGGAAAAAAAATATTTTGCCCCACCCGTTCCACCAAAATTGTTTTACTAACTATCCATAATGGAATAGCTATATAGTGGATCTCCTCTTTAGTTATACCCAATGTGGGACTAAAGGTCCTTATTTCATTCACTCATAGGAAAATGAGTAAGTGATCTTAGAGACCCAAAGGTCCTAAGCTCCATTCCCACCAAGACTATAAAAACAACAAATAAACTCATTTTCTCCAACATTTATCACTGTGGTGTGGGACGTGAAAGGCTTTTCCACAGGCTCAGCAGTAAATTTGTTTCTAATCTTATCAAGGATGAAATTAGAAGTGATCCGAGTTTCAAAGCTTCTGATTTGAAAAAGTTCTTTAAATCTAGCTACGGGATCAATGTGAAATTTAACCAAGCTTACAATGGAAGAGAGAAAGTGTATGAGGATATATTTGGTTAAGATTCCATGTCGTATTCGCATCTGGTATGGTATGTAGATGCCATTCGCAGCACAAATCCTGGGAGTTGGATTGATTTTCAAGTTCAAATGGATGAAACTGAATCGAACGAGGATAGTTCAACTGATTTAGAAGTTGAAGCACCTTAAAATAAGTTTGTGCGTATTTTTATTGCTTTCGTGGCATGCATCCATGGTTACCGTTACATTCGTCCCATGATTTATGTCGATGCTACCTTTCTTACAGGGAGATTTATAGGATGCCTCATGGCTGCAACCAGTATCAATGCTGAAATGGTAATTTTTCTGATAATGCATCCTTTTTATATATGTGCATAATGTCTCATGCATTATTTATTTTGGCTTCATAATGTCTTATGCATTATTGTTTTCACTTTTCTGGTTATGCATCATTTTTGTTTAGATGCATAAGACTTTATACGTTATTTTGTTTTAGCTGCATAATGTCTTATGCATTATTTTTTTCACTTTTCTAATTTATGGATTCTTTTTTATGCATGTGCGTAATGTCTTATGCATCATTTTCTTTAGATGCATAAGATATTGTGCATTATTTTTGTTTTAGCTGCACATACTTCATGTAGACGTTGGCTTGATTTTATATATTTTTTTAAAGTTCTAAAACATGTTTTCTTGCTGTGCAGGGTTCTTCCCACTAGCCATGGTCCTGGTACCTGCTGAAGATAATGATAACTGGGAATGGTTCATGAAGAATTTGAGTAATGTTCTTGATCATGATCAAAGGCCAATCACATTTTTATCTGATCGTGCAGAAGGATTAAAGAGAGCGATTCCAGTTATGTTTCCTGGAGCCTTCCATAGTTTATGCTATTATCATCTTAAGATGAACTTACCTATTAATGCTTCTGATGAAAGATATGGTGTCGTTATTGATGCATTTCAAGCTGCTACGTATGCTCTTAGTCCCGAAGGTTTCCAAACTGCCATCACTACGATTAGGGGACTTGGTTGTGTTTGGGTTGCAGAATATATTGAAGATATCCCTCCTGAGAGGTGGTCAAATGACTTTTTTTCATGGTTGTAGGTATGGTAGGACATCTTCTACTCTTGCTGAATCTTTTAATAGTTGGATGAAGGTACACAAGAAGCTCCTGCAAATGCGCTGCTGGATATGATAAGAAAGGATGTGATGAGGATGATGTCAGAAAGGAGAAATACTGGTAATAGTTTCATAACAATTCTTACACTGAAGAATGAAGCTAAGATGAAGGCTCTTATTGATGAGGGTTTAACCTGGCTGGTTATACAGCCCGATACTCATATTTATGAAGTGGAGGACGGGGAGAGTTCTCATTGTGTTAACCTTGAGGCAAGGACATGTACCTTTCAGAGGTGGCGCGTCTATTGGTTTCCATGTGTGCATGCTTTTGCTTCGATAACAATGTCTGGTTCTAATCCATATGATTTTGTTGAACCTTATTTCACTACTTCATACTTCAATAATGCCTACATCCATGCCATTCATCCTATTCCGAACTACAACAAGCCCGAAGTTTATGAAGGTAATAATATTATCGATGTACCTGATGTTAGGAGGCAGCCTGGGAGACCACCAGCTAATAAACATTTGAGCTGTTACGAGAAGCCGCCCAGGAGAGCTATGCGCTGTGGTAATTGTTTTGAGATTGGTCATCACAACAAGAAAACTTGTACAAAGCCTACCTGTTACAAGAAGCCGCCGAAGAAGCCTAAGGTAAGTTAAGGGAGAGCATTTAGCTTGTTGGTTTCTTCAGACTATTACTTTTACGTTTGAACCTAATTCATTTTTCTTTAATTAGTTTATGTATTGGTTTTTATGAACAAGTACTTGTTCTTTAATTATTTTCTTTTTGTATTGGTTTTTATGAAAAAATACTTCTTTTTTCACTTTGTGTTTTTCCGCTTCTATCAGATAATGTTATTCATTTTTATTCTTATATGCATAATAAATTATGCGTTAGTTTTGAAGATGCATCTCTTATGCATTCTTTTGCTAAGATGAACAATTTGTTATGCGTTTATTCTTTTAAAGATGGTTGCAGAATGAGTCATGCAAGCTGTGGTTCCTTCATTTTCCTTGTAAGATTTATATCATGTTATGTTTATAATCGGGGGTCGAGGGGGCAGTGCCCCCTCGTTATCATAGTATAGTTTTTCTACTTTTTGTGAAATAAGATTGCAACAAATATATATAAGAAGCACTAAAACAAGCATTGATATATATATAAACATCGTAAGATATCAAGATATATGTTGTTCAGACAAGTTTCATACCAACATATTACACATAACTACTGACTGAAGTTAAGCTTTACACCAATTACTTTCCCATTAGTTTTCACTCCCAAGTTAAATTGCTCAACCTACCAACAATACACAGGTTGTTAAAACAAAGTTACTTTTGAACCTTTCTATTATACACAACATCAGGAACATTTACACACAGCTTCATCCCAGACATCTTCATTGGCATTGATCGCCCAACTGTTTCCAGGATCTATCAGCATTTTCAATACCATACTTATTCTTTTCTTGTTGGCTTTTGCTACTGCATCTTCCTTTCCCAACTTCAGCCATTTCTATCTGACTTGACATTTCATACTCATCTTCATATAGTAGCATACAAATATGAGGCAGTCGGGGTGATGACCTTGTTCAGGAACAATCTTATAAAAAATATCCTTGTATACAAGCGGTTCCCTCTTTATATCCACGACTTGTGATGATAGTTGCAGTTCGTCATATCTTTGGATCAAATAAGGCATACAAGCCTTTACCGTTACAAGAGCTTGGTTCTTGCATTTAACTTTATAGCTTGAAAGACCGTTATAGAAGTTCTACTCACCCTCTGAAAGGTCATACTCTAACAATGTCCAATGTGTACCAGCAAGGTTTTCCTTTGTCATATAGTTCATTGGAATGAACATTTTCTCAACTTTAATAGGGAGATTCAAGATGAATTATCCAACATATTTGGAAATCCCATCTTTGTCCTTGTTTCTAACAAAGTACTGCAAAAGAAATATTTTTTAGGAAAAAAAGTTAGTGGAGGTGCACAACAGGTGTAGGAAACAATGCTGAATAACTTGTTATGCAGTTTAAATTTAGTTGCATAACTTGTTATGCATTTCAAAACTAGTTGCATAACATGTTATGCAGAAGAAATAATATTGGCATAACAGGATATGCACTGATGAATAACTTGTCATGCAGAAAATCTAGTTATGGTGACTTGTTATGTAGCAAAAGTAACAGTTTTAAAAGTTAAAGTGTTGGGAAATGATTTTCTTTTTTTTTTTGACTTACCCAAGCATCTGGCCTCATGAATGCAGACTCCGCATACTTCTGTTCAATACTATCAGCTTCCTCTTCATATTTCCGCTTCTTGAACAACATGTAACTGTAGTAGCGTATTACTTGTTCTTCTAGGTATTCATTGTTCATTAGATGCCTTATTACATCTCCGTGAATCCGAATATCCCATAAGTACGGGTCTTCTCCTTCTCTGATACTCCAAGCCGAATTTCTGTAGAAGACATAATTAGTGAGATATTTATTCAATTGACATGTGGCAGAACCATAAACTAGAGGGTTGTGTTATGCATGGATTGTTTTAGAAGCATATTTTATTATGCATGAGTTTTTTTGAAGCATAATTTGTTATGCATTTATTTCATAAGAAGCATAACCTGTAATGCATTGATTTTTCAAACAAACATAAAGGTAGTTTTTGTATACTTACAGGCTGTTGGCATTCCCAAAGTATGGCTCCAGTACTTCCATCAAGGTCGGCTCTATTGTATCCTTGTAATTTTGAAAGCATTCCATTGTTTCCAGCGGAGGTAATTTTCTAAACGGACGGTCAACAGAAGTACAAGGATTTTCTTCTTCAACTTTATTCTCATCAGGCTTGTCTTTTTTCTTCTGCTGCTTCCCTAGGTCACAATCTTTGAGAAGTATACTGTTTGTCCTATCATTATATGCTGTCCTTTCCTTGATTCTTCTTACCTTGCTTCCTGGTTTGTTCCCATCCTCTTCTGCCTGTTTTGCTTTTCCTTTATTGGAATATTTCTTCACAGGTTGCTTCTTTGCAAATTCTGTTATTGGAACAAATTCTTCTTCTAGTTCTTCTTCCTACAGATTCATGTGACCAAAATGTGTTAGATATAACCAATTTATTTTGAAATTAAGTAAATAGTAGTTGATTAAACAACAAAACAGCAACATAATGAATAGTATATAGTTGATTAAAAATAATAAATAGTATATAGTTGTTTCGACATTAAAAAAAACTTCAAGCAATTCATGGTTTTTCAAATACATAATCTGTTTTATATTTTCTGTACCAATGTCTGTGTATTTAGCTCCTTCTTTGCAGCTTCATTCGAGTCTTCTTTGTTTTCAGCATATTGTGTGGCTGGAGTTGAGGGATTCTGTGCGGCTTCATTTGAGTCTTCTTCTTTGTTTTTAGCAACGGCCGTCTCAACATCTGGTTGTTGCGGCTTTTCTGCGACTTGCTCTTCTGGCATCACAACAGTGGGTTCTGGCGGCTTTTCTGCGACTGGCTCTTCTGGTATCTCAACAGCTTGATGTTGTTGTCCTCCAGCACCATCTTCTCCTTGTGAAATATGGAGATTAAATGTGGGCCCTTCAACTACTTCTTTTACCTTCTGAGTTTCTGGAAAATGTTCGTCATCTTCTCCTCCAGCACCATTATCACCAGCCAAAAATTCTTTTTTCTGTGCTTCAATTCTTTCTAAAGTTGTTGCTAGATTTGGTGTTGTCTACAATTCCTCTGGAGTGTCTGTTTCCTTGTCACTTGAGAGATTAACAACTTTTTACAGGTCCATGAACTTGTAAGGTGAATACTGGAGTCCCTGACTAGCAGTTTGGTCTTGGCTATCAAGTCTGATAATTCCCGACAATGATTCTTATGTAGGTTGATCAGTTGAAGATACCAATTCAACAAGTGTCTCATTCCTTGGAAAATTTTGACTCAGTGGGACGCTAGGCTCAGTGATGATGCATCGACGCTTTGGCCACCTGATGATTCCACTCATACCTCCTCTTTTATGCCTGAAGCAATGATCAACTTCTTCACATTATCATACAACTGAGAATTGAATGCTTCTTCATTCTGTCTTTTTGTTCCCCAGTCTGCTTCATGTCTTGTATCATTTCTTGAACAATCTTCAACCTTTTTCCAGGACTATCGGGACACATTTCTTGTTCAATGATCTTCAACGTATCATGAAATTCTTCTTCATACTTGTCCTGTTCTCTTCAAGATCCATTCCGATGAGTTCATACATATATTTCCTGTTTCTTGGTTCTCTTGGTTCACAGAGTTCCAACTCCATTGGAATGTACTCTTTAAAGTTCTCATGAATCTGCAACATGATTAATAACACTCATCAGGGAATGCATAACAAATATAACAACGTTTTTTATATGCATATCATGTGATGCAGATATTTTAAACAATGCATAACTAATCATGCATTAAACATTGGAGCTGCATAACTAGTTACGCAATTATTTTTTAAGGTGCATAACATATTATTCACTCATAGTTCACAAACTTTCTTAACACTGTCATTTTTAAATAATGCATAACTGGTCATGCATTCACAATTGCATCTGCATAAGATTTTATGCATTTATTTATAAAGGTTCATAAACAAGTACCTCTAAGTCTTACATTCAGAGTTTATGCATAATTGGTCATGCATTCACAATTGCATCTGCATAATATGTTATGCAGTTATTTATAAAGATTCATAAACAAGTACCTTTAAGTCTGTAATATGCTTCTTGAGCATTGCTTTCTTCATTGCTGCAAAGTCCCACCTCCCAGCTCTTGGTGTATTAGCAGTGTTACTGACCTTGATGTCGGATGCCAACTCAGCTATGTTAGAGTGCTCAGCCAAACCAAAGCTGCAAAAAACAATAACTAATTAGATATTATATTATTTGATTTATTGACAGAGATTAAGTGAAAAAAACCCAACTCACAAGAGAATATATAGTGCAACCAGTGCAATTCCTGATAAGACGATTCTTTTCTTTCACAGTTTTGATGCCGTCCATCAGGTGTTCGTGTATCAGATCAGGAAATGATACAGAGTCCATGGTTTCCAAATTCTTCACCAAACCAACATATGAGACGTCCAAATTGTCTCCCATTGACCCACAAAAGAATAAGACGACTAGCATGTAAAGGCAGACAACTTCCTCTTCACAACCTTTCTTATCAAGTTTTTCCAACACAAGCCTTTGAATATTATCTACCCAAAACTTTGTTACCCGTGCTTTGGGATCTGTACTCACTTTACTTGCAACTATTTTGAATGGGAATTTCTTGACGATGGAAAGTGACTGAGTCAGCTCTATCTCTTTCTTTAAAATCGGAATATTTCTTCCTCTATCTCCTTCAACTCTTGGCATCTGAAAAGTAACAGCAACCTCACTAGACGTTGACTATATAGACTTGTTTTCGGACACCTTGAATGAATGCTGACTCAAATCATCATGGTTATATGATAAAAGGACCTCATCCATCAGCTGGTTACTCTTACCATCAAACAATGACATGTCCGCAGTAGATACCAAGTTATGGAATTTTCCAAATGGACTCACATGCATCATACTAGCCTGCATTGGAGTAAAACCACCTCTTTCCTTTATTTTTGTGAACAAGGTACCTATTCTTAGAAATCCTGGTCTATAAGTACCTCCCTGAGTTGCAGGTTTGGTTTTAGGTTTAACTGCATAAATAAAAGAACAAAAAAATCGCATTTAACTAAGTTAGAACCGCTATTTTGACTGCATAACCTCCTATGCCTCTTATTCAGGCATCTGCATAAACTGTTATGCACATTTTTTACGAATGCATAACCTATAATGCACTACTTCTTAAAATGTATTTTGCAAATTTTTTACCATGCATAACCTATGATGCTCTACTTTTTAAAATGTAAGCAGATAGGTAAATGAGATATTATGCACACCCAGTTGTCTGCATAACCTATATGCATTTTTTTAAAGAAGCATTATGTGTTTTACAAGATGTTAACTAAAAAAATAGCAGGTAAATGATCAAGAGAAGTTTATTAACTGATGCATAACAGGAATTCAACGCACCTTGTTTATAGAGGACACATTGCTGATCAGGTTCTTCTTCTTCTTATTCTTCTTCTTCTTCAGGTTTTCTGATTGTTTGGGTTCACATCTTTTTATTTTCTTATGCAGCTTGCTTGACTGAAACATAACAAATCAACATTGAAGCAAATCAATCACACCAAAGAAACATTATATCAAACAAAAAGGAAATCAGAAGCAAATCTTACCAGCTTCCTTTGGTGAAGCTTTCTCTGTATCATCTGTATCATCCTCATTCTCTGTATCATCATCCAAAACTTCCTTTGGTGAAGCTTTCTCTTCTTTCTTTTTTCGCTTACTAACTTTATCTGCCTGAACTCTAGATACACTAGTGTTCGCAATTAATTGCTCCTCAGCTTTCCGATCAGAATCTAATAGCAAACAAGGACAAAATCATGCAAAACAGAAAAGATCAAGGAACATTCAGAAACATGAAAGATGTAGGCAAGTTAAGTTCTCACCAGCTTTCTTTTTAGTCTTTTTCTTCTTTTCTGCTTCAGGCTTAGTTGAACTAGGTGATACCTGATCTTTCAATCTCCGCGACTTCCTTGATGGGGTGGTTGCTTCAGGATCTTTTTTGACACACAAATAAATAAGTTACTCATATCAGATTATGCAGTAACTTTGGTAAGCATAACATGTCATGCATCTGCATAATAAGTCATGAACAATTATTTTATTCTGCATTACATGTTATTCAGATTTTTTTTTGTTGCATACCAGAGACTTTCTTTTTCTTCTTGGCAGCGTCGTGCTTTACGTTGGTTCTCGTCTCCTTTTGTTGCTGGTCAGCATCAGTTTCCCTTTTTCCATCTTCTCGGTTATCATCATTAGTAGGTAAAAATGATGTTAAAACTGAAGTAGATTAAAATGAATAAGTAAAAATGGGTAAGTTTGACAGGGTGTTATGCAGGTTTTTTTGGTAAGCATAACCTGTCATGCAACTGCATAACAAGTTATGCACATTTATTTTATCTGCATAACTTGTTATGTTATGCAAACATGAATCACACATGAACTAGTGAAGATGCATACAAGAGACTTCCTTTTTCTTCACAACATCGTGCTTTGCCTTCATTTTCATCTCCTCCAGTGGTTGTTCACTATCACTTTCTCCTTTTTCATCTTCAACATCAACAAGTAAAAATGATGTTAAAATCGAAGATTGGGTAAGTTATAAAGCAAAAGAAATTATGGTCAAACATATTCAGGATGGAAATCTCACCAGAAACATTTTTCTTCTTAGATTTCTTTTTTTTTTTTAATTTTTCGGATTACCGGCTTCTGGTTCATCATCGACAGTTACTACAACAAAAATTAAAATTAAAAAAAATTAAAATAAAAACTGGAAAATAAAAAACAAACACTAACCGATGAAGTTAATGATAAATCTCACTGTTTTTTTTTCTGTTTCTTCGACTTGATTTTTTCTTCTTCGTCTTTTAGGTCATCAACATCAAGAACAAAGATAAAATTGAAAAAAAATATCAAATCTACTGAATGCATGCAAGAATACCATCGGTTAAACTAGTTTTCATACCTGATTTCTTCTCTTTTGATTTCTGAAGATGAGTTTTTGTTGGTGTTTCATCCATTTTTGATGAACTGAATTCTAGGGTTCGTAACCTGTAAGTAATTCCTAGGGTTTTTAGAGTTTGAAATTGATTTCGAGGGTTTAATCAACTTCAAGCATCAGTTTAAATGATCGATTTCTTCAAATGATTGAGAAATTTTTTTTCCTGCATTGGAGTGGCCCATTATGAAGCTCAGAACAAAAGTGCAGTTGTCTGATAAGAACTTATTACCAAAATTGTCTCAACACATCAAAATAGTTGTCTGATGAGAATTTTTTATCAGTAACGAATATATTACGTTGATATAATGAAATTCATACCCAAACTACATATTAAAATTCATGATGAAACAAAATATCGTCTTGAAAAAAGTAAGAACATATTCTCCATTACCCTAAGCAAAAATTAAACGTAAAAGAAGAAGAAACAGAAGAATTTTAAAGAACTTAAGCCCTTTCACCACGAATAAGCCTTGCTAAATGAATATCTTTAGGCATGATTGTAACTCTCTTAGCATGAATTGCACACAAGTTTGTATCCTCGAACAATCCAACTAAATAAGCTTCAGCAGCCTCTTGAAGTGCAAGAACAGCATGACTCTGGAACCGAAGATCTGTTTTGAAATCTTGAGCAATTTCACGAACTAATCTCTGGAAAGGCAACTTCCTGATCAAAAGTTCAGTACTCTTCTGGTATTTCCTGATCTCACGAAGAGCAACAGTTCCTGGACGATAGCGATGCGGCTTCTCAACTCGTCCAGTTGTTGGTGCTGATTTCCTCGCAACTGCAGTGGCGAGTGTCTTCCTGGGAGCTTTACCTCCTGTAGACTTACGAGCTGTCTGCTTAGTACGAGCCATTGATGATGAAATTTAACGGGAGAGAAGGTAAATTAAGTGTTTCTTAATCTTTTGTGGATGATAGGAGGTGGTACTTATGGGTATTTATATGCAGCAGTTGAAGGTTATGGTGGTTTACATTTAGAAGGATACAGACATGGGATAGGTTTCTGTTTTTGAGCAAGAAAACAGACAATCTGTATGCTTTCTATACTTTGTTCTCATTGGTTGGTTTGTATTCATACGGATTAGCAACCTCGGCGCCCAGTTTTTGAATCCACTGTTCTGCAGTGAGCAAGCATAGAGACCTTTCACGCACATACTGCTTATTTCTTTCGCTTAATTTAGCAGTTCTAGATCTATCGAACTTACCTGCAACATCAAATACCAGAATTTCAAACATTTCGATTTTAAGACTTGCTAAAGCATAACATCAAATACCATAATTACAAACATTTTGATTTTAAGACTTGCTAAAGCATTTACAACACGCCTAGTAAAAAAATACAAAACACTAGAAGCATAACTATACTTCTGCAGACTTTTGTTTAGGTACAAAATTGATAGTTTTCCTCCTTCCCACTGAGAAAAGACAAAAAAATAACCTCCCTTGGTCACTCTTTCTATTTATGTTGGTGCTTTCTTAGAAATTACGGAAAACATGAAGTTTTAATACTAGGTTCGACATCAGTTTGACTATAACTAGGTTACACAAGCATAAGAAGAGCAATCAGACGGAAAAGTCACTAGTGTTTGTACAAGGAACTAACTTGATTGCTCGGGTTTTCTTGGTTCTTGACAGCACATAGAGATATGAACATCTATTCAAATAAGTATCACAAAGGAAATTTAAACATCCAAGAAAGTACTTCTAGATAACTACCATGATATACATTCCAAGTGAATATACCCGAGTCAGTTGTCACTAGACCATCCAGTTTTGCATTTAGTCAACTCAGGTCAACCAAATTAGGATTCAAACCGACTCAAACTGGAACTGGATTTAGCTCAGTTCTTGAATGATTTTTTTAAGGCATTTGAATTCATCAAAATCTGATCAAGGCCTTTAAAATTGCATGTGTTAGAACTTCTATCAAAGATCAGCAAAATAACAAAGTTAAATTCTAATACACTAACTACTAAATTGGATGGCATTATCAGTGTAATTATTTTGACAGGGCTTCCCAACGACAATTAAACTCGTAAGTGCTCATACAAGCAACTAACGGGATTCTTCGGCTTATCTCAACTCTTGCCTACACATGAGATGCAGTCTAATACAGTACATACACTTCAAAAATCAATCGAAAAACCACATCTACATGAACTTAGCGACGATAAAGCAAACAACAACTACTCCATGGCATGCATTCTTCATGTTGTTCATACATGAGAGGTGACACAATTTTCATTTCCAAAGTAACAAAACAAGCATATTCAAGCATAGAGCTAAACTTTAAAGAAAGGCAGAAAGTAAAGTGTAAACACGTACCAGCAATGCGTATTCATCTCTTCAAATCCTTGATTTCGGAAGCAGCTCTTGGTAACTCAACTGCTCTTGTTATATATTTTCATAAGTTCAGGAGCTTCTTGCTCATACGGTTTCACAAATTTGTCCAAAAAGGACTTATCCACCATTGGTGAAAGCGATGATCAGAGGAATTTTTCCCTCAATCAGACCCTTAGACACCAAATTCTGATAACAACGCACCTCGGGATAATCCTCTCCTTCAAGCTATAAGTGAAATCGCTGGGTATACTGCAGTACTCAATGAATCATAGCCCATTTGATTCACAAGAAAATCCATAACTATCGTCATCTTGTTTTCGGACACCATCATATACCAAGGACTTCTCCTAGATGCTGTTTGAATTCGATCTTCAGACCAACCCCATCTCTTGCAAATGTCAACTTTGGTTTCCCAAGTAACTTCACTCATTGATGTCAACCTCTATAGCTAAGCTAAATGTTGTATGTGAGGGATCGAAACCCACTCCTTTAACCGTTCTCACAATCTTTTTAAATCTATGAGCATTTCCCATAAATCCACTAGGTTTCCGAATTAGACACTTGAAAATATTAGATTGAGGGACACCTTCACATCTCAAAAGCTCCACATTCACCAATAATTTCTTAAGTTAGTTTATTCTAAGACCCCAAAAAGTAAATCATCCTAGGATTTTAATGGTGTTTGTATCAGTATGAAAAATGCTCTTAAGCATATCAAATGAAGGGATTGTAGTCAGTTATAAAAGTGCTGGTTTTCTTGATATGAAATCAGCTAGCTCAATTCCATGTAGTCCTTTAGAATTTAAAAAAAAAATCAATCTGGGGTTTTAGGGGTTTAAGAGGATCAGATACCAGAAATGATGGATCCTTAGTATTGAGTTTTGAAATGTAGGGTTTGGTGAACCCATTTCTCCCAAATAAATGTAGGGTTTTGAGTTTGGTTCGTTTAGAAACATTAACAAATTCATTTTCAGAGAACCCACGTGAATTAATCAGAGAATTAACTAGAAATGAAGAATCAGAAGAATTAAGATTATTTCTAATAGAGAAGAAGGATACCATGGATACCCTAGATTTATCGACGACATTTGGATTCTGAAATGAAAAGAGAAATACACCAACTTGCTGTTGGTGGTGGTGATGATTGTCCATTAATGGCAGTCGTCCATTTGAGATCTGCGGATTCTGCGCCTACTTTGCATCACAAGGGTCGAATCATTTTCCCCTTTTTTAAGAAGAAGAAGAACTAATCATATTTGAATATCTCACTGTGATTATTGTTTTCTCAAAAAATTTATTTATGGAGTCAGAAAAAAAGGGTCAAAATATGATGACTCGGATCAAACTTTACAAATCACTTTTCTTTTGTTCATATTTGGTCATCAGTGTTATCTACGTGCAAAAATGATACTCACTCCGTTCTTAAATAATATGCTGGTTTTTATAAATAAATGTTTAAAAAAATGAGCTGCTTTTCTAATTGGGAAAGTGTTATTTTAGTTCTTTAAGACCACTTTTCTGTTAACTTTTTTTGATGACAAGTGTTTATGGACTATTTCACTTTATTTCTTTTGCTGATAAGTGTCATGTGACCATTTCACTTCACTTCTTTTATTGACAAGTGTCATGAGGACCACTTTCGATAATTAATTCTCTTAATTTCCTTAATTTTTTCTGAAATCAAAACCAATCTATTAAAAAAGAGCGTAGGAAGTACAAAAAAGAAAAAGTAAGAAGAAGCAGGCTCCTTGTTGTCGCTGGCGTCGACATTCTCACATATGGCCAAAATGGGATTTCGGCACTTCAAGACTATTAGGGTGGTGCATCACAGGCCACCACCAAAATGGACGTACGCCCGATTCAGACATCCCTTGCAAGAGGCATATGATTGACGTCATAAACATCCCTACAATTTCCCAAGTTGCATATGATTTATTCAACTCAGCTCAACCAAATTAAGATACTAAGTTAGTAATTTACGCGAATCCAAACTGGATTTAGTTCAATTATTGAAATCAATACATTGCAAGATGATAATAATATTGCATATCATCATTCAGGTCATACATCTGATAATCATCAAATTTTTCTTAGAAATAATATCAATTTGACTCTTACTTGGAAACCACCTCCTTTACAATTTCTGAAGATTAACATTGATGTTTCTTTTAATCGTAATTCCTTATTAGCTGGTATTGGAATTATAACTAGAACTTCTACAGGAGCATATGTTATGGGAAGGGGGACAGTAAGACGAGCCATAAATGTTCAACAAGCTGAAGCCTGGGCCTTGTTGGAGTCTATGCAACTGGCTGCATCAAATGGGTGGACACATGTTATTTTTGAAACGGATAACCTTAGTAACAGTACTGTTCTGCAACAACAATCTACTCTTTCTCATTGGCAAAGTATGCCTCTTCTTAAAAAATGTATGAATATATGTAACATTAATCCTGTTTGGTCTTGTGTGTTTGTTCATAAAGCATGTAATAAAACTGCAGATGCTTTTGCTAAAGCAGTTAGAAAACTTAACTTATGTGGGTAATAGTGGTTTCAACCACCTGACTTGTCAATGCCCTTCATAAGATATGATGTAACAACTTTACCTGTGTGATAGAACTTTCTTCTTTGTTAAAAAAAAAATACATTGCAACCTGGGTTGCACAGACGCGGACGCGTGGACGCGGACACGACACAACGCGGACACCACAAAATTCTCAAAAAACTAGGACGCGGACACGTATATAGATATTTTATGTATATATTATTTTATATATATAATCATGTATTTATACAGCAAAGTCAAGTATTTCGATCCTAAAAGTCAGTCATGGATTTTGATTGTGCCATGTGTTTAGTGGTGACTGATTGTTTGATCTTCGGCGTGTATAAATTTAAAAGAAAAGAAGATATCGTTTGTTTATACACGCTGAAGGTCAAACAATCAGTCACTACTAAACACATGGCACAATCAAAATCCATTCTTAGAACAACACATGCCCAACTAAGGGTATACGTGATATCATTTCCAATTATAAAACCCTAATAAAGACCTAAATCATTGATCTAAATGTTTGTATTTCTTCATTTGGTTAATAATAGTAAAAATAAAGGAACAAGTTTAAATGAAAATGGAAAAAAATGCGTCGGACACGCGTCATCGGTGCGTCCAAACTAGACGCGCGCAGGACGCGCAAATTGGTGCGTCAGACACGCGTCGTGTCCGACGCGAGTCGGACGCGGACACGTCTCAAGAAATGGAGCGTCCGTGCAACCCAGATTGCAACTTGTAAGCACCAAAATATCCGCAATCAATGAGCAAAAACATAAGGATTTGTACAGACTACAGATAGTGTTTAGTTCCATTTTTCTATCTTATTTTTGTCGGCCGGAAGCGAGCAAGCCGTTTGGCAACCGGCGGAAAATATAACGAAAAATGAGTCATTTGTCCAAATATGTTTAAAACATGGTTTAAATGGACGAGTAAAAATTAGTATGATTGAAATGGACACCAAAAAAATAGCAAGGATGAAACTGGATTCATCCTGACTTAAACTTAAAAAATAGTAAGGATGAAACTGGATGCATCCTGATGTAAATTAAAAATAAGAAAAAGTATTTGAAAATGGGTAGGATGAAATTGTTTACATCCTGACTATTTTTACATTTTTGTCCATTTAAACAGTATCAGAATATAAATGTCCTTTTCACGCAGGAATTGTTGATTTTAATCTTTTTAACCAATTTTGTGAAAAAATAAAATAAATAATAATAATAAAATAAAATTACTTCATAAAAAGTATTTTTTTTTTTTGCTTCTAGACATCAATCCAAAATTCTATACTTGAGTTTCTGACTCAAGGCATATTCAAAAACTTTCATGAACTCAATCACAATATTACATTTATGAAAATATCCTAACACATGGAACATTATGGAACTGAAACATGAAAACTAAACTAAAGAATGGAACTACCAGGTATGCTTTAAAATTTTAAGATAAATATCCAACCATCCCGTTTGCAGCTTAAATTAATCTTAAAATATTAAAAATAGATTGACACTAAAATAATATTAGCATATCTTAATCAAATAATGAAATCAAAGTAATTTCAATCTTGGCTCATTCTATTCTACCCTATAATTTCAAAATAAAATCAAAATAATATTATTAACATACGTTCAAGAGAATCGAATCTCCCAGTCATCTTGTCTTCAAGAGCATCCAATCTCCCAATAAACTTTTCTTCAAGAGAATCAAACTTGTCTTTAAATAGGATAGAAATGCCTAAACCTGCACAACCAGCAACCCCCAAGCAGAAAGCAAACTTACCGAGACTTCTCTTCTTCGCCTTGGCCATAAAAACCAAAGATTAAATAAAACTTTTATTGTGAAACTTATTAAGCAAAGAGTACAATAGAAAAATGGGGTAGAAGGGGGGAAGTTCTGATTATTATAGGCCAACAAGACTTGTTAGCTAAGATGAGTTGTTCGCTAAGGACATAGAAACCTAAACTTAGATGCAAGGAAAAGGGGCATTTTGGGTAATTTTTAATAATTTTCAGATTTTTTTACGAATTTTTCTTTTTTTTTACGAAAAAGTTCGAAAGTTTGAGAGACGTGATAATCATATTTAAAGTCTTGAACTTCATGGTTCACAGTCTGTTAAGGATCGAGCAAGAGAGAGGAGAGCATAAACGCGGAAGCATAAAAGACTACATTGATAATAATCTTGGTGTGTCAACTTTCATGGCTCAACAACCTATTTATATTGTTCACAAACTTGACGACCACTCAAGGCACTTTCCTAACTAAGATCAAACTCTAAACATAGACACTTTCCTAACATAAACCAAACTCTAAAATAGAACTCTTCTAGAACTCTCTTGAAGTATAACTCCAACTAACCTAAATTATATCTCCTAATTATAGTCTCCTATATTATTTCCTAATACCCTCCCTCAAGATGGAGCATGTAGATCACGAATGCCCATCTTGGACAAAAGATATTTTTTTTTTCCAACGCTTTTGCGAAAAAAATAAATCTTCAGATCGTAGTTTAAGGACGTTTCGGTCCTCTTCGTAGTTTAAGGACATCTTTCGGTCCTCTTCGGAAGTTTAAGGACATTACGGTCCTCTTCGTAGTTTAGGGACATCTTTCGGTCCTCTTCGTAGTTTAAGGACGTTTCGGTCCCCTTCGGAAGTTTAGGGACATTACGGTCCTCTTCGTAGTTTAGGGACATTTCGGTCCTCTTCGTAGTTTAAGGACATTACGGTCCCCTTCATTTCTTCGGTAGAATACTTCTTGTACTCTTAGTTTCTTGGTTTCTTCGATATAATACTTTGTGTACTCTCTCGAAAACTCATAGGATTTTAACCTATTATTGTTGTTCTTTTTCTCATAACCTCTTGGTGATTGTTTTTTTTTTCTTCACAACATGAATGTTGTTTCTTCTTCTCTTGTTCCAGTCACACTTTTGTTGCGAAACCTTCACACTTTTTTTTTTTTTTTAAGATTCTCTCACAATCTTTCTCTTGTTATGCTTCTGCCACAAGCAATAACTAACACAAAGTCTGCCACACTTTGTAGGATTTCCAAATTTCTGCCACAAACTCTTCAATCACCATGTTTCTTCCACAAATTCTCCCTTAACCTCATACATAACCACCCAACTTACCTTGTCATTATAAGTTTCTAAATTCGAGTCAACTTAATCAAACCGTACCAGTCCTTTTTACTGAAATACCTTTGATCCGCCATCAAACTGTACCAATCCTTCTTGGCTGCAATAGAAGCTTTGATCCTCCATCCTTATTGATTTCAAATTCATGACTTAAACATTTGAATCAACCGCTCACCTTATAACTTCTTTACCTTCACCAAAAACTGCTTTCTGCAACGTCTCTTGCCAGAAACTGTCACACTTTTGTTACTGTCGTTAACTGTGACACTTTCTACTGGAAGATCTTTGTAAAAATTTTTCAATAACACTTAACTGTCCTTCAATCACACTGTTGTTCGTAACAGTTCTCGCAACTGTGCATTAACCTTTGTAACACCCATTCTGTTACTATCTCCCAGTAACACTTCTGTCCAACTGTGACAATTATTCAGTCACGCTTCTGTATCAATCAACCAATTTTTTTTTTTTAACTTTCGTCTTGTCCCTTGGTGTAGACTCACATGGACACAGTTTGCACTAGGTTTTGGAGCAACAACATACGTCTTATTTCCATAGAACCATCTTGATCACCACGACTTCTCGAGCTCCAACTTCAGTCACGTTCTTTCCCTACGTACCACCACAGATCGCGATGATATGGAAGCAAACTTTAATCTTCCAGGAACCCTACGTACCACCACCACGGGATCCCTGGTTTTATTCTTCCATCGCCCAACTGCCCCATCTGATTCATGTGAGGCGCTAACCTTGTCAGCAACCTAGCTTTATTCCTCGTGCTTGCTCACAACAACAAACTCATCTTACCAAGGTTTTGTTCCCCTGATTTGGTGAACATCACGATTTTGAACACGGTTCAGCAGCAACATAAGACCAAGAGTTACGCCTTCTTCTTTATCCTCAAACTTAACACGATTCTCTTCCTCCTTTGATGTCTCTCTTATTCAAAATTTTTTTTTCTTCGTTAACTCATTACCTAAATCCTAAGCCGAAAACTCTATAACTTTCTCTCCCTCTCACCTCGCTCTGATACCATGTTAAGGATCGAGCAAGAGAGAAGAGAGCATAAATGCGGAAGCATAAAAGACTACATTGATAATAATCTTGGTGTGTCAACTTTCATGGCTCAACAGCCTATTTATATTGTTCACAAACTTGACGACCACTCAAGGCACTTTCCTAACTAAGATCAAACTCTAAACATAGACACTTTCCTAACATAAACCAAACTCTAAAATAGAACTCTTCTAGAACTCTCTTGAAGTATAACTCCAACTAACCTAAATTATATCTCCTAATTATAATCTCCTATATTATTTCCTAATACAGTCATTTATTTCACTTGAGCCAAATGTTTACGCCAAATAGCAAAGGAAAAGGAAGCTCTAAATTTTCTTCATGAATTTGACGCCATTTTTGTGATTCTACTCTCACAAGTTTGATTCCAGTGAATCACACATAAGACTCACCAATGCTAAAACCTCTTTTTCTTTTTTTTTTCTTTTTTTTTCTTAAAGTCCGAAGCTTGACTGATTCCTCACAGGCTCACAGTGCTGAGAAACAAATGTTGATTAGCTTCTTCCTATTTGTTGGTAAGAGACAAACATTTGGCGTTATATTTCTAGTTTCTTTGAGACAGTACTTGTTGGTTGGAACACTGTTTATCTTTGGTTTACCAACAAAACCCTGATCAAAGATGCCGAAGTCTTCAATGAGTGAATTTACACGAGTGTGGTTTGAGTCGTTTACTGTTGAGAATCGACGTTCAAAGTAAGATTAAAATATTCTATGGTCCAAAAATCTCTTTGCTGAGCTCATGAATTGATCCTCATTGTTCTTTTTCCTAAGCCTGCAGCCATTCGTTTTCTTCTCTTTTCTCTCACCTTCAAAGCTGTAGAAGCAGCTCTGAAGGTTGATCAGTAACCACCTTGCAGTTGGAATCGCTGTGGGAATCAATTTTTGGATTAGTTTCCTACACTTACTGGAGACCGGGTACTTCGGCTGGACTCATTGAGGAACCGGTGAAGCAAAGGCTACGTAACGAGATGCACAGAAACGTACCATCTTCGTTATCTGATTCTGAATGCGTAAGCCGAAACATGTTTGGATTTCACTTGATACACGTGATTTGCTCTCAATGTCCTGGACATAATAGGAAATGGACGATAAATTGTCTTTTGATTTCTATGTGCATGGGAGGTGAAGATTAATTCTGTATCATAATTAAGGCAGAAGATGGAGATGTTGGCACATTGGCTACCTTGGGACACTCTTTCTCCTTGCTTTTTCGATCCGTTGTTCCGCTCTTGTTTCGTTGGTTTACCTCCCTTTTGTTTTTATAAAATCTTTAACTTATCGTTAAATAAATAAATAAAGAGTATATGAACTAACAAACAAAAGATAAAGAATCCAGTGATCAGATTTCCGTATGGTCGTTGGAACATAAAAAAAAAAAAAGAAAAATTGATTTCATTGATGTGATTAACTGATCATTACAAAGCCAGCCAGAACATCAAAATAAAAAATAAAAAATGTAACATACCTTAATCAGTAATCACCGTAATATAAAATCAAAATATATTTCCTGATTCTATGATGCTAAAGGGCCCACCATAGTACAAGTCCGCCGCCTACTATTGCTGAAATCATGCAACTTCCGAATGGAAACGAGCTCTCATAAACTCTTGCTTTTATAAAATCTAGTTTTTCATCATGAGAATCTAACCTCTCAGTAATTTTTCCTTCAATAGCAGCCAATCGCCCTGTAAATTTTTGTTCTAGAGAATCAAACCTGTGTTTATCTTGCAGTGCAAACCATAAACCTGTGTTTATCTTGCAGTGCAAACCATAAACCTGCACAACCAAGTCCAACAACACCCAAAGGCAAAACAACCTTGACAAGGTAATTTTTCTTCTCCTTGGCCATAATCAATAACAAAACCAATAACAAAGCAAAGAAGATGAGAAAATTGTGAGACAAGAGAGAAAGATCTTATTCATATTACATGTCTTATCATATTATATAGGCTATATATATAAGAAGACGTGTTAGCCAATAATGCAGAAACTTAACTTAATTAGCGAATGTACTTGGACACAAACGTAATTTCCTTAGTCCATGGCTTCTCTATCATAAACTCTTCCAACACCTTGAGCGTTTTAACCGAATACAAACTCTCAAAGTTAAAGAAGGCGCACACGACATGCTACACAGCATCTAAATAAAAATGCTCGGAAAGATTATTCGAAAAATCTTTGTATCAGTCCACCAGTTGTAAAGAGAGTGCATTATATAGACATGATAATCATATTCAAAGTCCTTTACTTCATTTCGCGCAGTCCTTTTTATTTTTGACCGGCTAGATGTTCCACCAAATAGGAAAGGAAAAGAAGCTCTAATTCTAATTTTTCGCCCTTTTGGTGATTCTACTCCCACAAGATTGATCTCAGCGAGTCCCATAATGCTAACTAAAACATATGGGTAGAGAAGAATAGCACAAACACAACACAACAGTCTATAAGGTGAAAATTTGGAGTCTTCGCTCCAAGCTAGTTACCATAAGGTACAAGATGTTGCCACATTGGCATTAACACCACAAGGACATGTACTTGGCAAATTAGATATCGTATGAAGATCCAGGATCCAAAAATCTCTTCGTTCAGCTCATGAATTGATTCTCATTGTTCTTTTTCCTAAGCCTGCAACCATTCGTTTTCTTCTTGTAGGTGTAGATGATCCACATGGCTAGGTAGCAAGATCCTAAGCTATGACACATCAAAGAAAAAAGAGCGGCGAAGCACAGGATTGAACCGAACGGCGCAAAGAGCGAGGTATCACGTGGGTCGGACGTGATGGCCCAACAGTTGTCGGATGTGACGTGACTTTTATCTCCTGACAGGTCGGGCGAACGATCAGAAAGCACTCAGTCAGACGAAGGAAGGTGGTCAAACAAAGGAACAAGAAGAAAGAAGGGCGACATCGTGTTAACTAGACGATCAAGACTCGGTCTCGGGTGAAGAACTATAAAAAACCAAGACTCTATCGGTCAAACCAGAAAGTCGGGCGAGCAGGGCAGATCCGATAGGGAACAACTAAAATTGATGTAATGTGACCAACATTGTAATTCTGTTGTATGTCGACCTTGGCCTATAAATACAAGGGTTGGCCGAGAGAGAGAGGCAGGTTGAGAGAGAGAAAAGGAAGGCGTCATACTCGAGTTTTTGAGCTTCATCATTTGAAAGGGAGAGAACAACTTGTAATCAAAGAAAAGAAATAATAACATTCATCCTTTCACCCCGTGGACGTAGGTTATCCGTGTGACTATGTTTGCTTGTGTACATTTACTTCGTGTTAAAGCATCTTCTACTTTGTTGGATGTAGTGTGTGGTTTTATGCCACTATATTCTGGCGCCGACTAAGGGGGTCGTCTAAGTTCTCCGGATACCTTGACTGCATGAGCCAGCAGAGACGATCCAAAAGCTCCTAAAAACACTTTACGTGTTAGTTGATGCTATGGGATGAACTCTGTTTGGTGAAGTCTGTTTATGTTTGTTTGATTTGAAGTTTGTTGATATAGTTGAGTCTTCATTGTTGAAGTAGTGTCGTCAGCAAATATTTTCAGTTGGGTCGATTCCGAACAGTCAACTAGTCTTGCTTGTAGGCGAGTCTATTTTCGTGTCTTAATCTTCGTTTTCATAGTATTTTTCGCACTGGTCTTCGTATTTCGATCTTAGTTTTTGTCTTACGAGTTCAACAACGGAATTACCATAAAACTCCCAAATAACATCTTTGATGTGTGGTTGAAGTTGCTTGAGGTTCCATGTTGGCTTGGGGAAGTGCAAAAACAACAGCACGGCGAGATTATCGGTTGCCGGTGAAAGAATCCAAGGAATCAAGGGAAGACATCCCTTTGTAGTTCCAAGGGAGTACATAAGTCTTGGTCCAGTTTTTTCCATGGCGTGATGACCTCATAAAAGTACGAATTTGGACCTTTTACTCACAAAGAACTAGGTGTTAATGATTTGAAGTCTAGGGAATGTAGGACAAATTGTAGTTAATGCAGAGTCGTGGTACTGAAAGCGATGTCGTGCAACCTTGAAAGTGACGTCGCATGATACCTGTCTAAAAGAAACACTTAGAGTCTAAACAGGGCAAACTGGCGAGGTCAGCGTGGTAGAATAGAGGGAATCGTACTTTTGAGACTCAGTTTTAGTGTCAGTCACCTTTTTCTTTTTAAAAAAAAATAAAAAAAATAAAAAAATAAACCGTATGTACTATAGAAACTTTTCAAAAACAGGTTAAAGTAAGGTGTTGTCTGTTTTCGCTGACGTAGGTAGGGACGACTCTCGGACTCCCAACACACTGCGTCCGATGGCTAGCACGTCAGGGATGGGAAGAACTCCGAGGAACCGCACAATCACCGGCAGTAGCATGCAAGGAGGAGTAACTGGGCCGAGGCGAGGGAGTGATGGGCATCCACCACCAGAGGAATCACGAGCTGCTGCAAGAGGTATGCCAATTGTAGACGAGGAGATCGATCTGGGACGAGACGATGACCCATCGCCTCTGGAGCAAATCGCCTCGCCCCCAAGGAGAGATGATCAAATAGATGGACTTACCGCGTCAGACACAAAAGATGATGAAGAAGTGTTAATCCTGCATGCCCAGAGACGAAACATCAGACGACAAGTTGAGTATCAAGAAGCCCTCGGGCGAGAGAAAGAACGACTCAGGCGAGTACAACTAGGACGAGAAACAACTATCGGGGTCGATCCGGAGGCATCTACTCAGATACCCCCCACTGTAACACCTCCACCACCTGTGATGATGGCGCCACCCCCTTCCCATTTAGGTCATCCAAATGGTCACTCTAGCCATGAGAGTACAGATCCAACACTACTCGGAATTCTAGAAAGCCAAAGAAGGAAAGAGGCGGCTTTAAGGGATCTTCAACAGAGGAACCTAGCTCTAGAGTTCGAGAACTATCAACTACGGAACTTAAGGTCGAGGTCGAGAGGATCTTCTAGCCGAGGGACATTAGGTCACCAAGGCCGAATTGGGCAAGTACCACCAGCAGTAGGACCGAGCAATTCCGGTCCATCAGGACCACCCCCGACACCACCTATTAGAGGATACGGTCCACCCGAAAATTCATCAACCGACGACAAGAGGTACGAGAGGAATAATCAGCAGAGGAACACATGGTCCGCCAATGCGACCGAAGCCAAGCTAAGAGAGTTAGAAGAAAAGATAAGGAAGCTGTCAGGAACCTGCGAAGAAGATAAGCTAGTTGAGGTCATAAGCGAGGCCGAGAGGACCCATTTCACCCAAGAGATAGAACTAAGGGCCTTCCCACCTAAGTTCACGCTCCCCACATTCCCCTCCAGGTTCGACGGCACGGGAGACACAGTTGAACATTTGAAGATGTACAGTATGTCCCTAATCCAATGGAAAAACCATGAGGTGGTAATGTGTAAGTTCTTCCCAGCAAGCCTGGAAGGCGAGGCAAGGAAATGGTTCTACAACCTCTCACCAGGAACAATTGACAGTTACGAGACTCTAGTCGAAGCCTTCCTTGAAACGTACATGCACAACATCATACCTCGGCCCAGGGCCAACAGGTTATTCACCTTGGCCCGACGGTTTATAGAGCCTCTCAGATCATTGACCGATCGATGGAGAAATTTGTGTACATAAATTGGGAAGGTACCAGTCGACCAGCAGATATTCGGGTTCGAAAACACACTAGGGAGGTCGGATCCCATCTGGATAGCCAGGTTCACTGAAAAGCTGCAAATATTGAAGGAAATGAGGAAAATTCAAGAACATTTCATCGCCCTAGAAGAAATTCAGGAAGAATCAAGGGATATGGGAGTGCAAGAGGCTAGTGCAGCGCCCGAGTCGACATCGGACGATGTTCAACGTCGGCCCGAGAAGAGACCGAGCCCACCTACGTGAGGAAATGAGAAAAAGGAATGGGTAGCTAAAGGAAAGAGGCCGAGGCACGAGGCGAGAACATACACCCCTTTGAATGCTCCACTAGAAGAAATCTTCAAAGAGATCGAGAAAAGGAGTGACATCATATACCCAGCTTCAAGAGGGATACAGTTCGAGGAGACCAAGGATCACCCAGAGTATTGCCATTATCATTAATATCGAGGCCACTCTACAAATAACTGTCGAGAAGTAAAAGACATCGTGCAACATCTTATTCGAGACGGTTACCTGAGACAGTTCGTCCGACACCCAGCCCAGACGACCGCAGCGCCCGATGCACCCGTCCATCAGGTCAGAATCGACAGACCCACACAATTTGTCAACACGATTTCGCATTCGGCCACTCAAGCATACAATCTGAATCCTGAAATCATGTCTAGAATCCACAAGAGGGATCGTAATGGGAAGGAAATTTTCAGTGTAGCAAAAGCTTTGCCGATGGAACCCTGGATGCTGCGACCCATCTTTTTCTCGGCTCATGATGTCCCGATGAACGACCAATCTCACAGTGATCCCTTGGTTATCACCCTGCTGATTGAGGAATGTGGGGTAAGAAGGATACTAGTGGATAGTGGGAGCTCAGACGAAGTACTCTTCTACGACACGTTCAAGAGGATGGAGTTGTTAGATGATATACTCGTCCCATCGACATATCGTATCTACGGTTTTAATGGGACCGTGACCATCCCAAAGGGAGAAGTAACCCTAAGGTTATCAAACAGAGGTGGTTACCTAGATACGTTAACTACATTCTGTGTGGTCAATGTCCCCTCGTCCTATGAAGCTATTATCGGGAGACAGTGGATCGTGGGAATCAAAGGAGTGGCATCGGCTTATCATCAGATGCTACAATTCCCAACGTATAAGGGGATAGCTGAGGTCGTAGGAGATTCACAGGCATCCCGACAGTGCATGCAGGTCGATGCCCAGATAAATAAGGAGTGGAGAGCACGACAAAGGGGAGAGAAGAACAAGGCTAAAGAAACCAAAGCCGCAGAGGAACTGGAAAGAATTATTTCGCAGGCGGTCATGACATACGAAACACAAGGAAATGAGCCTTCATAGCAATTAAAGGAGACGGCGCCGATGAAGGAATCAAAACCAAACTTCTCGGCCGTGGAACCTACTCGGGAGATTAATTTAGGAACTGTAGAAGAACCAAGGATAGTAAGGATCGGGTCCTTACTATCGGACGAACAAGTAAACCAGATCGTGGCGGTGCTAAAGGAAAACATGGACGCGTTCGCATGGAACGTGCATGATATGGAGGGCATAGATTCGGAGGTATGCTGTCACCATTTAAAGATCGACTCAAGCTTCAAACCAGTACGACAAAAGATGAGGCGAGTCGCACCAGAATTACATACAGCCGTCGAGAATGAGTTAAAGAAGTTACAAGAATCGGAATAATCAGAAAATCACACTACCCACAGTGGATATCCAACATGGTCGTGGTACCAAAGAAAAATGGAGGAGTCAGAATCTGCATTGACTTCAGCGACCTGAACAAAGCCTGTCCGAAGGACATTTTCCCTCTCCCAAGCATCGATCAACTGGTGGAATCTATAGTAGGGCACGAGGCACTAACATTGATGGACGGATACGGGGGGTATAACCAGATCCCGTTGGCCCCCGAGGATCAAGAACGCACCTCCTTCTTCACGCCGAGGGGCCTATACTGCTACACCAAGATGCCATTTGGTCTGAAGAATGCGGGCGCCACATATCAAAGGTTGATGGGCGACATGTTCGAAGACCAGATCCACCACACCATCGAGGTCTATGTAGACGATATGCTAGTAAAAAGTCGCCTAGCGAAGAATCACATTCGGGACCTGCAAGAAGTTTTCCGGACGATGAGAGAATATAAAATGAAAGTTAATCCGACCAAATGCGATTTTTGGGTCACATCAGGCAAATTTTTGGGATATATCATCACTCCAAAGGGGATAGAGGCAGATCCCAATAAAGTTAGAGCTATACTCGAGATGCCGTCACCGGCTACAACAAAAGACTTACAAAAGCTGAACGAAAGTATAGCAACGTTGGGGCGATTTATATCTCGGTCTTCGGACAAATGCAAGAACTTATTTAGCACTCTCAAAAAGGGGGAGAAATTTAAATGGACGGACGCTTGTGAGGCGGCGTTTCAGAATATTAAACTACATCTCGCTAGCCTACCCGTATTACAAAGACCCGATCCATCGGAGGTCCTCACTTTATACCTCGGTGCAACCTCAGATGCTATCAGTGCAGTCATAGTCCGAAATGAAGGGAGCGAAGAAAAGCCTGTTTACTTCATCAGTAAAACATTAAGTCCCGCCGAGAAAAATTATACAAGGATGGAACATATGATTTTAGCACTAGATTTCGCCACTCTAAAGTTAAGAATGTATTTCCAAGCCCGTCGGATCCGCGTGCTCATAAATCGCCTATTGAGGCGGTACTAGATAATGCCGGCCGATCAGGAAGGATTTCCAAATGGGGGGCACAAATCAAACAATTCAACGTTTTCTATGAAATGAGGACCGTAGTGAAGGCACAAGTAGTGGCAGATTTCTTGGAAGATTTTCCACTAAGCGACGAAGATGAGGTCGAGGACATACCCGGAATGGAAGAAGATCGAGAAGACATGACCGACTTACTCGAAGCAAGTAGCCCATCACGTTGGGAAGTATTCGTCGATGGAGCGTCGAACAAAGACAGATCGGGACTTGGGATAGTCTTTACCACACCAAAGGGACGAAAAATTGTCCATTCATTTAGATTGGAATTTAAGGCGACAAAAAACGTCACCGAGTACGAAGCTGTGATTCACGCCCTAAGATTAATCGTCGAGATGGGCCTACAAGATGTAAGACTAACTAGCGACTCGCAGTTGGTGATCCGACAAATCACAAGAAAATACGCCATCCACGACCCGATTTTGTAGAAGTACTGGGAGCTCTCCCAATTCTATATCGACCAGATCCCCAACATCAAATTTTTCCACATACGCAGAAAAGATAATCGACACTCGGACGCATTGGCATATATTGCATCCCAGCTCACAGACCCAAGTGTGGAGGGTATTCGTGTCATGAGACTCCTCGCCCCATCTATACCAGAGACACACGAGGTGCACGTCGACGTGGCTATCAACACGGCCGACAGATATCCGTACGGAGATTGGAGAAAGCTGATTCATTCGTACTTGGAGACAGGCGAGTTACCCAAGGGGCAACCCGAGATCAACAAAGTGAAAAGCAAATCGGTCGTTTACGAGCTAAGAGACGGAATCCTATACAGGAAATCATACCTGGGACCACTCTTAAGATGCTTAAGTAAGGAAGAAGGCCAAAAAATCTTGAATGAACTACACTATGGAGCAGCCGGAAGTCACAGCTCGGGACGAAGTCTGTCAGCGAGAGCGAAAACGATGGGATACTTTTGGCCGTATATGAACGATGATGCAAAAAAAATGGCACAATCTTGCGAAGAATGCCAACGGTTTGGTAAGAAGATACATGCACCATCAGTAACTCTAAACTCGGTAGTAAGCCCCTGGCCCTTCGCAAAGTGGGGGATCGATATCATGGGACCATTACATGTGGGATCGGGGCAGAGAAAATACTTAATAGTAGCGACGGATTACTTCACTAAATGAGTGGAGGCGGCACCACTGAGACATATCCGTGACAAGGACGTCTCCAGGTTCATTTGGGAGCACATCATATGTCGTTTCGGAGTACCGGCGGCCATCGTCTCGGATAATGGAAAACATCTCCAGGGAGAAAACATCGACCTATTATTTAACACCTACAAGATCAGAAAAAGAAAGGCTACCCCCATATACCCTCAAAGTAATGGGCAGGCCGAGATCACAAACAAAACTATCGCCGACAATATGAAGAAAAAATTAGATGGAGAATACGGCGATTGGTGCGAAGAACTCTACAATGTTTTATGGGCCTATCGAACCACTCGAAGGGAAGCAACAAGGCTATCACCTTTCATGATGACCTATGGAACCGAAGCGATACTACCAACCGAAGCAATGATACCCACCACAAGAACTGAAGCCTGGAGGCGAAACATATCGGCAGATCTAATATTGGCCAAGCTCGATGACTTGGAGGAAACAAGGGAGATGTCTTTGCAAAAAATGGAGAATTACCAAAGGAGACTATAACGAGAATACAACAAACGAGTTCGACCAAAAGAGTTTCAAGCGGGGCAGTTAGTGTTGAAATATCTAACCGATTGGGAACGTGACAAAAAGGACGGTAAACTAGCGGCATGGTGGGGAGGACCATACACAATCGTGTCTAAAGATGGCGAGAGAGCTTATCGATTACTCAAACCAGACGGCAAACCCGAGTTAAAACCGTGGAACGCTCAACATCTGAAACTCTATTCCCATGCTTGTCATTCATTTCTTTAAAACCGCGAGGGGTAGGAAATATGACATGAGCGACCAATGGTCATTCGTACTCGGGGAAAGCCAGTGAGGAAGTTCCGAGGTGACTTACACTCGAATGGTCATTCGTACTCGGGGCAAAGCCAGTGAGGAAGTGCCGAGGTGACTTACACTCGAATGGTCATTCGTACTCGGGTCAAAGCCAGTGTGGAAGTGCCGAGGTGACTTACAGTCGACTGGCCATTCGATACTCGGGGCAGTGGCAGTGTGCAAGTGCCGAGGTAGTCTAAGGGTACCAAAGGTTTTTAAGATATGATTTCTTCTCAGCTAGTTAACCTACTTACATCTGAAAGGTTACCCCCATCGCAGGTGGCCGTGACCACTTGCCCGAGTTGGTTGGTCGATAACCACTCGGGATTATCGGGCCTAGAACTAGGACGACTAAAACCCTTCCACTGAATCTAAAAGATAGTGATGAGATACCTCGGTTGGGACATGGCATCGGGCCTGATGACCCTCCTTGTTGAGTGTCTTCGACAGAAAAGGCACTAATACTAATGTATATAACATCAAATGCAGATACGGAGCACAAACAACAAGATAGCAACCAGAAAATTAAATAGCGTCAACACAATGATAAAGGCGGAAATTGTCAAAGGAAAAGAAAAAAGAAAAACAAGCTTGGTGACGCAGCACCCCATTCAAAGAAGCATGGGTTAAGTGTTCAAACGAATTACAACCCGCGACAAAGGGAAAATTAGTGGCGCGACACTACAAAAGACATGATCAACTCCTGGGTGGAACAACACCGGCTCCCCCCTTTCTCTGAGCAACCTCGCGGCGCTTTTGCGCGATGTACTCGTTCACACCGGCCTTGATCGCCTCAGCAAGATCGCTCTTATGAGCATTTCTCTCGTCCACAATCTCCTGAGAAAACTGCTCGGACCTCGCCTCGGCGGCATGGAGCTTAACCTTCACCTCACCTTCGGCCTTCTTCCACTGCTCCACCTCCTGCCCGAGATTTTGCACATCTCGCTCCAGATCCTTGACACGACCCTGCTCGGCTGCAACAAAACATTATAAGCATATTAAACACGGAACATAGCAGAATACAGAGTAAAAACAACAAACTAACTAGGTCTTAAGGTCGCCCGAACATGCACTCCAGATACCTGACAGAATTGGCAATACAGATTCTAACGACTCCACGGACTTGGCCAACTCGTCCTCGGCCTTAGAAAGCTTCAAGGTTAACTCATTATAGTATTTTTCATTGAACTCATTCGAAGGGCAATATTTCTTGGTGATCACTCCACCTGGCCCTCTGACGGTTATAGGACACTTGTAGCATCAATAACTGGGCTTGGGTCCATTCTAGGTCACTGGACAACTTATCGAAACCCTTGGTCCTTTCAAGAAGATCTCCGTTGGACTGCTCGGCCACATCTTTTTCCCTCAAAATTCGTCGCTGATCTTCATGAAGATCTCGATTTTGAAGCCTAAGGGAACCATTTTGACTCTCCAGATTATCGGCTAATAACGTTTTATCACCAGCAAGTCTTTGAAAGATGCCCAAGCGGGCCCGTAAGTTATCTATCTCTTCGGGGACATACTCAAATAAGTGATATCTGTCCAATTCCTCTTGAAGTTGCTGTATCTCGGCCTCCTGTCGGTCTATCTTCCTATCCTTATTGGAAATTCGTCGTCGAAGATTTTCCACAAGATCTTTCTCGATATCCCACTTTCTCTTCATAAGTCTATACTCCGAAGAAGCGTCTAAATCTATACTAGATATTTCGGCTAGAAGAATAATAATTGACTCAGGACATTGGTACGAAGAACTCAATCAACACAACTATTGCAAATAATATACCTTGCGCATCGGCGAGTTTGATCTCCAGATCACGAGATCGTTCATTCTCCTGCTGAAGAGCAGCCTCCAACTTCCTAATCTCCTGTCGACGGAGAGCAGCCTCCAACCTCGACCGATTCAACGCCTACAAATTCCATCCCAAGACGAGATTAGTGGGGCCCGATAACATCCAAAGGAAAAGTGCAAACAAATCACTTACCAAATTATCAAAGACCGACGCGATATCACGATACAGGGGTACGTCAACAATCATCTGCTCTTCAGTATAGGAGCCGAACTCCTCAGAGTGCAATGCGCCAAGTGAATCACAAATAGGGCCCGATATGGTAAAGGACGTCTGAACACCCGAGGGAGACCCAACATCCTTCGGGGGCAACTTTTGGAGTGATGTTTGGGTCGTCCCCTGATCACCAGACTGCACGACAGGAGTCACAACAACAGTCTCCACATAAACCTCCGCTTCCTTCTGGCCACCAGCATCCTCATCAAACATCTGATTGTCCCCGAATATATCGTCATCATCATCTTGATCGGGGATATCGATCACAACGTCCGAGATTTTCAACACCACGCCCTTTGACGCCACCTTCCCCCGAGGAGGATTACTCCTTGGAACCAAACTTTCACTACCACGAGTATCGGACCCTCCAACATCTTCATCCTCGCACCTAGGGAATTTCTGCACAAGGTTCAGCGTCATAACACGTGAAGGAAAAAAACAGGGGCAAGTACATGTACTTAGAATAAAAGCTATATGTTTGTTACCTTCCCCTGATCCTCCTCGACCCTTGTTCCAGCACTCATCTTCTTGGAAGTAGAAGCCGATTTGGTAGACTCGCCCTGAGGCTTAACCTATGACAAGAAAGTAATCAGTACCTAAAGCTGATACAGCAGGAATCAAATAAAGTGGAAAGAAAGCAACATACCCTATCATCGTTAATCACCCAGAATGGATAAGGCTCCGTAGGATATTGAGGAGGAGGGAAGCTACCATGCAAAATTTGGCCGCGAACAAGTAGTGGAACCCGGTCCCAGTATGGGTCATTAGTGTGGCGAGCACGCTTGTTGGAGCCTTTACCAAGGGGATCAACATCTAGCATCAATCGTTCAACACCCTCAGGCATAGACTTCAGAAGATGAGGGCTAGCAGCAAAACAAGCAAGGTCGCCATTGGTAGTTGTCCCGCTCCGATAGTTCACGATGAAATTGGCAGAAGTATAATTAGGAGCATCTTCGGGCTTATAGGTCGACCAATTGTCCGTAGATCCATGACCCTCGCCTCGGTCCCTCCACTCATTCATCATGCCGAAAGTGTTGCCATTCCACTGGGTCAAGGCCCGAAGCGGACGAAGCTGTCACAACACCCCGTAGTATAAAGGGCTAGCAGGGTTGTATAAAGGAAAGCGAAGACCAAGTTCTAATTGCCCACGAGTGACGATGACTTCCTCGGATGACTGCTCATACCTATCGACATCGAACTTCTTCAACACACCCGTTTGGCCCGAGACTAGGGTCACTTCATAGTTTTGAAGACCAAATTCTTCCTTCAACTGTTCAATGAACTCATCATCAGACAAATCTTAGGAGATCCTCTTATCAGCCCTACATGAAAAAGAAGGAAAATCATCAGGGAAAAGGGAATTTATATCACGATAATCGTGATGGGAAGGACTCTTAAGCCAAAACAAGGAATCAAGAGAAACAACATATCCCTCGGAGAAGGTATCACTCACACATCTTTTTTTAGTCATTGAAGGAGAAGAAGTATCCATGGCAGAAAGCGAACGGAGAGATATGAACTTTAATGGAGAGAGAAGTAAAAATAAGAACCAACCACGACTGTCACAAACCTCACCAATAGAAACAACAAAGATGAAGACTGAGAAGATAAAAGGGTCACCGGAATTAATGGTGTCGGCAAAGAACAACGCTTGGTTTCTCTGAAAATGGCGAACAAAGGAAAAAGGACATAAAGGGAGATATTTATAGGATGCAGCGCCTCGACCGACATCAACGATTACAAGTCATAAAGAGAGAATTAGTGGGAGACTGCATGACGGAATTCTCGGCATGCTCGAGGACGTGGGATGGTGGAACGATTTTCTTTCCCTCGTGCCAAGCACACGAGCGAAAGAAGGGCATAAATGTAGGTGTAGATAATCCACAGGTCTAGGTGGAAAGATCCTAAGCTATGATACACCAAAGAAAAAAGAGCAGCGAAGCACAGGATAGAACCGAACGACGCAAAGAGCGAGGTATCACGTGGGTCAATCGTGATGGCCCAAAAATTATCGGATGTGACGTGACCTTTATCTCCTGACAGGTCGGGCGAACGATCAGAAAGTACTCGGTCAGACGAAGGAACAAGAAGAAAGAAGGGCGACATCGTGTTAACCAGACGATCAAGACTCGGCCTCGGGTGAAGAACTATCAAAAACCAAGACTCTATCGGTCGAACCAGAAAGTCGGGCGAGTAGTGCAGGTCCGATAGGGAACAACTATAATTGATGTAATGTGACCAACATTGTAATTATGTTGTATGTCGACCTTAACCTATAAATACAAAGGCTAGTCGAGAGAGAGAGGCAGGTTGAGAGAGAGAAAAGGAAGGCGTCATACTCGAGTTTTTGAGCTTCATCATTTGAAAGGGAGAGAACAACTTGTAATCAAAGAAAATCAATAATAACATTCATCCTTTCACCCTGTGGACGTAGATAATCATACCGAACCACGTATATCTGTGTGTCTATGTTTGCTTGTGTACCTTTACTTCGTGTTAAACCATCTTCTATTTCGTTGGATGTAGTGTGTGGTTTTATGCCACTACACTTCTCTTCTCTCTCACCTTCAAAGCTAAAGCAGCAATTCAGAAGGTTTATCAGTAACCACTAGTTGGAACCGCTATGGGAATTAATTTTTGGATTAATTTCCGAAACCCTTTGGATCCAAGTCTCCTCAGTGTTGAACCAACTTTTCATCATGTTTCCCTTTGAGGGAATCTGATCTCTCGATAACTTTTCTTTCAAGAGAATCTCTCCCGGTAATTTTTTCTTCAAGAGCACATCTCCCAGTAATTTTTTCTTCAAGAGCATCCAATCTCTTCGTAAATTTTTCTTTCTAGAGAATCAAACTTGTCTTTCTCTTGCAATGCAAACCATAAACCTGCACAACTAACTCCAACGGCACCCAAAGGAAAGACAAACTTTACAAAACTATTCTTCTTCTTCGGCTTGGCCATAACAGATACTATATATGATTTTTTGTTTTGAAACTAATAAGGCAAAGAAGATGAGAAAAGTGGTAGAGAAGAAAAGAAGTTCTAATTCATAATGTGTCTTATTTATAGGCTTAGAATGACTTGTTAGCTACCTAGGATTTTAGAAACTTTAAATAAAAAAAACCTTTCCGGTGATGATTGGATATTAAAAATTTAATCTGATGTGGAAGTTTGAGTTTGGAAGAGAATATGTGTTTTTAACAAGATTTGTTAGCCAAGTATTTGATCGGCATCCATACTTGCTTAACAAGTCAGCATACATGATTTTGTTCTAACAAACTCCACTTAATTAGTTTTCCAAGTGGATAACAAGTGTCCCAACATCCAAAAGGATGGAGTCAAATTCCGGGAAATCCGAGTGACTTTTTGAACACCGTCGTCGTCAGTTCATATTCATATCTCATCTTGCCTTTTCCATATCTGCAGCAGTATTTTGGAAGAGATCGAGACATTGATCAAAATTGAAAAGCAATAGTTTCTATGGTTTTGAATCTTGGAGAGTGTATGAATTTGTGAAGATTCTGTATAGTGGGGATAACGAACAGGTGCGGCTAATAGTGTGCCTTCCAAACTAGTGGGCAGAAAAGTAAGTTATAATAGGAAATAGATTGATTAAAGTCCTGGGGGAAATTTAATTAAACACTTGATTAAAAGTACCGAGATGCGTAGTATGAACAACAAACTGTATTGATGAGATAATAGGAAATGGACGATAAATTGTCTTTTGATGTCCAGTTGAGAAAAATATGTGCAGGGTAGGTGAATAACACAACATACCTAGCGGTTTATAAGTTGAAAAATTAATTTGGTATCTTCTGTGGAACTCTCCTAGCTAGTTACTGTGCTGACTGCGGCACCACCTAATATTCCTGATAATATGTCAAACGAGTTTCCATCCGATTTCTAAGGGTGCACACGGTACGGTTCGGCTCGGTTCTTGACGAGACCGAGTACCTGTACCTTACACCCTTCGGTACCAAAAAAATGGACCGGTCCCGGTATCGAATACTTCGGTTCCGGTTCCATTCGGGACCGGCCGGTTCCGGTCGGTACCGGTACCGGTTCCGGTTCCATTTCAGGGGAAAAAAAAACAGAAACCTACTCTCTGTTTTTTACTTTTTTACCTATTTTTCAATATCTCAAAGCAACAACTAATAAGTAGCAATATTAATAGCAAACCACAAGGCAGAATTATTGCAACTTCAAAGCATAATTTCATTAAGCATAAGCATAAGTGCATAACTGCATAAGTTACAACTTCTAAGCATTATTGCAACTTCTAAGCATTCCACAAGGCAGAAGTTCCATTTCTGGACATGTTAGCCCTATAAGTCCTTCCACAATAATTGCAAGAGGGTTCTTCAACATTTCTCCGAGTGAAATGACGCCATATTTCCATCACTGACAAAGTTGGCACTTCCTGTATTTGAGCTCAGTGAATAAGACATAATACATGTGAACAGTGAACTAGTACATGAAATTTAACTATCTTCAATCCTTAAAGTGGACTAGTACATGAATAAGAAGAAGAAAACATGTAATCTAGTAAACCGTGGACAATCATTTATAGTGCTTCAATCATTTACTGTGAACTAGTACATGTGAACATTTAAAGTTTAGTAATTTGTGAAATCTGTTTAGCAAAATCTGGCAACTCATTGCTTATAAATTGCCACTCTTAACAATGACTGACCCAATCTTATACAGTCAATTAAAAACTCGTAAAGGAACACTAAATTTGGTGGTTAAGCTCAAAATTATAAAAAGATGCACTGAAATTGTATGATAAAATGCCTGTTCTACTTCGATTTCCCAGAATTAAAATTAAAAGCTAATGAAACACAATTAGCCAGGAATTCAACAAACCCAAAATAGAGATACGGAAACAAAAGGCAAGAATACTTACAGAGGTAAGAGTGTGCTACACAAGGTTCTGTGAACTGGTTATCTAATTACTTGTGAAAATCCATACAAATACCTCTGGAAGTGAACAATTTATCTTTCTATTTCAAGTATGATTCATAATAACTGTTCAAAAACATTCATCAATAGCCTTTAAACTAAGTCAATCAAAATAATGGTAAACAAAATACTCAGAGTCAAATTCAACACCCATGTTAACATTTTATCAGCATTCACAAAACTAAAAAACAACTATTAGTCTATTACAGAAATTTTTAGGTAACCCTAGCTTTAGAATAGCATTTCCATCTTCACGGCTAAACTACTGCTCATGAATCAAAGATCTAAAAGCAAAAAAAATCATCCAAAAATGTGACAGAACACTAAGAGCCTAGATTTAGTTTCAGAAGTGTAAAAGAAACAACATCCATATGAAGAAGAAAAAGATCTTACGGTGATTGCAGTGAATCCTTTAAGCCGCTACTCGCTATGAAGGTTTGGTGGGAGATGAAGAAAATACTTTAAGCCGCTACTCGCTAGAGAAAACAAAAATCCGTTAATCTCAATCACAGATTCACAGACATACATACAAAAATTAAAATCAAAAAATTAAAAATTACTTACCACCGGAATTGTTCTTCTAATTTTCTTCACACCGGAATTAAAAACGAAGAGATAGACGAAGTAATACGGTTTGAACTTTTAATCGTTTGATAACAGAGAAGATGAAGATCAGAAGAAGGGGAGAATTTCTTCTCCTTCTCAGAGAGAAGTACTGAGAAGAGGCGAGAAAAAATTAAGGGAACTGAAACCCTAAGAATTTCTTCTCCTTCTCACAGTGAGCTTATATACCCCCTGTTAATCCAATGGCTGAGACAGATCCCTTATCCCCTAAATCTAACGGTCAGAATTATTCGGGACTTCGGTCCGGTACGGGACGGTTCATGTGTTGGACCGTGTACCTGTACCCCCAGAGCTCGGTTCCTATTTTTGGGACCGGTACTTGTACCTTGTACCTCGGTTCGGTCCAAAATCAGGTACGGTTCCATCGGTTCCGGTTCGGTCCGTCGGTCCGGCTCGGTTCCTGTGCACCCTTACCGATTTCTGGAAAACTGTTTCTTTCAGAGAATCTAATCTCCCAGTGACTTTGTTTTCAGAAGATTTTAACGCCCAGTAATTTTTCCTTCAAGAGAATTTAATCTCCCATTGATTTTTCCTTCAATAGCAGCCAGTCTCCTTGTAAATTTTTCTTCTAGAGAATCAAATCTATCTTTATCTTGCAACGCCAACCATAATCCTGCACAACCAAGTCCAACAACACCCAAAGGCAAAACAACCTTGACAAGGTTATTCTTCTTCCCCTTAGCCATAATCAATAATAATAAAACCAATAATAGACCAAAGAGATGAGAAAATTGGGAGAGAAGACAGAAAGATCTTAGGGAATTTTGATAAAGTACCCCCGCTTTTTGATATCCATAAAATTAATGCCCCCGTTTTTTTTCAAACTTGTTAAAATGTCCTTACCGTCTAGTTTCACCTTTTGGGCCCGCATAGTTGAGTCAATGGTCGTTTACCTAGTCAAAAAACGGGTCAAATTACCATAAACCCATCACTTATCTTAAAAGAGTGAGACACATCGTTTTCACCGACACTCTTTCTTCCTCTCCTCTTTGTTCCTCTCTTCTGTTTCAGCCAAGAGAAGAATTTTGCCGATTCAATTGAATCGGTAGGTTAGTTAAATCGATAGATGTTTCTGGTTTGATTGATCAGTTTACTGAAGATTAAAGTGAATGGTTTCATCTATTAACCAGATGAAGCAATAGGGATATGGTGGAACAATTTGTAGAGATTCAGGCATAATTTGAGAAGAAATCAAAGAGGTTTCGAGTTGAACAACTATTGGAGATGATGGTGTTAATCGATTTGAAATTGATTTGGAGATTAGGGTTTCTGCTAAGTGATTCCGGTGATTTTGAGTGTATGGGTTTCCTGGATCTGAAATTGAAGAATAAATTGGGTTCTGTTGCAGGTAATTGAGATGGGAGGTGAAAGAAGTGAAATTGGTTGTTGCTTCTGGTGACAAGATGGAGAATGACTATGCTGGAGAAGATACAGAAATGGAGTGTGGCCTGAATATGTGTGATGATTGCTGTACAAAGTCAAGGAAGAAGAAGATGACGATGTCACTGGTGATTCTGAGATGAATAGAGCTGAATGGGATTTGATTGAACTCGAGATAGGACATAAGTTGGAAAATGGTGGTCTGATGCCGCGGAAGAAATGGGGTTTGCTGGTAAGATTTCATAAGAGGGGTTTTGAGATTTTACTGTCAAGAACAAGGATCTGGTAGTATTGAGATTTTCTGGTGGAAATGAAGATGGAATTGTTTGAGGTGCAGTGACTTAAGATATGGTGGGTGGTGCTTGTGAAAGCTGACTTGGCCTGGCAGGGATATATGGCGTTGCAAAGTTGAGTTGAGTGGTGGAATTGCAGTTGAAGTCACATGAAGTATTGATGTTGTTAGTTATGCCGCAAGAATCCGATGCGGGGTTGAAGCTGAGAACTGAAGGGATGGCAGTGAATGCAAGAAAGTGTAGTTGTTTTGGCAGAGCTAGTTGGTGGAACGAAGTGATGTTGCAATGCAGAAAGGGGGAGCTAGATACTGAGATTGGGAAGATATGAAGTTGCTGGTCACCTGAACTACTCCTCCGACCACTTTGTTGGTCAAGTAGATTCAACTCTATTTAGCTTGAATTGTAGGATCAGAATCTCGCAACAATTATGTCTCAGCGAAATTATCAATGGTACCGAACAATAGCATCGTAAAATAATTTCAGAAACGACGTCAGCAAGGAACATGAGAAAGATGTGATAGTCTTGCGAAAATTAGAGAGTTTGCGAAGTTAACATTTGTAAGGTTGCGAGAATGTTGCAAACCATATCCGAAAATAAAGGACAGATTAGCTGTCATCCATTATGTATTTCCTTATAAATAGTCATTCGAGTTGTAAAGAGGGGGAGAGCTATTCTTTGAGTAAGAAACAAGTAAATAGGAGAGAGAAAGTTGAAAGAAGAGATCATTCTTAACTTATTTATCTTTTTTGTAAGAACATTCAGAAATTAATCAATAAAATTAAGAGTTTAAACCTAAAAATGAGCTAATCAATAATGAAATCGTATGAGGGGTGTAGTGTAGGATTTCCTGCAACTACATAATGGCGCTAGAAACAGGGATTGAAGATGGAAAGTTGAAGATTGTTGATTGAGAATATTCAAATCAAGAAAGTGATTAAATAAATCAGTGAATCAGTTAAAAGAAAGATGAGCAGAATTAATGAAAATGGCAAAAGATTGGAGTGTAATATGATAACAAAAAGCTTAATCAATGAATTTCATGAAAACGTCAAAGGAAGAATACATAAACGAAATTTTGAAGGAAAGAAAGTTATAGCGGTAGAAAAAATATCACCCTTGAAAGAGTGGGAAAAGCAAAAAATTGCATTTATGGCGGAAGAAATACCAAAAGAAAATTTGAACCATACATCTCTGTTGGTCATCACAGTACCTATTACACGAAAAGAGAAGGATACATCAATAAAATCCGCAGGAGAATGGATGTTGAACAGAACTTTAATCGATACAGGAAGTTCAGTTGATATAATATTTTATCATGCATTGCGGGGAATGGGATTTAAAGATGAAGAAATGTCCAGTTCAACATATCTTGTTCACGGCTTTGGAAAATCCACAACAGAACCTAAAGGAGAGATAGTGGTGCGAATTCCACTTGGAGAAATCGAAACATATGTAACATTGTGTGTGGTGGATATGGAATAGCCATATAATATGTTATTAGGAAGATCATGGATACATGCGATAAAAGTTTTGGTATCAACGTTGCATCAATGTATTAAATTCCCCACTCCAAATGGAATAGGTGAAATTAGAGGAGATGTTGACAATGCGAAATTATGTCATCAAATTGAAGTAAGACATTATGAAGAACAAGCAAAAAAGAAACAATTTCGCAGAAAATTGGCAAAGGAAGCAAAGAAGGAAGAATAATTTAGAGTTTATATGATAAGGGAAAAAGAAGGAAAAGGAATACCCAGCGAAATTTCGGAAGAAGGGGAAGAACCCATAAAAGCAATAAAAGAACCAACACCAATGGGAGAACCTAAACCCAGTTACACTGCCGCAGAACCAACAAAGGAAATAAATGTTGGGACTGTAGAGGAGCCTCTAATGTTGAGAATTGGAACCAAAATGGATATAGAAGAAGAAGAAAGAACTGTCAACTTGTTGCGAGAATATAAAGATATTTTCGCAGGAAACATGGATGAGATACCAGGAATTGATCCATCAATTGCTTGCTACAAATTGGAGATTAACAAAAATGTGAGACCATTTAAACAGAGAATAAGAAAAATCGCAACAACTTACCATTCCCAAATAGAAGAAGAATTACAGAAAATGCTTGAGGCAGGAATTATAAGAGAAGCTAAATACCCAGAATGGATAGCGAATATGGTCATTGTCCCAAAGAAAAACAAGGGAATCAGGATTTTCATAGATTTCACTTATTTGAACAAAGCTTGCCCCAAAGATAGTTTTCCATTACCCGATATTCCTCAAATGGTAGAATCTGCAGCGGGAAATGATAGGGTATCATCTTTAGATGGGTACAAAGGGTATAACCAAATTCCTCTCGCTGAAGAAGATCAAGAACATACGGCTTTCTTTTCCCCTAGAGGTTTATATTGTTTCACGAAAATGCCATTTGGTTTGCAAAATGCGGGAGCGACATATCAAAGAATGGTAGAGAAGTTGTTCGCAAAATGGATACATAAAACATTATAAGTATACGTGGACGACATGTTAGTAAAAAGTAAAGAAGCTAAAGACCATGTACAAGACTTGAGGGAGATTTTTGAACAAATGCGGCAGTATAACATTAAATTGAATCCTGAGAAGTGTACTATTGGAGTTGCATCGGGAAATTTTTTAGGCTACATTGTATCAAAGGAAGGAATACAGGTTGATCCATAAAAAGTGAAAGCAGTTCGTGACATGCCAACACCAGCAACAATAAAAGATGTACATAAGTTGAATGGGCTTCTAGCTTCGCTGGGGAGATGTACAAAAGTCCACTCCTTTGTATCCACAAGCTAATGGGTAAGTAGAAGCAACAAATAAAACAATTGCAGATATATTAAAGAAGAAATTGGAAGGACATCATAGATCATGGTGCGAACAAGTACATAATGCAGTATGGGCTTATAATACAACTAGAAGAGAAGCTACTGGAATGTCACCTTTTTGTTTAACATACGGAGTTGAAGCGGTGTTACCAACAGAAGTTGTTATTCCGACAACAAAAAGAGAAGATTGGGAGAAAAATCTTAGTGCGGGTTTAATTTTAAACAAACTTGATGAATTATAAGAAAAAAGAGAAAAGGCTTTACAACATATGGAGAATTATCAGCGAAGATTAGCTCGAGAATATAATAAACGTGTCAAAATACGTGAATTTCAACTAGGAGATTTAGTTCTGCGAGAAACACCAATATATCAGCGAGAAAATGGTAGAAAATTAGCGAAAAAATGGGATGGACCTTACATCATTAAGGAGATAGTTGGAACAAGAGCTTATAGATTAATGGATCCAGAAGGGAGAGATGTTGGTCATAGATTAGACAGACCATGGAACAGGTTGTATTTGAAAAGATATTATCAGTAAGAAGCTTTGAGAAGTTATAAATTCTGAAAAAATAATCGCAGAATTACTCATATCAAAAGAAGATCATGATGTGCGAAATTGTCGCAGAGATAACCAAAGAACAATGACATAAAAGAAAGGGGCGAACCTTTATGGTGTACACCCTAGTTCGCGAATAAAATTTTGCAAGAGGCAAATGTAAGACCTAAAGTACGTCATAAAAGGGGCTACCTGTAGCATGACTCAGGAAAAGGTTACACCGCCCCTGGAACCTGAGTCATGGAGATTTGGGGTAAATAAAGACCATCCGAGAGAGGCACCTTGGATTTTCAGCTTAATCATATGACTTAGGTTGGGCGACTAAGGTAATAAGGACTCTCCCAAGGAGTGCGGAATCTGATCAAGGCGCCGAGGTACACGGTTGAGTCAAGAGTGCCAGGGGCGTCTGTAGTGTACCTTGCCATTCTTGAAAAGTCTTGGCTTATACTACACTCAGCCTGAAGAAAACCCCACTTAGGGTGCAGTCTCGTAACCATAAGCCCTATAGGCAAAAGGGATAAGAGGCTGCGAAAACAACTGGTTGTTGTTAAGACTGGATGGGAGGAGCAAACCTTGTATGGTAGAAGTACGCCACCTTGAAGGGGCAACCAGGGGGAGATAAGGGCGGCAACCTCCATTAGGGAGCTGATAAGTGTCTTAAGACGCAAATGACATGAGGCTTTTTATTCGCAAGGATATTAAAGCTTGTCATATTTGTGTAACAATCCTGAAGAGGCAATAATACAAAAGAAAAAGATAAGACGAAATCAATGGGTTTTCGCATGAAAGTGCGAAGACGTCCTGGGATTTCGTCGCAAGACGACAATGTCATGGGGTTTTATTTTCGCAAGAATATTTAGGCCTGTCATATTGCCGCAACATTCCTGAAGAGGCCATAATACAAAAGAAAAGGTTAAGACAAAATCAATGGGTTTTTGTATGAAAATGCAAGGACGTCCTGCGATTTTGTCGCAATGACAAGAGATGGCATAATAAGACCTTTAATTAGGAAGGCAAAATAAGACCATATGATAAAACAAATTAATGATAAGCATTCACAACAGATTATTTTGTGCAAGAAAGATAATGAGAGGCAAGTATGGGAATCGATATACAAGAAGCATTATCTTTCTTATCAACAAAATATTAAAAGGAAAAGTTGACTTCAAAGTTATTGAAAAATGTAACTCTCAAAAGTGATAAAAATAAGAAAGTTCAAGAAAACAAATATAGAAAAGAAGCTCAAGCTTCAATATCAAAATCATTAGCAGGAGATGACAAAAATCCTTCGCCAACATTCTCGCAAGCTCCTCCTTCATTTCGGCTTTGATCTTCGCCATGACTATCGCCAGCAATTACTTCTTCAGGAGAAATTTCTTTCTCATTCTGATTAACACCAGCAGATACTTCTTTAGAAGGAACCTCTTCTTCATCTTCCAGGAAATTATCCTCCGCACCGCTTTCGTAATCATAATCACTATCAGCAGGACGAGGAACTTCATCATCATCTACTTCTAGAGGATCAATTGATGTAGGAGGAAGAGAGTTGGACAGTAAGATGTCATTTACAAGGACTTCAGCCCGGAGATGAACTTGGAGAAGAATTGCTCTTTGATGATTCATATCTTGAATATCTTTAAAATAAGCAAGATAATCAAGTCTTCTTTCTGCTCGATCGCGAGAACCAGTAAGGGTAGAGACGATCAAGGCATTCTCTTTGCGAATTTTATCATATTTAGCCTCCAAGTCAGAAATAGAGGAATGAAGATTCTTCTCAGACTCTGCGAAAAATAGAATACAAAATTTTGTTAAAATAAGGAATTCAGAAAGATATGACAAAGAAAAGATAATTAAGGAAGTCAAACTATTATGACTACCTTCCTTCTCCCAATGGTCCATTGCGTCATCAAATTTATCTCCAACTAAACCTTTAAGTCGAGACTGAAGATTTTTCTCTTTAGAAACATGGAAGGCATTTTTCTTCGCAAGAGAAGAATAAGATTCTTCTAATTTGGAATATTATTCTTTAAACTGATTTGCCTTCACACTTAAAGTTATTCTACCTTGAATGAGTGTATCTTTTTCAGCGATAGATGATTCTGTTACTTCTTTAAGTTCATTTCTTAAAGAGCGAAGAGATTTCTCTTGGTCAGCACATACTTTTTGGAGAATATTAAGTTGTTGCGAAGATATCGCCATCTTGTTTAAATAAACTCGCTTATCTTGAGATAAGGTTTTATTCTAATTGGTTATATTGATCCATTAAGACTTCTTTATCAACACGGGCTTCTTCAACAACAGATTCAAATTGATATCTCTCCATTAATCGTTTCTGATTTAATGCTTAACATGCGAAAGAGGGATTTAAAGGATAATTAAACATGGGAAAGATAAAACCATCGAAAAGCCAAATTAAAGACATAGAAGAGGAAATCATACCTCTTAATTCATCATTCTTCTTGCGAAGATTTTCACGACCCAGCAAAACATTCTAAGTTTCTGATTTTCAAGACGAAGAGCATTACATTCTTTTTCTAAAGCTGTATGCGAAACAACTTTGTCTGAACCCAAATGCTTGCTCAGAATTTCGCAAATATTTGACTTGATGGGATCAGTAGAAGACTTCTTTCCATCATCCAAAATCTCAGATAAAACCTTGAAAGAAATATCTATCCCTTCCACGGTTTCTTTCGACAGAGGAAGAGACTTGGGTAGAGAACTAGTAGAAATAGATAGTTGAGAAACATTCTCAATGGGAAGAGAAGAGGTTTCATTCGCAGAAGGATCTACAAAGGGAATTTCAATCATAGAAAGATCAACTGGAGAAATGAAATCAGAGGCAACATTTTCGCGAGTTGGAGATAAAGGTTTATCTTGCGAAGATGTCGCAGGAGATTTGGAAGAAATGAAATCAGAGGCAGCATCTTCACGAATTAGAGATAAAGGTTTATCTTGCGAAGATGTCGCAGGAGATTTGGAAGAAATGAGTAGATGGAAGGGAACAGAAGTTGGAACAGTCTTGAGGTGGCGAGATTTCTTGTGAGGTTTATGAAGATCTTTATCACCCTGCGAATTACAATCTAGATAAGAAACAGAGGCAACAATTTTTTTATTAGAAAAAGATAGTGTTTCTTACTACCTTCTCATTCGAAGACTTTCTTTTATGTGCGACAACTTTATGCTGTGATTTGGGATTGTTAGGGTTCTGAACTGTAAATTTAGTGTTGGAGCCGCTTTTGCTGAAATAACAAGAGTATGGGAATCACAAAAACAACATCACATAAGGCAATAAACAAGATTAATTTCAAATATATCAATTTCAGCAAAACTCATAAGGAAGAAAAGAGAAGACTAACCTTGATGAATCCATGAAAAATGATAGTAGGGAGATTCTCTCGAAGAACATCACGAACTATGAAGATCTAGTTTGAAGATGAAGAAGAACTTAAAAAGATTGAAGAGGAAAGAAGAAAAGTTGCAATAATAGAATTTGCAGAAGAACGATGAAGTTGCAGAGAGAATAAAAGGAAAGAAGAAGAGAGTGAAAAGAAATATATATAGAGAGAATTTTTCCTCGAGAAAATAAACACGGTTAATACGGAAAGATTTAAGCGATTAAAAAGTAACGGTTACAAAAGACGTGTCAAGAGATAAATGGAAGAAAGAATACGTGTGATAAACGCAGAATATGAGAAGATAAGAAGTTGCGGCAATTCTCACATCGTTCTCTAGTTTGCATAGAAGATATCAGAAGAGGCAAGATGTAGGATCAGAATCTCGCAACAATTATGTCTCAGCGAAATTATCAATGGTACAGCACAATAGCGTCGCTGAATAATTTCAGAAACGACGCCAGCAAGGAACATGAGAAAGATGTGATAGTCTTGCGAAAATTAGAGAGCTTGCGAAGTTAACATTTGTAAGGTTGCGAGAATGTCGCAAACCATATCCGAAAATAAAGGACAGATTAGCTGTCATCCATTATGTATTTCCTTATAAATAGTCATTCGAGTTGTAAAGAGGGGGAGAGCTATTTTTTGAGTAAGAAACAAGTAAATAGGAGAGAGAAAGATGAGAGCAGAGATCATTCTTAACTTCTTTATCTTTCTTGTAAGAACATTCAGAAATTAATCAATAAAATTAAGAGTTTAAACCTAAAAATGAGCTAATCAATAATGAAATCATATGAGGGGTGTAGTGTAGGACTTTCTGTAACTACACGAATTGCTTTTTAGACTTTTTTGCACTGCCACCTAAGCATTAACGGTTGTTAGCTGCCATTTACCGTTTTTTGAATAAAACGGTCAAGGAAAGGGTACTTTAACAAATTTATAAAAAACGGGGGCATTTGTTTTGTGTAAAGTGAAAAGTAGGGGTACTTTATCAAAAATCCCAAGATTTTATTCAAAATACATGCCTTACCATCGATATATGCCTTATTATAGGCTGTAAGAATACTTGTTAGCCAAGAATGCAGAAACTTAAACGAAGAATGTACATGGACATAAACGTAATTTCCTTACTTTTAACCCTTAAGCGTTTTAACCAAATACAAACTCTCAATTACAAATAAAAATGGGGAAAAATACGGTTCAGTCCAAAAATGCATCAAAAAGTAGAATTTAGTCCAGGCCGAGTCAACTAGGTACAAATTAGTCCAAAAACTATTCAAAATATGAAAAATAAACAAATAACCTTCCTTCCTGATTTACAATTCATTCCAAATATTTATAATTTAGTCCAAAATGATTCATGATGATGTCAACAACTTTAAATAATATAAAAATAATTAAAAACCAATTTATATTTTAAACTTCTCATCCAAATTTTACAAACTTTATATATTCGGAAAGCTTTTCCGAGATCTACAAAAAGAGTACCCATATGACTATATAATTTTCATTTTTTTAAAATGTTAATTTACACGAGTGTATAAAACTATGTTTTACGGGGAATACAGGCAGTGAGTTGAATTAATGCATACTTCATCAACTTCTACCTATGCATGACCTCTAATAGCAATTAACGCAGACTTAATGAGAAAACAATATCCTTGTTCAGGGGCGATAAGATGTGATTGGTAACCATCTGCTTCGGTTAGTATCTTTCATACCTTCTCCACCACGAGTTGCTTATCAAATTTCAATTTTTCATTGTTGCAGGAAGTTGATTGTTGAAAACATTGTACTCCCTCCGTCCTAGTTTACTTGCCAAAATTAGGGATTTTTTTGTCCAAAATTACTTGCCAAGTTTCATATTTTTTCACTTTTTATCCTAATTTACCCCTATGTTGGAATCAGGTCATAGTATTGAGAATTGTGTAATTCTATTTCCTATACACAATCTTAAATTCTCCTCTCTATATATATTCTTTGTTTTGAATTCTTCAAGTAAAAACCAAAAAACTAGATATGTAGAAACTATGTATCATAAATACTAGCTTGGGGTAAATTTGGAAAAAAATCTACTCTCTCTGCATTTCTTAATCCGTGTGCAAAAGGAAATTTTGGCAAGTAAACTAGGACGGAGGGAGTAGATTTTATCAGCACCTGGACTTCTGCAGAGAAATACGAATATTAAAAAAAAAGTAGGCACCACTTTGTACAAATAACAAAAAACCATAGTAAAGAAAAATTGCAGTTACATACACGTCGTCAAGATGTTCTGGGTAAATTCCATCGAAAAGAAACATATACAAAACAAGATTCAGGTTATGTCATCCCATAAGTCACCCCCAATGTATGAGATTGAAGTCCAATTTTCGACCGTAATCATAAAAGTCAGGTCAAGGGCTTTGTATTTCAAAAATTAACAGTCAGTTGCTCATAACATCACTTATTCGACATCCCAAAAATGAAAAAGATTGTCTACTAAAATTTCTGCAACATGTGTACAACAATGTACACTTATATTATATGTGTACAAATATGTACACATGTAATTTCTGTCACAACAAACAGTCAGTGACTCTTCAATAAAAGTTGAGCACTAATCCAGGTATACATGATTTCGTTAACCAATTCATTTCCTTAACCAATTCAAGTGGCCCTCTATTTCTTTTTAATGCATACAAAGCTTAGGTACATGATTATACAATCACAATATGAGTTCAGCTCACCAAAAACATACCTTGAGCAGCTTCATCAAGGTTAGGATCAGAGCTTCTGCGGAGACAATTGCATATATTCATCTCAATTCATTAGCTTGCTTACCCTGGGAATCAATATTTATTTGGAGTTCTCAACAAGCAACCTAGCATGTACGAAAAAAAGTCCGTCAATTAAACAATATATGGTGCAAAACCTAAGGAAAACGTTAGCATACCAAGACTTATAGGAAATGAAAAACGTATGTGTTGCATTGAAAACAAAATAAACAAATTAACTCCTATTGTCTTATATTTTTGTCTTTAATAAGATTTGATGTATATATCTCGTACAATCCTAAAATCTCTTTTACCCACTAACGGTGGCTTAGATATTTAAGGGCACTAAATTAAGGAATATCTAAATTAATTAGTCAAACAATAGAAGTTCATATACAAATTTCAAATGTTCTCCCTCTTTTGATTTCAAATAATTTCTAAATCAATTAATCAAACAAGAGAAGTTTATAGAAAAATTTCAAATGTTCTTCCTTTTTTTATTTTAAGGAACTGATCCCTTGATCCTCACCCATACTGATACTTCGTTTTAATAACATTTGCATGACAATAACTTTACAAAGAAAATAAAAATATAGATGATCAATTTGTTTCATCTTCTTATTAATTAGCACAATGGTGTACAACTATGTACACACCTATTAAAAAATCTAACAAATCCAACATCCCAAAACATGCATATATTATTTGAGATAGCACAATGGTGTACGACTATATACACACTTATTAAAAAATCCAACATATATACCCACCAAACAGGTCATACATATTATTGAAATTTGACAGTGGTGTACAAACTATGTACACACTTATAAAACACCAAAGCGATACAATAATGAGAGAGCACAGTGGTGTAAAATAATGTACACACCTACAAAAATCCAACATTTATACCATAAAACATGCATATATTATTGAGATAGCACAATGGTGTACAATTATGTAAAAATCTATAAAAAAAATCCACCACTTATATGCATTAGTGCTTTCCCTAATTTTCGGTTTGTATACGTAAAGTATAGTTCTACAAGTGTACAACTATTTACATCTAAAATAATTAACATGTGAACAGCTATGTGCACCTAAATAACGTAACATGTGTGTACACCTATGTAGACATTAGTGTTTTTCCTAATTTCTTAGACTTCAAAATGAATAGCATGTGTACAGCTAGTGCTTTCCCTAATTTCTTAGACTTAATGAATACAGCTATGTACACTAACGTGTACACATTAGTGCCTTCCCTAATTTGTTAGACTTCAAAATAAAAAGCATGTGTACAGGAGAACAATTATGTGCACATTAACGAACAACGGGGATATGTGTACATTAACAATCAACAGGTGTACAACTATGTGCGCATTACAAATCAACATGAGTACAATTATGTGCACATTAAGAATCAACATGTGTACAACTATGTACACATAAACAATTCAATAGAAAAAAAATGTGCCCAAACTCATAAGGCAAGTGGTTAACGTATATATCAGATCACCACTTTTAAAAACAATTTGAATATAAATTAGGTTTCCGTACATTCTGTGCTTGAAGTAAAAAATTTACAAGGAAAGAGCACCTGATGTAACATTGATTGAGCACAGATCCATGTTCCAACAACTGGGTCAATCATCTCTACGTCTGGGTAGCAGTTAACTCCACCTCCACCCCAATTTGCAAATATTTTATTATGAAAAGAAACTCCACCTAAGCATCCGTTTTTATGGGTTAATGAAGGACGCGGGGTCCACACCTTTCTTAGTAGGTTGTAGGATTGAACTTCACATAAATATATAGTATGTCAGTCAATCCCATACAAAGTGGATTGACTGACATACATCGAAGTTCCATAGAAATAAATAATGTAATAGGAGAGCAAAAGTCCAAGAAGAACAAGAATGAGTAGTACATGTATCATTCCACGAAAAACCATCTTCACTGGCGAATACATAGATTTCACCATTTAGTGCTGAAGCTGCAGCATATGAACGGACTAAGTTCATTTGCCCAGGAAATCTCATATGTCACTAGAAGGTGAATAGAAATCCATAACCGACAACCATGAAGTATCATCAAATCCTCTTATTACACTACAAAATAGAAGGCCTTTTGGGACGGCCAAAAAGCGTCCCAAAAAGCCCTAAAACCGTCCCAAGAAGCATTTGTGACGGTTTTGTGTCCGTCCCCTATTATACCGTCACTAATACTTTTTTGTCATACTTTCTTTTAAGGACGGCCTAAAAATAGCCTTAAATTAATTATCCCGTGACCTATAGGGACAGTCAGGCCATGAACGTCCCAAATAACCATCTCTAGGGACGGTTTTGAAAAAATGGCCGTCCCTAGAAGCCACCTGTTTTGTAGTGTTAGGAATGCTAACCATGAAGTGCCATAGAAAAAGAAAAAAACCGTGCACCTTTATGTGCACCGCATATAACTGGTGTACAAGAAAATACACCTATCTTGTTTTAGTGTTTAATCTACCTCTAATTACCGCAATATATTTTTATAGCATCCAAAGCTATATTACAAATTCCAGTTAGCTAAATCTGCTACACTATTGAGATTTCTCTTAAGGTGTTTGAACCTAATAGAATGAATATCCTTTAAAAGAAATAAAAAATCATCTAAAACATAGCAAGAGGTCCAACTAGTTTGGCATTTGCAATTATTAAGATGAGCCATAACATTCTTGGCATCACTAATTAAGTAAATATTCTGAAATCTTTTTTTTTTTTGCTTGAATCCATCTTGCAGCCTCAAAAATTGCCATACTCTCAGCACCTTCGGAACAAGCATCATCCTCGAGAATTGCTTCCAAGTCTTTAAGCTTCCGACACGTGTATTTAGTGAATAATACCTGGGTAAAAAATCTCTGGCGATATAACTCCGGCCCGGCTAAGGGTAAGAATCCCCAAGTCCAAATAAAATAGAATCTTCAGTTTTTTCTTTTTTGCACAAGTTCTTGACAGATACACTTTTAATGAATCAGACATATTGCCATGACTGAGAATGACCAAATTTATCGTTATGGTGAAAAACTAAAAACAGATCAACTTTAGTGGTCCTGGGTTCGTGGGTGACCATTCATCCAAGGCATTGTTCCTTCTCATCTTTCATTTACCGACGAATACTTTAGTTTTATGCAAAGGGGAGAGAAGAAGTCTACAAAATCTTTTAAATTCGCTCGATCTTTATGAAAAATCTTCTGGGCAACTGGTGAGTAAAGCCAAAAGTAAAAATTCGGTACACATTGGCAGGTTGGAAATTAATTAAGGCTTCTTTCTTTTCGTGTTGTGCTTGTTAAGATAGTTATTTCGAGTTAATCCATTGACAATATGGCTATATCAAGTGAATGTAAGAAGGCCATTCGTAATTTTTTTTCGTCAGGTGACTCTAAGATCAAAAGATGTTTTGTAATTTGTTTTGATAAGCTTTGCTGTCCTCTAAGCCAATCATACACAACCTAACACTGATTTCATATTCTTACGCAATGTAGACTGGACTAGAACAAAGCGCAAAAGATTAACCATCTGAATAACAAATTTAACTAGCGCATAATACAAGTAAAACAACACTTAGTAAGTGAATCTGCATAACATAAGAAAGACCCCAAGAAGAACTCAACCAGGTAAAACAGCAATAAGAAGAGAGAAAAGTTTCACCATCAACAAAGAAACAAACACTTAAAAGATGATCAGATCCGAAGAGAAAGAAATGCATTTTCCATGGAAGAACTTAAGAATATGCATGCATCTGAAACTGTAGAAAGAGGAAAAGAAGAAAGAAGAAACATGCACCCCCACAATTTTATGTAAATTTATTCTCATTGTCCACAATCTTTCCATACTAGAGATTACTTTGAAAAAATTCAGTAGAGAAAATGTTTTATCAGTTTTGATCACGATTAAAAAGTTGTACGAAACTACTGGTGGGTTGAATCTACTGATCTAGCTTTAAAGTGTACATACAGATCTAACATTCATAATCATAAAACCAGAACACATAACAAGAAGAAAATAAGAAAAAGATATATAAGAAACGAAATAACATAAATGAGGATTGATTGCATAACTCATATACCAAGTACATAAGATAATCTTAACCTTAACCAGCTGCAGACATAGTTTTTGCCGGAACTCCTAATAGTTTGATCATATATCAAACACAAATCACTTACATAACTCTGAATTATATTACTTATATTTGTATTTCTCTTCAGTAAACTTCTTAATGAACGCATCATACTTCCAACCTCCTCCCCACAACCACCCCCACCATCTCGACATCCACCTGCACCACAGTATGTCCTCCGTGGTCACTGCTGCGTTGTTCTGGCTTTTTCTTCTTAATTCTTCGGCACATGCAGCACATACACTCCATGACTGTCACACATAAAGTACCAAGGAGGAATCCAGCAACCCCACACAAGATGAAGAAAAGAATGTCCCAAAAGACAGTTTCTATCGTCTGATCCATATATGAATATCCTTCCAAGTACCACCTGCTAATTAACTAAAGAAACAATTAATCTCTGAAAAAAGAACTCAATCGCTCAACTAGATCTTTGTGCTAAGCTCTCTTTCTTTCTTTGATTTCTTCTTTGTTGCAGGAGATACAAGTACTACCAAGTTGCACACCTTAAGTAGTTAAAGTTGTGCATTAATCGTAGTGTGGGTAGTTCAGTGTTCAGACTTACCAGAGACTCTAGCTGTTTTACTTTTTGTTACACGTCAAGCTCCATTGGTACATTTAAAGACAACAGAAAGTTTCCTCCGCAGCAGGGACGGACCCAAAAAGTATAATTTTCTTTTAAGATCCAGGCTAGAAGCCTTGGTCGAGCAAATTTTTTTATTTTTTTAGGCTTGTGGACTAACAAGACTACCCGGGCTTTAGCCCCCTTAGCCCAGGGGTAGGTCCGTCCCTGCTCCGCAGTGGCTTTACCAACATCAAACTTCCAAAATGGGAAAAAAAGAAAGAAGAGAAAGTGAGGTTTACATGCTCGCACGCTATGATTAAATTAATCTTGTATGTATGTGTAAGTAGTGCAGGAAGTTTAATGTTGCTTTCAGAAAATTAACTATCTCCCTCACCTAACCCTGATGCTGCAGCAAATAAGTTCCAATATATGCTTTTGAGTCTTTAACCTTCTGACATGCGTTTGGCGAAAAAAAATAGAGTTTTCGTATGCATAAGTTCTTGACAGGGAGTACATTTTTTCTGAATTAGAAATATTACCATGACTCTGAGACTTACCAAATTTATTGTTATGCTGAAAAAATAAAAACATATCAACTTTAGTGGTCTCTTGGCTAGGGTCTCGCCTATGAGTCACCTCCACATGTTCAAAGATTGTCGTATCGCCTATTGCGCTACACTCAACTGGGTTCTTCAGTAAGCAAAGGGAACTACACCGACTTAATACATACATAGTCATCATCGGAAGATCATTATTGACTGCAGAAAATCTGTACAGAACACGCAGTAGAGATGCCAAACAAATTGGTGGGTGACCATCCACCACAGTTGCCCGAAACAACAAACTGCAAATGTAACAGCGAATTGCTAGACGAGGAAATTTACTGGCAGATGCACACTCATTGGTTATATTAAACAGACGATTATATCCATGGAATGAAATAAGTTTTTCTTTTTTTTTGTTTAAATTTGACTTAAATCTTAAAAAAGGTAACAAAATATGTTTCATATTCCTTTAGGCATCAACATCAAGCTCAATTTTTCCGCTCTGAATTAAATAGAAAATTTGAAAAGCCCAAGTACATTTGGTGTGGATTCATTGCTGAATATAGCAATGATATGTAAATTTTGTTGAGGTTGGTATGATTAATTGCCGGTTTGGACACCACTTAATATATTACTTTTAACTCTAGAAGCAAAAAAAATAAAAAATTATGAACAAAATGTTATTGCTTATGACTTTTTAATATAATTTATTGCTTATGAGCAAAAGGTATCTTGATACACCTCGAGAAATTATTTTTGACTTAATTAAATCCAAAAATTAAAAGCTATTTTTTTAATTTTTTAAAAAACAAAAGAGGTTTTCCTCCCACCATTGATAGAAAAGTACGCTACGATGTGATCGGGCCAATGACACCTAGATTTTTTTCTCCAAAACAATTTTATTACCTATGTTTTTGTCTTAATTACCTACTTTTTCTCAAAAAGGAAAAGCAGATTTGAGGGGAAAGATTTTTAATATGAGTATGTGTCAAAATATTAAGAGGGGTCACGAACAAGATGTATGTGGCCCGACCACATCTTAATCTGAGCCTACCATAAGTCCCATGATGGGAATTAGAATTAGATTTTAATTAAAAAAGAAAATTGCACTTTCAGGTGATCCTGGCCTGAAAATGCCAGGTCTCCGTCACCTGAAAATGTCATCTTCCTGTCACCTAAAAATATAATACAGTTTAAAGTCATCCATATCCTCAAATCCATATCATGAAACAGGCAATTTGAAATATCGATTCGTTCTTGTTTGTGAAACATATATATTCACATTCAAAAGTGTATCTGAAGTCGAAAGCAACAATATACAATGCGAGTTTTTCACCAAATCAAAAAGCTAAAACACTTGGAAGAAAACAACAAGCAATCTGCTTTTAGTTAGACTTGGCCCTAACCTCTAACCTTCGCCCAATCTTCAGGAAAACCAGCGATCCAGAGTTCACCAAGGAAAAGTGGACCAATAATTCCTGCATAGTCCATTCAAGATATCAGCAGAGTGTCGGAGATTGAGCGAGGGCTGACTTTACATATATATTCATATGAACCCGCTGATTGTGAGGTTATACATACTGTCTAGTGTTTAGCATGACCATTCACATGCATTAAACAATGGTTGTGCGCACATACAATGTAGTGACAAAAATAGTACCTGATTTTTCTGCGATCCTTCTGCAAAAAGGTTTTGGATTGTGTGGTTGAAATGCTGCTTATTAAGATCAGGAGAAATAGAACAAGGGCAATCAATGCAATATCTAAGATGGTGTCTTTGGATATTAGACCTGCAAAATGCGAATTTGCTGAGGTATAGGGAGAAGGAAAAAGAAATACTAAACAAATCTTTGGCTTTCTAGCGAACTTACATCGCCCTAGCGGATGAGATTTCCTGCGTGCAGAACCAAGCCAAAAACCACAAAGACTGGGATTTCCTATGAAGCTAGCAGAAAGACAAAATTGTAGTCAATTTAATAAAAGGACTGTTCTTGTCATGAATACACAATATAACAAATGAATTTTCCAATACCTGTCAACAAGAACCCTTGAGAAGTTGTTACCAGTGGGGTATCACCGAAGAGATTATTGTAAGATTCTGCATTACAGAGAAAGGATTATTGTAAGTTTCCAAAGGGCTTGGTAGGCCTATCTTGTGTACACAACAGTCGAATGTGTAGGAAGAGTGAACTTACACACATTAAGACTCAGCCAAGATATTAACGGCACAACCAGTAAAATTGTTGTAGTATGTTTCCCTGAAACTTTTACACCCAAAAAACTGAGTTACACAATGTACTCTCACCCATTAAAATTTCATATAGTGTCAGAGAAAGAGAGAGAAAACTCACAATGTATACAAATTCTTAAGCTGACCAAGTTCTTGAGGGATTTGACCAGTTGGACGAATATGTGAAAGTTCTCTAGAATAGACAGATTAAAATTGTATAATTTTAATCTAGGAATAACAAATAAAGGATAACGATATCAAAATACAACAGCGGAAATCTTTCTTACATCTCCAGGACGCTCCTAATTGCCAAACTCTGATGGAATCTCTTCAGCTATCCGGTTCTTGCTTAAATTTCTAGCACTAAAAACAGAAGTGTCAAGAGGAAGGATAAATGAAGCGGTGGAAGCAACAGAGAAGTAATTTCAATAAACATGAGCTGACTATAGAAACTAACAGTGTAAGGAGATGCTCCAAGTCCCCAACTGAAGAAGGTATACGACTGGATATCTTGCTGTTCAAACGGTTCCTGGAGAAACACAAATGTCATAAACCCATAGATTAGAAGCAGCACTAGGATACGACGAAACTTTTGAAAAAGTCTGGAGTTACAGGTATCCAATTACCGATTCGAGATAGCTCAAAAGGTATTGCACCTTTGAGACTGTTTGATATAAGATTCCTGAGGAGGTCGAGAAACACTGTGATCAATTCAACTCAGACAACTAAGAGCTCTCTAAAGAGAGTACAAACCAAATTCGCAGCAATGCTCAACTTATTTTTAGAATGTATAATTCAATACCACTAATAACGCTAGTGGGTCAAGATAGAGAGCATAAACTCACACCACGTGTTTTCAGACAATTTTCTGGAAATAGTCGGCCTATGCGGTTGTTCATAGAGTGCTTGAGCAGCTCCATATTTTCCTGCAAAAATCAAACAATGACAGTGCTAGTGAAGAAACAAAATATAAGATGAACTTTAAAACGAGCAAGAGAGTCGAATCATATACAGACCTGTGCAGAAGTATCAGCAAGTTCACTAGTTTGAGGAGAAGAAACAGTTGTGTGTGCACTGTTAGAAGCTTCACCTGTTACCATCTGCATTAAAACAAACAAAAAGAACTATACGAACCACAAGTCATAGACTTTAAGATTTCTTCTTTTTGCAGACAAGTCAACTACCTGTAGGTCATACACAAACACCCTATTTTTTTAAGAGGCAGCTGTAAATGTTGAAACCTTAGAAGAGTAGAAGACTCAAGTTTCTTGTCCAGTCCATCTATTAGAACTATCTTAAAGAGTAAAAGACTCCGGTTTCTTTTGCCAAAAAAAAAAAAAAAAAAAAAAACAGATCATGAAGGCAAAATTAGGACTCATACCTTTTCCAGTTCCGTAAACTTTTGGCCTCATCCAAGCTCGAGTACTCCTCAGCACTTTCTGCCAAATGAAATTCTTTCCACCATGTTCTAAAGATTCCCAAAACACATTGTTGTCATGGGGAAAGGGGGATCCGTAGGCAAATTCTATATCATATAGAGAGCTCCTCTGGATTTGAGGGACCAAACTCCTTGTCCTCATCTGATTCAACGGCGAAAGATAAGATTGTGCATAGACTGAAATTTTGATGATGATGATTCTGAGTTGGGACTTGATAATTTGTTCAATGACAGTGAGCATGATACTGCAATTCTTGTTTCCGACTTAGGGAGAGTGTGTAACGATAGTAATGGTCAAATGCATGAAAACAAATTGGATGTATGTAGCTCCCTGTCCATGTCACAAATTGATTCCATCCAACCTAGATTTGGTTTGTAACAAGATTTTAAAACCATTTTTTCTGAGAATTCCCAACCTAGGATTGGAACTTTGTGCTTCTCAATTTCATCTGCAAAAAGCAATTTGGAAAAGTTATTCATTGCCCTCTTATAAATTTCAAGTGCTCTGATAACATCTTGTTGCTGCATATAAGACTAGTACAACCATTGACACGGTGGGAGGGCCGACCGAAGAATTTGACGAAACGACACTACTAGGTGATTACACGGATTCAGATTTGTGAAGGAAGAAAAAAAAATCCCTGAACTTCTTTGCATATCAGCTTTCAATCCTAATGCTCCGTACTACGTAAGTTACTGTTGTATTATGTGCACAAAACTACGACAAACGAAATATGCAACCACATATGCTAATGCTCTCAATCCTCGAGGGTAAGTTTCACATATGCTAATGCTCTCGATCCTTGCTTGCTCATTGGATAATAACATGCACTACTCCTAAAATGAGATAAGAAAATTCTGTTGCGGTGTGACTCATCTAGTCAATGGATATTCATTAAGTTAACATGGCGACTGACTCAGATGCGTCAGAGCAACATTATACAAAAGTGATCCATCTCTCTTTTTTTTTTTTTTTTTCATTCCATCGATTCTTCATGGAGAATGCAGGACAATCAGAATTGTAAAAGAACCAAATGAAAAAAGACTAGCCGTAACAATTGCAATCTCATTCACTTTTTGTGAAGATGAAGAGAAAAAAAATGTAATAAGGAATGCAATATACAATTAGCTCATAAAAATTTTTACAGTTCAATGTACTTACTGAATTTCGGTATCATCCGTTCTTCACGGACGTTCGCCACTTCTTTCGATGCAAGTTCTGCAAATGTCTGCAAGTTTAAGCCATCACCCGTTATACTTCTGCCTTCCAAGAGCCGTGTTCATCTAACCACGGACTGCAACTAATTTCAGCCATCACCATCACCGACTGCAGCCATCTTACACACGTTCAAGAGCCCGACTCTGCAACTGCTCCCTACCTCTTGCTCCATTTAGATGTTCCACTTGATTTCAACGCGACAATTACTGCAATCACCCAATTCCCGACAGAGCTCCATCGCCGGAAACATGCTACTGCAACAACAATCAAGTGCAGCACAAGCATCAACAAACCACCCCTATTAGGAAATAATATATGAGAGTCTATATTTAGGAGATATGCATTTAAGTTGTGAGAGTTATATTAGGAATTGGATATCTTGAGAATCAAGTCTTGTGTCGTAAGAACCAAGTCTTGTGATTGTATAAATAGCTTGAAGAATTAATGAGAAAAATACACCAAGTTATTATCAATGTAGTCTATTACTTTCGTGCGTTTATGCTCTCCTCTCTCTTGCTCGATCCTTAACATGGTAGAAGAGCAAGGTGGGAAGGAGAGAGGAGAGGAAGAGAAGTTAGATGTTTTCATAAAGAGTTTGCAAAGTTGAAATACGAAGGAGAAGCTTGATCTCGTTTGGATTCATTATGAAAATCAAGTTAGGTCATGTTACTGATGCTGAGAAAACATGGCAGACGAGATATTGCCGCTGCAAAAAAAAAAAAGATGGCTTTGACTGGTTGAACATGGGTTGTTGATGGTTTATCAAAAGTGATTGTAGTTGTAGTGGTAACTGGGTTCTTTTCAGACTTGTGAAGGAAATAATTTTTTAGATTTAAATTTAAACAGGCAAATAAATTTTGTTTGAAAACTTTAGGGAAAAACACCAAGACTTGGATTCCACCATTGTCCCATTATTTGATAAATTCTAATAATTAATATTCATGCAATTTTTCTTTTAGAGTGATTCTAATATTATGCCTTTTGTAGATTTTTGAAGTAATAAATGTAAACACCAAGCATGAAACATCAAGAGTCTTAAACTAAGCATGCTCCATCAAAATGAATCACAATTATTCAATAAAAATCAATTTTCCAATAAAAATTCCATGCAAATAATCATGTAATAATATTGCAAATAAATAATAAAGTTAGAATTATACCATAAATAAGGACCAATGGCTTCCTCCGTCGCCTCGGCTAAGGGGTTTAGCTCCTCATCCCAAAAACACACTCACAAGATAAATTCATGGCTAAAATAGGTGTTTTTATTGATGATTATATGATGAAATAGGAATTAGCAACGCTGTAAAAGTGTTACAGCGTCACTGTTACAAAGGGGTAAGTGCTGAAAATTAAACGATACTTTTCTGTTGCTGTAAAACAACGACACTCGTTTCTGGTTTTAAGACTGATGAAGAACGACTGCCTTAGCAGGTCTGTTCTTCCTCTTCTTCTTCCTCCTCGAACAGCAGCAGCAGCAGCAGCAACAATAAATCTCTGTAATCGCTTCTCCTCGGCTCTCCTGGACTCTAAACTCTCTCCTAAGGGTTTCTAACCCTTCTATGACTTGAACCAACTTTTATATAGTCCTCTAATCCCGAAAAATCTCTACTGAATCCGCGACTTTTATTTTTTTTTTCTTCTCTGCGTTGTAGAGAGAATATCTCTCTTGTGATCTCCTTGTACGCGTTTTTTAGCTATAAACTTGCCACCAAAATCTTATCAAGACTTGAACAGGACCAAGTACAACAATCACTACCGTGAAACTCTCCCAAATATTCCTCACAAAATCTTCAAACTCAACAGAAGCGTACGTGTCCTGTTTGGACTTTGATCACTTCTCCCAGCCATTTCAGCCCAATTGGTTGGTTCCAATCGATTGTACTAGGCCTGTTTAGTCCATCCAAGTCCAGCCCAACTGATTTCGGCGATTGAATCTCGTTAAAACTCCATCAAAATTCGATTATCAATCTGCCAGTGAACTTCTCGCCAATTTTCTAATTCAAAACGTGAAGAAGGTGGGTGCCCTTATCATGTGCTGTTCTCCCTTTAGCAGCTGCCTGGAAATAGGTGACCCCTTAGTAATTAGGTTACCCCTTATCCAAAATCGAGGGTCCGTATAGTGATTTCTCTAGGACGCACTTTTTTCAGGGTTCCTCCGGGGTATTCCTGGGGTACTTCCGGTACAATTCTGGGGCGCTTCCGGCACGTTATCAACGGAGGTCCAAATGCCGCATTTTTAGCCAATTTCGCCACAAAGCCTTATTCTTCCAAAAACACGTACAAATAAATAAAATAACCAAATAAGTACGATATCGAGCACTACCAATATATACAAATGAGCTACATTAGACACATAAATGCGTCTATCAAATACCCCCAAACTTATTATTTGTTAGTCCTCGAGCAAATCTAATCTAAAATAAAATGACTACACTTAGCACGTGCAGTAAGCCGTTAAACCACTAGGTGGCCCTAGTGGCGGAGTGTTGTCTCTGGGGGTTTACCAGAGGTGTACCCACAAAACCTTAATACTCCAGACCTTAGCTATCTACGCAGAACCTTGGAAGGCACTAAAGAATCTCCTTGGTTGGCATACTTATTGACTACAGGAAGAAGTACCCTGATGCGAAATTCCAATTGCTGTACACGAGTTTGCACTCAAGCATACTAAAATTCATATAAAGTGACAGAGCTCTACTCAGATAGTTGCACTATGGACATCATATTCGGAGTCAAAACTAATCACATGGATAGATCAAGAAGATGGATATAGAAAACATAGATGGTTTTGATGTTTACTAAGTGAACGACGTTTCCCATATCTGTCTGAAGGCCTCCGCCAAAATGAACCTATCCTAATGGATTGAGATACTAGTCTGACTAATATCAACACACTGGCATATACAAGGGTACCAGTGGTCGATAACCTAACTCTAGGTCAACACAACTGGCATATACAAGGGTACCAGTGGTCGACTTTATTGAATTTATTCCTTTTGGTCAAATGGTCTGGTCTCAATTTTTTTTTTTTTTTTTTTTTTTTTTTTCAACTTTTTTTTTTTTTAATTTTTTTTTGGTATCTCAATCACTCTAATTCACCCTAGCATTGGTAACAACTTGAATCGTGGGCCCCACCTATCACTTAGAGAAACATAGTTTAAAAACAAAATAAAATAAAATAGAAGTGAAAAGGACTCAACGAGATATGGTGAAACTATCATGTTATTTCTAACACCTGAGCTCTGTGCTTTTATGAATAGACTCTTTAGATGTTTCCATCTAATCAGATTGGTTCCTCAACTCCTACAATCAAAATGCTTCCATCCACTTAGATTAGTTAGTGCAATCCTCAATAGGCATAAATTTCTAGGCTCTGGAGTTTATTTATTGCAACTAAAAGCTAACAAAAAGTTTCTTCCCACCCCCAAACTTAAATCTAACATTGTCCTCAATGTTTCTCATGAAAGAACAGTACCAAAAATAAGTAACATGAGGAAATAGTAAAGAGAGAGTTCGGAAAGATAGTACCTGAGTGAAGTGAAACCAAAAACTGAATACAAAAATTATACAACATACAAATCGCCTCGATGGTCAATCAAGGGTAAACAGGGTCCTCCAGAGGGACCTCCTCAACATCACCTGTAGGAAAAGGCTCTAAAAAGGGCTTCAATCGCTGACCGTTAACCTTTGAAGAACTACTACCATCCAGTGTCTCGATCTCAACAGCTCCATGAGGAAAAACAGTACGGACCACAAAAGGACCGGTCCACCGAGAGCGCAGTTTCCCGGGGAATAGATGCAAACGAGTGTCATACAGAAGAACTTTTTGACCTGGAGAAAATGACTTCCGTAATATGTTTCTATCATGCACAAGTTTCATTTTGTTCTTATACTCCTTCGCACTATCGTAAGCATCTATACGAATCTCGTCCAACTCATTGAGCTGGAGTTTCCTATGGGCTCCTGCCTTGTCAAGTGAAAAATTTAGCTGCTTAACAGCCCAATAAGCTCTGTGTTCTAACTCAACAGGTAAGTGACATGCCTTGCCATAAACAAGCCGATAAGGCGACATTCCAATGGGGGTCTTAAACGCAGTACGGTAAGCCCATAAGGCATCAGTAAGCCTAGACGACCAGTCTTTCCGATTAGGATTAACTGTTTTCTCTAATATACGTTTTATCTCCCTATTGGAAACCTCTACCTGACCACTAGTCTGTGGATGATACGGGGTAGCTACCTTATGTGTAATACCATATTTCTTCATCAGAAGTCTAAAAGTCCCATTACAAAAGTGCGACCCTCCATCACTAATTATAGCTCGCGGTGTACCAAAACGTGTAAGTATATTATTTTTCAAGAACTCAATCACAACCCTATGGTCATTGGTTTTACACGCAACCGCCTCAATCCACTTAGAGACATAGTCTACGGCGACAAGGATGTATAGGTTACCAAAAGAATTAGGAAACGGACCCATAAAGTCAATACCCCACACATCAAAGACCTCAACAATTAAAATAGGGTTCAAGGGCATCATGTTCCTACGGGAAATGGTTCCTAATTTCTGGCATCGTTCACAAGTAACGCAGTAACTGTGGGAGTCTTTAAACAACGAAGGCCAATAGAATCCACACTGCAATATCTTAGCAGCAGTTTTCTTAGCACTAAAGTGACCCCCACAAGCATGATCATGACAAAAGGAAATAATACTGGACTGGTCACTCTCAGGTATACATCTCCTAATAATCTGGTCTGGCAATACTTAAACAAATAAGGATCATCCCAAAAAAGTGCTTAACCTCAGCTAAAAATCTAGAACGATCTTGTTTACCCCAATGTTGGGGCATTCGACCAGTAACAAGATAGTTCACTATATTCGCATACCAAGGTAATTGGGTAACAAAGAACAATTGTTCATCAGGAAAGCTATCCCTTATAGGAAGGGAATCATCTGGGGAACTAACAACTAGCCTAGACAAGTGATCTGCTACAACATTTTCGGCACCCTTTTTGTCTCTAATGTCTGGAGAAAACTCTTGCAACAACAGAATCCACCTAATCAATCTAGGTTTAGTATCCTTCTTAGACAAAAGATATTTTAAAGCAGCATGATCAGTATATATGATGATCTTAGAACCTAAGAGATAGGGTCTAAACTTGTCTAAGGCAAACACAATGGCTAATAGTTCCTTCTCGGTAGTGGTATAGTTCAACTGGGCATCATTCAGAGTTTTGCTAGCATAGTAAATCACATGAAGTAACTTATTTTCTCGCTGACCTAGCACAACACCAATAGCATAATCTGAAGCATCACACATGATCTCAAAGGGTAGGTTCCAGTTGGGTGCCTGGACTATGGGGGCGGTAGTGAGTAATGACTTAAGCTTCTCAAAAGCCTCTAAACAAGCATCATCAAAACAAACTTAACATCTTTTGCAAGCAAATTGCAAAGAGGTCTAGACATCAAGCTAAAATCCTTAATGAAACGACGATAAAAACCAGCATGTCCTAAGAATGACCTAATATCTCTTACGGTTTTTGGGACCGGTAAAGTTTTAATAAGGTCAACTTGGCTTATCTCTATACCCTTTGAAGATACAATATGCCCTAGAACAATTCCTGAACGAACCATAAAGTGACATTTCTCCCAATTAAGCACTAAATTCTTTTCCTTACACCTAGTCAAAACTAATGACAAATGATGCAAGCACTCATCGAAAGACGAACCAAACACTGAAAAATCATCCATAAAGACCTCTAAGAACCGTTCTACCATGTCAGAAAATATGCTCATCATGCAACGCTGAAAAGTCGCAGGGGCATTACATAGCCCGAAAGGCATGCGTCTATACGCAAAGGTACCAAAGGGACAGGTAAAAGTGGTTTTCTCCTGGTCTTCTGGGGCAATAACGATCTGATTATATCCAGAGTAGCCATCTAAAAAGCAAGTAGTGACTATGTCCAGCTAATCTCTCTAGCATCTGGTCGATGAAGGGAAGGGGAAAGTGGTCCTTCCTAGTGACCTTGTTCAATTTCCTATAGTCAATACAAACACGCCAACCCGTGGTCATTCGGGTCGGGATTAACTCATTGTTATTATTCTGGACTACAGTAATACCAGATTTCTTGGGAACAACCTGAACGGGGCTGACCCACTTACTGTCTGAAATAGGGTAGATAATGCCTGCATCTAATAGCTTAAGAACCTCAGTTCGAACTACTTCTTTCATATTGGGGTTTAGTCGACGTTGCATCTCCCTAGAAGGTTTGGTGTCTTCCTCTAAATAGATCTGATGCATAAACAGTAGGACTTATACCCTTAATGTCTGCTATGGTCCACCCTAAAGCTTCCTTGTTGTTTTGAAGGACGGTTACTAGCCTACTTTCCTGATCTATATCCAAGTCGGAAGAAACAATCACAGGTAAAGTCTCAGACGGGCCTAAAAACACATACTTCAGGGTATCTGGCAATGGTTTTAGGTCCAACTTAGGAGGCTCTTCTAAAGAAGGAACTAGGGTAGACTTAGAAACTGGTAGTGGTTCGAACTTAGGTTTCCATCCATTACTAGTATCTAACAAAGGGGTTGAATCTAACAAAGCATTCACCTCATTAATTACATTATCATCATCAAAATCAATCCCAAAGTGAGCTAGGCATTTTTCTAATGGATCTTCTAACAAAGTGTTTGGTAATGACTCCTCGACTAATGTTCCTATCATGTTCACCTCTTCTATATTCGAGTCATCTAGTTCAGAGGGTAGCTTACTAATATTAAAAATGTTCAGCTCAATAGTCATATTACCAAAAGACAAATTCATAATACCATTTCGACAGTTAATGATCGCATTGGATGTAGCTAAAAACGGGCGACCTAAAATCACTGGTATTTGGTTCTCTGGGTCAGGGACAGGTTGGGTATCTAGGATAACAAAATCCACTGGATAAATAAACTTGTCAACCTCTATGAGAACATCCTCGATCACACCACGAGGAATTTTAACGGACCTATCAGCTAACTGAAGTGTCATCTGGGTAGGTTTCATCTCACCAAGTCCTAGCTTGAGGTATACATGGTGTGGCAGTAAGTTCACACTGGATCCTAAGTCAAGCAACGCTTTCTCAACACGGTACTTACCTATTGTACAAGCAATGGTAGGGGACCATGGGTCTTTATACTTAGGAGTAGTGGTATTTTGAATAATAGAACTCACATGACTAGCTATGAAGGCTTTCTTTTGGACACTGAGCTTACGCTTTCGCGTACACAAGTCCTTAAGGAACTTGGCATAAGAGGGAATCTGCCTAATTGCATCTAATAATGGAAGGTTGATATTAACCTGCTTAAAAACCACCAATATATCATTAAAGTTGGACTCCCTCTTAGTCGGAAATAGCAGCTGGGGAAACGAGGCTCTGGGAACAAAGCCGGGCTTAACAGGACCCTCATTGGTCTCTTTGGAGACTCTATCAGTCTCCTCATTTTCTGTCTCAGCAGGGTGAACTACATCATGTTCACTATCAGGCATGGCGACCTTGTTGTCAACTTTCTTTCCACTCCTTAGGGTTGTGACAGCATTCACATGATTGTACGATTTCTCTCCTTTGGGGTTAGGATCAGTATGACTAGGGAACCTTCCATTTTCTCTCTCACTTATAAACTTAGCTATTTGTCCTACTTGAAGTTCTAATTTGGCAAGACTCTGGGAATTATTCTTCAACTCTTGCCTAGTTTCTTGTTCAAAGCTAAGGTGGTTCTTTGATAGCATGTCATGGTTATTTGATAACATAGTGAGAGTTTCTTCTAAGGTAGAGATCTTTTTCTCAGAAGTGTTCTGAAACTGGGTTTGACCTGAAGAATTCTTAAAACCAAAACCTGGGGGAGGCTGAGAATTGCTAGACTGGCCTTGACTCTGTCCCTTAGACCAAGAGAAATTAGGATGGTTTCTCCAACCAGGGTTGTAGGTCTCTGAGTATGGGTCAAACTTATGACGGTTCTCAAACCTAGCATTGTTATAGAAATCATGGGCTTGTTCTTCACTAACCTGAACTTCCCAAAATGAATTATCGGGCTCTATTCAACAACTAGAGACTTGAGAGGCTCTATTAGGTTCAACAAGGGACCTATTTTTAGTCTGACCCATTTCCAAAGCTTCTAACCTTCTAGATAAAGCAGCAAACTTAGCATCTGAACCAAAACTTGTATCTACCACATTGGTGCTACTTCTATTGACCAAGAGTCTTTTAGGGGGTTCAACACAAGATTCCCACTGTTGGGATTTTTCAGCGATGGCTCCTAAGAAGTTAAAAGCATCAAAACATTTTTACTAGTGAACTCACCAGCGCACATAGACTCAACCATGGCTTTGGTCGAATAGTCTAAACCATCATAAATAATCTGTACGAGTTTCATATTATCAAATCCATGGTGAGGACACTGAGATAGGAGATCATTGAATCGCTCTAAAAACCTATAAAGAGACTCTCCCTCTTGTTGCACACTAGCACTAATTTTCTGCCTAACAACTGCAGTTTTATGCTTAGGGTAGAACTTCATATAGAAAGAAGCAATAAGTTCCTGCCATGTTTCAATGGATTCAGATGGTAGGTTGTTCAGCCAGGTCTTGGCTTTATCTCTCAAGGAAAAGGGAAACATCTTAAGTTTCAAGACTTCATCAGTAAGGTCTTTTATTCTAATTGTCCCACAAATTTCCTCAAAGTCCCTAATATGGAAATAAGGGTTCTCATCATCCTTTCCTAAGAATATAGGGATCATCTGAAGAATACTAGGTTTTATCTCAAAATTAGCCGTAGTAGCTGGCAATTTAATGCATGAAGCTCGGTTGGTCCTAGTTGGGAACATGTAATATTTTAAAGTTGCTATTGCTGGTACAACAGAAATACTAGGGGTACTTTTGTCACTCAGAGATAAATTCTCAAAACTGAAGTTTCCAAAAACAGGGCTCTCCAAAGAAGAGTCTTCGAGCTCCCTGCTTAAATTAGAAGAACTACTAGGTTTTTCGCTAATCAATCGACCTAGAGTATCTCTTTTCCAAGCCCTAACAAAATCGGGCATACACTAAAAAGAAATAAAAAAGAAATAAAAATCCTAACAGGAAGGTTCTAGAAATCACACAGCAGGCTGACTCGACTTTACCACAACAAACCTAAAGATTTCTAGCAAACAACAAGCATGATGGCTCCACTTAGATTGTTTCTAGACCATCTTCTAATCCTTCGAAAGGGAATTCGTTAAAATTTAAGCAAACCCCTCTGGAATCAATCCGAGTTAAAGTAAGTTGAATCTAGGCGAGGGAAGCTCAGTGGAGCTTTGATACCCAAAACCTCACCGATCCAATGCGGCGCAGTCACGCATTCAACTCGCAGAAACCGTCAAGAACTTCGAGGTGTGCTTAAAAAAGTAACCAATATTTTTCGAATGATTATCCTGTTAAGCTCGATACCCTATAGGTCTCTTTCTAGTCCAAATTTTAGGCTTAGGTTCGCTTTAGGTTTCGTTTTCCTAAGGCGGGCAAGAAGGGAGCGGTGATGAAATCCGAACCCTTATCTTATATGGTCCAGTCCTTGCCCTTTACTAGGAATTTAAAAACAGTCCATATTCAAGTCCTCAGCATATATTCACCTTAAGGAGTCCAGTAACCCGCTTGCAGGAGATTCGCGGGTGTTTAGAATTTTACCTCCCGTACCAGACGGGCGATGAACCGTTGTCGTCGACTCGTGCCACGACTCCTATGTCGTGTGCGAACCCGAGGGGCCGAGGTGATATTGTAATCACCGTCCTTCCCTGCAAACAGTTTTTATTTAAGGATACCCTTCCGTAGGGTTTAAAAATAAAAATAAAAATGTCCAAAGTTTAAAGTCAACAGTCCAAAAATAAAGTGCAAAAACAAAAATGAAAGCCTAAAAAAAAAACAAAAATAAAATAAAATAAAATAAATCTAAAGAAAAATGCTACCTAAACACAAATCCGCGTCGGCGGCGCCAAAAATTTGATGGTTTATCAAAAGTGATTGTAGTTGTAGTGGTAACTGGGTTCTTTTCAAACTTGTGAAGGAAATAATTTTTTAGATTTAAATTTAAACAGGCAAATAAATTTTGTTTGAAAACTTTAGGGAAAAACACCAAGACTTGGATTCCACCATTGACCCATTATTTGATAAATTCTAATAATTAATATTCATGCAATTTTTCTTTTAGAGTGATTCTAATATTATGCCTTTTGTAGATTTTTGAAGTAATAAATGTAAACACCAAGCATGAAACATCAATAGTCTTAAACTAAGCATGCTCCATCAAAATGAATCACAATTATTCAATAAAAATCAATTTTCCAATAAAAATTCCATGCAAATAATCATGTAATAATATTGCAAATAAATAATTAAGTTATAATTATACCATAAATAAGGACCAATGGCTTCCTCCGTCGCCTCGGCTAAGGGGTTTAGCTCCTCATCCCAAAAACACACTCACAAGATAAATTCATGGCTAAAATAGGTGTTTTTATTGATGATTATATGATGAAATAGGAATTAGCAACGCTGTAAAAGTGTTACAGCGTCACTGTTACAAAGGGGTAAGTGCTGAAAATTAAACGATACTTTTCTGTTGCTGTAAAACAACGACACTCGTTTCTGGTTTTAAGACTGATGAAGAACGACTGCCTTAGCAGGTCTGTTCTTCCTCTTCTTCTTCCTCCTCGAACAGCAGCAGCAGCAGCAACAATAACTCTCTGTAATCGCTTCTCCTCGGCTCTCCTGGACTCTAAACTCTCTCCTAAGGGTTTCTAACCCTGCTATGACTTGAACCAACTTTTATATAGTCCTCTAATCCCGAAAAATCTCTACTGAATCCGCGACTTTTCTTTTTTTTTTCTTCTCTGCGTTGTTGAGAGAATATCTCTCTTGTGATCTCCCTGTACGCGTTTTTTAGCTATAAACTTGCCACCAAAATCTTATCAAGACTTGAACAGGACCAAGTACAACAATCACTAGCGTGAAACTCTCCCAAATATTCCTCACAAAATCTTCAAACTCAACAGAAACGTACGTGTCCTGTTTGGACTTTGATCACTTCTCCCAGCCATTCCAGCCCAATTGGTTGGTTCCAATCGATTGTACTAGGCCTGTTTAGTCCATCCAAGTCCAGCCCAACTGATTTCGGCGATTGAATCTCGTTAAAACTCCATCAAAATTCGATTATCAATCTGCCAGTGAACTTCCCGCCAATTTTCTAATTCAAAACGTGAAGAAGGTGGGTGCCCTTATCCTGTGCTGTTCTCCCTTTAGCAGCTGCCTGGAAATAGGTCACCCCTTAGTAATTAGGTTACCCCTTATCCAAAATCGAGGGTCCGTATAGTGATTTCTCTGGGACATTTTCCGCACTTTTTTCGGGGTTCCTCCGGGGTATTCCTGGGGTACTTCCGGTACAATTCTGGGGCGCTTCCGGCACGTTATCAACGGAGGTCCAAATGCCGCATTTTTAGCCAATTTCGCCACAAAGCCTTATTCTTCCAAAAACACTTACAAATAAATAAAATAACCAAATAAGTACGATATCGAGCACTAACAATATATACAAATGAGCTATATTAGACACATAAATGCGTCTATCAGTTGCTTTCGTTTGCATACAAGTGTTTAACGAGTTTTCATGATAAGAAAATATTGAAGCACGTGTGTGCTGGAATGAAACTAGGGTTGCCTAGGGTTAGGGTTATCACCGAAAAACTAGTCAAGAAAGAAGAGGAGCTAAGAAGTCATGCTGCTGATGGAAGGCAGTCGAGCTTGGTGCTAGAAGATGGAACTATTGTTTGAAAGATGAAGATGGAACTAGAAGATCATGGTCGGAGACAGATGGTAGGCAGTAGAAAAGGGAGAAAGAGTTGCTGCCAATGGTATCACCATTAACGTCAGTTCATGTTGAGATGATGGCCTGGAAGAAGATGAGATCGAGATGTGAAAAGAAAGTTGGAGACGAGCCAGATGCTGTTGTTGGTCCAGGTCTTTGCCAAGGGTCGAGACGGGAGATTTATAAATTAACGAAGAAGGAAAGAAAAGTTTGGACAAGTCCGGGAGAGGACGAAGTTCTCAAGCAAAGACCCAGTTAAAGAAAGGAGTTCTGTTGACATCGATCTAGTTGGTTATGGAGATCACAGTCGAAGAAATAGAAGCTGAGAAGAATTCGAGGACACGGAGACTTGGGTTTGTCTCGTATCCGTTTTGAATAAATCAAAGGACCCTGAGCTGTTGGTGTTGATTAACGTGTGGCATTTGGAAAGTTGACTGGTGGAGAACAAGATCTCCTCCATTCACTAAATCTAGGTAGCACAGAATCAAAAGCTCGAAACAAACAAGGAAATTTAGAGTTTCGTGATTACAAAACAGGAGAAACTAGTGTCGTCCAGGATATGGGTTCGTTGCCTAGGGTTTATGGATACATGGGTTGTGTTTCAATCCCAGGCACGAATATTAACTGGTTGTCGATGGTAAAGAGGAAGAAATTGTTGCTTCCGTTGCTACAACATTCTTGTGATCGAGAAGAACAACAAAGAAGAGATGGTTCTGGCAGCGTTTTCTGCCGACCTAATTTGTCTTAAGGGTTTGTGAAAAACTCTGAGTTTGAATGATTGAATGGTCTACTGAATTGCTGCTAAAAGCCTCAAAGAAAATAAAGAAGATGCAGACAAAATATTTGTTTAAAAGCAAACAGAGGTGTGACAATTATGTCACCGAGTTGCAACTGTTTTACGAATTCAGAAGTTTGGAAAATCTGGATGGCGTGGCAAATTTACAACAAGAAGAATAATTAAAGCTTGTGGTAGAAGCTTGACAAAATGAAAGATTGTGAGAGAATATTGAAATGCAAAGAAGTGTGACAGTTTTCGCAACGAAAGCGTGACTGAAAACAAGAAAAGAAGAGAAGAAGAAGCAATAAAGTTGTGAAGAAAGAAAAGTAATCACTAAGAAATGATGAGAGAAAGAACAACAATAATAGGTCAAAATCCTATGAGTTGTAAAGAATAACGATAGTAGGTTAAAATCGTATGAGTTGTTGAGAACATCACAACAACAGAAAGTTGTGGTCGTGAAGATGGAAGAGAAGATAAAATAGAAGATGAGCAATGACGCTCGGTGAATACAAACTACAAGTGAGTTTGTATGAATTCTACGACGCAAAGTAGGATTCGTCGACAAAAAAAAAAAGAAAAAATGACTTGGTTTGTTATTCGTCTATCAAGTGGATAGAGCGCAGCAAAGAGGTTTGTGTTTCTAGCTTGTTAGGAATGTTACTATGATACATGAGTATTATAGGGAAGACGGAGGAATATGCAAGTTTGCATGATGTCTAGAGAGTACAAGAAGTATTCTACTGAAGAAACCAAGACTACGAAGAGGATCGATATGTCCCTAAACTACGAAGGGGACCGAAGTGTCCTAAAATTACGAAGAGGGCCGTAATGTCCTTAAACTACAAAGGGGACCGAAATGTCCTAAAATTACGAAGAGGACCATAATGTCCCTAAACTACGAAGGGGACCGTAATGTCCTTAAACTTCCAAAGAGGACAGAAATGTCCCTAAAGTACGAAGGGGACGAAACGTCTTAAACTGCGAAGGGGACCGCAATGTCCAAAAACTACTCTTGGGACCGAAATGTCCAAAAACTATGATTGGGACCGTAATGTTCTTAAACTTCCGAAGATGGGACCGAAACGTCCTTAAACTACGATGGAACCTGTATGTTCTAAAACTACTAATGGGACTGCAATGTCCTTAAACTACGAATGGCACCGAAAACGTCCTAAAACTACGAAGACGACTGTAATGTCCTAAAACTATGAAAGGGACCGAAATCGTCCTAAAACTACGAAGAAGACCGAAATGTCCCTAAACTACGGGGAGGATGGAAAAGTGCTAAGGAAAGATCAGTTTAAATTTCTTTTGTCCAAGATGGGAATTCGTGATCAACATGCTCCATCTTGAGGGAGGGTATTAGGAAATAATATATGAGAGTCTATATTTAGGAGATATGCATTTTAAGTCGTGAGAGTTATATTAGGAATTGAATATCTTGAGAATCAAGTCTTGTGTCGTAAGAACCAAGTCTTGTTATTATATAAATAGCTTGAAGAATTAATGAGAAAAATACACCAATTTATTATCAATGTAGTCTATTGCTTCCGTGCGTTTATGCTCTCTCTCTCTTGCTCGATCCTTAACAACCCCAAACCCATTTCCAAGTGACAGCAGCCATTGTCCTTCTCCTCAAGCCCTTAACACACTGTATCCTGGCCATTTCCATCAAATCCGTATCAATTCTATCATCAATTTCCGCTTCCCAGATCCAATTCTTGTTCATCTCAACTGTTAACATAATTACATCTCCTCTTCCGGTCTTCTCTGTTTGAAATCTCTGTCCAATCAACCATGCCGATTTCCAAATACAACTCAAATCTCCATAAACACAGCCATAGTTTCTACATCTTGATCTATGTTCTTCACAGCAGCTTTATGTCCTATCTCAGATTCAAATTCATCAACAATAACAGCTCAGATCCCCTTTCTACAACTCCATCAAAGTCCCATCACTTCGAAACCCATACTCTGATTCTTCAATTTCGACACAAATTCTAACTTCTCTGCTCAATTTCTTTCTTCATCTCGATCTCCTCTATCGGTTTGAAAAAGAAAGAAGAAGGAAAAAAAAAAAGAGGAGGTTGCCGAGATTCGAACCTGCAACGTTTAGGTCACTTTACCCTGGAGTTTACTAAACTGCCCCTCAACAATTACTACATTACCAACCTCCGTGTCCTTTTTTTCTGCACACAAAATTTTCGTGATTACCCATCGTGTTTTGTTATATTTACGCCAATTTTAGTGAGATATAGAAGCATAGAGGGGGTCTTTAGTGCTTTCATCGTTGATTGAAAATGGTTTGGGACACCAAAATCCAATCTTTTTGCGTCAATTGATGACTTACAATTTACAAAAAAAGTGACCATATAAAGGTCCTCCAAAAACTCTCCCAGGGAAACAGTCACCAATATGCGTACAGGAAATTATAAACAAAAGAAATAGATATAAACAACCAATCCCAACCTTGTCAACCAAATTGAGGATACCACAATTTATTGCAGCGTAAAGCTTGATATTCTGGATTGCTATCTGGAAAATGAAGGCCATAGGAGAGTCACTAAACGGTATCAAATCACACAAAATGAATATCTGGATAATGAAACCTCGCATTGAAAGTAACAAATAGTATTATTTCTACAAAGCCACAAAAAAAATCCAATTTAAGGAGTTAATTGACAATCACTCTGAAATTTTGTTAAGAATAAGCAATAGGCAATGAACTCAAATGCTTGGAATAAACCTAAATGCAATGTTAAGTACCTCCAATTTCTGTTTTACAATGAAACTAAGAGCTGGTTCAAACCCCATTGCTCAGACTTTGAGATGATTTCATTTGCTTGTTCCTCTCCTGGGGTTAATATGAACTACTGAAAGATGTCCAATTCTTGTTTAATGTGTTGTGCTAATGAAATGTGCTGACCCTGAAATGAAACAAATGAAATTGAAGTTTCTGAAAAACCCACATATTGGAAAATCAAATATGATTATAATTTATGAGAAAAAGCATCAATCTGAATTGTCAATTGCTAAACAGTTCAGATCCGCTTGAGAAAATAGTGCCACTTGCCGGCACTTCCAGAAGCATAGAATCATACTGATCCAACTTATTTCCCTAGAAATGCAATTACAATCTGTAATCCTAGCTAATTCATTTTGAGAAAGAAAAGATTATGTGTCTCTGATTTGAGCAGTAAAGAAAACTCAAAGGTGATGAACGAAGTGAGTTGTGAAAGAACGGATAGTTGTGTTTCTGGTTCTGAGCAGTAAGAAAAAATGCGGTGGAAGTGATGAACGGAGAGTTGTTTCGGAGACATGGACTTCTTTTTTTCTTTTCTTTTTTAAAAAGACGTTTCCCTCACGTCATAAATAATAGTGTTCCTTGTTCTCCGTCAAGAGAGTTTCGGAATCCGGATACTTGTTCCATGCTCATTCCAGCTTGGAAATGTTCAGATAAGTTAATAAAGATCAAGTCTACGGTCTTCTAATCTAGCATCTAGATTGGCAGTTAGGACAACCTTCTAAGGCTAACCCCTATGGGATAGATTGAACTGATAGATTGGCCAAAAAGTGTTGCAAATCATGAAAAAAGTGTGGGAAAAAAGTTAACACTAGAAGCTGATAGTTCTCTCTCCTAACAAGTGCTCGCAGTTCAACTATCAGCGAGATTAAAACGCTGAATGGTTCAGCGCTCAAAAAGTGTTTTTAACGCTGAACGGTTCAGCGCTGAGAGATAAATTTTATGATCTAACGGCTGAGATTTAAAACGCTGAACCAAACAGCGTTCTCTAGTGGTCCTAGATGACGTGGATGACCAATCTAGCTGCTAGATATCTAGTCCATAGGACTTAGGAGGTTGCCCATGCTGACGTGGATGGCCAATCTAGCAGCTAGATATCTATCCCACAGGACTAAGCCTAAGTCTAATGGTAGTACTAATCTAGCATCTAGATGCGCTGAATGGAACAACGAAAAGTAGAATTAGGTCAGGTAAATGGAGCCGTCGGATCAAAAAATAAATCAATTTGCGCTGAACCATTTCGCGAAAAGGTGATTTAGCTGCGCTGAACCATTCAGCGAAACTATATACTAATTCACATTCGAGATATATTCAGAGAGAAGTAGTGTTAACAAATAGACAACGTTTTTTTTTTAATCTGCAACACTTTTTGGCTAATCTAGCAGCCGAACGTAGCCCATAGGACTTAGTCTTAGACTAATGTCTTTCCAAATATGATGTACTGCATATTTGTTACAAAAAGGAGAGAGTTTAGCTTCCCATATTACATTAAACTTTCTAATTAAGATGAAATTCAGGGTAATATAGTTTATCTCGAATTTAGTCTTATTTCCAAAATCTGTGATGATCTTGTATCTTCATTCATTATGCATACTTTCCTACCAGCAACAGTAGAGTAGGTTCATAATTGCTTCTAAAGGATCTTTTTTATACTTCCCTTGATGACCACCAACCATCTTTTCTTAGTTGACAAATAAAAATCCTTCAACACGAGTAGTCGCGGATGACTACGATGGTTTGAAACAGTCGTAGTTCGACGACTGCGACTGCTCTTAGTCGTTGATTTACTGACAAATAAAGCTTAGATAATATAAAATTATGGTCGTCGTATTCTGGACGACTAGAACAACCTTGGACATTCATATTCTGGACGACTACGGCTCTTTAGGCCAGTTGCAATCTGGACAAATATTATTCTTCTTCGGGGTTTTGACTATGTAACCCTAAATTTGTTTTATCAATAAATTGAATACTTATAAGGAAATTAGCCTGCATATCAACTTAATTCTACATTTCTTTGGCTTGAAGATCTTGAAGCTTAACTTCCAATCAGCTGGTTTCTTCACCTGGATTTACTCACGCTTGTACCATCTAGGGAAACACAATTGGAGTTGCTTTATTTTCTTCACCGAGATAGAATTTTGTCTGAATTTCTGAGGCTTTTTTATTCTCCACCTTCTCTGTTACACCTCTTTTCTCACCAATATACGGAGTCCATCCCACCACCACCTTCAACCAATTGGGAAAAAGAAACGTTTGTTAAAGCTAAAACACACTCTCCGACACACTCAATCGATACTGCAACAGATCATAGAAAATCTCGCACTTTAGAGAATAAGTTGCATGAAGAAGTTTCTTCTTCAGAAAATATAGAGGAAAATGATAAAAAGGAGGATCTCCCATCCATATCTTCTTCTTCGTTTTTCACCGCTCAATCAGCTTCGTACAACGTCCCTACCCATCATAAAAATCTGAAACCCCTTCACAACTTTACCCAAAAGCAACAATCAACTAACCATTCTTAGAAAGCTAAAAACCATCGCTTTCCCACAAAAGAATCTGAAGATAATCATCGCTCAACTTTTCATCATAAGCAAAAAGAACTTGATACTCCGATCTTCCAGCTGACGGAAAGGATGCAAGATCTTTAAAAATCGCATAACAAACATTCATTGGCTCTGCAAGTTCTGGGAGGTAATGAAGACTTCTATCTTCTGAGGAAAGAGCTTTCAACCAGGTTTTTTCCTATTCGTTACCACCATATTGAATCAAGTCATGTGTTGCATGTCTACCAAATCTCTTTTGATCACCAACGAGATAAAGATTTTTTACTCCAAAATCAACCATGGAATGTTGGTAATCAGGTTGTTTTACTTGAAGACTGGAATCTATTTTCGAGATACCCAGATAGATGTCTTAAGTTTGCTCCGTTCTGGTTGCAAGTTTTAAATCTCCCTAGATTTTTCTCTGATGAACATTCCATACATGAACTCATTGAAAAATCAGAAACATAGACTGTTCTAGAGATTGATCTTTCAGGGGACAGTACCTAGAGTTCATGTCATGATGAACCTGCTCGAACCCTTTATGCCAGGAGTGATGTTAAACATAGGTAACGGTGTATGGACCCAGTTTTGTTACGAAAATGTGTCATTACTATGTTTTTTATGTGGATTCCCAGGGCATGCATTCAAAGAGTGCAGCAGATTTCTAGGTATAAAACAAGCAGAGAAAAGCAGTAGGTTCCCAAACTTCCCATATGGCAAACTAAATGCGAAGATGAAAGCTACAACCACAAAGCAACATCGAATTCATCAGCTACAAGGTGATACGGAAAAACTTTCCTAACTGGTGAATCTTCAGGCAACAACCGTAACAACGTGCATGCAGCTGGACCGGTTAATCAATGTGAGCTTCAAACCTCTCCTCAACCTTACCCTCACCAAACTCATCAGGCTCAGCAGCAGAATGACAAAGATAAGGAGCAGGAAACTCAGGGAGAAACAATACAGCTTTAGCAGCACGAAGAAATCGGAGTTAGGGTTCATGATAACCCAGTTCCAAAACCGCTCCCTACTCAGTTATCAGAAGAAATGACTCGGAGAGGATTAGCTTGGAACTCGGTCACGCCTCCGACAAAAGCTAACAATATCATTACAGCACACAAAGGTTCTCAGCCGCAAAAGCAAAGTGTGGAAAACCGAGCCCATGCAAAAGTACTTGAGAAAATACCTGCGGAAAATATTCCTGTGGGAGAAAAATCTAATCAAATTGGACCACTGGAAGCCTTGTCAGCATTGCCACCTAGGAGTACAGCTGGATTTATAACCCATGTGACAGAACACCTAAGCAAGACAAATCCCATAGTCTCAGCGAACAAAGGAAAAGCACTGGCACAACAGATGGAGGACAAACCTAACGGATCTGGGTCTACGGGCCATGGATTGTACGCGGGCTCGGGTCGAGTGGGTTTGGGTTCGGGTACTCAAACAGGTTTGGGTACTCAAACGGGTTCGGGTACTGGCTCGGGCAATCAGACGGTTTTGGGTCAGAAAAAGAAACCAAGACAAAAGGCACAACCTGGTATCAACCCAATGTGAAAATGCGGGGTACAACAACCACACACAACAAATTCGTTTTGCAATCTGAGAGGATTTACTCTAATATACTTTCAAGAGAATCAACTAGACAGTTAGACTCAATCTTGAGAAAAGTATATCAAAGAGTTATATCTCTATTTCTCAATTCAATCTGCAATCAAACAAATACGAATTTGTGAGCCCAATTGAATATAAGAAATAACTTGGACGGTATCAAAAATCAATATCCAAGTGTCAATCAATTTAATCAACAACCAAGGTTGGATTCTCAATTGATTGAACTTACGCACAACCTGTGATATTTCAATTATAAGATAAAAAATATAATGTGGAAAAGAAATAACACAGGCACCAGAAATTTTGTTAACGAGGAAACCGTAAATGCAGAAAAACCCGGGACCTAGTACAGAATAAACACACGCTGATTATAAGCTGTTAGACCAATTTCCTACTACCTATTCGGACTAGATGTAATACCTGCTTCAGCACTAATAAAACTCCTAGCACAACACCGATTGTCTTTAGGAATTCTTCTCATAAATCTTCTAGCAGAAACCAAGGCTCTCTTTAGAAGATACAGCAACACGATTGATACGATTCGATTTTTGTTTGCACAAAGCACCGATTTGATCTCCCTTTAGATGTAAATCAAGGTTTTGGAAATTTTGTGTTTATTTTGATAAAAACAATTACTAGGTAAAAGTAATATCAAGCAAACTTGTAGATTAGGGATTATTATACTCTTCAATAAAGGAAGAGAAACTTAATGATTCTACAACAAGAACAACTAGAATATATCTAGAGATATCTTGTTAAAACTTCTTAAGGTTTTTCACGAGATACCTTAATCGAAGTTTTCTTTCTAGATTCCGATTTCGACTAACAAGTGTTGGTATACGATCGAAAACTGAAATCTATCAAAACCTAGGGTTTATGATCAACAACTCTTGAATGGTTTTATATCAGAAGAGAAAACCTTAGAATAGACAAGAGGTGAAAAACCTAGATTACAAGTTGTATAATCAATCACGAAGATTAATCCCAACTTCGCTTTGTGATCCCCAATACAAAGACTTTTATCTCACTCTTGTTCACGAAGAACAGAAGACATGGAAAACAACCTTATGAGCTTACACCAATTTTCGAAAGGGGATAAAAAACGTGTAGCACTCACGAACCCTTTATTTATAGTGAAAGATAGCTTGAAAGCTAAGCAAAACTATTTTCCTTTTTCAAGACTCTCCTTAATTTGGGAGTCTTTCCTAAGTTACAACTCTTTGCCAAAATAATTAATTAGCAAATATTGTATTTATGTGAATAAATCACATTTTAACTTAGGCAGGAATTAAGAGTTATCACAAACACTTTAATATGGTAATCAAATATGTTTGGATTAATAGCCATCTTGCCTAGGTAAGGAAACATCACCAATTTTACTAAAAAAGACTTCTAGTCACGTAATTGGGCCCAAGTCCGTGAACCGTTACAAGCAGTCCATGGATTGTTTCCAACTAACGAACTGTAACAATTATAATAACACTTATGATTGTTACTTTAATCAATCACTCATAACTTCATCGTTATAACTCGTAATTGAGTGATTCTTGGCTCGCTGAATTCGTAAGCTCATTCACTATAACATGAGAACCTTTCCAGGGATAAAGGTTATTGTCACAAAAGTCTTGGCTCAAATAACCTCGAGTATATATACATAAATGTACATTTACCGTCATAGGAATTGTTCCATAGAGTGAGCATTTATTTGGATAGATTAGAAAGGTATAATTGAACAAGAATCCAAATGAAATCAATTGCCACATACCTTTTTTGATGAAGTCCTTATTGATGTCTTCTTGTAATCTTCAGTCTTCATCCTTAAGAGTAGTTTTTCTTAGACCTAATCTAGTCTGAAACTATCTTTTGTATACTAAATCAAGAATGCATTTTGGAAACTAAAATTGACAACTAACTTGACATACCAACGCTAGTGGGTTCAACCGAGCAATTCTCTAACAATCTCCCCCTTTGTCAATTTTAGTGACAAAACCATTTTACATATGGATTGTACTCATTACAGCTCCAAAATCTGACATGCTTGATTTCCTTGATTTTCTTGTGCTCTTCCTGTACTTGTTGAAGATCCGTCATAGTATTATTACACAGTTTCAAAGTTCAATTGTATCACAACTTTAACAATAATACTACGGTGATATGTATCACTCCCCCTTAGTCAATACTTCATCTCGACATGAAAACCACTCCCCCTTACATAATGATCCGTAAACCATATGTATATGTAGTGTGAACTACAAGATAATTCTCCCCCTTTTTGTCAATATAAATTGGCAAAGGTACGAAAACAAGTGGGATCCTCATGAAATTTTCATAAAGAAACTTCTTGACCAAAAGAAAACATATCAACTTTACTTTAGATGATACCACAGAGTCGAAACTTAGTGACTTCATCAAGGAGTTTATTAAGATACAAGTTAACCCTACATGTTCCACAGCCGCTTCTCCCCTCAAAGATATGGCAATTAAGCACAAGTTCAAAAAGAACTCTCCCCCATAAAATGTCATTCCTGAAAGAACAACAAGAGTGACATTTCTCCAAGGAGAAGTATTTATATATTTGATTTTATAAATCCCACAAGGAGATACGAGCTAAGGACCAATCGCTGAAAGTCTCTCATGAGATCGTGTTACTAAATATATAGAACTGTCTCATGGTAGCAATACACAATATATAATCATGAAGATCAAGTATTGTGATTATCTTTTCTAAGATACAAACTTGTATAAACAAGAATTGATATGCTTGGAAGGAAGAATAACATTTTTCACAAGGATTTACACCAAGAATGGTTACCATAAGTGTATGAAAAAGATTCTTTGACAATAAAAACCAACATCAGTTTTGATTATTGCTTCTAACCTATTATGCTTAAGAATTTTAATCACAAATCAAGTTAGGTAATTAAGAATCATACGCGTGGTATTTAACCATATTCATCTTAACCATAACTAGTTCAAATGACTCAAATGAAACTAGTTAAAGAGTTGTTCAATTGCAATAGAAAACACAATTGAAACCAAATCGGTTTGATTCACTTGAATCAATCATGAACGTTATAGCCACGGTTTGCAAAGATTGCATTCCTTATGATTTAAATGTTTAAGTACATGAACTGACCGATTTGACAAAGTAACCAGCTTAAGTATGCGTACGGGTATGCGAACTTAAGCAACCGATTTTGAGTTTGTTAAGTTTCCAAACTCAGCAGAAATTTTCGGTTCAAAAACTTCTTCCAGTATGCGTACGGGTACGCATACTTAAGGTGACTAGTTAAGAGTTTTGCCAAAACCAAATTCAGCATAAGTTCTTGGTTCGAGAACTTCCGCCAATATGCGTACGGGTACGCATACTTAACCTGTCTCCTTCACCAATTTCGTATACACACATATGCAAACTCTTTGCTCTCGGTTTATGGACTTATACACTAATGTGCGAACACGCTATATATGCTTATATCCAAAGATGGTTACATCATCAACTCTTTATTTCAATCATTGAAACATTCTTCTATAATGACAATAGTCGTTTTCACACACTATTAGCATCAAAGATATTTTCAAAGATATTGAAATAATCATTGTCGAAGCATTCCAAGCCTACATAAAATGATTGTATCACACAAACCATGTAAGATGTTACTCGGAAATTTTCTCATGATATAAGATGAACTTGGTCGAAGCGAAAGCTTACCAACACATATTTCGAGAAATATGTAAGCGAGTTAGACTCACCTTGAAACAATAAATTGTTCCACATATTCAAATATTACCTAACACAATATGTGCGCCCCAATTCTTTTGAAATCCTCACCGCATTTACTAGGGCTTCTTGGTGAGGATGCACTTCCAACACAATCAGGTCGTGTTGAGGTGAACAAAATCTTGCTCACCACAGGTATTTGAAACAAAATTATGCATGGACTCTAGGAATTTAACAACTTCCATGAAACTTTCAATAACTGTTTCATACCTTTTTAAGATGTTATCCCTTGTCGAACTCTTGTCTGGGAGATCCTTCTTAATAATACTCGTTGCTTTATTGATCTTTTTTGGTACCCATTACTGAGTAGCTTTTGGAGCAACGCATTTCTTTTTATCCTCAATATAATTATGAAACTTCTTGGAGGGAATACTAGAAGAACTGAAATTATGAGTCTCAGTTTTTCTCCAGTTTGGAACATCAGATCTAGTCATCTTAATAGAATCAGATCTGGTTTTATGTCGTTTAAAATATCTGCAATTCCTTTGCAAGTGACCTGGTTTTCCACAATAAAAGCAATGTTTAGTAGAATGGAAAAATTTATATTAAGTGTTACCTGAATGTGTATGTGCTTGCTTTGGAGTTTGACAAAATTTCCTTTTTTCGTCATCGGCAGTTGGTAGAGATCCTTCACTTTTGTCAACCGTAAAAGGTTTTGGTTTAGAAGAATCTTTAGCTCTGACAAATTTTACCTCTTTGCTAATACCAGGAGCGTATATTCCTTCATATCCCAATTCTCGTGTATCACGATGAATTCTACATCCTCCCAATATCGAGGTTAATTTTTCTGAGATGCTATTTCTAGACAAACTCTCTTTTAAGCTCGATTTTTCTTCTTCCAACCTTTTGACCTTTATGAGCGCAATAACTAGATCATTCTTGGATGATTCACATTTAACTTTGAGATCTTGTCGTTCTGAATCAAATAACAAGTTCATCTCAATGTTCTCCAAGTTATCTAGCTTTGATTGAAGAATATTTTCCCGATCTCGACTTCCGGCAATTTATATTTTAAGCATTCATATTTCTTTGAGATAATCTCTTGCACCAATAGAATCAAGTTGGTCTTGCAAGTCTTTATTCTGACAACGAAGTCTGTTATATTTAAATTTCTCAATGAGTATGGTGCTTTCAGCTTCCGAGAGTTTTGGATGACATTCCTTAAGAATATTATTAGCAACTGGATCTTTATGGAACACTTCTTCGACAGAATCAAAATCAGTATCAAAAAGAATTTTTTTCAGAAGATAATGCAACCTCACCTGCGTACTCTTGGTGATCATAATATTCGGGTCCATCATCAAGAGTAGGCAAAGCTGCTGCATATGCCGATTGTCTACGGCTCCAGCTAAGACATAATGAAGACAAGTGCCTGATACCACGACAATTATAGCATTGTTACATCATCATTAGGAGATGTTGTAACTTTAGAAAAACTCTTTTTCATGTCTCTCAAGAGTTTTCTAAATTTTCGTGGAGTAACATCCTTAGTATCTGGCGAACCAGATTTATCCTTAGAGGATTCAGAATTATTTGCAGCTTTAAGAGAAATCACCTCTTTTCTAGATGCGTGTTCGTCATAAACGATATTTAACTTTCCAACAAGAGTATTTCTGGAGAGTGTAGAAAGATCGTTTGCTTCTTCAATGGCATGTTTCTTAGACTCGTATCTTGATGGTAGAGACCTGAGAATTTTGCACACAATATTTAACTTTCTCCGGAATAGTTCTTCCTAATGAATATGAGGAGTTAACTATTTGAGAAAGTATTTGGTTAAACTCATCAAAGGTTCCATCATTAGACATGCGAAGGTTTTCCCAGTCAGAAGCTAGATTTTGAAGCCTTGCTTCTTTCTCTGCGGCATTCCCTTCGGATACGGCTTCTAAGATATCCCAAGCATCTTAGACTTATTACATGTAGTAACGTGGTGCTGAAGATCTGGGGTAATGGCATGGATGATAAAATTTAATCCATCAGAATTTTGCTTTGCAGCAAGAATCTCAAGTTTATCATAATTACCAATATCCTTTATAACAGTTACATCGTCTACTATAACTAATGGAGGATCATATCCATTAAAAATACGAACCCATGATTGAAAATCTCGCGCTTGTATAAAAGCACGCATAGCAATTTTTCATCATAAATAGTTCGTGTCATCAAAGACTGATGGTACGTGTATAGAGATAGCACTTCTGTCCATAGAATCATATTGCTACAAACACAGACTTATGAGGTCTTAGCGTGTTTGCCTGCTCTGATACCAATTGAAAATGCGAGGGTACAACAACCACACCCAACAAATTTGTTTGGAAATCTGAGAGGACTTACTCTAATATACTTTCAAGAGAATCAACTAGACAGTCAGACTCAATCTTGAGAAAAGTATATCAAAGAGTTATATCTCTATTTCTCAATTCAATCTGCAATCAAACAAATAGGAATTTGCGAGCTCGATTGAATATAAGAAATAACTTGGACGGTATCAAAAACCAATATCCGAGTGTCAATCGATTTAATCAACAACCAAGGTTGGATTCTCAAATGATTGAACTTACGCACAACCTGTGATATTTCAATTATAAAGATAACAATATAATGCGGAAAAGAAATAACACAGACGCCAGAAATTTTGTTAACAAGGAAACCGCAAATGCAGAAAAACCCCGGGACCTAGTCCAGAATAAACACACACTGATTATAAGATGTTACACCAATTTCCTACTACCTATTCAGACTAGATATAATACCTTCTTCAACACTAATAAAACTCCTAGCACAACACCGATTGTCTTTAGGAATTCTTCTCGTAAATCTTCTAGCAGAACTCAAGGATCTCTTTAGAAGATACAACAACACGATTGATACGATTCGATTTTTGTTTGCACAAAACACCGATTTGATTTCCCTTTAGATGTAAATCAAGGTTTTGGAAATCTTGTGTTTATTTTGATAAAAATAATTACTAGGTAAAAGTAATATCAAACAAACTTGTAGATTAGGAATTATTATACTCTTCAATAAAGGAAGAGAAACCTAATGATCCTACAACAAGAACAACTAGAATAAATCTAGAGATATCTTGTTTAAAACTTCTTAAGGTTTTTCACGAGATACCAAGTTTTTTTTCTAACTTCCGATTTCGACTAACAAGTGATGGTATACTATCAGAAACTGAAATCTATCAATCCTAGGGTTTATGATCAACAACTCTTGAATGGTTTCATATTAGAAGAGAAAACCTTAGAATAGACAAGAGGTGAAAACCCTAGATTATAAGTTGTATAATGAATCATGAAGATTAAACTCAACTTGGCTTTGTGATCCCCAATAAAAAGACTTTTATCTCACTCTTGTTCACGAATAACATAAGACATGGAAAACAACCTTATGAGCTTACACCAATTTTCCAAAGGGGATAAAAAAACGTGTAGCACTCACGAACCCTTTATTTATAGTGAAAGATAGCTTGAAAGCTAAGCAAAACTATTTTCCTTTTTCAAGACTCTCCTTAATTGGGGAGTCTTTCCTAAGTTACAAGTCTCTTCCAAAATAATTAAATAAATAATTAATTAGCTAATATTGTATTTATGTGAATAAATCACAATTTAAAATAGGCAGGAAATAAGAGTTATCACAAACACTTTAATATGGTAATCAAATATGTTTGGATTAATAGACATCTTGCCTAGATAAGGAAACATCACCAATTTGACTAAAAAAGACTTCTAGTCACGTAATTGGGCCCAAGTCCGTGAACCGTTACAAGCAGTCCATGGATTGTTTCCTACTAACGAACTGTAACAATTACAACAACACTTATAATTGTTACTTTAATAAGTCACTCATAACTTCATCGTTATATCTCGGAATTGAGTGATTCTTGGCTCGTTGAATTCGTAAGCTCATTCACTATAACATGAGAACCTTTCCAGGGATAAAGGTTATTGTCACAAAAGTCGTGGCTCAAATAACCTCGAGTATATATACATAAATGTACATTTACTGGCATAGGAATTGTTCCATAGAGTGCGCATTTGTTTGGATAGATTAGAAAGGTAGAATTGAACAAGAATCCAAATGAAATCAATTGCCACATACCTTTGTTGATGAAGTCCTTGTTGATGTCTTCTTGTAATCTTCAGTCTTCATCCTTAAGAGTAGTTTTTCTTAGACCTAATCTAGTCTGAAACTATCTTTAGTATACTAAATCAAGAATGCATTTTGGAAACTAAAATTGACAACTAACTTGACATACCAACGCTAGTTGGTTCAACCGAGCAATGCTCTAAAAGAATGTTAGCTTTCTTCACAACTGATTACACTCAAGTTATGTTTAATGTTTTACAGCACAGGGATGCAAAGGTTAATCTCCGTGGTCACAATGTTAACGGCAAACCAGAAGTCATAGTAACTAACAATGCAAAGAGGGAAGATTGGCACCAGGTCATGAAACCACTGAAAACCTACAAAAGTTGAACAACAAAATCTCCGACCAGACTGCCACAACAGCTCAACTTACCAAACACTCCGGACTTTGAGGCCCAACCTCCACCAGCAAAATCCATGAAATATGCGTCAATTGCAAAGCTAGAACAACAATCTCCAAGACTTGTGGCAGCATCTTTTGAAATCCCAACAACAAGATTTAGGAAGAAAAGAAGCTTTTGTACCAATATACCATACCAAGCTGGAGATTCTGCGGTTAAACCAAACTCAGGAAAGAAAAACGTACCTGGATCTAGTGAGAACATCAACAACCATCTGTATCAACAAGTATCCCTGCATGGAAACTTTCTCTGGAGGAAGAGATTGTACCCGCTGAAACTTCTTCACGAGCTGTTGGCAAGTTCCAACACTCGCGCAATAAATGAGTTACCTAGCTTAGAACTGTCAAAGAATTCACAACCCTTTGATAGTTTCAAAATTGCATGAGTACACACGCAAGTTTAATCTTAATTTGCTTTTCATTTCAGAAACTTTAGCATCTACTGCTCATATGTCTTTTTTGCAAACTAGTTTAGGGTTTTATAATTATATCTCTGTACCTTGTGTTGGGAATAAAGTTGGCCTCTGCTTGATGTGGACCTCCCACCTAAATGTCACTATTGTAGTTGCTAATCAAAATGTGTTGCGTGCTTATATCTGCTCTGCTCAAGATCAATCTGCGCAGCGTCCCTGATTTTTCACCGGAATTTATGGTCACCTATAAACGGCGGCAAAAAAAGAGTTGTGGCAAAACTTTGATAACATCATATCAACACCTGTACTACCATGGCTTATGATGGGGGATTAAAATTAGATTATACCTCAGCATGAAAAAAAGGGAGGAAAACCTATAACAAATAATCAAGTGAAACACTTCAACAAGTTCATCAATTCGAAGGCCCTCATAGATTTAGGTTTTATAGGGGACACCTACATGCAAGTGGACTCAAATTTCATTATGGAGAGGCTGGACAAAGGAATGGAAACAAACAATGTCAAGATATCCACCCACAAACTTTAGTAAGACACCTACCAAGAATTGGCTCCGACCATGCTCCTATTATTCTGCAAGAAAAGTCCATGTCAAGGAAAGATGCAAAACAGTTTCGCATTGAACATATGTGGTTTTCCCACTCACAAATGAAGGAAGTAGTGACAAAAGGTTGGAAAGGATCGTAATCAACACTTTTAGATAGGAATCTACTAACCATAATGCACGAAACTACACACGAGTTACAAAACTGGCAATCTCAAACTTTTGGTCATTTTCCACATATGTTGAAGGAGGCCGAGTTCCAAATCCAACTGGCACAATCAAAATATGCTACTACTACAGGATCAGAGTTGATATTCTGGCTACAACATGAGAGAGAGACTAGAAATTCTCACATGATGCTCCAACATTGCTACGATACGTACTGGAAACAGAGATGGAGAATTGATTGGCTGAAGAATGGAGATCTCAACACCATATTCTACCACACAAAAGCATCCATAAATATAAGAATAAATCAGATAGGCCAACTTCAGGATGATAATGGCATAATGGCATATGGGTGCACAACCAAAGGCAGCTTTCTAAAATGATGGTGAATTATTTTGAAAAACAATATAGTGCAGATCTAACAACCATAAACATGGAACTTTTCATCAACTTCAGTCCCAGAATCTCAAATCATCACTGCATTAACCTCCTACGACCTCCTTCGGATGCTGAAATTCACAAGGCCATGTTGAGCATTGGATCAGAAAAAGCTTCGGGTCCAGATGGATATACAAGTTTTTCAAGGTCTTCTGGGACCTTACCAGCACTTAGATAATATAATTGGTAAAAAACTTTTTTGAAAATGTCGAATTAGATCCATCCTACAACCACACAAACATCACTCTCATTCCAAAAATAGATTGCCCAACAAAACCAAAATACTTTCGACCAATTGGTCTGTGTAATGTAGATTACAAAGTCATCTCCAAACTGCTGGTGGATAGAATAAGACCTCTCCTACAATTCATAATCATTCCATACCAGAGTGCTTTCCTACCAAATAGAGATATTCATGATAATGTATCTATTGCAACATAAATTTTTCACCATATTAGAACCTCACCGCCTACAAAAGAACCAAAAATTGCACTTAAGCTAGATGTTCAAAAATCTTATGATAGCCTAGACTGGGGTTTTGTAAGACAAACTTTGACCTCATTAGGTTTTCCATAAAAGTTTATTGCATACTTGAAGCTTTGCATAACTTCGGTTACGTACTTGGTGAATTTCAGTGGTTCTCCACATGGAAACATCAAACCAAGGCGAGGACTCAGACAAGGAGACCCCCTATCACCTTACATTTTTATTTTTTATGCAGAAATTCTTTCAACAAATCTTGCAAGAATGGAACATAAAGGTGAAGTGCAAGGTTTGAAAATATCCACAAATGCAAGACATATTCTTCACCTGATGTATGCGGATGATCTTCTAATTACATGCAAGGCAAACCAATCTGCTTTTTCTTCCCTTAATAATATCCTACACTCCTACGAATCTTCAGCGGGCCAATGATAAACACCCAAAAATCAATGTTGATTCATCACCCAAATCTAAACCATAACATGATCCAATGGTTAGCCAACACATTCAACACCCCCACTACTCACAATCCACCCAAATATCTAGGAGTACAATTCAAAGAGGGTAGGAACTCAGCACCGATGTTTGCGCAACTACTGCAAAGAATGGAAAGAAAAGCAAAAGGTTGGATGGGGAAGTGGCTTAATCAGGCAGGTAAATGGACTCTTATTAATTCCTCTTTAATTCCTACTGCTAATCACATAATCAAACCCAGCTGTTGCCGACCCATGTCCATAAAAAATGGATAGGATAGCTAGGATTTCTTTTGGGGGCATGACAAAAATACAAAGAAACTGCACACGGTTGGGAAAGATACAATTACTTTGCCTATTCGAAGTGGAGGGTTAGTAATTCGAAATTCCAGGAAACACAATTTTGCTGTAATTGGTAAAAGAGTATGGCAAATGCATGAAAAACCAAACACAATATGCAACGCTCTTTACCATACAAAGTACATGAAGCAGCAATCAATCCTGAGGGACCCTCCAAGACCACCAGATTCGGCGAGTTCAACATGGAAGAACACATACAAAGTGGCGGCGTTCGTGCAAAAAAAAACCATGCAATTCAGATTGGCGGTGCGATTTCGACAAGAATTAAAGATAGATGGCATCTCATGCATTTGTCTATCAACTCAAACTCAGGAAAGGGAGATAACTTGGTAAGCACTCTATTTGAACCTCACTCATTCAATTGGGACATGCATTTGTTACGCCATATATTCCCACCGGCAGCAGTTCAAAAAATCATCGGAATACACATCCCAAACCCCACCATCCCAGATAAACGAATTTGGCCACATTCCAAAAATGGAGGTTACTCGGTCAAAAGTGGTTATCAGATTTTGTCCTCACAGCCAACATCAACCACCAACACAACTCCAATGCTTCTGGACGCACTGAACAGGACTTCAGAAATTTGGAAAGATAAGTGCCCTCAAAAAATCAGACTTTTCCTTTGGAAAGTCGCTCATAATGGATTACCAAAAATGAAAATACTCCACAACAGAAACATAGCGGCCAGTGATATTTGCCTGATTTGTCTCCAACAATCAGAATCTACAAATCACTGCCTCTTTGAATGTCATAAGGCAAGACAGGTTTGGTAAATTCTGTGTAAAAAACTGAATGAAGAAATTGGCCCAAGTAATCCTTACGAAGGAATAATACTACCACGCACCCACTACCAGCAACCATATACCATCAAAATCGATTCTTACATACCCAAAACTTGGGAGGAAGAAGGGAGCACACAGCAAACCACATCAGATCCCCACAAAATTTCAAGGAGTTTCTACTTTTGGCAGACAAGAAAGAGGCCTTCACCACATGCTGCTACACCTTATGGAATATATGGCTTGCAAGAAATGAGAAAATACACAAAAACATCATTCAAACGCCACAACAAACTTGCCATATTGCCTTACTGCTCAGACAAGAATTCATATGGTCAAACAAACACAATATAATGACGCAAGCAGAATCTACACAACACAACAAAGGAGAGAGGTGCAATAGACAAATAGTTTGGGTACGATGGAATCCGCCACCCTCCAACTGGTTCAAAATCAACACAGATGGAGCTTGCAAATGCCAGATAGGAGGTACAACAGGGTTTGCTGGAGCGGGATGGATATGTAGAAACTCAGAAGGAAACGTGATGATGGCAGTGTCGGCTCCAGTTGGGATAACAACACCACTAGTGGCGGAAACCTGGGCTTCCCTTCTGGCTACTAGAATGGAAATCAACAAAGATTGGACCCGGATACTCTTTGAGACAGACTCAGTAAATTTGGTAGCCTTGTTAAACAAAGACAAGGAACAAGCACCATGGATCATTCAAAATATGATAAGAGAAATCCAGAGCCACCTACGACAAATCAGAGAATTCTCTATATTCCACTCATTCAGAGACACAAATCGAGCGGCAGATAGATTGGCGAAATACGCAGCACAACAACAACAAATACAGACACGAGAGAATCTACATTCGTGTATCTGGGACAATGTAACCACGTACTTCCTTAATGTAATTGTAATAAATAATATTATGGGACGTATTTACCCCAGAGAGGTTCTTTTCTAGTAATATTGAACTACTCTTTCAGAAAAAAAGAAATTTGAATACTTCGATAATTAATTGACAAATTAATTATTATCCATTCTCCCAACTAAATATATTGCATATTTTTAGGTTTAAAACAAATATGAATCATAAAATTACACCAAAATTGTTGTTTGTGAATGAATATAATCTTGTCGGATATTCAATTCATCAACGTTTCCCTAAGATTTTAACAATTGACTCTTCTATAACAATGGTTTACGAATTATTACCCAGTTAATTCGTTTATTTTAAAAAGAATCTAATGACTTAAAGGCCTAGATAAATAAAGCTCCCACGTTGGACGGTGAGAAAACCCTCGCTTCCTATTCGCCAAAATAGGCCTTTTTGAGTTTTGTGAAACTAGCGTTTTGGTGAGGACACTTGGACGCAACGTATGATTGGTTTAAAAGAATAGGGAAAAAAAAAACAAATTCATTTTGGAATTCATGACGTGATAATATTTAGGTGAGGGAACTTGGTTTAAAAATTACAAACTCAAAAGGAAAACCTAACCTACCGTGTTTGGAATTTTATGGAAGTCCAAATTCAATTTAGAAATCGAGTACCTACCATATTATGACTCTTTTTTCCAAATTAACATATAAAGGGGGAAAAATCACATATTTTCTGAGAAAATAAAAGAAAACTAGAATAAAATATGCACATATTTTCCACCTATTTAATGTATTGGCCCCGCCATACCAAATAAAAAATACATCGCTACTGGGCGGGGAGAAGCCCTATGCACACCAAATAAAAATACATCTCCACGGGGCTGGGCAAAGCCCTGTGTACACCAAAAAAAAAAACGCATCGCCACGGGGCGCGCCAAAACCCCGCGCACTCCAAGCAAAAAATGCATCGCCACGGGGCGCGCAAAAACCCCGCACTGACCAAATCAAATATGCATCTTCACATAACGGGGCGAAGCCACGCGCTCACCAAATTAAAAGAAACAAGAGTAATATCAAGATTATCAATTGCAATACTAAATCCACTCAATATTAATTGAATTAGTTAATAACCAAAGGGGTTTGCAACAGTCGGTATATGCAAGCCCTTATAAAATTATTAATATATAAGTATAGATATTCCTTTTCTTTTGTAAGAAAAGATTATTTCGGTTGATGTTAATATATATATATATATTATAAAAAGAAGTGGTGTGTGTAGCCTTACAAATCCGACCATCGATTTCGTCATCCAACGGCTCGGATCGATTCGTTATATGTTCTATATAGACGTCCGCCCGATTCTGTTTTTAACATATAATTGTGGATGGCGCGGATTATGCCTGGCCCAACCAAAATTTCCTAATTTTATTTTGACCAAGTTTTAGGTTTCATGAACCGCATCCTAACCTTACCGTGACCAATTAAATTCGTGGTCTACTCGATTTGATTAGCCAGGTCGCATGCATACACATTTGAGAACCCATCACTAAATTTTGTAATGGGCTAGACATATAATTTTGGACGGCGCAGATTATGCCCGGCCCAACCAAAATTCCCTAATTTTATTTTGACCAATTTTTAGGTTTCATGAACCGCACCCTAACCTTACTGTGACCAATTAAATTCGTGGTCTACTCGATTTGATTAGCCAGGACGCATACATACACAATTGAAAACCCATCACTAAATTTTGTAATGGGCTAGACAGCTATTACTAAATATCTATATACATGGGCTCCACAGCTCTCCCAAATTTTGTATGGACGCATGCATAGGGATGAGCATTTGATCCATAATCTGTGGATTTAACCGGGACCAACCGTTCATTTGCGGATGGGTTTCCGGACCGTTCGTTAATGGGTTGGATGTTGATGGAATTTTTGAAATCCAACGGACAAAGGATCGGGCCCGAATGCGACCTTGAAAATCCGTTGGACATCCATATCCGTTAAATTAAGGACATTTATATAGTTCTAGAAAATGTTATGGATCATTTAGGAATTTTTAAGATGTTTGCTTGGGGTGACGTACATCGCATTTTTATATTTGCATACATATATAAGATATATAGGTTTTATAAGGAGTCATTTGTGTTAGCTTTATTTTCCTTACTATAAATTTTAACTAAAACAAATCCATTGGATTATCCGCATCCAATCCGTCCACCCGTGCATCCATTGGATGCAAATCCGTTGGATATGAATTGGATGCGGATGCCAAATTTGAAATTCTTAGTGCAATGGATTGGATGCGGATGAGGTGAAAACCGGTCCATACCGGCCCATGCTCACCCCGGCATGCATACAGAGTTGCTAGACCTGCTTGCTAAAAGAACATCTACTTATCAAGTCAATAACTTCATTACTCATGTCGGTATTGGTGCATGCGGACGACGACACGTTAATCATATTTAATATTAGTAAAGGAGATTCAATAAGCTAAGGTTCACGACAAACTTAGAGTATTACTACCCCATAACGGCAGTATCATGTGCTAGATTTAATTAGTTGATTTACCTCATTTATATTTTTCGTATAAGATATGTATTAGAATTCTATTTACATAATGATTTCTAAATTAACTACGTTTAGAATATAGGAAACACGAAAAGAAAATGGAAAGGAAAGGAAAAAAAATATAAATTTTAGGAAGTTAGGAATATAGGAATATAGGAAATCAGTAAATCAAATCTTAATTAGGGGATTACATTTGACTCTTGATTTTCTAATCCAAGGCCCCGGCTGCTATGGCCCGACTGAGTAAACACGACCCGATCATTACATTGTTGACTAAATTTTAATGCGGGGACTATATTTGACTCTAGATTTTCTAATCCACGGCCAGGGTCGTAGGCCCGGCTGCTATGACCCGACTGATCAAACACGAAACGATCATTACATGCTGACTAAAATTTTATGTGAGGATATTAACCGGCCGGTCGAACAGTAAACAAAACTCGAAAAAGGTTGATCCCCGGCCATAGGGGTGATACCTAGTCTATATTATAAAAAGAAGTGTTGTGTGTGTAGCCTTACAAATCCGACCATCGATTTCGTCATCCCATGATGGAGATTGATCGGTTATATGTCATATATAGACGTCCGTCCGATCCCTTGGCTTCCTAATAAAAATATGATTCTAAAGATTATTTAACGGCGTCAGATCCTTGGATTTCTTAATTTGACTGCAGCGTCGGAATTCCTAATTTGACTAAGTTTCCGTTAATATAGGCTAACACTAAGTAGATGTATTTATAGAACAGAAGAGCATCATTCTTTAACGGTTTCACCAACAGATGGTCTTCTATCTATAGTTCTTCCCCTCCATTAACGACTTCTAATTCTTAACTTCGTCTCTCTATATCATAATAATACTGAGTTATTAATACTAAGTTATTATTATGGATGATTTAATGGATGGATACGGTGAAATAAAAGAAAACAGAGCTGATGATTTAAAAAAAAAATTGGTCTAAAGAGGAAAGGAGAAGAAAGAAAACCTAATAGAGGAAGAGGAGTGAATTGGGTAAGAGGTTTTATGTTTAATGCAACCAAATATCTCCTTACTAATACATCTTCACGGTAAACATATGGCTAAGGGTATGTTTGGATTATGTTTGGTGGATGACCCTCCATGAAGATTATTCGTATACACCAGATATATTCTGGTCCATCGAATAAGTCATTTGAACGTTCAATCATCCAATAAGCATAATGATGTGTACCATAATTTTCTCAAGAAAATTTAAGTTAGCATCAACTAATCTAAAAGTTATTTTTAAAAAATAAATAAAATAAAAAACATGGTAAAGATTTATGTGCGAGATTTAAGTGTCACAACCCCGACCAACAAAACATTGGGGAATGTTTAAGGGCCACATTGGGGAATGTTTAAGGGCCACGGTCGGGGCTGTAAGCCCCGGCTAATTTGACCTGACCAACAAAATACTATAGTATTCTCAAGGGACCACGGCCCCGGCTAATTTAACCCGATCAACAAAATACTATGGTATCCTCAAGGGACCATGGCCGGGGCTGTAAGCCCCGGCTAATTTGACACAACCATAAATACTAGGGACGCAAGTCCGAACTAACTTATAAGCTTGATGTTTGACCGTTATAATCTAATTAGTTTTGTGAATGACTAAAAAAGGTTTTGGTAGAATACAGACCAGCCGATCAAACAACAAAACGAAAACGAAAAAAGTTGAGCCCCGGCCGTAGGCCGGGTTGATACCTAGTGTATATATATATATATCTTTTAACATTGTATTTCATCCTATAACACTTGCTTTGGCTATTTGACAATCGAGAGAATTGTTACCAACTAGGAGACCGGAAAAGCAATTGAAATCTTATTCTTAAAATCAGTTGGTTTAATGATAATTGGTGCCCTAATTATTTTTGGTATCAGTATCAAATCTTTAAAATAAATTTATTATTTCTATATTAACCAAATTTTAACTGGAATATATAATTAAATAATGAGGGTATAATTAGTATCACTAGGGATATATAAGGGAACACCCAAAAATTATTACAACTCATTATAGACTATTACCGATGTTGACCGCTTATAATGGTTGGGTACTAAGGAAACTGTTATAACGTTTTGCCAATAACATAACTAATACAGTGGCTTTGGACATGTATGATTTTATTTATTTATTTTGATAAGAAAAAAACAAAAGAATATTGAAAATACAACAAGAACAATAGTAATATTCATAACTAACCTTATGTATATAAACAACTCAAACTAATAGTGAGATGCAAACCTTGTATTACAACCCAATGAAATATGAAGTACTAAAGTTTCTGCAAAGGGAACCAGAATAGGAAATAACCTGCATGAGTATGAGAATATCAATTGCATTATCTATAAATTTCCCTTTAAATTTCCCTTTAAACACTTCACGAATTGGTTTGACTTTGATCGATTGTGCAAGTAGAATTATTGAAGCAAGATGAATCTCATGCAGATTGTACCACAAAAGACAAACTACAAGAAAAAGAAGGTGGCCCTTCCAATGGCCAACCGAGAGTAATTGTTTCTTTTTGTTAATTTCTGGATTCAATATATTGTTAAGGAAACCAACATAGTTGTAATAGAATTGCGATCCAAATACTTAGAAAAATGAGGAATTAGTAGTTATCCTTCACTATCTTTACATCAAGAACTGTATTAACCTTGTAACTGCTTATAATACTAAGTTTCTGATAATCAGTTAAATAAATTTACGACATGATGTTGAATTCCTCTTTTTCGGGGAAAAAAAGTATCTTCTCAATATCAAATTGCGGGCATACTTACAGATTCTCTTTCGACTGTACATTACTATTGAGAGCCAAGCTAAATTTTGTTGGCTCATAGTTACTTTCCCTTGAGGAGGCTCGTAAAAGATATTAAGTTGACATGTGCACGTGCTGGCATAACAGCAACCGTAAGAATATCACAATTAAAAGAAAGCTCAACGAGATAAGGGAACAAGACTATCGCACAGCCAAATAATATTAATCTTGCATCTATGAGATATATATGTACAAACAGAGATATTTTTTTAGGTGAAAATCATCCAAGAGGGACAATTTCTTGTGTCTTTCCCTTGATGCGACAAAAACTCAAAAGATAAAATTGAAAAAATAACACTTAATGCTTACTCGCTAACTATCTTTGGATTCCAAAAGTCGGTTCACTAGTTGTAAAGCTAACTTTGGAACATTAGTTTATGAACGCTCGTGAGAGCTACTTTGAGGTAGCTTGTTTACTTCTTTTTTTAAGTCAAACTTAGTTTTTATTAATGGAAAATTTAGAATTTCTGTACTAGGGGATAAATTCTTTTTATTTGTTTATTTTTCCAAATGGTGAAATAACTTGTATATTGAAAGAATAATTAATTGGAGGATAAGAAAAGGAATTGGGGGATATTGATTACTTCCCCCAACACATGGTGTGTGCTAAGGGGTGATTTTTGTGTATGAAAATACTAAAATACCCTTTGATTAATTAAAAAGCATTATGAAAAGACCATTATACCCTTTCTCCTAAAACTTAAAATCAAAAACCAAATCAAATATCCCCCATTTCACATCAGTTCCGGCACTGACCTAGGGTTAGGTTTTGAAAAAAAAAATCATCTTTCTTCATCCGTTCTTCGTCGATTAATCGTCGATTCAAAAATTTCTTTGTCGATTAACCTACCCGAATCATAAACAATGCCTCCACGAAAGAAAACGAATGCCCAATCGAACTCAAAATCGATTGCTCAACAAAAACAGGAACAAAGAATTGCTAAGATTGCTCAAGAGCAAGAAGAAGAACAAGCAGTAGATTCTGACAATCAACCTCTCGCAACAATGGCTTCTGTGAGAAGGTAAGTGATTTTAAACTACTTTATAAGTGTTTTAATCGATTTATAGCAATGGGTTTAGTTTAGAATCGGAAACCCTAACTGAAACAGTTGAGTTTCAGTGATTACCGGCACTGAAATACGTATGAATACAAAGCCGGTTTTACCTTCCGGCATTCAATCTAGGATGAATGCAATGCCGGTTTCACTCCGCAGATTCACCAGAAACTGAATTTTCAATACCGGCATAGAATTTGGGTCGAATTTCCTGCCGGTTCTTGGTACCGGAAGTCATTTATAACTATTCGTGTATGACGGTAGTGGTCTAAAAACATACAGGAGAGTTTATGAATTTGTCACCAGTACCGGCATAGACATTTGGTTGCATGGTACGCCGGTTTATAGTATCGGCATTCTTTTGTAAAAATTCGAGCATGCCGGTAGTGGACTTAAACCATACAGGAGAGTTTATGAATTTATCACCAGTACCGGCATAAATATTTAGGTTGATTTGAATGCCGGCACCAGGTTACGGCATGGAATTGATTTATTTCGAGCATGCCGGTAGTGAACTTAAAACATACAGGAAAACTTAAGAATTTGTCACCTAAACCGGCATAGATTTTTAGGTTGATTCAAATGCCGACACTAGGTTACGGCATGGAATTGATTTATTTCGAGCATGCCGGTAGTGGACTTAAAACATACAGGAGAATTATATATGATTACCGGCATTGTCGACAGTCATTGTTTAATGCCGGAACAGACAACCGGCGTTCTTTGTTTCTGTAAGTCAATGCCGGTAGAAAAATTGAAAGTGAGTTGTCTCACATTCATTTCGTGTGATTTTATGATATAGGTCAAAAGCCAAGGAGGCTAACAAAAGAAAAACTAAAGATGCTGTCACTAAGAGAAGAAGGAAGGACGGTCTTGATACTCCTCAATCTCTCCCTCCTCGAGGGAAAGATGAAGGTCGTAAAAAGCATTTGGGGGCTGAGACAAGAGGGATAATTTGGGAGAGTGGTGGTAACCGTAGTCGAGCTGTAATCCGTGACCACGATGATCAAGATGAGCAAGATGAAGAGAAAAGTGAGGATGAATATAATGTGGTTCCTCCAAGTCAATTAGCAAGCCAAAGCAAAGTTGGTGGGCCAAGTCAACAACCAACACAAGGCAATGGCAAGAAGGGCAATGGAAAAGTGAAAGTTAAAGGTTCCCACCTTCCTCATATTAATGACATGATACCTGACCTTGAACGTGGTAGAATTTGGGGTGAAGTTCCGGAACCGAAAATACTATTTGGATACAAGCACTCGTGGGCTCTTACTATGTATCAAACCTATGTAAGTATTTTTTATCTTGTGCATATGTATTGTTGTGTATTTATGTAAAATATCTTAATTGTATTGTTTCCTAATTGTAGGATCATACGAAGGTTGTGCGTGTTTGTCGAAACCAAGCCGCGGATTGTTGGAAATTTTTCGATGAATGTGAAGAGGTCCAACAAATAGTAATGGAATCTGGTCTATATACTTTGGTTGAAAATTATGTGAATCCTGATTCCGTGACTGTTAATTGTTTCGTCGAAAGGTATGATGGTGAAACCGATACCATGCACTTCCCTTTGGGGAGATTACCTTCATCCCTGATGATGCTTAGAACATTCTAGGCTTGAATGTTACCGGAAAATCAATTCCAGAAGGAGTTGAGTCTCTGGACCTAGAATGGCCGAAGTTGCACGCTCTGACTAACAAGCTGTTGGGTTGGGACTACAAAACTTCTGTGGAGAGCTTTTATGAATCCAAGTCTGGTAGTACAAAGACAATCAAGTTGACGCTGCTTAAGAAGAAGTTTGAAAACACAAAGCAAAGAAGTTTGGAGGATGGATGGGACCCTGATGAAATTCGTTATACTGCCGCTGTATACCTGTTATACATCTTGGGCACTAGGGTATTCCCTAACACTAATGGCAACAGGGTTAGTGCGAACTACCTTCAATACTTGGATCCATTGGAAGATGTCTATGGGTATTCTTGGGGGACCGCGGTAATGGAAAATTTGGTGATGGAGATGAGAAGGGCCTCTAAGGCTAAAACCAACCAATTTGTCGGGATTTCACTCTACTGCAGGTAATTTTGTTTTTAAACTTATGTTATTATGTATATTGTTCACATGTACCCTTATCGTGAACTTAGAAACAAAACTTATTGCTTCACCTTGGAATAGGTGTGGGCTTATGTACACTTCCCCACCTTGTTCAAGGACTGGACCTCCTTGAAGATCAAAGACCTTCCCGAACCCGATACGCCTATATCTAGGAGATACGAGTTCAACAACACTCTGAAGCCCGGTAACATAGGTCGACTGGTCGATATGAGATTGTCTTTGGACGCGATGAGTACCCAAGATGTTTTCTTCGAACCTTACAAGGAGGTTAGAGGAAACCGCCAAGTTTTGAGGTATGCTAACGTTGCATTCTACCATGGGTCGTTGTTCCACCCAAAAGGATACGTATGGCCAATCCTACACGTGTGATGCGCCAACTTGGATTCAAGCAATTATCACATATCAAGACGTACTCTTTTCAATGTTTTGTTATTGACCTTTCTCGGTGTTTTTCAACTCCTAATCGGTTGCATGTTGAGTATGATCCAAAACCGGATCCAACAGATTGGAGGGATAGGGAACCACATCGTTTGGTAGATATTAGTCAGTAGGATAAGTGGGAGCTTGCGGAAAAAGGTGATGAGGTTGATGCCAACTACATGGAAGATTACCTGCAATGGTCGCATCCTTTTTTCGTCCGCCGGATGACGTCCAAGTTCCACCCCTGAAACACGCTCCCGTTCCAACTCCCGCACCGCCACCACCTACGATCGCCCAACTTAATAAGACCATTGGATTGCTAGTAAGTATTGTTAATTACTTAGTCGTTTAATGTACACATAATCTTATATTACCATATATATATACTAATTATGTGTTGTATGTATGAAACTAGCGGCGACGTCTTGGCAAGTTGAGGAAGCAGTTATGTTGCAAGTACAATGAAGGAGCGGGGCTATCCAATGAAGAAAAGGAAGTCGTGGAGAAGCTTGATAAAATTGAAGAAACTGACCCTAATGCAAGCGATTTGTTCGATGAAATTAGGAATAAACCGACACAAAAGAAGCAAAAGACCAATTGATTAACTATTTAGTTGTGTTTCTTTTTCTGGATGGTGGTTGTTACGTCTTGAACAATTACGAACTTGTTTTCGTTTGTACCTCATGGTTAACTCTTTAGTTGTTTGGTTTGCTTTTAATTTATGTTACCTGGATTAAGAACATTTAAGCAGAATCCAGTTGTTCGGTTTGTGTTGAACATGTTTAGGTTTCGAGTGATTTCTTTATGTTGAACATGTTTAGATTTCTAGTGAAATGTTATTTTTGCAAGATTTATTTACTAGTGCTTCCGGCATGGAAAAGCGTTGGTTCAACAACGCCATTACAGGTTCCGGCATGCGAGAAAATTACAGTTCATTGCCGGTTTCTTGTACCGGCAAGGAAATGTTTCATAAAACCATACCGGAACTAGAAGATTAAAAATTTCATGTTCCTGTATAGAAATTGGAAGGTACCGGCATAGTCGTTTTTCTACAATCTATGCCGGTTTTATGATTTTTTCCCAAATTTTCATAGTCGACAGATGATGTAGTTTTTATGTTTTTGTAGAAAATGATAAAAGGTTGTCGTTCACTCAGACTTGTGAAGATTCATTTTAGACTCAAAGTAAAATAGAAAACTCAATCAAAGTTATTATCAAGATTATAAAATGTACTGAGACTCAGGATTCCACCATTAACCAATTATCAGTGATTCAATCTAATTAATATCATGCAATTATTTTCCGTTTAAAGTGATTCTAATATTGCAAAAGTAGATTTTCAAAGTAACAATTGTATATCTGAAGCATAGAACATCAAGAACCCTAGGCTAAGCATGCTCTATCAAAAGAAACCACAACTGCTCAATTATTAGTCTTTAAAACTATTTTTATTCAAGGCATAAAATCATATAAGAAATTGAAAAAATAACTAAAAATAGAAATTACCACATAATAATTGGAAAAACGGCTTCCTCCGTCGCCTCAGCAAGGGGGTTTAGCTCCTCATGTTAATCACTTGCTCAATATATATGTTTGTTGCTCAAAAGTTGATTAAATAGAAGAGAAGGTATGAAGCAGCGTGTTTGTAACAGTTGTAATTGTTACAAAACGCACTGTCACAGAAAACAGTGTTACAGAGAAATACTAACAGTAATAATTGTTGGGTAATTGTTACAGTTTGAAAGAAAATGTGACGGTTCTCTGTTCTTCTTCCTCCTCTCGACTGCAACTCGGCTATTCTTCTCTGTGAATTTTTCTTAGCTCTGTTCTATTTCCAAACTTCCCCAAAAATTACGTAACCCTTCTATGACTTGCAACCAACCTATATATAGGCAACAACTCTCAAGTAAACCCTAAACAACTCAAGTTTATCTTGATTATTCTTTCACAGCAAGTACCGAGAATAATTCTCTCTAGCTTTCTATGAACGCGTCTTCCAATTTTAATCCAACGTACCAGAATCTCCCAATGATGGTATCCTCAGTCATATCCATCAGTATACTGTTAATACTTCACGTAACTTCCAATTATAGTTGAAGAAAATCCCGAAACTTCCTTAACCTCTGTTTAGATTGAACTCGACGAAATCTCACGACTTTATCGAATCTGACAGACTTACCAGTCCTGTTTTAATGAAACAGGCTTAACTGACTCCAAAGCGACAACCAAATCAGATTGTATCTTAGACAAAACCAAATCCAGAAGTTCGCTACAAGCCGTGAACTTCCTACACCTATGTTTCCTTATCCCGTCTTATTCAGCCCAATTCATTCGATCCAAACACACGTAACAACCCTGTAATGTTCTAGGAAGTCCAGCCCAACGAAAATCAGACCTTTAATCTCTCTAAAACTCTGTTGAATTCCGAACCCTAATCTGCAGGTGTGTGGGTTCATTTTCCCGCCAAAAAAAAATCTGTTTGAAATGTGAAGAAGAAGGGTGCCCCCTATCCAGAGTAGGGGTGCCGATAGCAGGTGCCTTTGGAATGTCCTGAGGGTGCTCCTTAGTAATTCGGGTACCCCTTATCCATAGTGAGAGTCCGAATAGCAAGTGTCCTCCGGGTGCACTTTTCGACAACTTTTCGAGCCGATTTTTCCAAAAATGTTTATTGGACAAAAATACCTACACACACATAAAACACCATAATAAGTACAAAAATGAGCACTATCAATATATAGAATCGAGACAAATTGGACACAAAAATGTGTCCATCAACAGAAAATCGGCACTATAATATTGGTCGCTTCTATGCCGGCAGTCTGCTAGTTTTGAGTATAAATCCATTTCGAATGTTCTTTTATTTCATTCCTAAGAAGTCTATTACATTGGATTTGATACTTTAAATTAAAACATTCTAAAAAACATAGAATGGATTACATTTGGGTAAAGATTAACTATTTCCATCCCTTTTCAACAATTGCGGAACCTTTGAGCGTTTCCCGAATCTGTTCGAAGACATCGTCCGGGATGGGGGTGTCAAGGATCAAATTCATTGGTTCTTCTTCTCTTTCAACATATTCCTTTCCCTTCATATAACACCCATCACACCCATCGATAGGCTTGCATTGGCCCATGTGGTTTTCTCTTGACTCTGCTAGTTCAACAGCTTTGTCAAACCATTGAAACTCATCGCACTTTGGGTGATTCAAATACCTTAGAAACATTCTTCCATTTTCAGCATCATCAGTTTTTGCAATCCAAAACCGGCGTGTCCCATCAGAACTTCTACACTTTGAATAAATAAAAGGACAATCCATGGCTAGATGAGAAGGTGACTTGCAAATTTGACACTTGCAATGATGACTCTGTAAGAGAAGATTATATTTTTTATGCGTCATAGTAGTGAAGATTATATTGTTAGTAATGTTTATTCTACTTACTTTGCAAATAGAGCTAGATGATGAATCTCCCATCCCTTGTGAAGCTTTAACCGTGCTTGCTTTCTTGAGAGAAGGACTTTTTTTATTTGGTGGGTGGTTTGTGTAGATTTTTCCCAAGGAATGGGGGGTATTATATACAAATGAATCACCAATGGTCTTATTTTTCAAAAAACTAGCCGTTTTTTTTTAATTTCACAAACACCGGCATAGTCGCTATTATAGATCCAATGCCGGTTCTTTGTAACGGCATTGAATGTTGTTGTACAAACATTCCGGTAATGGTTGCATATTTAGCCCAATCTCTGTGAAAAATTCCCTTGTACCGGCATGGTTAGCTTATGGCAAAACTGTACCGGTACTTGGTGTCGGCAGCTTATGTCACAATTACCTCAATGCCGGGTTTGGTGATTTTCAAAAAAAATAGTCGTTGAGGTTTTTCTCTATATAAAGTGAGCTAATACTTGGGCCCAAGAGTCCAAAACTCGTGTGTTCTTATATATTTCCTTGAGCCTCTTAACTTAGAAACCCTAAACCCTAGAATAATTATCTATAAATAGCTTAGTATAGTACCTAATCTCATATACAACAAATAGCATCGTTCGACTCGGAGGAAGATTTAGAAATCACCCAAGCATGGTATGCCGAAACTCGTCCTTAAACTATAGATAACAGCACGCGGGATTCCATGTGGTTAAAGATTTTTAACAAATTTATTCACGATTACGGCAACCCGAAGGAAGAACTGCCAAACAAATCGAGGAACGACACGACATCATTAATGCATCATCTTGATCGGTTACGATCACCCTCGGAAGTTGATTTTCCCGAAAGAATAATTTCAATTGTCGCAATGCCCAATGATAATTATAGTCCCTCTCGTTTTCCATTAAACACCAAGCCAATGTGAATGTTACCTTGTCCGAGGTTTGCCCCACGATGTTGAACAATGACATATTGTATTTTTTTGTCTTGTAGGTATAATCCATCATAAGAACACCACAACATATATTTTCCAATTGTGAAAGCAAAGGATGCAAAATGAATATTTGAAGGGGCTTCTCATCCGGTCCTATTTTAATGATACATGTGTAGTTGTAATCCCAAGCTATCTTCTCAAATTCTTGCATAATGGACCTCCCTTCCCATTCCACCCTTCTAATAGTTGTTTGTGCGCTATAAATTGTACGTAGAGAAGAGACGTTGGACTCATCCTTTTCCTTGAAGCCTCTGAGAATTTGTCTCGGTTTGATAAGTGTTTTGGTCAATCTCTTTACATCCTCGAACTCATGAGGTTTCAGCTTTGCAATTAGGGAGTGACCAACAAAATCTTTCGGATCCCGGTGGTTATGACAGTCACACAAAACCTCACAATCCCAATTGTTCATGTCATTTAAACGGAAAACAAGCTTAAACGGGCAATCATTATTCCTCGTACGAGTCTTGTATACCCTATTAGTCTTCTTTGGATATACAAAATCCTTTCTCTTGTGGATATTCTTCTCCTTGTGTTTCCCACTTATCTCGCAAGCCATCTCAAAATGCCTCTTTGAACGTTCGGTATTCCTCACCAACACACACATGTTCTTAAGAGCCATCTCTTTAGCCCAAGCGATTGCTTCATTTTGATCTATTATTCCCTACATAAGATCAATTTCACATTCATTAGAAGGTTCATTACTAGCAATACATTAGTAAAGTATTCTTTGGTCACATACCGGAGGTATTTTATAGTATTCCGACGTATCCCGATAAAGCGGCTTCGCATTTGTTGGATCAATATATGTCACCACCTAAAGATCGAACAAAAATTAGTTCCAAACGAAATTAAAACACTATGCCGGAAACAAGTACCGGCATGCTCGACCAATGTTCCGGCATTGTCGAACTTAGCCAAAACTGAAGACCAAATTTGAAACATATTCCGGCATACATTATTCATTAGACAGCAACGCCGGAAAACAAGGTGTCGGCACTGTCGTAATTTATTGTCCCAAGCCGGTACACTCTAACGGCATTCCAATTAATTGATATGTAATGCCGATATTTAGCTCTGGAAAACATTTATTCATGTATGTTTTTTTGTAGGTGCCGGCATTGTAAATTTGAAACTCGACAATGCCGGTTCCACTGCCGGCATTCTCGAAATTGATGGTACCACGCCGGTAACTGGTTCCGGCGTTGATGGTTATTAATTTTCCATGCTGGTTTTTGGGTTTACATGGAAATGTTTCCTGTATGTTTTTTATGCAGTTCCGGCATGGTAACCTATCAATAAACCCATGCCGGTTTAATATTCCTCTAAAGTATATTCTTTGGTAGGTAAAAAAGTTAACTGCGTACCGGCATAGTTTTTTGGTAGAATACTATGCCGGATCAATATTCAAATTGGGAGATATCGCTTTACCGGCATGGTCGTAGTATGAATACCATGCCGGCAGACGCGTTACCGGCATGGTATTCATACTACGACCATGTCGGCACCGAGGTTTTACAGTTGAAAAAATGGCGGGTTTAAAGAAAAAAATCGATTTTTCAACCTCCTAGCAGCTTTACCTGTGTATTGGGGATGCTTGCATGTTGTGCAAGTTTACTTTCTTGTGTAGATTATTCGAAAAACTCTCCATACTCGTCAAAATCATCATTCAAGGGTGTTGGCTTAACAAAGAGTTGCAATTGAGAGTTGTTGTCGTTAGCTCCTTGTTGTAGTAGAGCTAAAGATTCAGCAACTGCAATTCTCTCCTCACAATCATCTTCCATTTTCACAAAAAAAATTCCACTCAAAAATATTTTTCCCTCCTTCTATTCTAACCTACTCACCCAAATTCAAATAAAACACACACTAATCATTTATCAAAAATCTTAAGATTTTACTAATTATTATTAATCACAAATCCTGATTAGTGAGGGATAGATTAGGTAATACGTAAAATACTTAGATAAGGGGTGACCCCGAATTGATATCTAGAATCAGTTTTTGTCCTTTTCTTATATCCCCAATTCCTTTTTTTATTCCCCAATTAATGGTTCATATTGAAATGGGGAGATTACTCGACTATTGAAATGGCCAAAAATAGTATCGGATATATACAAAACATGACACACTTTATTTAGAATGGATACATATATTTTCCATCCAAGCAAGTAGATTGTATGATTATCATTATTTCCACGGGCATGGGCGCCAAACATACCATTCTCTAGATTTTTTTCCAACAAATTTAGCCTTTCATGCCCCAACAAGTCCCTTCACATAAAATCATGTGTCTGTGAGCCCAAGTACAAACACGAAATAGAAAGAGGAAATTAGGGGGAGACCCAAAAAAAATAATATTCTCATTTTCAGGCCCACAATTAATTTTAGGTACCGTGACACCCATAATTATATGAAATTATTAAAAATGTATGCATGACGGATTATGCATCCGCATGACGGGTTATGCATCAGGGGTATAATTGGCAACGCAACTTGGATATAACATATCTAAAAATCCGCGCCTTGGAATTTTACAAATTTTATATCGTTGGAAATCTTTTTAAGAGAGTTACGCAACGAGTACAAACAAAAATATTAAATTTTTGTTTTTCACGAAAAAATCGGAGGTGATCATCACTTTAGGCAAAATTTCGAAAACTGACTACATAACCATTATGCAGCCACCAAAAAAGATGCATAACACATTCTGCAGACGCATAACGAATTATGCAACCATTTTCTCGACTGCATAACAAATTATGCATCTGCATAACAAAGTTATGCATCTATAACAAGTTATGTAGCCATTGTTTTGGTTGATTTTAGTGCGTACATAAAAAATTGATGCATAATGCATTATGCAAACATATTTTCGGATGCATAACAGGTTATGCATCTATTTTCTCGATGCATAAAAGATTGTGCAACAAATTTCTCGATGCATAATGCATTATGCAGCCATATTTTCGGATGCATAACAGGTTATGCATCAATTTTCACGACTACATAACATGTTATGCAGATATTATTGTAGGTGCATGACAAGTTGTGCAGTCTTTGTTTTTTTTGGTTTCAATAGTGACGAAAAAGTTGATGCATAACGTGTTATGCAACCGTTTTCTGGACTGCATAACAAGTTATGCAACAAATTTTGTAGATGCGTAACAGGTTATGCATCCATTTTCATAGCTGCATAACATCTTAAAACAACACCCAACAGACTAAAAACCAAATCTGATCTTGACATGTTATGCAGTCATAACAAAGTGTCATGCATAACTAGCCACCAACTTCACAGCTCCCCATCTATATCTCGACAAAAATCAGACTCTTCAATCTCGGACAACAAGCACACCCTCATATCCATTAATTGTTGCAGACGTAGAATAAAACATCATAGATTCAAGTCAAATCCTGGCAGCAAACCAAGCTGTCGTTGATAATGTTTCTTCTGTCAAAAACTGATGTGCTAAACCCTGTAATGTCGCACCATAAACCGCCTCCAACAATCCTTGTTCGATAAAAACACTAAACACCACCAATCTGCAGCCATTCATCTCATAAAACTGACGGCAGCTACACTCTTTCTTAGCTATTTTCAAGGACCCAAACTCTATCTGATGCTGAAACAAATTGGTACCAAAGTTAGCTCACCCTACTGGCTTCTAATTAACGCCACATCCGCTGCAAACAGCCCTTGTACTCATCCCACAAAAGCACATCAAACTAGCAAGGAAAAGGTGCGGTCAAGCAGCTGCAGCTGGTTATGTTCTTGTTGTTTATCCTTGACCAAATCTTCCACAGCACTAACCAAATTTGTGAATCACTCTGCACCCTTTTCTTCCTTCTTTTCTCGCTGCCAGAACTGTACCAAACCCTCACCATAGACAACATGTATCCTTCGATATCTTGCTGGTTTCAAACCCATGTCAACAGCACACAGCACCCACACAAACATCTGCAGCAGCATTTGTTTCTTCTCCTCTTCTTACACGACCCAGATAATCAACAATGCCCATAGAAGCAACCATTGTAACAGCTGCGAACTAGGTGGTAATAAGATGGTGGTTCAGTTTTTCTGTCGAACAGTTGATATACGCTACCTGATGGTGTTGTTGTATGTTGAGAAACCATCTCCTTCAGCTCTCCAATTCCTGCAATTTCACATTCAACACAGCCCAATAACTCCACTTCTTCCAGGAATTATAAACCAGACTTATTCATCATCATTTACTGTCACAATCAACCACAACAACAACATCTCCTAGACAGAGAAAAGAGGGGATGTAAGAAATTATTCTTTCCTGGCTCTCTTGAGTTAAAATACAACCCAAACTTCTACATCATCTCGAGCTCCCGATTCTTCGAACACAACCACCAAAACCCATTTAATCAATCAGTCCCAGATCCCCTTTTCTTTGTTGATTTCAGTTTTGCAACTTCACCAAATTCCTTATCTGATCTTCTAAAACTTCATTCATAATCAATTACATCAACAGATCAGACCCTAACTTCTTCCTCTCAAACATTACCTCAACTGTAGATGATTCGAATCACAAACGAACCCTTGAATACACACAATCCAGTTGACAAACGGACCCAACTTGGTTGCTGCAATTTCTAATCTCAATCGAGATTTTGGACTCCGTCGATAGATAGGAAAGAAAGTTGTAGGGAGATACGAATCTGAGAAGAGGAAGAAGAAGAAGGAAAAAAAATACCGAAGCATAATTTCAGAAATTATGGGTTTGAGAATAATTTTCTTCCAGAAAATGGGTGCGCGCCTGTGTTTTTCTGAGCGTGGGTTTCATAGTAGAAAAGTCTGGGAGAATGGGTCTCCCTGTAGTTTTCACAAATAAAAACAACAAACCAATTTTTTTGTGAAAATTAAATATCAGAGATCAGTCTCTATGAAAAGGAGAAAATATCAGGCGTGTTTCAGTTTCTCTTTCTGTATAAGTATGTAAAAGTTAATTGAAGTGAAGATTTCTTTTATTTGTTTCTTACAATGAATCGTCATCACCACTTTTAATATTTAGAGAATAAATTATTATCATCTTTTAATTTTTCTTCTTGTCGTATCATTTGTGTTGACTTGTTCATTCGAGTCGTTGAAGCTTCGAGTTGGTGGTTAATTTCTTCAAAGGTTTCCAAATCTAGGTATGAATCTCTTATTGTATTTCGTTTTTAAGTGAATTCATTTTTTCGATTACTAAGAAGGCGTTCCATGTGCATAACAATCAACAGTTGATTATTACGTGGTATGCCTTCGATAGGATGTACGTTCTGTAGCGAATATGTTAGGTGTTACTTTTTTGTTATAGCTTACATGATATTCTTTTTCTCTTTATGCAAAAGACATCTTTTAAACAATGAACATTTGCTTTTCAGGTGATACAGAGAAGATTTGTAGGGAAACGATCACAAGCTTTCAGGTCCGCAGGTCTGTCGAATTTGTTGACATAGGATTTGTGCCAAAGGAAGTGACACTTTCAGGTAAGCAGCTATGTGGTCAACCAGTGAAGATTATACGTTATGAAGTGGTAAAGAGCCTTGTAAAATCTTCTCCCGCTGCCGAAGGATTAGCTCCTCCTTCTAGTGTATGGAACTATTGATTAGAATTATATAGGCCTAAAAGGGACAGAAACTGAGCTTAATTTATGAGGTACGTCTAAAAGACCTTGATGTTATTTTGTCTGGTTGTATGTCACATTTCTTTAGTGTGTTGATCCATTAATTGATATTTTTTTACATATTTTGTTTTTGTATGAGTTTGACTAATTTTATTCATGAGTTTCTGAATCTACTATTTTAGTAGGTAGTTTTTAAGGAAAATTGATTTTTTTGCGATTTTTTTTTTATTTCTTTTGAAAATGTTTATATGTTTTTTGAGTTAATTTCTTCTATATTATAGTTAGATTTCTAATATATTTTGGTTATTTGTTTTTTCCTATCAGAGCTTTTGTTGTTGTTTATATTAGAAATATAAAAAGTTGCAACTAAATTTAAAGGTTCATATTTAAGTTATCTAGAGTTATATATATAGTCTAGAATTATCTTTTATAAGAGTTATAAACTCATGCATAAAGTTTTTATATCACGAAATAACGTAGTAAGTGTTGATGTCAAGTACTTACACTTCTAACGTAATCGCCTGTAAATGGATGGGTTGTAACAAAACTTGAGTTAAAATAGTTGCTCAATATATTATCAATTTTTCAGTGTGCAAAAAAATTTGATCATAGCCAAATATGACTTCAATTTCTAACACAAAACCATGTTCCAATATTTGAAGGTGAAAATTATGATTTATGGAGTCTCTAGATGAAGACCTGACGCCCGTTGCATGTTGAGTTCAAGTCAGGTGCCTCCATTGTCGGTCTATAACTCTTTTGAAGGGTCAAAATGTTTTCAAAAGATGTTGTAAACTTGTAAGAGGTATTACCAATATCGGCACCTAAAGAGGAGTGGGGACTTTGATCTCCAGTAATTTCAATCTTGCTGACAGTCTTCTTATTACGATCGTAAGAATGAAACAACAGAATTTTTAAATGTATCCAGACTAGTACCCTCTAAGTTTCAATTGAGCCTAACCCTTTCAAACAATAAATCCATAAAATGACAATCCCCGGACGGGAACATAAAAAAATTACCGAACCCCTGAGCCTTGGCATGCTCCATACATCAAAAAGTTGTAAGTACTATGTTCCCTCCCAATGTGAAGCCGAACACATTGATAACTCCAGCAAAAAGGTAACACGATCATATTTTTTGTCTATTTGATGCTTACTAATATTTGTATTTTTTTCGCGGTCATCATCAAGTATCCACGGGGCAACAATGTGATTATCTGCATTGTTTACTATATAGCTAGATGCCATCCAATTCCATAAGATAATAAGACATGGTGTTTAATGCCAACCATATCAAGATCTGGTATAACTATGTATGGAAAAATCCCAAAACCATCCAGCAATTCAAATTCCAAAATCAAATGGATCCCATATAACACCATAAGACTACCTTTTGGAATATGGTATATAACTGTATTGGCGTGCAGAAACACGTGTTGTAGCTGTTCTTTCATTCCGAACGACAAGTCCCTTTAAATCCCGTGTGCAAAGTACAAACACACACACACAAAAAAAAAAGCTTAAGGGGAGTAAAATATATGTTTTCATGGAAGAATCGAATGGATGTTTTTGAAACAACAACAACTTTATAAGATATTATCAGTCTCTCTAAAGAGGATAAAATATTATACTTTGTGTTTCGGGAAAGTGGAGTGAACAAATATTATATCTAAAGCGACAAAAACAAATCCAACTTAAGGAGTGAATTAACCATCACTCTGAAATTTTGTTAAGAATTGGCTATAAAGAATGAACTCAAATACTTAGAATAAATGTAGGATGCTCATTATCTTCAACTCTTATTTTAGAATGAAACTAAATGAAACTAAAAGCTGTTTAAAACAGTTATCCCATGGAAAATACATAACTTAGACTCTAAAAACGTACCTAGATAGTAATATATAAAATCATTGTTTCTAATTAAGAGATCTAAAAGATCGACTTTGACATGATTTTATTTGCTTGTTCCTCTCCCATGGTTATTATGAACTACTGAAAGGCGTACATTTCTTGTTTAGTTTGTTGTGCCAATGGAATGTGTTCACCCTAAAATGAAATAAATGAAGTTAAAGTTTCTGAAAAACCCGCATATGACTATAATTTATGAAAAGAACAATAATATGAATTATCAATTGTAAAAAGATAGACAAAACAAAGTTGACTTTTACCCGGTTCAGATCCGCTTAAGAAAATAATTACACTTACAGAAGTATAATTCAACCTGAGTATCTTAATTTCAACTTACCCATCTTTCCGTAGAATTCAAGTGCAATCGGTGAATATATTAGAAGAATGGTTAAATGATGTGGAGTACAATCAAATAAGAGAGTTCTATTTTAAAATATATCTTTTTTTTTGATTTTTTTTCTTTTTTAATTAAAAAAAAAAGGAAGTTATATTAAAAAGAGAAGTGGCCATCATAAAAAGTGACAATTGACAAGAAAACAGAAACAACAATAGTAGTTAGTTACTACCAATCGCAGTATCCCAAATATAAATTAGTGTACTGAGAAAATAGCTAGATTTAACTTAATGAGCATATGAACCAACAAACAAAAAAATAATCGATCAATTAATCAAACTACCAAATATTCTTTAAAATATTTAGATCACATGTCCAACCATCATATTTGTGTATGGTAGTCGGAACATTCAGAATATGTAGAATAATTAAATAAATCGTTGTAATACAAAATAAAAATAATTTCCTAATTCTATGAAGCTAAAGCCCACAACAAAGGTAAACTATCGCGCCGCCTACGAAGCCTGTTATTCCCGAAAGTATTTAATTTCCGAGTTAAAACTAATTTTCATACAGTTTCTCGATAACTTTTTTTTTAGAGAATCTAATCTCTCAGTAACTTTGTTTTCTGAAGAATTCAACACCCTAGTAATTTTTCCTTCGAAAGAATTTATTCTCCCATTAACTTTTCTTTCAATAGCCAATCTTCCTGTAATTTTTTGTTCTAGAGAATCAAACCTGTCTTTATCTTACAGCACAAACCATAAACTTGGAGAATCAAGTCCAACAACACCCAAAGGAAAACCATAAACTTGCAGAAACAAGTCCAACAACACCCAAAGGCAAAACAACCTCGACAAGGTTATTCTTCTTCTGCTTAGCCATAATCCATAAAAACCAATAATAAAGAAAAGAAGATGAGAAATTGGGAGAGAAGAGGGAAAGATCTTATTCATAATACATGTCTTATCAAAGATATGTGCCTTCTCATTGGCTACGAGAAGACTTGTTAACCAAGAATGTCGAAACCTAAACTTAATTAGAGAAATTTCAAAAAAAAAAAAATTATTAGAGAAGGTACCAAAGTAATTTATCAAGGTCTCCAAGGACGATTTTCAAGTGACTAATCGCTACTCGCTAATTAACTTTGGTGATTTCCGATTCCAAGCCGAATCCGAGTCCGGGCGATTAAATAAGTCTCCAAGACTGATTTTAGGCTATTTTTTTGCCGATTCCAAGCCGATTTGTTTTTAAAGTTACTTTAATGTTGAATGTATGTTCTGTTGAAATTATATATAGTTTTAATTGTATTGGTGTAGCTAAATCAATACATAATAATTTTGAAATTTTGATTTTAATTAAGTATAACTCATGTTAATAGCAAGTGAAAACTACAGACAAACTCATTCTTCAGATTTTCTCCACTGTGAAACCCACGCCCAGAAATCTACAGGCGCGCACCCATTTTCTCGGTGAAAATTTCTCCCACACCCAGATTTTCTAAAATTATGTTATTCCGAGATTTCTTTTCCTTGTTCATAAAACGAGAGGCAAAAAGAGGAACTACGAGATCAGAGATAATCATCTATTGTTAATTTTGAAGATTCAATCTTTGGAACAAGAAATATGACGACGAAGACACCATTAAAAATATATTTATTTTGATATCTTTCTATCTAATTCAATCAAAACCCTAGAAGACATAACCTAAAACTCAATTCAATCTTTCTTTTGTTGCTTCATATTTTGATGATTTGATTGAATCTTTTGGGCTTCCATTGAAACCCAAAGTCGTGAGCAGAGCCAGAGAAGAATTGTGTCTCTCTGTCGCAGCTGATGTTGATGCTTCAAATATTTTTGACGTCATTAGCAAAGGTTCGATGTGTATTTGTCATGGGTGCAGTTGTTCTATTCAGGGTCAGGGTCCTTATTTTAGACTGAGAAGCAAGGAAATGGATCTGTTGCGATGTGGATGGAATTTGGGTGAATTTATATGTGAAATGATATGAATGAAGGGGGATCTAAGGCTGTGTGGATGAATTAGATGGTTTGCAGTGGATGTTCTTGGAAAGATAGATTGTTGTTAACATTCAAGACATGGAAGAAATTGAGTCAAGCGAAGACGCAATAGAGGGTACAACTTTCTTCCTCTCTTCTCTGTCTGTACAGATATGAGAAGTGTTGCTGTGGTTGATTGTGGCAGTAAATGGTGCAGATTGATAAAGATTTGAAGTCTTTGATGGAATTGGAGTTATGGGTTTGTGATTGAACTTGAATGTGCAGGAATTGGAGAGCTGGAGATGGGGGTTTCTTGATGCACAACAACAACATCAGTTTCTGCTCAAGAGGTGTTCGAGAAAATGCTTGAATGTTTATGATATTAAAGATAGAATTTAGGGGTTGGTTGTTGGTTACTGAGAGCTGCAGGAATCAGTTGGTGTTCTTGTAGTTGTTATAGTGCTGCTAATGGAGTTGTTGTTGACAGTGGTTTGATGGATGGTAATGAAGCGGTGATGTTGATATGACTGCATAACATGTCATGCAGTCGAGAAAATGTCTGCATAAACTATTATGCAGTCAAGAAAATGGATGCGTAACACATTATCCGGCATCTTTTTTATTAGGTATGAAATCGAAAATTGTTGCATAACTTGTTATGCAGTCAAGAAAATGGATGCATAACTTGATATGCATCCAAAATATGAATGCATTATGCATTATGCATCGAGAAAATGGATGCATAATATGATATGCATCCGTAAATATGGTTGCATAATGCATTATGCATCAATCTTTTCTGTATGCACTAAAATCAACCAAAACAATGGTTACATAACTTGTTATAGATGCATAACTTTGTTATGCAGTCGAGAAAATGGTTGCATAATTCAGTATGCGTCTGCAGAATGTGTTATGCATCTTTTTTGGTGGCTGCATAATGGTTATGTAGACAGTTTTCGAAATTTTGCCTAAAATGATGATCACCTCCGATTTTTTCGTGAAAAACAAAAATTTGATATTGTTGTTTGTACTCGTTGCGTAACTCTCTTAAAAAGATTTCCAACGATATAAAATTTGTAAAATTCCAAGGCGCGGATTTTTAGATATGTTATATCCAAGTTGTGTTGCCAATTATACCCCTGATGCATAACCCGTCATGCGGATGCATAGTTCGTCATGCAGACATTTTTAATAATTTCATATAATTATGAGTGTCACGAAAATAATTATGGATGTCACAGTACCTAAAATTAATTGTGGGACTGACAATGAGAATTTTTTTTTTTAGGCCTACGCCTAATAACAATGTATATGATCAGCGGGACTCTAAGCCTCTAAAAATTCATCCGAGTATTAGGGCGAGTTTAGTTTCAAGCCCGAACTCATTACTCCAAGCTCTAAGCTTCCTAAGAGCAACTGCAGTGGCGCGAGTATAACCAAAGACCAAAGAGGGAAAAAAAAAGGAGAAATTTTTTGATGGGGACGTTTTTTGATGGGGGCACGGGGGACAAATAAGATGCTGACACATGTATTTCCTATTAATTGCTTACAACAAATTTTGTTGCCAAAAATATAAAGAACATGTATTTTTGGAGAAAATCTTCTCTATCTTAATTGCTTAAATTTTACGTTTGGTATTTTTGGAAATATGATATGTGAAAAAGAATGACACATGTCAGCACCTTATTTGTCCCCCATACCCCCATCAGAAAACGCCCCCATCAAAAATTTTCTCGAAAAAAATACCAAATTTTGGGTTTAGTCTGGTGTGTGACGCTACTGTGGAAAGACTAAATTTGGTCAGACATACATTATGCGTTCACCAAGTGTGGGGCGTGGACTATACGTTCGCCCGGGTAAGAAAGATTCAAAAAAAAAAATAATAAAAAAGAAATAGAAAAAATGGGGCGAAGGTATTAAGCCCGCCCCATGCAATTTGAATTTATAAAGAATGGGGCGGGGTATAATGCCCGCCCCATACAAAATTAAAAAAAAAAATGGGGCGTCGACTTTGCGTACGCCCAATGTGGAGCGTAGACTATACCAACGCCTGATGTGGGGCGCGGACTATACGTCCGCCTGGTGTGGGACGTGTACTATACGTCCGCCTGGTGGTGGGACGTGGAATATACCAACGCTCGACTATATTTGGGTTTAGTCTTGGTCCCAGACCAAATATACTCTGGGTTGGTTTTAGTCGTCGATCAAAATTTGATCGATTGTACGTTCCACTACGTCTGTTCAAAAGACCAAATATTTGGGTTTAATCGCCCACTGTGGACGCTCCCTGGGAGGTGAAGTTGGCAGCTTCCCTGGCAGGGTCATCCTTGGAGTTGGAGGCGACGAAACCACGCTTGAGATCCTTCACTGCAACATTCTTGACATTGAACCCAACATTGTCTCCTGGAAGAGCTTCTTGAAGGGCTTCGTGGTGCATCTCCACAGACTTAACTTCAGTGGTCAACCCGGTGGGTCCAAAAGTTACAACCATACCAGGCTTGATGAATCCAGTTTCAACACGTCCCACTGGCACAGTTCCAATACCTCCAATCTTGTAAACATCCTGAAGTGGAAGACGAAGGGGCTTGTCTGAGGGTCTCTTTGGCTCAGAGATATTGTCAAAGAGCCTCAAGGAGAGTTGGTCCCTTGTACCAGTCAAGGTTGGTGGACCTCTCAATCATGTTGTCTCCCTCAAATCCAGAGATAGGAACAAAGGCAATTTTGTCTGGGTTGTATCCAACCTTCTTCAAGTAAGATGAGACCTCCTTCACAATTTCATCGTACCTAGCCTTCGAGTACTTGGGGGTGGTGGCATCCATCTACAAACACAAACACGAAATAATAGTTAGCCACGGGAAGGATAAACAGCATTGGAAAGTCTAAATTTTATAGACACGAAAAGAACTGTGAGAAAGGTATACCTTGTTACAACAACAGATCATCTGCTTGACACCAAGGGTGAAAGCAAGAAGAGCGTGCTCACGAGTCTGACCATCCTTCGAGATACCAGCCTCAAAACCTCCAGTGGTAGAATCGATAATGAGGACGGCACAATCAGCCTGAGAAGTACCAGTAATCATGTTTTTGATAAAGTCACGATGTCCAGGAGCATCAATAACTGTACAGTAGTACTTGGTGGTCTCAAACTTCCACAAGGCAATATCAATGGTAATGACCTCTTGTTCATCTCAGCAGCCTCCTTCTCGAATCTTTCAATAACACGCTTGTCAATACCTCCAAGCTTGTAGATCAAGTGATCGGTGGTGGTCGATTTCCCAGAGTCGACATGTCCAATGACAACAATGTTGATATGAACTTTCTCCTTACCCATATTGAATTCTTAGAAATTAACTGCACAACATATCAACAAACCAAACAATTAAACAAAAAACTTACTTTATCATAGATTAACCAACTAACAAAAATACAAAAATACTCGTAAACAAGCAATTCAACTAAATTCCCTGGCACAAGATTCTAACATCACCAGATAGGACTTGTAGCCTAATTTACAAAACCATCAGAGAAATTAAACATGATAATCTACAGATCTAAAATAACTAGTAACAGAAATCGAAATTCAACAAAATCAACAAAGAAACAATATCACGTTATCACTCATATACCTAAACATACAATCGCTTTTACGATCTCAAAACAAACAAGATTTCACGAATCATACAAAATAATCAGAGAATTACAAAGCAATTACAAACTACAAACATGATGATAATCGAAGGAGGACTGAAGGATCATAAACCCTAACCTGAAACGGCGATTAGATAAGCTCCGCGGCACAGAGCTTTTTCACAAAACCTAGATGGAGAGACAGAGAAAATGTGAGGCCTCACTCATTATAAACCCTTGGGATGTCTTTTTCTGCCGTTAAATGCATTTACGAAGATTTAGTTTCCACCGTTGATTTTATTAACTGATGTGGGCCACCGCCAGCATCTAGATCGGTGCGTGTTGGCACGGGCCCGAGCAACAGCAAAGTAGAACAACTCAGCTGGCACTAATATGTACGGGTTCAGATCCGAAAATAAAGAGGGAGCAGGTATGGGAATCGTCCTCACAACTTTAAGAGGGGGATAGGATGATCCACGCATTCAGGTTGGAGTTGGGATAATGCACCAACAACCAGCGGCGAATCCAGGATTTCAAGTCAGGGTAGCAAACAGAATAATACACAACAAAATGATGTAGCAAAAACGAAAAATTCTATTGCACAAAGAAGCAAACTTCAGTTTGTATTTGGATACAAAAAGCTACTAAACAAAACATCAATTATAACCAAAAATTTGATTAAGAATAAAAGGCCAACCAGATTTAAAAACACACTAATTATGAAGAATAACTAATATCTAGAGCTGGTTTTTGCGATCATATAACCTAGCGAAACCAGTAAATCGGCAATATATTTCTTCTTTTTTTAATGCTCTTCCCTACATTGAGCATAACCTCATCTACTAATTCAGCATAGGATTTCGTTACGCCACTCGTTCAATTCTCCCTACTATAATTACAAACTTACAATGGTTAATCTTGTAGTCATAACCCAAAGAAGATAAAAGATCAGTCAAATATTGACTCGTTGGTGGTTGTGGTAGCTCCTTGTATTATCTTATGGTTGGATTCCAAAGAGAAATCCTTGATTATTCCCAAATCTTAAGCTAACCAAACCATTACAAGAACACAACAATTTAGCATAACATTCATCGATTGAGCCAACTTTAGCATCATCTACACGTTTATTCAACAACTCATAACCTATGGAGTGTGTTGTGTATTCACTGAAAGCAGTTTAGTAGGGCTTTGGGGGAGCAAATGTCTCTGTGGGCTTGGATAACTAAGCATATTAGTGGATATTTGTAAAAGCAAGGGGTCGCAACTGCACACCCTTGCTTCATGGTAGCTCCGCCACTGCCAACAACATAGTAGAGTAGTAAGGGGTTGTATACATGCATTGCAGCTCATTGGGCATCTCAGAGGCACGACTCACTAGTGACTCTCAGGCTCAGCTAGTGATAAGGCAGCTGGAGCTCAAGTATCAAACTCTGGACTCAAACGTGGCAGCATATTTGAGGCTTTCTCAGAAGCATGCAACATATCGAGGTGGTGAAACAGCCGATAACCATCAGAGTATGACTTTTGGAACATCTCCATTGTCCGTATAAAAAGAACAACTTGGCAACTTCAGTTTAGATAAGATGTTTCTAGGTTAATGGTAATGCCCGATCATTTGATCAGACTGATGGCATTGCAACCAAGTTAATGGTGATGTCTGGTGAACAATTAAACCTATATTAAAAGACATGAACGAAAACTCCAATATTGCACTTGATACCTGGTGATACCTGGGTTTTTGTCTTAATTAATTTTTCTATGGCCCCTCGAATTATAAATATTTTTCTTATAAATCCTTAAGTTTCAAGCTATTTTGAGTTCTAAAACATAGGAATCAACAGAGAAATTAGGGTTTGTAGCATTTGCATCTATCTTACAAAAACAAATGGTTTTTGCCCAATCTTTCACGAGTCTTATATATTGTAATTTTGATAACTTCAAATTGAAAAAGCATTATCAAGATTATCAATTACAATACTTTTAAATCCACTCAATATTAATTGAAGTAACCAAAGGGGTTTGCAACACTTGATCGAGTGTACGTAAACCCTTATGAAACTATTAATATATAAATACAGATCTTCTTCTTTTTTAAGAAAAGATCACGTGGATTGATGTCAATATTTCTCTTAACATCATATTTCATGCTATAACACTTTTTCAGGCTGTTTGGCAATTGAGAAAAATAGGTGATTGAAAACGCAATTGGAATCTTATAATTCTCAAAATCGGTTGACTTAATGATAATTGGTGCCCTAATTATTTTCAAAGAAGGAGTATAGGTGTCAAATCTTTAAAATAATTTTATAGTTTCTATGTTAACCAGATTTTAACTAGAATAATTAACTGACGGGGGTATCATTAGTAATTCTAAGGAACGCACACAGAAAAATATAACTGCCCATTATAAACCGTTACCGTTGTTGATCACTGTTAGTCTCCCCTTAGTTGACGCCAATGTTTGTACCCAAAATAAATTCTAGGAACAAAACACGATTGATTTGATAATGATTAGGGTTAAAAGACGATCAAAAATAAATAAGGAGACAATAATTTACGTGGTTCGATAAGTGTTGTCTACATCCACGGAGAACAGAGAAAAATAGTTTATTGATTGTAGGATACAATAATTTTCCCTAGGTTAGCTAACCTATAATTCTATCTCTCTTCAGGGTTTAGGATACATGTATTTATAGTGTTTATGTAACCCTAATTCTAATAAAAATTTGATATGCAAGCAACTTGGGCAACAAGGCATGTAGAAACTTCTAGAACCTTCTGTCACGGGCCGGCTAGACGGGCTTGATTACGGGCTCTCCGTGTATAAAATACACGGTACAAACATCGCCACCTCTTAACCTACAACTTGTTGGTGGTTAAGAAGATTATTTTTCCTTATGAGTCGACCGTTGATGTCGTAACTCGCCCCTAAGCGTGAGTAGAGATATTACCAAGACGCCCCTAACTGTAATTACCTGCAAAAAATAAAAAATAAAATAAAATAAAAATGCTCACGTGCTAGGAGAGACTTTTTGCCAAGTGGTGGACTTGTGATGCTCGAGAGCTAGTCGAGTCTTGAGTGTAATGTGCTTGCAGCTGGGGCAAGGATGGATGTATTGCTTGTGTTGAGTACGAGTCTTTGGACCAATACCGAGCATTGGGCTCGTGGTCGAGACGAGACTTTGTGGTTTCCAAGGTGCAATTCTTTCTTACTCGCGTGCAAGACGAGATTTTATGCTTGCGATAAGAGTAAGACTTGAGTGCTCACGTGCAAGGTGAGGCTTTAGGTGCTTGCGATGTGATGCAACGCTAAATATTGAAGGGTATAAGCAATCCTCATCTGGAACTCTCGACCATGTCGCTATCCACGAATCTCGAACTCGATCATGTCGCTATCACGAACCTCGAACTCGATCATGTCGATATCCACGAACCTCAAACTCGATCATGTTGCTGCTCCAAGTGCACATCAAAGTTTCTCGAACACTGGAATTTTTGATTTCATGTTGTTAGGGATTTAAAGGCGATTCCAACGAGCCAAAAATCACTCAATTTGGACTTCAAACGAAGAAGTTATTGGCAAAACAAGATTTGAACGAAACGCGCGTCCTGCTGCACACGTGGCAGTGCTGACAGGGCAGATACAACTGACGTGGCGTTGCTTCTGGACATTGGGTGCTAACGTGGCAATCTCCGATTGGGCCGTTTCAGAAACAAGTGTATTGCTGACGTGGCGAACGATGCTGACGTGGCGACATGTTGATGATGTGGCGCTGACGTGGCGAAGTTGACTGGACAGTTGTTGCTGATGTGGCGCTGACGTGACGCTTACTGTACACTGATTAGTCAGCGCTTCAGTAGCACTGGATCGCTAATGCATAGAAGGATGGACAGATCCTACGGATCAGATTCTATGGTTGTCGATCTGACGGATCTGGTGCAGTGATGAAGAAGAAGGTTTGGCAACGCTTTTTGCAACAATTATGACTGTTACGCCTTTGTGATGCTTTCTGCTACTGTTTCGCAACAGTTTATTCAACCTTGTAACAGTTTATTCAACTGTTTTGCAACAGTTCTTCATCCTCGCAACGGTTTGTTCAACTTCGTAACGGTTTGTTCAATTTCGCAACAGTTACGCAAGAACCCTAATTTTTCTTTGTTTGGCTGATTTTTGCATGGAATCTCGTGCATGATTTCTTCCACACTTTTTCAATGGTAAAAATACGATTGTTTTCACGAATCCCCTTATTCGGCGCCAATGTTTGTACCCAAAATAAATTCTAGGCACAAAACACGATTGATTTGATGATGATTAGGGTTAAAATACGATCAAAAATAAATAAGGAAACAAGAATTTACGTGGTTCGGAAAGTGTTGCCTACATCCATGGAGAACAGAAAAAAATAGTTTATTGATTATAGGATACAATAATTTTCCCTGGGTTAGCTAACCTATAATTCCCTCTCTCTTTAGGGTTTATGATACATGTATTTATAGTGTTTATGTAATCCTAATTCTAATAAAAACTTGATATGCAAGCAACTTGGGCAACAAGGCATGTGGAAACTTCTAGAACCTTTTGTTACGGGCCGGCTAGACGGGCTTGATTACGCGCTCTCCGTGTATAAAATACACGATACAAACATCGCCCCCTCTTAACCCTAACTTGTTGGTGGTTAAGAAGATTCTTTTTCCTTATGTGTCGACCGTTGATGACGTAACTCGCCCCCAAGCGTGATTAGAGATATTACCAAGACGCCCCCAACTGTAATTACCTGCAAAAAAAAAAAATGCTCACGTGCTAGGCGAGACTTTTTGCCACGTGGTGGACTTGTGATGCTCGAGAGATAGTCGAGTCTTGAGTGTAATGTGCTTGCGGCTGGGGCAAGGCTTTTTGCTCGCAACGTAACAAGGCTGTAGCGCTCGCTGCTCGGGCAGGCTGGATGTATTGCTTGTGTTGAGTACGAGTCTTTGGACCAATACTGGGCATAGGGCTCTTGGTCGAGACGAGACTTTGCGATTTCCAAGGTGCAAGTCTTTCATACTCGCGTGCAAGACGAGATTTTATGCTTGCAATAAGAGCAAGACTTGAGTGCTCACGTGCAAGGTGAGGCTTTAGGTGCTTGCGATGTGATGTAAGGCTAAATATTGAAGGGTCTAAGCAATCCTCATCTGGAACTCTCGACCATATCTCTATCCACGAACCTCGAACTCGATCATGTCGCTATCACGAACCTCGAACTCGATCATGTCGCTATCCACGAACCTCAAACTCGATCATGTTGCTGCTCCAAGTGCACATCAAAATTTCTCGAACACTGGAATTTTTGCTTTCATGTTGTAGGGGATCTAAAGGCGATTCCAACGAGCCAAAAAATCACTCAATTTGGACTTAAAACGAAGAAGTTATTGGCGAAACAAGATTTGAACGAAGTGCGCGTCCTGCTGCGTACGTGGCAGTGATGACCTTCCACAGTTTGCTGACAGGGCAGATACATCTGACATGGCGTTGCTATTGGACGTTGGGTGCTGACGTGGCAGTCTTCGATTGGGTCGTTTCATAAACAAGTGTATTGCTGACGTGGCGCCATGCTGATGATGTGGCGCTGATGTGGCGAAGTTGACTGGACAGTTGCTTCTGATGTGGCGCTGACGTGATGCTTACTGTACACTGATTAGTCTGCGCTTGAGAAGCACTGGATCGCTATGCATATAAGGCTGGACAGATCCTACGGATCAGATTCTATGGATGTGGATCTGATGGATCTGGTGCAGTGATGAAGAAGAAGGTTTGGCAATGCTTTCTGCAACAATTATGACTGTTACGCCTTCGTGATGCTTTCTGCTATTGTTTCGCAACAGTTTATTCAACCTTGTAACAGTTTATTCAACTGTTTTGCAACAGTTCTTCATCCTCGCAACGGTTTGTTCAACTTTGCAACAGTTACGCAAGAATCCTAATTTTTTCTTTTCTTGGCTGATTTTTGCATGGAATCTCGTGCATGATTTCTTCCACACTTTTCTCAATGGTAAAAATGCGATTGTTTTCACGAATCCCCTTAGTCGGCGCCAATGTTTGTACCCAAAATAAATTCTAGGCACAAAACACGATTGATTTGATGATGATTAGGGTTAAAAGACGATCAAAAATAAATAAGGGGACAAGAATTTACGTGGTTCGGCAAGTGCTGCCTACATCCACGGAGAACAGAGAAAAATAGTTTATTGATTGTAAGATACAATAATTTTCCCTGGGTTAGCTAACCTATAATTCCCTCTCTCTTTAGGGTTTAGGATACATGTATTTATAGTGTTTATGTAACCCTAATTCTAATAAAAACTTGATATGCAAGCAACTTGGGCAACAAGGCATGTAGAAACTTCTAGAATCTTCGGTCACGGGTCGGCTAGACGGGCTTGATTACGGGCTCTCCGTGTATAAAATACACGCTATAAACAGTCTGTTTTGCCACGAGGTTTTCTTTCCCTAATTTTTAAGATGAACGCTCATGAGAGTTAGTCTGAGGTAGTTTATTTGCCTTTTAAAAATAAATCAATGGCAAAATTAGAATTTATATATGAGGGGCTAAATTCTTTTTGTTTGTATATTTTTTGAAATGGTGAAGTTATTCATATATTGAAATGGTGAAATTACTCGAAAATTGAAATGGCCAAAAATAGTACCGGATATATACAAAAGATAAAACACTTTATTTAGCACATATATATGCAAATATTTTCTATCCTATCCAGTAAACTGTGTGATTACCATTATTTCCATGGGCATGGGCGCCAAACATGTCATTCTCTAAAGCTAAATTGGATTCTTTACCTTTCATGCCCCAAGAAGTCCCTTCACACAAAATCACGTGTCTCTGAGCGAAATAACATAGTAAGTGTTAATGCCCCAAGAAGTCCCTTCACACAAAACTCATGCATAACGTTTTTATATCGTGAAATAACATAGTAATTGTTAATGTCAAGTACTTATTACTTCTAATGTAATTACCTATAAATAGGTTGGTTGTAAGAGTTTTAACCAAGCAACAAAAAATAAATAAACTTGAAATTAAAATAGTTGTTCAATATATTAAATATTTTTCATTGTGCCAAAATTTTTTTATCATAGCCAAATATGACTTCAAGTTCTAACACAAACCTTTTCAATTATTCTCAAGACCATGTTCCAATTGAAGGTGAAAATTATGATTTTATACTTGGCACTAAAAAAATTAACCGTCCAATCATCACAAGTTTAAGAACTGACACTTTCGCCTACTTCCAACTCATGTCCCATGTGGGACAATTTGTCCGGGATATGGTTTTGTTCACGTACAATATCTCTAAACGCTATCAAACAATCTACAACCAGTAAATATGAGACCTCATCAGTGACGCTTTTCTTCTTCTCAATGTTGCGGCTCTTCTCATTAGCTTTGCTTTTCATCCCACCATTAATCAAACTCATAACCTCATTGTACTCACTGCATATTTCAAAGTCCGGAAACTCGTTTATATCTGTGTTCTCTAAAAATATACGGATAGCAAAGGCTTCCATTTGTTTTAAATTAGCATACACGTTAGCAGAACATTCGTAAGAAAAACGTCTCTCGCGGCAATTCAGATCCACAATAACAACTCCAAAGCCAGTTTTCAATATGGAACCAAAGGCATCTATAAAAACAAAAACTTGGCCTTCCCTTTCTGGTTTGGGTAACTTCACCCGCGTGTACTGTCTAATTTAGTCATACAAGTCCCTTTAAATAGTAATACAACTTAAGGAGTGAATTAATAATTATTATGAAATTCTGTTAAGAAACAACTATATAAGGAACGAACTCACATACTTAGAATGAATGCAGAATGCTCAGTATTTTCAGTTCTTATTTTAGAATGAAACTAAAAGCTGGTTAAAACTGTTACCCCATGGAAAATTCGAAACTTGGACTATAAAGACGTTTCTAAATCATTGTTGTAAAAAATGTATGAGGTTTGTCTCCATGATAGCTAGGGATATCAGATGGACGACGTTAAACAGGGGCCATCATCCGGCGGTGGGGAAGCTCCAGATGGAGTTTTTGCTTCGACGGCTGAGAAAGACTTACGGTATTAAATTTGTTTTAAAACACGGGATTTTGTTACATAGATATATACAGATACCCAAAACAATAAAAATTTTGTGTTCATCATTCCCGATCTCTTTCTGCCCTAAACCTCTCTCTGTGTTTCCCAATTTCAGCAGCACACAAAGAAAATATAATAGTTAGTATAGGTGCTATTATTGACCTCATGGATTTCAGAGTAAGTGAAGCATTGGTTTAGTTCGATTACGATTCCGCTATTATAACCAAGTTCGTAGATGAAACAATTCCATCCATTAAAGAAGTAATCAACAACGTAGCTCAAGATTAGGAGGTATATATTTCATTATCTATTATAAAACCCTTTTTTTTCTCAATAAAATAAATTTAGTAAGTAATTGCATATTTTATTTTTGATTAGTTCTAATTTATCACCAGAAATTTTCAGACATGGGTCGCCAATATTTCGAGCTTCAGTTAGATGTAAGATTTTGATATATTTTTTGAGGTTTCCTTAGCGAAGGAGACTAGGGATAGAAGTTGTTTAATTTTGATCGGTTTAGTTTAGCTTGTTAGTTTTGGCAGGGCTTTGAACCCAATAACACCTTGGTATTGTGATTTTATTTTTATTCTTTTTTCGTTCGTTATGAATTATAGAAGAAAAAAAATCAGATGCGATAAGTAAGATCCAAAAACAGAAACTAAGTAAAACCCATAGCTTATTTCACTGGATTATTTAGATTAATCAGTTTAAGATAAATAAAATTGTTGCATCTATAGTTATTTTTTGTCTTCCTAATGGTTAGTTTCATCTATTGTTTTGTATACTTCTTAAGGTCTAGGTATGAACAACAGTTTTGAATGCAATGGAGTAAGAACATTGTAATCCAATAACAACCTACTTTTCGCAATTATCAGTTTTGGATGGACAGTCCTTTGTTTTATAAAAAAAATAGAAGAGTAAGGCTTATAGTTGGGATCTAGCTGAACATAATGCCAATCAATATATGATTATCATTATTATTATTATTATACGATTGTTAAAACAGGGGAATTGACATGAAGGAGACTCCATGGCCCAAATGGCATGAATCAGGAGACGAGGGTGTCGTTGGTGATCATGAAGGTACTCCAATAACTGTTATTATTAAGTAAACTTTTGTAAGGCTCAGTTCCTTAGATTGATGGTGTTGTCATGTGGGAATGTATCTCAAAACTTTAGGTTTATCATAGGAATGACAAAGTTGGTGTGTCTGAATTTAATGTTTCAGTTACAACCTATGAAAATTCTTTGTATTATTCACCTGATTCACTACCGTAGTTTAATGTTGCAGAGCTAATGCTGCAGTGATTAATTGCGCTCTTTAGAAACAACCTCAAATGTAATTCAAAGAGCTGCATCCAATAAGGAAGCAAAATATTGTTTCTATTGATGGTCATTCGTTGTAATAGAGTTCCCAAGGTTGATAAGTAAGTGTATATGGTTGAGCTATGTGTATATTTTACTATCAATGCATCTCGTGTTCTGCTAAGGAGGCTCCACTGCAAATACCAAGCAATTCAACTAGCCAGGACTGAGGTTGATCTTAACCTTTCTTTGAATCAAGACAGAGAGCTAGGTTGGAGGGTATAAAGAAGTCCTTGCTGAAAAATGAATCTTGAAATGAGTTTGGTTTTCAAAGGTAGTGCTGAATTTTGGTGTTCTAAAATTACTTAGAATTACTCCAAAATTACACTTGATTTTTGATTGTTGGATGCTTCTGAATTGAACTGAAATTGAATTTTAACTTTAACTTCAGTTAGTTGGAGTTGTTTCGTTAAATCAGTTGACGTTGTACTTGCATTGAAGCAGGCATTTCGCTTTAATGATATGAGGTATGTTTTACGATTTGTGCTTTCTTCTTTTTTTTATTACGTTGGTCTTTTATATGAATTTCAAATGAGCTATAACAGTATCATAATGTATAAATACATAGGGACAAAATGTCTCCCTTGGATGAACTTGGTTAGCATTTGTATATCTAAGGTTCACTGCATTGTAAAGCATATCCTGTTAGATGTATTAATACTAACCCAATTCGAGCTAGGAAAACTAATACTACTATTCGAGTTTGTTATGCTGCTTGGGTGTTTTCAAGTAGAGGTAAGAATAGTCATGATATTTTGTATGTGTAGATATGGATGGAGGATCCTGATTCCTGAAGATGATGGCATAAGATGAATGTTGGACATTTGGTCTTATGAAAGGTGACTCTTAATGAGATCTGATGCTATTAAGGATTTGGCCTGGACGATTGAGGGGAATGTATATCATATATCTTAGCAAATTAAGGGGAATGTATATTTTGTGGACGTAGACAATTCATTTCATTTTTTGGTACTGTCAATATGACTTGATTTGTGTTTTTGTGTAGTGGACATAATGAAGTCATTGAGAATATCAGTAAAAAAAATGAATAGGTATGATAGATTTTTCTATTCAAATAAACACGGCAGACGTCAAGGGATTATGTTAAAGACACGGAAGAAATTCAAATAATGCATTCGGTGGTCATGAAAGGCAGAATAACACAGTCCGATAGTTATGTGCCTGATTTTACTCATGGGCAAGTAAGTAATCACATTTTTTTCTTAGGAGTTCCCTTAATAAAATAACGGTTTTTATTGTTTAGATAATAGTTACCTTTAGCATCTCAATGCGGTTCTTGCGTAAGGAGCAGATTGAATTAAAAGAGACGCAGCAGGGTAAGCCAAAATAAATATAAACTATGAAAACAAAGTTACACTGATCTTATCTGAAGCATACGATATTAGAATTAATATAAGTTAGCGTTAACTCTTACCCAATACGGAAAGAGTAATCCATATATGCGAATTTTTCATCGTTAACTCAAGTTCCAAAATTATTAACGTGCAAGTGAATATTTGCTATTATGTTTTAACCTTTTGATATTATTCAATTGGTGAATAAGCAGTTATTGACAGGGTTACTTGAAGTTAACTTGGAATTGTAAACTGTGTTTGCCTATTATGGATTCATGGGAGAAATTTGCAAGAGCATTCTATATGCTATGGCATTAAAGTAGAATCATGGAGCATGTGCATCATTACTAAACCCCTTCGTTGGCGGAGCCTTTGGTCGGGACTTCTCCATTGAAGTTTATCAGTGAGCTGAGTCTAGAGGATAAAGTCGTGTTAGAAGGGGCACTTATCCCCATCAGCTACTGAATAGGGAAACAATATCTCTGAGGTGGGTTTTTCCTCTTTCTATTTATTTTAATTGTGGACTTGCATAATAAACCTTCCATTGACAGTATAGGCGTCTTTATGTGATTCTTTTGTAGCATCAAAATATAAGAAATACAGACGAATTGCTGCCGTTTTTTTTTGCAGCATCAAAAAATATGAGAAGTACCGAAAAATTGTGTAGATTATTTGATTAACGTCACCGAGACTGTCCTAATCTTTCTTAACCAGGAATAATAATTTTTGGACATACGAGTGAAGAGTATGAAAGTGCTCAAGGACGGTTACTACATTATTGGGCTTTCACAAGTAAATAAAGGTAATCAGGTAGTTGTGGAGTTGTTAGGAGCTTAATGTTGAAAAATTGATCGCCAAAGAAATCATGTAAGTGAGGTAGCAACTAGGATTGTTCATCTTCAGCCTGACGTTTCAGCATTACCCAAATTGGACATATGTTATTCTCAATATTTCAACTATTTGACAATTCAATTAAATTATTTTCTGCTTCACTTTATACATTCAATTTTTTTGTAGTATGATATGGGCATATATCGAGACAAATTTAAGTTATTCGGTTTTTTCCAGGGGAACTTGATATCATGAGGTGTTCTTGAATTTTGTGATGGAGGTCTGCCGGTAAGATTTTTTCTATATTTCTTCACAGCATTAGCAACAGAACTTGATTCACAGCTTCAATGATGGAGACCGTCTAAGATATTATACAGATGAGTTATAGTAATAGTATTTTATACAACTCTATGCCAGTTTTGAGGCTGATAAAATCTATGCAGACTTTTTTCCTTCTTTTCCCTGCGACACTGTAGGCATGAATTTTGTTAAATATTTATACACACATTTAATCTATGGCATCATAAGGACGGGATTTGATGAACGCAGTAATTATAAAATTCAAGTTCGATTTTATATTAGAGATTTTTTTTTAATTTTTGGATTTTATAGATGAGTTAAAGCTTCTTATGCTATTTGAATTCATTGTGTAATTGAGCGTATAGAGATTTAGAGATTCAATCATAGATGTGGGGAGGAATAAGATTGGGATTGTGTGGGGCACGAATATTTATCATGGATTTGACTGTATTTTATCTAACATATTGGCGAGTCTTGAGAAAGACATAAATTATTTATTTCGTAGTTCATATTTCATGTACTTCACCTCCGAACTTTTAATTTATTGATTAAAAAAATTAAAAATGTTGTCAGTTGGATATATTTATATGTTATGTACACGTCTGTGGTATCATCTGGTTCAGAAGCACTTTCCTTGGATATATTTGATAAGTGCATAATTCATATGATTTTAGTGTTCATTCCATACTTGTTTTAGCTATTATTCTTGCATGTATTCGTATTATTACTCTTGTTTTCTCTTATTTGTATCTATTAGGTAAATCATCCAAAAAGTAGCTACAAAGTTCTGAAAATATCTAGGAAGAGAAGTATTCCAAGTATCCAAGCGCCCAGGTCCAAGAGAAGTGGAAGAAGTGCGACGAAAAGGAGCAAAACGCTCAAAATCAAGAGAAGGGCCAAAGACCGATCTTAACTCATTCAAATTAAGCATTTCTCATCATCATCTTGAAGAGAATTGAAATATAAAAAGAATGCAAAAATAATGAGGTCATTCCGAGTTCGGATGAAGAAGTTGTGGCCAAAACAAGCTTTTATTGAATACCGAAGACAACAAAGTTCGCGGACGGGTTTCATACTTTAATTACGAAAATTTCTGCTGGAATTTGAAGTTCGCGGACTGGATTGCGAACTTAGCAAGTGGAAAACGTGTATTAATACCTTGGAAAGCTTAAGGGCACTTTTGGATTCGTTATTTCGTTATTTCGGGTCGGGTTCTTGAACCGAACTAAATACTTGGAGACCAAGCAATGTAAACCTATAAAAAGGTATTAGGTTATGTAAAACATATCATCATATCATCTCATATCACAAGTTCTACATCAAAACCTAGGGTTTGCCCCTTCAGGGGGAAACCACCATTATTCATCTTCTTTGTAATATGAGTAGCTAAATCCTTTGTTGATTAAGGATGAATTCAATGTTCTAAGCGTGAAGCTTTATTATCAATACAAATCTATTGAGAGTTTTAATCATCATCATTTGTTTTCACTATTTCTAGGGTTTATGATTGATTTCTAGATTGTTCAAGTGTACAATTGGATTAATTTATTGATTATTCTATTGCTAGTAAAGGGTTAGGATATCCGTGTAATTGTTGTATAATCCTTACACAAGTAGAAAACATGAGACCTCTCAGAGGTATTCTGTAGAGCAATCATGTGTGAAGATAACACTAGTAAGTGGACCTTGCGCTAAGAGTCTAACTGCTAGGATCAATCTAAGTTCACATAACTTAAAGCTTCCGGTTGGATTAAACCTTGAGTGCGCTACTACTTGGTGGTTCAGTTGGATAGAACTTGATATGTGAGCGCTTCGGTATCAAGTTACACCAGGAGGTTTGGGGATAACACTGCGCCAGCTGCTTTCCTACAGTTGGTGATGAATGATTCTAACAAAAGATAGATAAGTATTCTACTCCTGTTAACGCTTGGTAACGGCGAAGGATTCCTTAATCATCTCTTTTCTTTTTTATTGCCTTTATAATTTTCTTACAACCAAAACTCCCTTTGTTATTTACTTTATCTTGCTGATCAAATAACCTATCAATTACACATCTCTCTGTGGGAACGATCTCTTACTACCGCTATATTACCAGTTAATTAGTTGTAAATATATTTATTAATTTGTTGAGCCTACGACAGCCCATACATCCATTCATGTGTTACAAGTTCTTTTGGTAGTATGACTAAATTAGCTTTAGATGTTATAGATAAACTCAAGATACATGCAAGAAATATATGTTCATTCATTTCATTAATATTTACTCGGTATTCAACGCTTTTGTATGCTGCATCAGTTAGCACCTAATTCATTGATTGTTTTATGTTTATGTTTCTTTCTTCGTGCACAATATATATTTAGAAGAAGTTTACTACACCCGTTGTATGAGTGGCTATTTCAAAATTCGGTGTTGGTACATGTTATAGTCACTTTCCCTGCTTTTAAAACTTACATAGGTATTGTTCTACACCTTAGATTTTCTATAAAATGTTATTTTCTTTATCTCTCGATTTATCATATTACTGGGTGATTTTATATTGGGTTTGACTCATTAGAAGCCATCAACAATAGATCTTTGAAAGCGAAGGTGGTTTACTACTCTGTAGCTCATGATGAACCAGAACAGAGAGACGTAGAGAGAGACAACTCTCGCAAGACCCATTTCTTAGAACAACGTTGTTAATAGACAGCCTCAGAGAGCCTATAACGTCACTCACCCCAGTGTGATATATGATTGTCGCTGCATTGGAGTCTCCAGTATTATATGATTCCATGATTGCTCACGGTGGTTGAGTAAGAGGAGCACATGTAGAGTTTATATTATTCGTCCTTCTTTTCATAAATTTTGTAAAGGTAATAGGTTTTAGGAGATCAACCTAGAAAATTTCCAAATCTCTAACTGAGGATTACTTTTTTTTAATCAAGGAATAATATCATGACCTACTGTAACATTTGGTCAAGTCTATAATGTTGGTCATAGCATATCCGAATTAAGTCGAGAGGAAAAATCAGAAAAACATTGGCGAAGGAAACACTGGGTGGGTAAAATGTTAAGAAATATATATATTTAAATCTTAGCACATTAGTTATGATATTCAGCAATTCTTGAATTTCAATGCAGTTGAGACATTTGTTTCAAATTTCGTTGGTTATCGGATTGCGTCTGCCTCCTACCAGTTATTCGATGTGATTTTTCGGTTTTGCTTGGCAGGTGCTTATTTCACACTAATTGGTTTTCGTGCTCTTAATTTGGTTTCTACAACTAAAATTTATAACTCCTCTATGGTTTCCTTTCACATGTTGTGAGCTTTGTTGTATTTTTGCATGTCGATTGGTGTTCTGAACTTGCAAAAGTAAGAGAAAGCAAAAGTAATTATATGCATATGTCTGAGAATCTTACATGCACGTTATTCTCAGGTATTTTTTGCTTATAACTTTCCCATCTTTATACCAAGCGGTTAATATAATTTTGTTTATCGGTTTTGTTTTAGCAGGTGTTTTATTGCATCAAATTTTAATCAGTATTACGTTTGTCGTTGCAAGTTTTTCTTTCTTTTTGGATGGTGACAGGATGATGGGTTGATGCCAGGTTTGCCGATGAATTAACCTAAACTGGGAAAATGAGTCAACATCACGAGCTATCGCTAGAGTTTTGTCAATCCATATGTCTTCTAGCCCATCACCAGTGGACCAATAGAGTATAGAATTACAATATGATCACATGTTATGGGATTCAACACATGCGGGTGTGTATGAATATGCCATGTATTCGTGATTAAAATTTAAGCATCGCAGATGAATTCAGATATTTCTACAACTAGATGATATGCAAACCATACCTCCAAGTGGCCTATACTTGAGCCAACAATTTAAATAGTGAAATGAAATGGGAGATATGGCTCTTGACGTTTATTAAACGTCGCTTCTGCCATTATATGAGTACACACTGCATAGAATTTGAAAATCATAATCTTATATCAATTCTTCCTTTCTTTTTAGACAGAATCATCGAGAAGATTATAAGATATTCTCCCGGATGCTTGCAAGAATTGGGATATCATAATAATTTCATTGTATTTGCGCAACAACTTTTTTTTAGTAAATACTAAAGCATATATGTCAATGAAATATTGGTAGATTCAAAGTTTAAGAACCTAACAAACAACTGACATGTAAAGAAAAAAAAAGGTAATTTTATTTTCCAAGTTTAACAAATATGGTACACATGTCGTCTAAAGATTGGAAATTTTTCTTTTTCTACAAGATTTAGCTTTCGGATGACAAGATAGGCTTTTGGTTCAGTTTTTTCTGGAAGATAGGTTTGATACCTTTCTACTCACTTAAAATGAATTAGTAGGTCGACACTTACAAGAAAAACTAATTACATGTATTGCAGAAGACAATATTGGAACAAACTAAAATGAAACATGATTATGAGCACTTGCATCACATGGGAGAGTATAAGAGACTAATGAAACCAACGCTCGGGATTCTCAAAGTATATGTTGCGCCACCAACTTATTCAAGTACCAGTATTAGACATCAAATTAATTTAGTTGTTCTGATTGCTCACCCATCGAAATGCAAAAAGTTTGCCAGTATAGTGGTTTTCGATTAGAGGTTGATACATCCATTTGTAGAGTGTTTTCATGCATAGTTTCCCTTACCAATTTTTTTAGGCTCTGCCTATTGCTCAGCATTGATATCCAAGAATTTACTGGAGCAACATGAGTCTATCAGATTCTCTGAACTTCTAAATCCCTAACAGTTCTAATTCATTTGTTAACGAAACAAGCAGATCCAATGGCTATAAGTCTGGCCTCCTCCACATCAAGATGATAACTTTACTGATTTAAAATTATTGAGTTGTAATGTGTGGACTTCAAGAAGATATAGTGCATATATCATATCATTCGTTTCATTAAACAGATCTTTCTTGGTCTTTTACTCTCACCATACTCTAGCCATGTTGTACGAAACCGTTGACTTAAAATATTGGACATGTATTACTCTATGGAGAAACCATACTTTGAGATGTAAAAATTAGTGATTTGAGATGAATCTGCAAAATTATATCAATGGATGAATAAGAGATATAAACATATAAATCAATATTAATTCAAGATTATGTTGGCTAACACACTGGCAATTGGAATTAAGGAGTAGAAGAAGAACGAAGGAAAAGAAAAATCCTCAATCACCACATTACCTTAAGATAAAGTAATGAAGTCATTTTGACATTGAACACAACCTCCTTGGTGAAGATATCAACAATTGATGATCAAATATAAAGGTAAATGAACTGGTGAAAATCTCAATGAATCAGAAGCTAAGCATTGTTGCCAGATGCAGGAAATGGTCCAACTTATTCTCAGTTTTATATGTATGATGTTTATCACGCTTTCTATATTGGAGTTCATGATATATCTGACTAGATAAACATGTTCTTCGGACATATCAGTCCTTGTGGGTGAAAGTCAAAGTCACTCTACAATACAACGTATTTACAAATGAAAATCTTTACAATTTGCCAGCGACTGATGAGGTTATCTTTATATTACAAGGATATTTGTCTCGATATTAATCTCATCCTAATATTTTTCATTATAACTTAATAATGGATGTAGGTTCACCCAGATTTCTGAGTGCTATGTTGCATGCTTTCTTTTATACGATGTTTTATTGATTTAGATTAGCAACTTGACATGAAAAAGCAAATGCAAAAAAAATTTACCAGTGCTAGATTAACTCAGAAACTACTTTATTTTTTTCTTTATCATTGCTTAAATGAGTATTCTACTGAACGATAAAACTAATAATTCTAATTTATTTTTATGGCTTTTAGATTGACAATAGAAATAATTTTTGAATCATTTCGGTAGACTTTGGGCATCAGTTGAACAAAACCTCCTATAATATCTCAAGCATAACCAATAAACCAGCAGTTCTAACTTATTTTTATGGTCTTTAGATTTACATGTTAAAAAAGAAAATACAAGAATTTTCATTTGACGTTGGGAGCATATAACTATAATGGTAGTATAACATATAATATATTTTTTGGCTTGAAACTCGATGGATAAGGTTAATGCTTTATTTGTCACATTTTACTTATTATTAGTCCTAGACATATGTTTAAAATCTATCAAGGTTCTATGACCATGACATGCTTTAATTGTCACCTAAATATCAATCTGACAACCACTACAAATCTGAATTGGCCAGATATTATAGATGAACTTCTACCTTGAAAATTTGGTTTTGATCATCGTGATTTCGAGTTGAAAAAAGATCATTTGATGAAAGAAACCAAGTAATAAATTGTATTTGATAAAGTTGTTACCCTCATGTGCATTTTTTAAATACTTAAGTAAACGTGAAGAAATACGAATGGTGGAACAAGTTGACGAATTTGTTTATATAAAATTTCTCGATAAAAAATCCAACCTAGCTCTCTTTCTAAGACTAACAAAATGTAAAGTGCATGGTTTACGTAGTTGAAGGAACAAAATCTCCGTGTATGTGAAAAAGCCAATTTATTCTTTATTATATGTGTATGGTTCTAATTATGCTCTCTTAATTTGAAGTGCATGAAGTCTTTAATCAGATGATGATGTTCTTATGATTAGAAAATAATGACATGAACGTATTAGATTTTAAGGGATTTCAATCATTTAAGTGAAGTGTCAAAGTATCCTTATCTTATGACGTCTCTACAAATGCAAGACAATACAATCTTCCAACGGCCAATACGTCCAAAAAGGAACCAAAATTAGGAAAGTATTCTTGCCACGCTAAGATAACAATTCCTTTGCTGTGTAAGTTGCTGAAACTTAATTACGCCTAGATACATAAGAAAAGACAGTCATCTCTTGACAACAAGGTGATTAAACTTTTGATAAAGGATCAAGAGATCATGGAAGGCAAGACTAACACTGATACTGAGAAAGAGCAAAACAGACACATTACGCAACAAAAGAAAGAGCAAACACTTATTGTTGAACTTCCGTGTGTCCTTAATCGAGTCCAAGATATTCGGATAACGAAGACGAATTGGAGAACTTCTTGCAAGATCAAAGAAACAAACCAATATTGGTTTAAACCAAATAAGAAACTGGAAACAATTTGCAATCGTATTACATTTTTAAGTTTGTGATGTTGCATGATTTTGACCAGCTTAAGAACAATGTTAAGTGTCTTTACAACAATGAAATCTGATTATCATATGATAATAAGATGCTTGAGATTTATTTGAGGAATGAAGAGTTCATTGAAGATGAGGATGACAACCACAATGTAGCACTCAAGTAAATCGGCAAGGACGCGATTGCATTTTTAGGAGATCGGGTCATTGGAAAGGTGTGCAAAAATGCATTGGCCTTTTCCCACGTGTAGGTATGAATAAAAAATTTACAACATCGGTCCATGAAATAATGAAGAAGTGAAAACTAAAGCAGAAACACGGGCTAAGGCAATTCAAACAACGTGTATAGAATGGATATACAAAACCGGCATAGAAAAAATCTAGGCTAAAGAATGAACACAACTATGTAAGAATTGCGTACCAAAGAGAGAAGCTTGCAATTCATGGATGTGTCAAAGTAATAAATATTCACTTTTGCTAGGTTGCATGAATACTTTTTACTAGGTGGATACATTCACGTTTAATCAATGGTCACTTCAAGTATCTTGGAATCAACGAGTAGAAAATCCACCAAGGAAAAAAAATTTAAGAAACAATCATTGCTGATGCATAGATATTAACAAAAACATATTAATGATATTTTTAAAATATTTTCATGGAACATGGTAAGTTAAAAACCCCAAATTATATAATAAAGACTTTGTGACACATGACACTAGTCGTATTAATACTACCTACTGCTTGAATTAAGTGGTCCAGTGGATGGTTAGTGATACCTATGAATTGAGGTTGATCCTCATTACTTAGGATACGGAGAATGTGTATGGAAAGTTTTACCGGAAAAGATCAAATAATCCATAGCTTAAGTTTTACTGGAAAATATATTCACATGCATGCATCTAATGAAACAAAATGAATATCCACAAAAAGAAGATCAAGACTCAGGTTGTTCTTCTGTTATTTGTTAACAGTTGAAGTCTTGAAGAAGACATGGATGCGCAAATTTGTTAATGGAAACAGAGAGGTTAGCTCATGGGAGTAGAATAAAGAAGTACAAACCTGCTTAAAGAGAACCTCTCTCATGGAAGCAACACATTTTTGCATTGTTTGTTTGGCATATTTAAGTAGAAGTACAGAGAAGTAAACGAATAAAACTAAAGTGATACAATAACTTCACTCGTTCTAGAGAGAGAAAAAAGATATGGTTGTTGAGTTGTGATGAAAAGAAATGAAGAGAACAAGGAGACTATAAATAGGGGAAGTGAAGTAATGAGAGAGGACAGGGCGGCTAAATTAACAAATGTAAGGTAGAAAGAAACGTTTCATCCAAGGGGAAATAAACCAATAAATCAAGAAAAAATTTCTAAACAGGCCCTCCAACTTTTTTTTTTTAATAAGAAAGAAGAAATTCAATTGAAATAATCAGTGAATGGTTACATTAAGTTCTTCTCTAACAAGAGATGTTAACCAAAAAGGATAATCAGATATCCATGACTGATCAACCCTCTCAATTCTATCCTTCTTAGCAAGGCTGTTAGCAACTTCATTTGACTCTCTATGCACAAATGTGCATTTCCACTCTCTGAAACTAACTAAAAGACTTCGACAGTCCTGAATGACATTATTATTCATCCATCTAATACTTCCTATATCACCATTGATAGCTTTTACTACACTCTGGCAATCACCCTCCAAGTGCAGTTTTTCCACAGCTAAATCTCTTGCCCACCTAATTGTTGTCAGTGTTGCTAAGGCTTCAGCTTGCTCTTCATCTTGAGTTATTCCATAGCAGGATTGCGCTCCTCCAAATTGCCCTACAGCTGAAAACATCATCAGTCCTATACCCATATAGTTATTTTCTTTCAAATAAGATGCATCAAAGTTAATCTTATAAAAACCATTGTCTGGCATTTTCCAAGGAATTACATTCCTACTTTAAGATACACCAGTTCTTACAACACTGTTTCTTGTATTATTTTCATTCCATTCAGCAATGTCTTTATTAACTTGGGTCACAAATTGAGTTACTTGAACTGTTCAATTGTCAAACACCACAGAACATCTTAGCTTCCATATATTCCATATGACAAAACTGACACATTGAACATATCTGTCATGTTCCTCTCTGGATACATTGTTAGCATGAAACCAACTACCTATCCAACTCTTCAAGCTAGCATCAGAGATACTTCCTGCAATATTAGCATCAAGAGCAAACCAAAGCTTTTTTGTAGCATCACAACTAATAAAAAGATGAGTAGCAGTTTCCTCTTCCTCCCTGCAGAAAGGACATTCACTACTAATATCTGCAACAAATCTAGAAAGTTTACTTCTCACAGAAACACAATTATTAAGACATTTCCACAGATGATGTTTTATCTTTTGTGGGAGATTAAGCTTCCACAAAGTTTTCCAAGGGAAAGTGGCATTACCAGTTCCATGAATATCCTTCATAATGCAATTATAGGCAGATTTAACATTAAACTTACCATTATGAGTTGGGTCCCATCTGAGAATGTCCTTCCCAGTTGAAGGAATTCTGGTTTTTCTAATTTCATTAACAGTATTACTGTAAAAAAGACAGTTCAGAGTATCTACATTCCACTCTTTTCTGTCCTGCACAATCAGTTGATTGACTGTAGTCATAGCATTAGAGAACAATTACTGTTAAGATGATAATCAATAGTGGGTACCCATTATCCTTCCATATTCCAATGGAAGTACCATCCCCAACTTCCCAACAATAGTATTTCCTAATCAACTCCAGACCTCTACAAATTCCTTTCCACACCCAAGAAACATTATCAGCACAAAAAACATGTAAGGGACTAAAATCAGGGAAGTATTTGTGTTTAAGGATTTGAACCCACAAAGCTTCAGGATCAGTTAACATTCTCCAAGCTAACTTTGCAAATAAGGCAGTGTTTAAATGTTATGTTTTTCTAATGTTCAGACCACTTAAAACAATGGGTTTAGCTACATTATCCCAGTTACACAGATTACCCCCTCTAGCAGACCTTTTCTTATTCCAGAAAAATCTTCTTTGCACAACATCTAACTTATCTGTCATCTTCTTAGGCATAGGAAAGAAAGCTAAATGATGAGAAGCAAGGGTGCCTAAAGTGGACTTGATAAGCACAGTTCTACATGGTTGGTTGAGATATTTTCCTTGCCAGTTATCTAATCTTTTATCACAAGATTCTCCTAAATGCTTCAAGGATTCCATTTTGTTTCTTTGAAGAATAAGAGGAACTCCTAGATATTTATCAGCTAGACCAAGATTTTTAATTTTCAAAATGGCTAAGATTTGGCACTTAGTTCTAGGCTCAATCTTAGGACTAAATGCAATTCCAGACTTCTCAAAGTTGATGTCCTGACCTGAGAACTTACTAAACCTATCAAGAATGATTTCTAAGTTTTTAGCACCTTTAACACTAGCCTTAGTGAAGACCAAACAGTCATCAGCAAAAAACAGATGACTTACGGATGGACTAGTAGTAGTTACTTTGATTCCCTGAATATCATTTTTCCTCTCTGCATCAATGAGCATTTTATATAAAGCATCCATGCAAATTATGAACAAGGGGACAAGGGGTCTCCCTGTCTAAGACCCCTTGTAGGATAATAAACATCACTAGGACATCCATTAAGCAGAATAGAAGTAGACACAGTAGATATAAATTGCTCAATAAGTTTACACCAATGTTCATGAAATCCAAGTTTCTTCAAGACATTAATGATGAATTTCCATTCAACCCTATCAAAAGCCTTAGACATATCTAATTTCATAGCCATTAAACCAGGTTTGGTTTTATTTTTTCTCATTATGTCAACTAATTCATGAGCTATGACAATGTTATCTGTTATTTTCCTAAAGGACAAGAAATCTGCCTGGTATGGACTGATGAATTTATCCATTACAGTTTTAAGTCTACTAGCTAAATGCTTAGAAATGATCTTATAACTAACATTACTTAAGATAATAGGCCTAAAGTCAGCAGGAGTCTTGGGGGCATTATTTTTAGGGATAAGGGATACAAAATTATGGTTTATCTGCTTAAGCATATGACCAAAAAGGTTCCACGTAATTTTTTTTCTTTTTTCTTGTGAGCATGTGTTCATGTGGAACTCACCAATCACCCAAACAGAATCAACTTTTTAAATTTTTTCAAGGGAAGTGGTTTTTAGTGTGTGTTTTTATGGATTATCTACCCAGAATCATCCTAATATTTAAATAAATCGTGGAAAATTCGGTAAGAAGTTTCGTGGCAACGTAACAACTTTTTAAAATGTGGATTTAAATTCAGTACCTAGTAGTAATATATAAAATTATTGTTTCTAATTAAGAGATTTAAAATATCGACTTTGACATGATTTTATTTGTTTGTTCCTCTCTTAAGGTTATTATGAACTACTGAAAGGTATACATTTTTTTGTTTAATTTGTTGCGCCAATGAGATATGTTCACCCTAAAATGAAACAAATGAAATTCAAGTTTCTTAAAAACCCGCATATGATTATAATATATGAAAAAAACAATATGAATATCAATTTGAAAAAGATAGAAAAACAAAGTTGACTTTTACCAGTTTAGATCCTCTTAAGGAAATAGTGACACTTGCCGGCATTTCAATCTGAGTATCATAATTACAACTTATCCATCTTGCCCCAGAATGCAAGTTCAATCGGTAAATATAAAAAAAATAGTTAAATGATGTGGACCACAATAAAATAAGAGAATTCTATTTTGAAACACATCTTTTTTTCTTTTGTTTTTTTTTTAAATAAAAAGAAGGCAAGTTATATTAAAAAGAGAAGTGGCCACCATAAAAAGTGACAATTGACAAGAAAACGGAAACAATATTAATATTTAGTAATTACCAATCACAGTATCCCAATTATAAATTAGTGTACCCAAAAAGTAGCCGTCAAAAAAAATTGTAGGAAACTTATAATTTCTCCAAAGGTTTGTGAATACAGGTCTGAATCTCTTATTGTATCTAATTTTTGAAGTGAAATGATTTTTTCCATTATTCTGAAGGTTTTTTCTTATTCCATAGATTGATGTTTTTATATTTATTTTTGTACAACTTGAACTATTTCCATGAGTACTTGAATTTACAGATATAATATGTAGTTTTTGAGGAAAATTAGTTTTTTTCTTATTTCTTTTTGAACTGATTTTTTGTTAGTTTGTTTATTCCTTTCGAAGCTTTTTGTTATTGCGTATGTCAAAAACATAGTAATTTGCAATTAAATTTAGAGGTTTGTGCATAAGTTATCTAGAGTTATTGTATAGAATATCTTCTGCAAAACTACAAAACTCACGCATAACGTTTTTATATTAATTAACGACATAACATGGTAAATGTTAATGTCAAGTATTTACACTTCTATTGTAATCGCCTATAAATAGGCTAGTTGTAAACAAGCAACAAAAAACAAATAAAACTTTAAATTAAAATAGTTTCTCTAGAGTCAAGACCTCGCGCATTTTGTAATTCCCCCACTAGCCTCGTCATCTTCATCTTCGTATAATGTGTACTTCTCGTACCCTTCAAATTTCTGGAGCTCACGTCCAGATATGCCCAGCATACAAATAACTTTGTATTCCTTGGTTGAAGGATCAAATCAAAATTCATAAGTACCATACTCATCTACTTTAGATAAGTCACACCATTATTCTACTTGTGTTATAAGTGAGTTGATTTGATCCAAGGTGTTGCTTCTTTGGTGATGACATTCTGTAGACAAGCAACATGATTATCTTTAACTTCATCGCCAACATCAATATCTTTTTTTTTATATTTTTTTCGATTGAACAAATCATATCGTTAATGGGTTCTTGTATATGCTGACAAATCTTTATTATTCGATATGGCTTGTATGGTTTTTTTTCTTACTGTAGTTATTTTTTCGTGGTTTGTGTTTGTGCACAAGTTGATTGTATAAGGACTCTTAAATTTAACGATTTCCCCCCAAGGAAAAGACACTATGAGATTCACAATGAAGAGACATGGGCTATTTGATATAGTCTTACTAATCAAAACATAAAGACGTTGATTTGTTTCCAAATTCCGGCGATGGTGTAAATCAATCAACGACGGGTCCTTTTCAGTTAAGGATCGTTAAGATTTGCATACGCATTTGAAACACACAAGCGGTATCAATGGGACCCTGCTCAGTATCTCACATAGTATTTCCTCTTTATAGATAGAGCCTTTCATCTTTTTCGTGGTGGACGAAAAAGCTTCTCAGAAGAAAAAAAACTATAAACCGACTTTGAAATTATTGATAATATTTCCTCTTTTTATAGGCTCAAACTTTCTTGCAAAAAAATAAATCGCGCCTGATAATCCCGATGGGAGTGGGATTCGAATCCGACCCTCTTGTTCAACCTTCTACCGCCTCTTTTTAGAGGCTCGAATATTTTAGGAAACTAAAACAATTAGGAAACTGAGAGTAAAGACTTCCTTTTTCTGTTATTTTTCCCCTAAGACTAAGACTAAGGGATATTTTAGGACAAATTTCTAAAGGATCTCAAGTTTGTATCGATTCCTTCTTTTTTACCGGGCACGTCCAAAGAGCCATAATGTGTCAGAGCGAGGTGGCCCTAGGAAAAATCTTTTCGTTTCCTTTCTTTTATCTCGAACTTCGTGAGGAACTCACAACTGGCCTAGGAAAAAAGAATGAGTTATTTCTTGCATCTGGCACGAGATGACAAAGAGACAGTTTCGTCTATCCATGAACATTGGAATGACGTAGCTATTGGCATTGCTTTGTTTTCTCTCCTTATTTTTTTTATCAGTCAAAAGGAAATGTATGGCCATTAGCAACATTGATTGAGTTTGAATTATATGTTGGGAGAAGATTACCCACACATTAGTAGTACACAATTACTCGGGAGAGTTTGATGGCTCCATACAACCTGCTATAAGTATTCCACACTCTAACAACAAGGGAGATCCCAAACTCCATTGTTCTAATAAACTCAACTTGGTTATCCAATTGGATATAAAGTGTGTTATAGCATTGCTCGGTCGAACTCACAAGTGTTGCCATCTCAAGCTTGTTTCCAAATTTAGTTTATCAAAACTATATCTTGATTTCTAGTCTACATTTAGTCAAGTCTCGGATTAGGATAGAAGTGTGTTGTTGAGTACCAGACATCATTGCGTTTTACCGTTTAAAGGCGAAGATCAACCGAAGATTTTGGAGAACTTCATCAACAAAAGGTAAGTGAAGACTGAACCACCTATTACTCAAGTTTTCACTTTTCTATTTATGAGACAATGTCGCATGACTAAATAGGACATTACATGCATAACAAAAATTTCGAGTCAAGTTTATCTTGTTAATCATTCTCAAAATATGTTGACTATGCTTAAGAACATTTTTTCATACTTCATAAATTTGGTTAAGAACAATTTATTGTTTATGACCTAAATTATGATTCAAGATTTAATCATTTGAAAATAGGCTGGAACAGTGATATGTGTCATTGTGTTATTCAGGAATGTTTTAAATTAATTATTAGAGAGATATAGAACTACTGTAAATCTGGATACAAGACAATACGCATACGAGTTCACATACTGGGATAACTGTTATAAGTACGGAGTCGCAGTACATGTACCCAGTACACGTACCAGCGTAACTATAGTTCGCCAATGACTTTTTGGTACGCATACCCGGTATCCATACCATAAAAAGTCTGTTGACTCATGAACCAGGAAAGGTACGCATACCTAGTATGAAAACCGGAAAAGATCTATTGGTTTCAAAACCGAAAAGGTGCGCATACCCAATATGCAAACCAGAAAAGATCTTTGGATTCCTAAACCCGTTTTTGTCTTAAGGGTATACAAACCCGGTACATGTACCATAACAAAAATGCTCACAAACAGGAATACAGTACACGTACTTACCATGTCGAATATTTTCCCCTGTCGAATATTTTCAGATGCATCGGAATTATTTCTATGAAATAATCGGAATTTGAACAACTCTCTAAAAACACTATCTAGACATATTTGATCACATTATAATCTATGGTTGTGACTCAGGATTAAAGTCTTAAATTGTTATATAAAAATGGTTAAGCTTACAGTTCGTCTGGCTAGTTTCAGCTAACCTTTCATGAACAAGTCATTGTACGCGGTTTGGTTACGTTTCATCCTAACCAGAGTGTATATTCTGTTATGTTAATCTCAAGTCAAGTTTTTAACCTAACGGTGATTATTGATTGTTTGATTCCAAAGCTACCTTAGCTTAAATCAAAGCAACCTTGACCTTGAAAGTATATATAAGGATAACCTCAAACAACTGGAATCTTTGAATCCCTGACACTATTCTTGTGTGTCCTAGTTGTAAACTAGAGTCTTCCTCTCCTTTAAACCTTTTTAGGTTTAGCGAATAAAAAGACTTCACATTGGGGTTCTTAAAGCCAGATTCAATTATCTTTATCTTGATAGTTCGTGTATCCTGATCTTGTTACTGATTGTTGAGTTGTTAGCTTCAACAGGCGAGATATATAGAAATCGGAAAGTTCTTTGTCTCAGAGTTTGTGATTCCACAGGTATATTCCTCTATAACGATTCTTAATTCAAATCAAAGTAATAATTACTTGTGAGGTGTAATAATCTAGGCTACTCTTAGGGAGTCGAAAGTACCGAATTTTGAGGTTTGCTAGACTTTGTCTATTGCAATAGATTTCCTATTTCACCTTGATCTTTGGTCATAACGGAAATTACATATAAGCTTATCTGTGGGAGGCAGATTTGTTTAAAGTCTTCAATTGAGTTGAATCAACCTTTAGGCCGTAATGGACGTCATCTAAGCGAATAAATTGCGCGGAGTCTTGCGAGATTCAAGAGGCGTAAGAAGCACGAATATAACTGAATTGTTGTGACGGTAGATTTGGTCTCAACTACATTCCATTCCGAAGTTTTGATAGTAGGCTAGAGTCTGTAGCGACTTAATACAGTTTGGTGTTTAAATCTGGACAAGGTTTCGGTATTTTTCTGCACTTGTGGTTTCCTCGGTAACAAAATTTCTGATGTCTGTGTTATTTCTCTTTCCGCATTATATTGTTTATCTTTATAATTAAAATATCACAGGTTGTACGTAAATCAATCAAAGTAGATACGTCCATCGTAATTGTTGGATACAACTTGATTGATCTTGGATATTGATCTTTAGAATCGTCCAAGAACTCTCACGGTATAATCAGATTCACAAATCTGTTTCCGAATACATATTGATTGTGAGAGTAAGGGATATAAACTCTTCATATAATTCATGATCGAGATTCATTAAGTTGTAACTCTTGGAATTTTATTTGAGTTTAGTTCATACAGGTTGCATAAAAAAAGATTGGTGGTGTATTTTGGTATCCCTGCATTTTCAATGTGTCAAATTCAAAAGGATAGAGTAACTTTCCGGTCTGTTCAAAAGGGTAGAGTCAACAATTGACTGGACTCCGTGAAGAACCGGTGAAGCGAAGGTGAGCTAAGCAAAAAACAAGGGTTTGCATTTTTCATTAAACACATATTTGTCCCTATTTAGCTAGTGTTTTTTGTGTACATAGAAATTATAGTGGTGTGGTATTGTAGACTCTGACAGTGAGTTTGGGAGTGTGGAAAAATTTCTTTTGTTAGCCTGTGAAGGGTGGTGCAATCCTTATGAAGAAGGGTACTATGACATGCTTCATGCTTGTCACAAGCTTATATAAGCTTCTTTGGTTTTTCAAGTGGACTTCAACTGTTTTATTTTCAATAGTTCATGTAATATATATATGTACAATATATTTTTTAAATGCTTATAACTTGTTGATAGGGTACCACTTAATTAGTTACTTTTCGAATTCAAAAATGAAAAATATGAAAGTTAGTTTGGGACCTTTGGATAGATAATTTCAGAATGACTTCTTGTTTATGGGTGAAAACTGTTTCTGCTGGTTTTGGTAAATTTGGGTGTGTGTGGATGAGATACTAATCTAAACCCTAAACAAATACACTGCACAGGAGTTCTTTTGATTCGAGATATGAATCTATACAATTCTGGCCTAAACCAAAAAATGATCGTTCCAGACTTGCTTTGGTCACAAAGTGAAGGAGATGGGGTTGATCTTAGGGAGGGAAGCGAAGAAGGTGTGAGATTGTGAAGGTGTTGGTTGTTTATGACTTGTATCAGAAAGCTGATCTGGCTTGCAAAATGTAAGCCATCAGTTATGGTGTTTTCTGGATACGAATGACAACACTTGGTTTTCTGTGTTTGTCTCTCTTCGTGTTGTTTAGAAATAGGTGATGGACCTATCTATACAAGTCATAAAGCACAAACCTCGTCTCTCGTAGGAAGTGGAGTGATGAAGTAGTGGGGTCGTGTGTGAGTGATTGCACGATCACGTCTTGGCCCACTTCTCCCATCATCGCTAACCGTCCATGTCTTCCTGACACGTTCTTGTAAGGGAGCTTTGCACGCTGTAAACCGTCAGACCAATATCCCGGTAAATATCTCCCAGTTTGTGACATGCTTGATGTCTCAAATGAGTGGATCGTGGGACCCACAGGGGGTAGCATACGATGCTAGGTTAAATAACTGAGTTATTTAGGAAATCGATATTCATGAAATATCATGTATACTCTATGCATGTAATGCATAGAATATAATCAATGTGTATGAAGCATCGTTGTTTTAAGGCTGAACGGAGTAAGTCGTGGATTAAGCGTCTTAAAACAGATGCATGCTTAGCTATCTTCGAATGATAGTTTGGAAGCTGCACAGGAAAGCCCTCCCTTGGCCGATCACATGATGTGGTAGAGTGACGGATGGTAATCACCACGACACCTTATTGACCATTTAACTCCTAGCCTGGGATGCCTAACCAAGCTGGTAGAGTTGGACGGACGAGATGATATATGACGCTCATCTGCGACCGTTGATGAAGTTTTAGGGGTTTGAAGAGGTGCGCAAGCATTACTCTTCAGCTTGGTCGAAACCAAGCATGGGAGGTGTTTTTGGCAGGACCGACCGGGCATGCGTGTAGACGGCTTGCCAGTGTACATGTTCGTACCTCACTGTCTCATGAAGGTACGATCTAGGCCACTCAATTTGACCGGTAAAAAGGACTGGCCGAGATTAAATTTCGACAGGAATCCTATGTCGCAAAGGATTCTTAAAGGGGTGAGGCATGCCACCTTCAAGGCACACGAATTGAGGCATCCGACCATGGCTTGTCTTGGTCGGTCGGACATAGAGATAGACGGGCCCGCAGTGATCACGTTGATACTTTCTGGAGTTCCTTAGTATATTCCTGCACCCTTCATCCAAGCTGGCGAAGATGGACGCTCGTGATTGATTAACGACACATGTAACATGTCGCAAACCCTAATTAGGGTTTTAAAACAGTCACGCACGCATGGTTTTGGTTAATCGGTTTTGCAGGTTAGGCTTCTCCTTTGAAGAGGTCGATCATGTGGGGCCCACATTGAGCATACAGTGAACGTGTGTGCGCTTCTCCAATGGTCTTAGGCGCAATCTTAGCCATCCAAACATGCTGGCGAAGTTGGATGGTTGTGATTTTTTTAAGACACTAGTGGAACTTCGGCGACCTTTAAAAGCATCACGCCAGCCATGGTTGGAGCAAACGTTCATTCCTCCATGGTTTTGTCTTGAGAAAACCGATCGAGCAGGGATAGAGTGGGCCCGCTAATATGCGTGCTATCGCCTCCTCCATCTATCATGGTGCGATCTAAGCCGTCCAATCAGGCTAGTGATGTTGGACGATCACGATCACTTTGAGACCGTCTTAAGCAGTCTTGCTCGTTCGAGCTTCTTCCAAAGCAGCGCGGCCACCCTATTTTGGGGTTGGCGTTTTGGTACGCTGAGAAGAGGAGTATGATGTTCGACCGGCTAGGGCACAAACATGCCTGCTGGTAGTCATCACAGTGATAGCATGCTCCTTCTAGGGTTCGTCTAGGCTAGTAAAATTATGCGGTCAACCTGCGTGGCCGTGATTGTTTCTGAGACTGATATGGACAGTTTAGATTTCTCTTAGGAAATTAAATATTCTCAATCGGGCTAATATAACACACCGAAAGATGTAGCATGTACGGGTATTTCGTGCATGCCTCACCATTGATACTTGGAGATTCGTGTTCTCTGTTAAGAGAAACGCTCAGTCGTCATGCCGCACCAATAATGAGAGTTCTGCGGGAACAACACATGAAATACTAGGAAAATCATGCATTATAAATAATGCTAAAAATTCACAGGGTATTTGGGATTGTTGCTACATGCTCCATCCTGGATGAATTTTGTGTATTTAATTCACAGAATATTTGGGATTGTTTCCACATGCTCCATTCTAGGTGAACTAATAAAGCAAAGAGGTACTCATCACTTATCAAATAGCTTTATCCTCTGCAGGATGTCAGCGTATTAAATTTGGCTTTTACAATTTTATCCTTGAAAAAAATTCCACAATCAACATTAAGTCCCCTGCCTAGCACATAATGGTTACACTATTGTGGGGTAGGCATGATATGGTGACAAATAAAGATAAAAATTATGAGACAAAGTTATATGTTACCAGGAGAGATGGGTCGTCCTGTCCTCGGAACATGTCATGTTTTCAAGAGGCGTCCAGGTAAGCGTTCCCCTAGCATGATGTCGGTTTATTTCATAATCCTCGACTCTGATGTGGACGAGCCCTATCATGAGGAATATCCTTAAAAGGCTGCTGAAAAAATTTCTGAAAAAGATGTTGAAGCAGCTCCCAAAGAGAATGGTAATGCAGCTTCCGGAAAGCGTGTTGAAGAGGCTTATATAGCAAACATAGAGACGGATCCCGGAGAGAGCGTTGAAGCGGCTTCTGCTGGAGGGAGCATTGAAGCAAGCTTCTCCTAGAGTGAGTGTTGAAGAGGCTTCTTCTGGAGCGAGTGTTGAAGCAAGATTCTTCAGGAGAGAGCGTTGAAGAGGCTTCTTCAGGAGAGAGCATTGAAGCAAGCTTCTTCTGGAGCGAGCGTTGAATCAAGATTCTTCTGGAGCGAGTGTTGAAGCAAGCTTCTTCAGGAGAGAGCGTTGAAGCGGCTTCTGAAGCGAACGTGGAGGCGGCTATTGGGGAGAGCGTTGAAGCAGCTTCCGAAGCGAACATGGATCCCGGAGAGAGCGTTGAAGCAGCTTCTGAAGCGAACGTGGAGGCGGTTCCTGGAGAGAGCGTTGAAGCGTCTCCTGAAGCGAATGTGGAGGTGACTCTTGGAGAGAGCGTTGAAGCGGCTCCTTCTTCAGTTTGGTTTTCCCTTTACATGCTTATTTATTGACCATCTCTTGTATTGAAAAAGTTCTTGACTGATGGCGGAGGAATCTCATGTTGAGCCTCAGTCCCCAAACATGACTTATATGGTTCTATCTTGCATGGTCGGTGATTTTACCATAATAAAGATATCGTTATCTCGCCTCTGTGACTCTATTACTTCTTCATGGGAAAATAAAATATACAGAAGTTCGGATTACCTCTATCGGTAGTGGTTGTTGCTATAGTGAAGCTCAGGCACTGGTATCAACAGACGAACAACGGTTCTTAGCAGTGGCTTTGATCAGAAGAGACTGGCAGGGATAGGCGTGATAGCTACGAGAACGAACTTGGAAGTCTTCATATAGTGGTAGAGCTTGTCTCGTTATTAGAGACAGAAGCTAATGATGGAACCGATAGTTTCCTTGATGTTGCCTCACAGAATGAAAAAGAGGGAGACAGTCCCCTGCCCATGAGTATCACTGAGCCTTCGACTTGATAGATGTTGTCACGCTGGGTTCATGAGGCCTTCTCTACGTCTGCATTTGAGTTTCATAGACGTACAGGAATATCACTGGTCTTTGACACAACGTCTGCTCTCTTGATTATATCCTCGTATTTTGACATCTTGGAATCATGACGATAGCGTGCTTGCATCTTTCTAAATTCAGCATCTTTGAAGTGGGCAGTGCTAAGCAGTCCCCAGTTACACTCCTTTGCCATTATCATCTTTGGATCGTGTCTTTGAGGAGTAGGGAAGTTCCTTCACACGAATGGCTTAACTAATAGGCTTTGCAAATATGACGAAGCTCTTTTCATGGAGAATCTGTATGTACCTCTTAAGTCCCAGGTGCAATCTCCTTTGGTAACGTAACTACTTCTTCTACGGGAGACAAAATTCTGAAATCATCTTTCATTAATGTTGCGGACATCACTATCTTCTTGAGGATGCTCCCTTGAGGAGTAGGCTCTAGTAGATCTGAAGATGTCCCGGGCTCGCTCTCATCCGGGCTGACATAATAGGCGAACCCTTTATGATGATTTTGAGATGGCAATATTCGTTGAATCTTCGAAACGCTTCCTGTTGTAGTGCGGTCCAGAAGAAACTTGTTCCTTTCTTCAGCAAGAGGGTGAATGAAACAACAAGCTGGCCTGAACCAGGTATAATTCACATTGCCCATGAATCTTTGGAGTTCCTTCGGAGTCAACATCGTGAGGATAGCTTGGGTCTTGGATGGAGCCACTTTGATTCCCTCAACAGTCACCTTTCGAACACTTGTCGTAAGACTCCTCTATGGTTCGTCCGAGCTTTTTATTTGACTACTATATCATCCACTTAATCTTCAACTTGTTGCGTCATGCTCATACATCCTTATTTGTTGTATCCGTTATAACCGTCCATGAAGGAGAACATGCCGTGTCCGCTGGTGGTATCTACTAACATGTCGATGTTAGGTAGAGGAAAATCGTTTTTGGGGAAGTATTTGTTCAAGTCTCTGAAATCCACGCAGCACCGGATCTGTCCGTTTTTCTTTTTCTTGGAACTACATTAGCCAACCAGGTCGGATAATGAATTGGTTTAATGAAGCCAGCATCTAGCAACTTATGTATCCCAGTCTTGATTTGCTCTTATACCTCGTGCCTGAACTTCCTCGGAGATTGTTTGACCGGCTTGGATCCAGGTACGATATGTAGATGATGGGTGACCAATCTTTCATCTAAACCGGTCATTTATTCATATGTCCAGGCGAATATGTCCTGGTATTCTTTGAGAAGTTCCAAGAGATTCATGCGTTCATCCGTACACAAGGTTGAGCTAATGGAGATAGGCCTAGGAGATTCCTCATTCCCGATGTTAACGACTTCGAGCTCATCAGTGGTGGAGTTGGTGCCATCTTGCAGCTGTCGTGGAGCATCTAGCACTTCTTCTTGTGACCTGTCGTTGTTGTAGTATTCCATTGGGCGAAGAGACTGGGTAACAGTCTCCCCTGCTAATTGCTAACAGCGGCGTCGGTACACAGTTTTCCATTTCTGATCGCGGCTTGCCACAAAGGTTCGCTCCCTCTTAGTGTGAACGTGGGTCGCGGCATCACCGGATGAAGAAGATCGCCTTGTCAGCAAAGATGCATCTTGGGGTTTAGTACTCAATGATGCAAGTCGGTCCTCTTCCTGGATTGACGCCCACGTGGGGAGTGGGATGCAATGAACTTTGTCTGATTCTTCCCGCGGAGCTTCCCTTGGTTCAAACAATTCCATTCCACATATCGGTGCGTAAGGAGACAACGATGCAGGAATACGAATGACTTCTTTATTCAGCATAGTCTTCAGGCACTGGTAGTCCGGTTCCTTTTCTATGACTTCGAATTTCACCTTTGACAGGACAGGCCCTACAGATAAATTCAGATTGACATACCCGTACGTATTGGTGTGGTTTCCTTCAAAGTCTGTCATCAAGGTAGGATACCGTATGATCTTGCCTGGGCGAACCTTGGCCGTCCTGAGGGTCTTGAGAGTAATCACATTCGAAGACGCGCCCGTGTCGATGAGGGCCCTCTTGAACTCTGAATCCTTGATGCGTGCAGTAACATGTAGGCCCAGTTGTGACCTTCTTCCGCCATCATGTCTTCTTCTGTAAATGTGACTTTATTCACAGACATATCTAGTGTTTTCGAGGTTTCTGGGCGTAAAGGAGTTAAATGCACGTCCAAGGCTATCTGGTTGATTGCAGCAAACGTCTCCGCCCGCTGATTCTTCGAGAGGTGTAAAAGTTCGCATAAGTTTTCCACTAGAGAAGTCGCTTCCTGATCCACCGGCCTATGGTTCATAGTGAAACTATTGACTTGAGGAGGATCGTGAGGATCAGTCCCCAGTGTAGAAGTATCCGCGACAGGACCGCTCATATCTGATGTCGTCTTGATGAGGTAGAGTATGTCATTTATCGCTCATATCTGAGAAACACAAGCTTCTTCGTCCATGTAGGCATGCGTCGCTGAAGTACCTGCTCCGGGTGCGTTGAATGCGTTCCTTGCTGGCTCCAGGGGCTGTCGTGGATCTCTTGGCAATAGATCAGTTAATATCTTAAGAAAAGTGAGTACCTCTTTCTGAGTTGTGGCCATGTCCGTTTGTTCCCTAGTGAGAACTTGTTGTCTCTCCATCAAATCCACCATGGTAATAGGGCTTGTCCTCCTCTGGCTCCTCCAGCCCCTCGTCCTGACGGAGGAGTGGCAGTTGCTCTGGTGGCGGTTGGAGGTGTTACAGTCGAAGAGATTCCGAGGTTTGCAGCTGCTCTGGCTCTGGTGATATGTGGTGTCACTCCCAAAGGAATATCTCCTGCTCCGCTGGTGCTGGTGGTAGAGGTCGTAATTCCACGAGATACATTTATCGTATTGACAGGCTGCATGGTAACACCACTAATCAGGATATCAACGCCGAGAGTGTTGTCGGTATTGGTTCCGTCGGGATTGGTTGCTGATCCATACCTAAGATCCTTCACTTCTGAAATAGGTAAAATTTAATTGGATTTTGAAGAAATTGACTTCATAACCGAGAGATTAATATCCCACTGTTGTCGCCAATTGTTTATGGGTGAAAACTTTTGTTGCTGGTTTTGGTAAATTTGGGTGTGTGTGTGGATGAGAAACGAATCTAAACCCTAAAAAAATGCACTACAAGGGAGTTCTTTTGATTCAAGAGATCAATCTGCACAATTATGGCCTAAACCAAGAAATGGTCGTTCCAGACTTGCTTCGGTCACAAAGTGAAGGATATGGGGTTGATCTTAGAGAGGGAAGCGAAGAACGAGTTGAGATTGTGAAGGTGTTGGATGTTTATGTCATGTATCAGAAATCTGAACTGGCTTTCAAAATGTAAGCTATCAGTTCTGGTGTTTTCTGGATACGAATGGCAACACTTGGTTTTTTGTGTTTGTCTCTCTTCATGTTGTTTGGAAATAGGTGATGGACCTACTTATGCAAGTCATAAAGAACAAACCTTGTCTCTCGTAGGAAGTGGAGAAAGTGGAGTGATGAAGTAGTGGGGTCGTGTGTGAGTGATTGCACGATCACGTCTTGGCCCACTTCTCCAATCATCGCTAACCGTCCATGTCTTCTTGACACATTCTTGTAAGGGCGCGTTGCACGCTGTAAACCACCAGACCAATAACCCAATAAGTATCCCCCAGTTTGTGATATGCTTGATGTCTCGATGAGTGGATCGTGGGACCCACAGGGAGTAGCATACGATGCTAGGTTAAATAACTGAGTTATTTAGGAAATCGATATTCATGAAATATCATGTATACTCTATGCATGTAATGCATAGAATATAATCAATGTGTATGAAGCATCGTTGTTTTAAGGCTTAATGGAGTAAGTCGCGGATTAAGCATATTAAAACAGATGCATGCTTAGCTATCTTCGAATGATAGTTTGGAAGTTGCACAGAAAAGCCCCCCTTATCCGATCACATGATGTGGTAGAGTGACGGATGGTAATCACCACGATACTTTATTGGCCATTTAACTCCTAGCCTGGGATGCCTAACCAAGCTGGTAGAGTTGGACGGAAGAGATGATATATGACGCTCATCTGCGACCGTTGATGAAGTTTTAGGGTTTTGAAGAGGTGCGCAAGCATCACTCTTCATCTTGGTCGAAACCAAGCATGGGAGGCGTTTTTGGCAGGACCGACCGGGCATGCGTGTAGACGGCTTGCCGGTGTACATGTTCGTACCTCACTATCTCATGAAGGTGCGATCTAGGCCACTCCATTTGACCAGTAAAGAGGACTGGCCGAGATCAAATTTCAAGGCACACGAATCGAGGCATCCGGCCATGTCTTATCTTGGTCGGTCGGACATAGAGATAGATGGGCCCACAGTGATCACGTTGATACTCTCTGGAGTTCCTTGGTCTATTCCTGCACCCTTCATCCAAGCTGGCGACGATGGACGCTTGATATTGATTAACGACACATGTAACATGCCGCAAACCCTAATTAGGGTTTTAAAACAGTCACGCACACATGGTTTTGGCTAATCGGTTTTGCAGTTTAGGCTTCTCCTTTGGAGAGGTCGAGCATGTGGGACCCATATTGAGCCGACGGTGAACGTGTGTGCGCTTCTCCAATGGTATTAGGCGCAATCTATGTCATCCAAACATGCTGACGAAGTTGGATGGTTGTGATTGTTTTAAGACACTAGTGGAACTTCTGCGACTTTTAAAAGCATCACGCCAGCCATGTTTGGAAAAAACGTTCATTGGTCCATGGCTTTGTCGTGAGAAAACCGATCGAGCAGGGATAGAGTGGGCCCTCTAATGTGCGTGCTAGCGCCTTCTCCATATTTCATGGTGCGATCTAAGCCGTCCATCTTCAATCACTTTGAGACTGTCTTGCTCGTTCGAGCTTCTTCCAAAGCAGCGCGGCCACCCTATTTTGGGGTTGGCGTTTTGGCACGCTGAGAAGAGGAGTATGATGTTCGACCGGCTAGGGCACAAACAGGCCCGCTGGTGGTCATCACGGTGATAGCCTTCTCCTGATAGGGTTCGTCTGGGCTGGTTAAATCATGCAGTGATTGTTTCTGAGACTAATATGGATAGTCTAGATTTCCCTTAGGAAATTAAATATGCTCAATCGAGCTAATATAACACACCGAGAGATGTAGCCTGTACGGATATTTCTTGCATGCCTCACCATTGATACTTAAAGATTCGTGTTACTCTGTTAAGAGCAACGTTCAGTCGTCATGCCGCACCAATAATGAGAGTTCTGCAGGAACATCACAGGAAATACTAGGCAAATCATGCATTATAAATAATGCTAAAAATTCACAGGGTATTTAGGATTGTTGCTACATGCTCCATCCTAGATGAATTTTGTGTATTTAATTCACAGAATATTTGGGATTGTTGCCACATGCTCTATTCTAGGTGAATTAATAAAGCGAAGAGGTAATCATCACTTATCAAATAGCTTTATCCTCTGCAGGATGTCAGCGTATTAAATTTGGCTTTTACAATTTTAGACTTGAACAAAAATCCACCATCAACACTTCTAAAAGCCAAAAAGTCCCTCCATCTTTTTTTTATGTACTTTATTCTCCTTTGGCCTATCTTTTTTTTATATGTCCACAAGATTTTGCGGTTTACTCGTTAACAAAATCTTGTGTGTGTTATTTACTTTACTTCCACATCATAATTGTTTTATATTATAATAAATTAAATACATTTTTGCGTTAATCCTAATTACTTGACATTGATCCTAATAGTCAATCGGTTTTATTATCTATAGTCAAGTAATTAATATCTTGTTGTCGTATTGTCTCGACCTCGTCCATAGACAATCACACAAGGTATAGGACTTATATAGGTTAATATTTAAAAACATTGTGGTGTATTTGGATACCCTTGTCTTTTCAATTGGTATCAGAGCAGCCAAACACGAAAATATCTAACAATCTGTGTTTGGTGCGATCCAACATATAAGATAAGAGTTTAAATAAAAGTAAAGTAAAACTATAAGAGTTTGGAAAATCACTCTACGGATTTATTTTAGCAAATGTTTAAAAGGGGCTTGTTCCTTAAGTTCTACTTGCTCTTCTGAAAATGTGTCCGAATATTCACAAGAAGAGGTTAAGTTAAGCCATGTCTTCATAATCAATGATTCAGACTCTGAAAAATCTCTTCATGACGATAAGAAAGACATTGATTACATGAATATAGAAACAACATAACTAAAAGAACTAAGTGAACAATTTCTCTCATGTGCAACTGAACTTAGCCTTGCACTAGAAATAGAAGGAAAGCTTCTAGATTATATATGGTGTATGCAAGATAGAAATAAACATCTTGTTCTTGATCTTACCTCCTTGAAAGTAGAACTAGTCTCTCTCAAGAATACATATTCCTTGAAGATTCAATCCTAAGAAGGGAAACTTAGTAAAATCATTGATCAGGAAAAGAGGACTGATCTTTTAAGAATCTCATCTTCAGACAAATACAATGCCTTAAAAATATCATGTGATTTTGAGATCAAGATAGTTTCATAACTTGATCAGGAAAAGATACTTCGGATATATACCTCCACATTAAAAGTGCAACAACTATGTGTACACCTTTGGGATGGTTTGCTGACTGGAGAGCACCAGCTAGACAAACAAATATTAGTCAACAATTAATTTGTTCAAGATCTAAAAAAACAACTTCTAATCAAAGTTGTAACAAGAGGCCTTCTACAAACTCCAAATCCATTGGTGTAGAGGAAACAGAGTTAACTCTTGCAATAATGTCGATCCATCTTATTCCATGATCGATTATGAAAAAGAGTTCCACAAAATGGAACATACCTGTGCAGAAATAAAATTAGAGGTCATGATGTTGAAGCGTTCTCTAGAGAAATCTTTACTTTTTTAAGCTCTTCTTGTCAAGCAACAAGAAAAACTTCTAAAAAGATGGAATGAAAGAGAACCTAATTTTCTCAAGGTCGAGGAATTATTCTTTGATCAAGGATCTCTTCAAGGAATTCGAAGAATTATTCTTATTAAACGAAGAAGATCGCAACATCATGAAGAGATTTGATCTTCAAATTCTTTATTTTGGGAATAGACTAATCAAATAGTTGATTTATTTCAATGTTTTGTATAAGGTTTATTCAAATAAAACTATCAATTATTATACATGAATATATTTTATTTATAATATTAGTTTCATTATTTGATAGTTCCGATTGCATAAGCTTGCTTTGAATGGTTATATTTTTATGCTATTGCTTTCGGTTTATGAGATGTTAGTTTCGGCTTTTTTTAACCTAATTATTTGATCTCATATTGTGATATCCCTTATGGTTTGTGTGGCTTTTCGAGGGAAAATTCTATGGAAAACCACCACCGAAATAGAACCGGTGTTCATGGGAAACAACGCCTTTTCAAATGTTAAAGGTAATGAAAAGTTGTGCTCAAGATGAAATCGGGAAGAAAATTAACTCTAAATCATGTACTTCATGTCCCTGAAATTCAAAGAAACCTTATTTCAGGATCGTTACTGGTTAAGCATGGTTTTAAGATAATTTTTGTATATGAAAAAGTTATGCTATCTAATAATAATATGGATTTAAGTACGAGTTACCTATATAATGGTATGTTTAAGATGAATGTATTATTGATTACTCCATCCACCAAGAAAGTTAACCATTCCGCTTATTTACTTGAGTCTTCTAATACATTGCATGAAAGATTATGACATATAAATTATGCTTATTTAAGAAAATTCATTAACATGGAATGCCCACCTAATTTTCAGATTGCTCTGAGTAAAAATGTGAGACTTGTGCAGAAGTAAAACTATAAAAGTCACCATTTCATTCAATATAAGATAAGCAAACAGATATACTTAAATTAATTCGTACGTTTACCCAGTGCACCCAGAAAACTTAATTTAAGTATTTATGTTTGCTTATCTTCTATTGAATAAACACAAAAATAATGCAAGTCATGGGGTAAACGAATATCTCATTAATTAGCAAGCAAAAGAATGTTAGTACGGGCTCTAGAAGAAGAAAAGGTGGTGGTGGCCGTGAAGAAGGTGGTAAGAATGTTAATCGTGGTGTTGTTGCGGTGATGATGAAGGTGAAAGAACGAGTGAAAGATTAAAAGTGAGATGAAAAAACACTACATATTAACCTAAAATGATCACCTAGGATTATATCTAACTATAGATGAATGGCTAGGATTATACCCCTGTAATAGCATAAATCAAAGTGGTTTGATGGTTCTCAAGCTTCCTCCCATAGGGGAGGTTGGGGATGGAACCCTGTAATAACATAAATTCTAAGCTAATATACTTAGGTGTAGTTCTAGGGACCACTGTTCAACCCTATCACAAAGAAAAGGATTACTCCAGATCAAGAGCTTAGATGAACCGGTTTTTCAGGTACTGGTACTGCTGGGAATAGGTACAGAACCGATCCATGAACCCACTCTCTACCGGTTCTCATTTCTATTCCCATTCCATGTACCACCTGTACCGATTCCGGCCCGATTTTTTTGTTCTGGTCTGGTATTGCAGGTTCGGAGCCGGTTCTTGTGCAACTCTACTCATAACGACATCTACTGGATAGGCATAAATATAAATTAGTAGCCCAATTTTTTTCTTCTTCTAAATGATCCCAAATTAGTAGCCCTCAGAAACGCAAGGTAAATTATGAACCCACAAGGGGGGACTCTCACAAATTGGTGTATAATTATATGGGACTGGATTCTAGCTAAGGGGTATCATTTAGTATCCCCCAATTCTTCAACTGTCGACTGCACCCCTCTTCTTCTCCTCTTCTTCTTTTTATACTCTTCTTCCATAACTTCTTCGTTTCATCGTCAATTAATCAACGATTCCAAATGACTTCGGTGAGAAGGTAATAATTCCCATTCATTTTCGTAGTGTTCCGATGGTATTTTATAGGTTTTAAATCTAAAATTAGTGTCAAAAATATAGTTTTCACAGTCACAATCGACATTGGTACAAGTTCGAAGACAATACCGACTGTTACAGCCGGTGTTGATTTGTTAACGAAACCAACACCGACTGTGCTAATCGGCATAGCTCGTAATTTAAAGACAATACCGACAGAAATGAGACCAACACCAACTGTTTGTGTAGCTATATTCATTCCGTTGATCAAAGCAATTAGTGGTAGATAACTACTGTTACAGTCGACACTGATTTGTTGAAGCCAATACCGACAAAAACGAAACCAATACAAACTGAAGTAGAAATTACACGATTCACTTATCATTTTGCTTGTTTGGTCCTACCCCGTGATGTCCCTTTATAATGAAGTGATATGAAGAGATTGTTTGAGTTCCCAACAATATCCCCACCAGAATGTGCAATATGATCATCATTCTGTAAGTAAGCCCCATGCTTTATCTCACATCGTACGACTCCTTCTCTCTCCCTCTCACCTAATTTCTTCCCGGCAGCTCTATTTTTTGACCGTTACTTTTTGCTGGTAGTCTCCAAACGGCTACTTTTCACCGGTTTTCTTTGATCGGTCGACCAGTTTCTGGCCGGGCAAAGTTTCAATCTCATGTATCTCAACCTCAGTGATTAATCTCTCTTACTCTTGATTTCTTTTCTCTTTCGATTATGGACTTTAGCGAGAAATCCCTTACCAACAGTTACAACAATCATCACAGAAAGTTATACAAGACACAAGATCAAAGTATTCATCTCAGAAGTCACCGTAGTAGTCATCACAGTAGTCTTCTTAAGACTCCCAATCACATAGTAACATCAAATCACAGAGAATTTTGCAACTTATCAAGACCCAATTCCATTACAATCATTACAATTCCGAAAACAAACTCACAAATCTCTATGAAAATAAACCACAGGAAAATCAAAGAAATCAACCAGACCCATCAATGTAGCTGCAACTGCCTTAATGGCCTATCAATCAAAAATCCTGAGGACAAGGAAAATCAAAAACTACATCCTCAAACTAATTGTAGAGTAATCTTCAACTATACTCTTCTCAGACCACCCATCTACACTCAGAATCACCTGGATTACTTAATAATCTACCTTCTGGATGGATCTTTCTCCCTAAATCTCTAGTGCACTAAGGTAAGCACTGCAAAGGTATTGTTTCTTCGATTCCAATTTCTTCAACTTAGTCTAATCTACTGGAAAGTCCTTAGATATCAAGAAGTAAAAATCCCTGATACTACTTTTGCTAGGACTAACAATTTTTGCCTAGTTTCTTCCATATTATATCTGCATACTAAGTTTACACTATCCTGCAACATAGTAAAGCATGTTATTATCAACATTCACATTCACAACAAATTTCAAATTAAAAACATCAACCTCCCAGGTCCAAAATATTTTAAAGACAATTGTCATTTTAACTTAGTTCAAACAAAAAATACCATGTACTTCAAACTGTTGTTCCTTAGGACCACGTTTAAAAACCAAAAAACATCCCCTGCTTGTTGATAGAAATTTAACTAGACATTACCTGGCTAGACAGAATTAGATCGATCTTGACCAACATCTCGAAGCCTTTGTCTAGCTCGCACTCCTTGCACTCTATCTGCGCGTATAGGTGGATAGTTGCGCATCCCTCTTCGTCCTGCAGGTCCTGGAACATTGGTCACTCCTTCTGGTGCAATGACGGGTGTTGATGGAGCAGGTACTTCAGGCACATCGGCTGGTTCTGGTACTGGTGGTAGATTAACTTCTCCATACCCAGCTCGAGGGACAGCTGCGACCTCAACTGCAATTCGACCTACTATAGGACACAACATATCCAGATGAGGAAAAGAGATAGTCTGAGGAGGAATTGGAATCCTTGCATTTCTACGGATCTCTACTCTAACAGGGGCAGGCATCACATTAGCAAAGAAACCTTGACGAACTCCTCCAACAACCACATACCTATCCCCTACAAGCACAACTCCTTCATTAACCACATACTTCCCAATCTGAGGATGCGAAGCATAAACAACCCAGCCGTCATTAACACTTCACCCATGATATAGATCTTGATGTGCAACCTCAGGTGCTGGAGAGGGTTTCTCATTGGGAGCACCATCATCACCGGCTTCAGCCTCCTCTCCAGATTGATTCCCATTGTTGCTACCACTACCGCCTCCAACTTCATTTACACTATCCTGAAACACCACCTTTTCACCAGTTTGAAAACCCCCTTGTGGAACATCCTCAGTATTTGCATGGCTCTTCAAATAACATCATTAAACCATTTAGAGCATGCAGAAATTCAATTGAATTGGCATACTGAAATTCCAACACAAATTCATGGATACAACGAGTTTAAAGAAAAAATTGATTACCTTCATTTGACAGTTCTCACTGAATCCCATCTGATTCATAACTCCTCCTTGGCCTAGTGGAATCTGATCATACATCTGCTGAATCTTCACCCTTCGATTGTAGCGCAAATTCTCCCAATGCCAATTGAAATTATGGGTATAGTTGATAGCCACTCGACCATTGGGAAATGCAATCCCATATGGCAAACTAGAAATTAGATAGTTGGGATTGTACCAACTCAAAGTATGTTCATGCAAAATCTCTGGGGTTTCTTCTGTATGTACACCTTTCATCATCCACCACGTACACCTTTCATCATCCACCACGTGTACACGAAGAGACACGTGGAAGACATGCAAAACAAGATATCAAAACATGATAAACAAGCATCTCATCAGAAGATGCCACCGGTCAGTAGATCTGACGGTCAAGGACAGAGGATTATAGAGGTATGATGGCTTAAAGGAGCACCAGATAATACCCCTTGGGTGTTAGTACACCCAATCCCGAGGAAGATCCCAGATCAACGGCTGAGAGGAAGTTTGACTGACACAGATGTGACCAGACTAAGAGACACTTGTCTGACATGAGAAGACATCCATCTACCCGCATTAAATACCAAAGAGATATACACGTGTCAATCATCTCGTGGAAGAAGCGAGGATAACCCTTCGTATTCAAGCTTAGGCCGCGGCATATGCCGAAGACCTCTGCGTAATGGGCACAAAGCACAAGAAGATAAGATTACAACGTCCCCTCAGAAGTAGGACCCACGTTCCAACCCTATAAATACCCCTCTCCACTAAGAGAGAAGGGGTCGACCAATCCATAGAAGAGATAAGAGAATATAGGAGAGAGAAATAGGAAGAGTAAGTGATCCCCCTACTTCCGCAGACATATTTGTACTCTAAAGTCATTTGACTATCTTTGTAATCATTCATTACATAGTAAAACACCAGCCCCGTGGATGTAGGCCTTAGTGCCGAACCACGTAAATATTTGTCTCATTTATATTTCATCACTTTACATTCTGCATTGAACGTCATGTGCTTTACATTTATGTTTGATTCTCTGTTTACCCCTTTTATACGAACATTATTTATGATAATATTCGACTAGACAATGACAAGCCCGAAGGCTTAGAGTCGATGAATCGATATAATCATCCCCTTTACATATACGACGTATAATTTCAGAATTAGAATGTATGCGAATATTGTTTGTGAACACGTGGATGGCTTCGAGATTTATGTGTTCACAATCTGGCGCTAGAAACAGGGACTTTGTCCCGGTAAAAGATTTATTTTATCCTGTAATTTCACCTTAAACGCGCATTATGGTTGTGCCCTATTCTGGGTTCAGCGTGCTTTCAAAATCTTTTTTATTCTGGGTTCATGGTCTTCATTTTTACAAACACCATTTCAAAGAAGGAAAATCCACAGCTATCTATCACAGACACGTGAGGCGTTTTTCTTTTAAAACTAAGACTTAATAATCCAGATTCATGAGTTCTCGCTACGGATCTGCCTTTTCTAGATTTTTCCTTTTCATAAAGTAGTCTGAAAACAAGGTCCATGATTATTTATTAGAGGATTTGTATTGCGAAAACAAGACCGATGGAGTCTTTATGTTTCTCTTTTATTAAGGCCCTTGGGAAGCTCATTTCTTTTTATTCCACAAATTTTGCGGATACGAATGGCACTAACCCAATCCTCGTGGATATCTTTGGTTCTCTTTATTTATTCCCCTATGCAGAAAAGGACTAAAAATGGAAAATATACTAGAGGCAGGAAAAACCAAAGCCTCATCAAAGGAGACACCGAGGACTACCCCGACCATGACCTGAAGCAAGCAGAAAGGAGACAAAGCTAAAACAGCTACTCAGAGGCAGGATGTTGCGGAAATCACCTCACCTATGAACACTAACTCCATTGCAGCCGCGACTCTCAAAGAAGCAGCCACAAAAAACAATGCAACTGTTGCGGCCCTCCAGGCTACAGAAGCTAACAAAACTTTGGTTTCAAACCAAATCCATCAACAAAGAGAAGGGGTGGCAGAATCTATGACACATCAGCCCGCACATCCACCAGTCTTCGGAATGCTGTCAACCAACGGTCAGAATCAAACCATACCAGTGGTTTTAGTACCGCGGGTGGAAGCTCAACCGAGGGGACCAAACTTGGAGATACCAACAATTGAAGCAGATCCTCTACCACCCTTAATACACACAGTAGGCGAAGGGGGAACTATGGTCGTAGGGGTACAAGCCGGAACTCCCAATCAGGGATCTAACCAGTCCCACCGACTGATGGTAGAGCTCGAAGAATTGAAAAAGAGCCAGCAGGTCTACGCAGATGCCGTAGCTCTTCTGGCCAGAGAGAACCAAGACTTGAAAGATAGGATTGCCCAAAGCACGAAGACCATCCAACAACTGGACGAAGCAAATTCTAAGGCACCAGAGCCTAATCGAGACCGAAGAATCATCCTAGCAAACGCCGCTAGGGGAAGCAGTGCATCCGATCCGGATTATGCCGCCGAAGACTCAGACTATTATGACAGTGAAGATCGAAGAAAGAAACGCTCAACTGAGCACGAGAACGTGGGACATTACCGAGCAATGGAACAACTGCGTGATGAGATGATGGCTGAGATCAGGCAGTTAAAATCCAGACAAGGCGGAGGAAGGCTTGAAGAGGTGATAAAAGAGGCTAACTCCACGCCCCTAACTCATCGCCTGGCAAATACCCCCATTCCGCTAAAGTGCCATGTCCCAACTTTTGAATGCTATGACGAATCCAGTGATCGCGCGGCACATATCCGGTATTATAACCGTATCTTATCCCGATGGAGTCAAAACGACGTCTTCCTCTGTAGGTATTTCCCATCAAGTCTGAAGGGATCGGCTTTGTCTTGGTTTGACAACCTGCCACCTGATTCCATCAACTCCTACGATCAACTCGCGGAGAAATTCTTGAGAACCTACATGTACAACAAAGTTGTCAACACCGGATGGATAAACTTTTTTCTCTGGCAATTGGTTACAAGGAGAACACGAGGGAATACACCAACAGATGGCATAAGATCTGCCAAGCCATAGGGAGTGTGGATCCCGTAGTAAGCATCAACTGCTACAAGTGGGGATTAGACCGAATGATTCCACTGTTTGTTAAGATCCACGGAAGCGTACCTAAAACAGAAGGAGATATTCGAATAATTATTGAGAAGTATGCTCGTCTTGAAGAAATCCAGCGTGAGAACCCGAGGGCACAAACGCAGAGGTCTCACCGTACCAATTTCGCAGAACAAACCAGCGGGGCGAAAAGAAATAGCTCAGTGGAACGATCGCACGAAGATAGGAAGGAACAAAGAGATGAACGACAAAAAGACGATCGAAAATTCGAAGATCAGGTTTATACGAAGCTCAATACTAGCTACGCTCGGATCTTGCGAGAGATCAAAGGAAGGGAAAATTTGGAGTGGTCGTGGTCTAAGGGAAAACAGCCCCCAAGGACCGAGAAGTCAAAAGATGGTGTCGTAGGCTCAAAAAATTAATAATCTTATTTCCACACAATTAGCTGGTAATATAATGGAAGCAAGGATCGTTCCCACGAAGAGCAGGGAGTTTAGTTGTCAAAAATGTCATAAATGGGGGTTTTTGTTTTAGATTCAAAAGCTAAATAAATAATAAAGCAATGAGAAGTAATTAAGATTGCAAGCAAAATGGAGTGAGATGATCGAGGAATCCTTCTTCGTAACTAAATATTCATCAAAGTAGTATATTCATCCATTCATCATTAATCATAGATTATTACTAACCGTAAGATAACAAATACGCTTAGCTATCTCCAAAATCCCTTAAACCACTAGACAACAGGTACGCTTAGTCGCCAGAGTCTATCCGTCTGAACCACCTTGAGGTACGCTTACAAGATGTAATTCAGTCGAATGCTTTATGGTCTGTGAATTTAGGTTTAATCCTAGTAGTTAGACTCAGTACGCTCGGTCTACTTTCTAGTGTTGTGTTTACACATGATTGCTTTACGGAATCCCTCCGCAAGGTCTCACGTTCTCTACTTGAGAAAGAAATTATTCAACAATTACGGATATCCTAACCCTTATTAGCATTAGATTGAGTTAACAATATATTCAGTTGGCCACCTAAACAATCTATCAATCAATCATATTTATTTTTAATAATAAACACAAACAATAATCATATGAAGAAATCAGAACAGATTCATATACTAAATAAAATCATATATAGTACTTAGAATTCATCCTCAATCAAATAAGTAAATTAGCTAGACATAATGGAGTTTATAGAAAGCAAACTGTAGTTGTAGAAGAACTCTAGCTACTGCTGCTTCTGTTGCAGGAGATCAGCCACTGTCGCCTTGTTGCAAGAAAACTTTAGCTACTACTGCCTCTGTTGCAAAAGATCAGCCACTGTCTCCTTGTTGCTATAACCTTTCTGCTACTAGTGCATATGTGAAGTCTTTATGCTTCCGTTCTTCTCTGGTGAATTTTATCGAGCAGTTTGTGGGCGTGAAAGTGAGGGTGAGGAGATATCTTTTGGTTGCAATTTGGACCTCTATTTATAGCAATCGAACCCTGAAAATTCGAATCTGATAACCACACAACAATTCTAAACCGCCACAAACAATCAAACGCGCTTTAATGTTCACCATTCATCTTGAAATTCAACGGTAAAAGCATCACTCGGTGGCTGTTTTGCAGCTGCAGTATCAATCCAAAACCATTCTCTGACTGAATTGTCGCTCAAGTCTTGACTTTCAAAGATTATCCAACCTCCACAAACGCGTATCGATGATTCCTTGTTTATCTTGGACGCGGAAATATCCTACAGAGTCCACAATAATCACGGCAGCAGCATCAGTTCCATCCTGTATTCTTGGTCGAATATCTTGCTAACAGCATATCAAACTCCTCAGGTCCGTACTTATCTGTTCCTTGTCCAGCTCGAGGTCCAAATCTGCCAAGCTCGAGCAACCAATTCTTTCTGATCAACTTATCATGAAAAACAGCACCGATGTCCCGCTTCTTCATTTCTTTATTGCCAACCGCAGCATCAAAACCCGAGTCATAACTGATTTGAATCCCAGCTCGAGTTATGCTCCATCTTGACCTTATTTCATCGTGAATGGGAGAAGCATCGCTATCTCGTCACCATTATGATGATCACTGCCAATGAGTTATCATCTTCTTCTCATCTCTTATCCGTCACAGCAAAGCTCGAGCATCACTGCTTCTCTGTTCTTCAATCGCCGGTGATGCTCAAACTCCATCAACAACTCCTTCTTACCACTGCCAATGGCAGCAACTACTCTTTCATCTCTTCACAGCACCATCAACTCATTCCCAGCAGCATCGAAATCATCACCAACAAAGGCCAGCACCGGCACAAGCCCCATCCCTTATGTTTCATCTCAATCACCATGAGCTTCTACATCAAGACAACGTTCTGTTTCTATCTCAAGTGTCGTGGTTGGGAGCTACAACAACCTCAAGTTTATCATCACAGGCAACTCGAGAATCATTCATCGACCCATCTCATCTAACAGCAACCCAATGATCTTCTCGAACTCCGAACCCATATCCTTTAGTCTCTGATCAACTCCATCGATCACCACTTCCCTGTTAATCTTCAGTACGGCAACATGAGATTGGCCGGCAAACTCATCGTGTTCTGTTGATGGAAAGAAGATGATGGTGGAAGCCCTGAACTGAATGGCCTGGTGTCCTTAACACTATATGAATTCTAACTTCCCCTCAGTAAATGACATGACTTCCTTTAGCAGTTCCTTTGAAACAGTCACCCCTTAACAGGATGACTGCCCCTTAACATACAATGGGATGTTAATAGCACTTCCCTTTAAAATGACCATATTACCCTTATAATCTTCCAAGTTCTTGTTTTGTTCGTAACTTCTTCATACGAACTCATAAAGACTTTGTTCTTTCGTCGTTGACTTCATCTTCCTGTCCTCTACAAAATGATGGCTAGAAATCCTCCATTTGAACGAGCTCCACTAGTCTTTGGCCCTTCTTCACTTGTAGCTAGCTTCTTTTATTGCACAATTAAGTGTCAATTCACTTCTTTCAGATGATTTACCTAATAAAACACAAATAAGAGAAAACAAGCGTAATGTACAATAATTTGCAAGAATATAAACAATTACTAGCATGGATTTAACACTAAATATATGTAAAATATGCACTTATCATATTACTGTGAGTATCATTGCTTCAATGGTCACCAGACCGAGAAAGGCAAAAACCTCAAAATAATGATCCAAAAATTGATCGATGCTGGCGAACTCGAGCAATACATACGAAACGAAGTCACCGAGGACATATCCAAATGAACCATACAAGTCCAACTTCCAGAGGGAAACCGCACAATCAACACCATCTCGTGTTCCGAAGCCGTAGGGCCCTCACTTACAGCGCAGATAGGAAAGAGGCTACGAAAGCAATTCGAAGACCAATACGAATTATATAAGATTGATGGCGTAGAGGTGGACGAGCACGAAGAGTGGATGGATGCACCTATCATCTTCGATACTGAAGATATCGAAGAAGATATGGAAGACCATAACGATCCCTTGGTCCTCACACTACCAGTGGCCGGATGTAACCTCAAAAAGATCCTCATCGACAGGGGAAGCTCAGTAAACGTTCTATTCTACGACACCTTCAAATGGATGAAGCTCCATGACGAACAGCTGATGACCTCTTATTACACCATCTACGGGTTCAACGGAGCGCCCACAAAGCCATTGGGAGACATCGTGTTGCAGGTGAACGCCGGTCCCATGAAAGTAGAAACACGATTCAGCATGGTAGACGCACCATACCCCTATAACGCCATTATTGGACGAAAGTGGGTACATAAACTCAAGGGAGTGGCAGCAACTTACTACCAATATCTCAGGTTCCCTACACCCGAGGGAGTAATAGAAATCAAGGGAGATCGGGTCTCTGCAAAAGAGTGCCAGGCCACTCAGGATCGTATCAACAACGAACAGGAAGAGCAGCGAAAAATCCGAAGGATCAAAAATAAAGAAGCTGCGAAAGAAAAGGCCATAGACCTGTTCCTCAAGGAAACCGCAGGGAAGGGCTTGACAAAAGATGATAATGTCCTTAACACAGAGGCAAGTACTTCAGCAGCCAACGAAGGGCAGAAACATACCAAATAGCAATTAAAGAACGTCCCAGTCCTTGGGGACCCGAAGCCGGTGTTCAGACCAGTGGAGCCCGTAAAAGAAATCAACATAGGAACGAAAGAAAACCCGAAGATGATCAAAGTAGGGACCATAATGGACAAAGAAAGAGAAGATTCCTTAACCAAATTACTTAAAGAATACGCGGATGTATTCGCCTGGAAGTTAGGAGACATGCCGGGGATTGATCCAAAAATAATCCAACACGAGCTGCGCATCAAACCAGGCACGCCACCTTTCAGGCAGAAAATAAGAAAAGTTGCACCAGAGTATCATAAGGCAGTAAAAAGAACTTCGGAAACTACTAGAAGCAGGCTTCATCAAGGAAGTCAAATACCCTACATGGATCTCCAACATGGTCGTCGTTCCTAAGAAAAATGGAGGGGTTAGGATATGCATCGACTTTACTAACCTCAACAAGGCATGTCCAAAAGACAGCTATCCCCTACCCATAGATCAACTGGTTGAAGCAGTGGAAGGGTACGAAGAGCTGTCATTCATGGACGGATATTCTGGTTACAACCAAGTAGCCCTGGCAGAAGAAGATCAACACACACAGCATTCTACACCCCGCATGGCCTTTATTGCTACACTAGAATGCCCTTTGGACTTCGAAACGGGGCAACTTACCAGAGAATGGTCGATGCTATCTTCAGGCCATGGATTGGTAGTACCCTAGAAGTCTACGTTGATGACATGCTCGTCAAAAGTAGGCTGCGCAAAGATCACCACCAGGACCTGAGAGATATTTTCGAAGCAATGAGGAAACATCACATGAAAGTAAATCCAGAAAAATGCACCTTCGGTGTCACCTCAGGGAAATTTCTCGGATATCTGGTAACAAAAAGGGGTATTGAGGTAGACCCCGCGAAGATCCAGGACATAGTGGAAATTCCATCTCCGAAGAATTTAAAAGAAGTGCAAAAGCTCAATGGGTATTTAGCAGCCTTGGGCATATTTATTGCCCGATCCTCGGACAAATGCAAACATTTTTTCAATATTCTCAAAAAAGGGAGTAAGTTTGAATGGACCGCAGAATGCGAAGAAGCCTTCCAAAGAATCAAGGAATACCTGGCTTCAATTCCAATCCTATAGAAGCCTGATCCTGATGAGGTTTTGGCATTGTACATAGCAGCGACAGAAGACGCAGTTAGCGCAGTGTTGGTCAAAACCAATACGAAGATAGAACAGCCTATCTATTATGTCAGCAAGACCCTCAATTGTGCGGAAAGGAATTACACGAAGATCGAACAACTCATCCTGGCATTAGTATGGGCTACTCAAAAGCTGAGAACCTATTTCCTAACTCACTTCATCCTCGTCCCACGCAAATCGCAGGAAAAGTAGGGAGAATAGCCAAGTGGAACACCCACCTGGACCAATTCAACATAATTCATGAAATTCAACACTCCCAAAAATCCCAAGTATTGGCGGATTTCTTAGCAGACCTCCCATTGGACAACGATGAAGAGATTAGGGGCATACCAGAAGCCGACGAGGAAAGCAAGGATCCAGTTGATGTCCTCGAACCTACGAGTCAAAGACGATGGGAAGTCTTCGTTGATGGTTTCAAAAATAAGGAAAGGGCAGGAATAGGCATTGTCATCACCACCCCAACTGGAGAAAGGATCATACAGGCACTCAGGTTAGAATTCAAAGAGCATACTAACAACATCGTCGAATACGAGGCAGTCGTACATGCCCTCCGCTTGATAATAGAGATGGGGGTAACTGATGTAAGACTGACAAGTGATTCGCAGCTTGTCATACGGAAAATAGGGCTCGAATACAATGTGTACGACGACACCCTCTCAGCTTACATGGCCTTGGTCCAAACATTGGCATCACAAATTCCGAACATCAAGTTCCGGCACTTATGCAGAAGGGATCTCAGGCACGCGGATGCCCTAGCATATATATCATCCATGCTGAAGGACAAGAATATCGAAGCTATCAAAATAACAAGGGTATACGAGCCTTCGATTGCATCACAATTTTCCTTTGCTACAAATCAAGATACAGTGGAAGAAAATATCGAAGATCAGGTGGGAGAAGACATCCGTAACGATTTTGACGAAGAAGATATCCTGTCAAGAGCAAATCAAGACGAAGATTTCAACAACGAAGATGATTGGAGAATGATGATCCATGCGTTTCTCAAGGATGGAACCTTACCCGCGGATCATAAACAAACCAGGAAAATACTCTCCAAAGTAGGAAGATATGATCTTCGGGATGGGGTCCTGTACAAGAAATCTTTCCTCGGACCGTTACTACGTTGCTTATCCAGGAAAGAGGGGCATCGAATTCTAAACGACATCCATTATGGTGACGCAGGGAATCATAGCGGCATGAGATCACTAGCCGACAAAGCAAAAATGCAAGGATATTACTGGCCCACAATGATACAAGATGCTGCAAGAATGTCCCGACGATGTGAAGAATGTCAGCGTTTCGCCAAAAAGATACACGCACCAGCAACAACGTTGAATTCTGTGGATAGTCCGTGGCCATTTGCAAAATGGGGCATAGATATCGTTGGGCCTTTCATCGAAGGATCAGGGAAAAGACGATTTTTGATAGTAGCCACGGACTACTTCAGTAAATGGGTGGAAGCCAAAGCCTTAGCCAGGATCAGAGACGTGGACGTGTTTACTTTCATATTCCAAAACATTATTTGCAGGTTCGGCATACCAGCGGAAATCGTGTCCGATAATGGTAAACAATTACAGGGGAAAAACATAGACATGCTCTTCGACACTTTCAAAATAAGGAAAAACAAGTCCACCCCCATATACCCTCAAAGCAACGGACAAGCGGAAGCTACTAACAAGACCCTCGCCCTTATCCTCAAAAAGCAATTAGACGAACACAAGGGGCGATGGTGTGAACACTACACAATGTATTATGGGCATACAGGACAACACGAAGATCTGCCCATTTCTCCTCACTTATGGAGCTGAAGCAGTCATCCCAACAGAGATCCTCATGCCAACCACAAAGACCGAAGCATGGGAGAAAAATCTCACAACAGACATGATGTTAGAGAGACTGGACGACCTGGAAGAAAGGAGGGAAGCAGCATTGCAAAAGATGGAAAATTATCAACGGAGATTAGCGAGAGAGTACAACAAAAAGGTTAAGCTTCGAAATTTTGTAGAAGGGCAGTATGTGCTAAGAACAATCCCGCAGTATCAACGAGAGAAGAAATGGGGAAAGTTAGCACCTACATGGGGAGGACCTTTTATAATACACGACATTGCGGGAAACGGTTCCTACTATCTTCGCAATCTGAAAGGCGAGGTCCTCCGGCACCCTTGGAATGCTAAATGGCTCAAACCGTACTACCCATAGGAGCAGCGCAGCTTTGCATCTGCGTGAAGAATACCAGAAGAAGGGCAGCGTAACCGCTTTACATGTTTCTATCTCTGGACGAGGAGTAGCAGGCCTCAACCTATCAATCAAACAAACTTTTTGGGAAATCTTCAAGCAAACGAAATGGTCAAAAGGCCCGCTGGGTGAACGCATGTACATTACATAATAAATTAACAATATTGGGGAAAGTAGTTAATCTACAATCTCTCAGGGCTCCCCTATCAGTGTCTATGAGTGTAAGACCAGGGGGAAGGCACCCAGCAGAAAGAGATACCCAACCAATTTTAAGGCAGCGGGTCGACGGAATGGGTGCATGTAAATATTTCAAATAAGCATCCCATATCCTAGAACGCTGCCTCGGCCCCCACCGTTTGGGAATCCTCTGGCCCAGGATTCGCCAGCGGGGTGACAGGTCTCAAGACGATCACGAAGGTATTTACCTTCGTGTCGCACCCAAACACTCTCAACTTTTTACAAAGCAAGTTATTTCTAGTTTAACACTTCACAATACTTAAAATAAAAATGAATTGATAACGCAGGTATGCCAAAAGGATGATCCATTTCATAAAGAGTTGATTACAAGTTCAGCAAATAAGATAAAGCAGGACACATCAAAAAATGATCCGAAATTATATAATCAACAAGGATCAACTTTCTATGACTAATAAAAGAAATCTACTTGGACGATACAGCTCCATCAACAGGGTTGTCTTGCGAGATGAAGGTACGCTACCACCTGAAGAAGGCCCAGAAGAACCAGGCAAGGGCGCGGGAAGGGGACGACGCGGATAATTCTTGACAAGACCATGTTCGACTTTAAGATCAAGTTCAATCTTATCTAGGACTTTGTTGGTCTCTTCAGCCAACTGACATCGAGCTTTATAAGTGATAACAGCGGTCCGCTGGTTGGCCTGAGACACAATGCAGATAGGCGTTCCGCCTCTTTGGAGGCAATCTCTGCTGCTTCCTCACGAGACGCGGCCAACCCTTTGAAATAGTTGGCTTGTCCTTCCTGCTGCACTAAGGCAGATTGAGTTTTTTTAAGCTCATCATTTGCTGCGTGAAGCTGTCCCTCGAGTGCTGAAAACAAGAAATACCAAGGGGTTAAAACGAAGAAATAACAGAATCACACTCGATAAAACGAGGTTATACCTTCGACATTAGCCGAAGCCTCTTCATACTCATTAACAACTGCGTCCCGAGCCTCATCAAGAAAGTCATATTCGTCGGATAGTTTCTTATAATCCGTTTGAAGGTTCGTAAGAGCAAATTGACTCGCGTCTAAGTCTACCTGCTTCATTGAATCCAAGTGACGAAGATGGTTGACTTCGTCATTCATCTCCCCCATCCTTTTATGGAGTCGATACACATTCACTTCAAGATCTCTTTCAGATTCCACTTGGCGAGCAACATCAGCTCGAGACGCTGCTAGGGCTTTACTAAGAGCACCAACCTCAGCCCTAGCATTATCTCTTTCCTCGGAAGATGCAGCATACTATCCCTAACCCCGGGGCCTAAGAAAGAACGAGCCTGTTGTAACTCTCCTTCCAAAAAGCGCACTCTAGCCTCTAAGTCCGAAGCATGTCCTCGAGCATCACGCAGGTTGTCACGCGTCCATAGCAGCGTACCATTAAACAGACGACGGTCATGATTGTACTTATTTTGCATATCAACCATCAGTGTTCGCTTTTCACGCCACTCAGCTGCTAAGGCGTTGTGCTCATCAGCACGAGCATTCCACTTTACGGCTTCGCTTTTCAACTTACCCACCAACTCTGCAATGCGGGATTTCTGTCGTTCCCTTTCTTTCCGAAGCCATATGAGCTCGGGGACTCCACCCACTGAAGATAGGGTGGGGAGACTGAGACAGAACACCAAAGTACAAATAGGGAATCACGAGGAGTAAAAGACCAATAAAAAATACGAACCTGTGAGGGACGATACATTTCTACGAGCTTGCTCCAATTCGTTGCGGACTATAGCAAGTTCCGAACGGAGACTCTCCTCGGCATTACCCAGCCGCTCCTTTTCCTTCAGGCGACCCTTCAGTTCACTTATTTCCATCTCGGCCGCAGATAGTTCTTCTTCTCTATGACGAAGCTTAGCCTCCAACTTTAAAGACTTTGCTTTAAAGAATTGGTATAGAACATGGTTACAATGTTCGCTCCTCATCTATGTCACAAACAACAAACATTATTATACCCAAGGGATCGGATATCGCGAAGAATACAATGTTCGATATCATGAGGGAATCAGTACAAGGATTTACCTCTAAGACACGCTGGGGAAAACCGTATTGGTACCCATCAGCTATGGCCATCATATCAGCAACAGAGGAGGGAGGGTCAACCACTAGGTTAGCTTCTGAAGCTCTCAGATTCTTCTCCCACATCTCAGCAACGCGGACTTCAGAAGACACTTGCATCATCTGACGAGTATAAGCGTCAGAATTCTTCTCACCAGGGACCACTGGGGCAGGGTTGGGGACGAACATCAGATTTTTCTTCTTAAGCCAAGCCAAAATGGCATCTTCGCCTTCAGGCATTAGCGAGTAAGGGAAATCCTCTGAAGGAGATTCAACCGCAGACTTCCCTTTGGCTGTTCTCCCCTCACTCGCGCAAGTCTCGACATCACCAGCCTCAGTATGACCACCGGCGTTTTCAGCCTGCTGACCGGTGGCATCTTCTTTACCAATATCCCCAAGCACATCCCAATCATCATTTGGGGAAAGCAATGAGAAGTCTTCGGCAAGACCCATGCCAGCATTCACATCAAAGGATTCCCCCGCGGAATATATCCTCCCAAAAGAAAATTCAGGGGAAATAACGGGCAGAGTACCCACACCAACAATATTATCGCCAACAGGGGCAGATCCACCCCCGCCTGTACCACCTGCGGGAATATTACCCTCAGACTCGCCATCACCACCCGCGGAAATTTCTTCTTCACCATCACCACCCGCGACAATTTCTTCTTCACCATCACCACCCGCGACAACTTCTTCTTCACCATTACCACCTTCGTCATCAAGATGAGAAGTATCGGTACGCTCTTCTCCATCCGAAATTTCTTCATCCTCAGCATACCCTTCGTTTACAGGACTCGTAACCTCCTCATAAACCTCAGCCTCACCGGTAACCACAGTAGAAGATTGTTTGGGTCCAAGTTTCTTCTTCTTCGACACCTATAAACCAGTACACATCCCCACAAAGGCTCATTTTTTCCCTCACTTCAAAAATGAAAATTATTTCAAGCAAGGAAAAAGGGTCAAATAGAATAGAGAATATAAGAAGAAATTATACCTTGGCAGCAGCAACACTTTTCGACGGATGGGTAGCACCAGAACCCTCCTCCTCATCTCCATCAACGACATCAAGAGCGTAAGGAAAATTCATGCCCGTGAAATTCGGACGCCAAGGACAGAAATCTCCATAACGAGCAGGAGGAGTTTCACGAGGCTTGTTGTTTTCAGAAGGACGCCAACCGCGCGGACCAGGAATCCAACCATAAGCTCAAGGACCAACTACCTCAATAACAGTAGCATGCCATTCATAATCATGGTCACGCTTGATCCTTTCACGAGCAGGGAAGAGTTTCCGTTTAGCAGATCCCTCAGTACCAGGAAAATACTTCAGCTTGGCATCACTCACCTCACTCAAAAGACGAATTTCACCACGAGGAGCAGCAATGTTACGAAGACTAACACTCCACCGCTTACGGTTTCTACCGTTGACATAATCCCCAAAGGAACTGTTAAAATTCTGAGGAGTGTACCACTCTCTCTCAGCAGGATTTGGAACATAGCAGGTCATCATAGTCTCTCCCTTGCTTCGCAGGTAACATTCCTTCAGTGCACGAAGATAATTCCCAAATAGTTGTGACAAGGAACGATTATGAGTGTTTGTGGAAGAGCCTTCGCGACTATCCAGCACGTCATAATAAAAGGAGTCACCCGACTTATATAGGGGCAACATGAGACCCGCCTCGAAGGCTCCAACCGTAGTCAATAGATGAAACTCATCAAATTGATACTTAGCAAGGAACTCGTAAGTGATATCATCGTCAGGGGCATAGAAGCGAACCTCAAAAGCTTGAAGCTCATGTTTTTCCTTAAACATCTCAAGATCAATATGCTTGAAAGTGACCTTCTTCTTACCAACTGAAATTTTGTGTATCACCGGGACAATTTCTTCTTCGTCTGCGGAATCAGAAGTAGGATTCAATTCCGAAGCTTTCCTTTTAGAAGAAAGATTTTTAGACGGATCAGCTCTCGACATAGTACCCTTGGATTACTTCCCTTTGAAAGAAACCGAGGGAGGAGGAGGCAAAGATTTCTGCGGAGGCACGGAAGGAGGAGACATTGAACGAAGGGGCGGAACATTCAATGTTTCAGTACGAGGAGGAGCCCGCGTACTCCTAGAGTCATCATGAGGAGGAGCCTGCGTACTCCTAGAATCTTCACGAGGACGAGAAGGGGCGCGGTTAACAGCATACCTAGATCCAGAAGGACCCTTCGGCAAATCCCCTTTCTTAGTAGGCACAACCTTCGCACCAGAGGAAGATGAAACCCTATGACCCAGAGGATCTGATTGCGAAGACTTGTAAGGACCTCCCCCAAGTGGAGATCTGTCAGAATCTCGACGCGGAGGGGATCTTGGAGGACTAGACGGCGGGGTTTGGAAAGGAGCTCGCGGACGATCAGACATATCTACAAGGAAACACAAAAACAGTTTAGAGAAGAATACGAGGAGATCACTAAAGATCAAAAAACCCATAATTGATGGTTCATCTGGATAAACATTTAAAACCCTAAGAACTAAAAATAACCTGAAATACCCCATCAAACTCCAGGGACAATACTTAGATACAGACTTTGTAACAAAGAACAGGGGAAAGCATATATGCTTCGACATGTGTGTTCTTCATCACAAAGCCAAGAATACAACAGCGGGAAACAAACGGGTAGATACATAGATAATCAATGATGAGCAGCTAATGAAAAACCCCATACCTGTATAGAAGAGGACGACAAGCACCAACCACAGTCAAAGATAGGAGGACCGGAGATATCAAAAGCTAGTTGTCTGTGATACAGGGGCAACAACAGTCGAGAGCGAAAGAGACAGAAAATTGAATGTTGTTATCTTCCTCACAAGAACAACGATAATAAATGACTAAAGAACAAGAATAGAAAACAAAGAAAGAATGAACACTGACAAGAAGAGGATGAACACTGACAAGAAGAGGATAAAAGTTTTTTTCACATTCTCTTTCCTATTTATAAAGCTAGAGAAGACAATAACTGTCCCTCGTACCAAGAAGCAGTTATGGGGAAAGTTAATGCAAAGTGGGAAACATGCCCGTATTTATAGGGGAAGTTATTTCAGGAGAGATAAAACGTATAGGACGACCTTTCTTCTTCTAAATTACAAAATACGCCCAAGTCAGAAGAAGAGGGGCAAATTGTATGTACACATTTCATCATCCACCACGTGTACATGAAGATACACGTGGAAGGCATGCAAAACAAGATATCAAAACATGATAAACAAGCATCTCATCAGAAGATGCCACCGGTCAGCAGATCTGACGGTCAGGGACAGAGGATTATAGAGGTATGATGGATTAAAGGAGCACCAGATAATACCCCTTGGGTGTTAGTACACCCAATCCCGAGGAAGATCCCAGATCAGCGGCTGAGAGGGAGTTTGACTGACATAGATGTGACCAGACTAAGAGACACTTGTCTGATATGAGCAGACATCCATCTACCCACATTAAATACCAAAGAGATATACACGTGTCAATCAGCTCGTGGAAGAAGCGAGGATAACCCTTCGTATTCAAGCTTAGGCCGCGGCATATGCCGAAGACCTCTGCGTAATGGGCACAAAGCACAAGAAGATAAGATTACAACGGCCCCTCAGAAGTAGGACCCACGTTCCAACCCTATAAATACCCCTCTCCACTAAGAGAGAAGAAGTCGACCAATCCAGAGAAGAGATAGGAGAATATAGGAGAGAGAAATTGGAAGAGTAAGTGATCCCCCTACTTCCGCAGACCTATTTGTACTCTAAAGTCATTTGACTATCTTTGTAATCATTCATTACATAGTAAAACACCAGCCCCGTGGATGTAGGCCTTAGTGCCGAACCACGTAAATATTTGTCTCATTTATATTTCATCACTTTACATTCTGCATTGAACGTCATGTGCTTTACATTTATGTTTGATTCTCTGTTTACCCCTTTTATACGAACATTATTTATGATAATATTCGACTAGACAATGACAAGCCCGAAGGCTTAGAGTCGATGAATCGATATAATCATCCCCTTTACATATACGACGTACAATTTCAGAATTAGAATGTATGCGAATATTGTTTGTGAACACGTGGATGGCTTCGAGATTTATGTGTTCACATCTTCCACTATATCTCCATCACAGCAAAACACTCGAGGCATTTTCACTTGGTTTTCACTGGGATGTAATTTCTCTCTGGGGTGTAACTTCTCTCTGGGAAGTAATTTCTCTCTGGTTTTTTTATCTTCTAAGGAGGAAAGGAAAACTGAACAGTTGCCTCTAAGAATTGTATTTTATAATACTGGGGAAAGCAACAGCCTTGAAGTTATTACTGTCAAAAATAATTTTTTCACGTTACTCTCCCAACTCTTCACGTCTAAGACGCGTTAACCAATGGCAAACCTGAATGGTCATGTTTATAGGCCATCATTATGCCTATAATCCATACGTATTGAACTGCTATATGCAGTTAACTCCACTTGGCATGCCTAAACATCTTGAAACATGCAATATTCATTATGCTAGTCATAAGCATGCCAAAGACACAGTCAGATACATATTTCATTATTCAGTTGAGTTGATTCTCTTGATCAAAGGCAACTTATTAAGCCCGGGTATCAAAATCCACAATGGGCCAATCCACTTCTATCTATTGGGCAGCATACCTCGGATCGGTTTGTTCACCAGAACCCGATAACCCAAAAATATTATTACGCGAGAATGTACAAGTACAAAGATCACGCTACCAATAGAGCAGGTAATCAGGTAAATTACAAGTACAACTTTAGAGTTTACCTAACTGTTTGGTCTATCGACTGCAGGTCTCACTCCAAGGTATCATTAGCCACCAAAAGACAAGATTGTTGCACCAAGTTCAGACTCTTCAGTCCCTATCGGCACTGCCAACCCACGTTCTACCTTATGTGGCACAGTCTACGGTCAACAGCCAAAATGAAAGTACACAAAGTTGCTTGCAACGGCCAAACTAGAACACCCATGACTATAATTCAAAATAAAGCTTGCAATTTTTCCCCCTCGCTTGAAACTCATTTATTTACCTATTTTTCTCACAGTGAACATCACACACTTATGCTACTCCTTCTCATTCTCATTCTGTACCCTCTTATGGCTTCTACTTCAAACACCAATTCTACCAATATTGATAATCTGGTTAACCAAATGAATTCAGCTCTCTCTATACCTTCCGACTTATTTCCCAAAGTCATTCTCAACCCTGAGAATGTTAAAGCTAAACAACCCCTAAACTGGAAATGATGCTTCATTGGCAAACTCTGCAGCAACATTTGCTTCCAAACCATCAGAGTTAGCAACTTCATCAATGCCAACTGGGAACTTGAAGTAGATATCTGGAATAGAAGAAGAAACTATTTCATTCTGAGGCTCACCCATGAGGATGATTATTCCACCTTAAGAAAAGGAGGTACTATAGGGGTTTTTGACAAGCTTATGGTTTTAGTAGGAGTTCTTGTGGGTGGCCCTGAACTAATTGATGAAGAACTCTTCTCCAGAGTTATGATCTGGCTCCTCATCAAAAGAATCCCCACATATATCATCTCTGACATAAAAAACATAGTCAAGCCAATTGGAGTTTACCAAACTGCAAAAAAAGGCATATGGCAAAGACATATTTGAGAAGAACTTGGAGGTTAAACTCACTATAAATTTCACCAAGCCCCTCAAATTTGGCATTGAAGCTTCTGAATTAACAACTGTCTCTCATTGGATGGAAGTTGCTTAAGCACTCAATGGCATCAAATTCTGCAAAGTTTGTAGAATCCTTGATTACCCAAACAATTTATGTGAAATCCCCCCAATTCAACCTCATCTCCATCATCCAATTTTACCAACACCCCAACCAGTAACTCCACCAAGAACTCATCAATAGAAAATTGTCCAAGCAAGAAAGGATGTCATATACGGACGTTACTCTGATGATGCAGCTGAATTTGAAGAAAAAATGAAATATGAAAAGAGATTGGAGCTAGAAAAGTCCATTGCAAACATTGCTTCATCCTCTAACAACCCAATTACCTTTGGATCTCAAAAAAATCCTCCTAATGTGGCTCCCTCCCCTCATCCTGATATCCTTGCCTGTAAAATCAAAACCAAGAAACTTGATTTAGCCAAGAAAATTGCTGGTTCCTACAGGAAAAGACTTCCAAAAATGAAGGCTGCTGCAAGAGCACATCATTCCAACAAGTCTACAGATCCAAACATCCCTGCTTTGGCCGTTGAAAACATCTTTCCTGTCTCTCCTTCACCAAAAACTTCTCTTTCAACTCTCTCCCCACCCTTGGTAAAATCAAAGCTAGAATGGATGAAGAGATTGCTGCAAATAAGAAAAGAGACTGGAAGGAAAAGAAAAAAGTCCATAGTTTTGAGGACCTTAATGATGACTCTTTGATTATCAACAAGTTTGATCCAGAAAGAAAAAAACCATATGAGAATGATATTCTCCTCAACTGCACTGATCCAATGGAAGCTGACAACCTCAAAAGATTCAAAGAATTCGATGAAGCTGAACTGATTGGTAATGCTCCTCCTATAAAGGCTAATGGTATCTTGGAAATCTACTTTTCAGAAAACATGGTACACTATCTTACCTCTCTCTACTCTATCTTGATGAATTATATTACCATATTCATGTTAGTCAAAACAACAATTAACATATACTATGACCACATAAATAGAAGACTGGCCTTCAAATACCCTCTTGTGTCATACGTTTGGCATTTTTTACAGCCTTGGCATGGAACTGTCAAGGATTAGGAACTAGAGATGCTAAGAAGTATCTAAATGATATGCTCAACAAGTTGAATCCAGATATCATTTTTCTATCTGAAAAAAAACCTGATAAACTGAAGAAAACCATGCATGATATCAATGTAAACAATTTCTGGTATGTTAATCTAGGAGGGGCAAGTGGCACTGCTGGTGGCCTAGCTTTAATTTGGAAAAGCAATATTTCTATGGATATCATAGATTTTTCATTGAACCATATCAATACTATTGTCAAACCTGCCAACAGCCCCCCTTGGCTTTTCACAGGCTACTATGGTAGTCCCTATGATACTTCCAGTAAAGTAAAATCCTAGAAAATGATTGATAACACTGCATCCACCAACCAACTTCCTTGGTTAATTCTTGGTGACTTAAGTTTTATCCTTCATGATACTGAAAAGTATAGTACACATCCTATTGACTCCACTGAAGCTTCTTGTTTAGTAACAAAATCCTTGATCTTGGCTTCACTAGATACCCCTTCACTTGTTCAAACAAGAGAAGTGGACTTGCTATTACTGAAAAAAGGTTAGATAGGGGACTAGCAACTGATGAATGGCTGGTCCTATGTCCAAATACTACTATCTCTAATATGCTAGTTATTGGATCATACCATCATCCTATCTTCCTAAACTCTAACCCTCACTGGAAGAATGGAAAAATTCCCTTCAAATTCTTTGGTCCTTGGCTGGATCATGAGGATTGTAGGAAAATCATAGCTGAGTGTTGGAGCAAATCCTTAACTGGATTCAGTGCTTTTAAAATTGCCAGAAAGCTCAAGAACATAAAGCTTAAAATCAGAGTTTGGAACAAGGAAGTCTATGGAAATATAAAATCAAACATAGAAGATTGCAAGCAACATCTACACTGCCTTCACAACAACTACTTTAGAATGGAAAGAGGTCAAGCCATAGCTGAAGCAAGGAAAACTCTCAAAAACTGGAATGACATTGAAGAAAAATTCTGGAAAACCAAGAGTAGAGATCAACACATAAAGTTAGGAGATCAGAATACAAGTTACTTCCACAGAGCAACTAAGAGTATAATAAGAAGAAACAAGATAGATACTATCCAAGAAGCAAAAGGAGAGTGGATAACAGATTATCAAGAAGTGAAAAACTGCTTTACAAATCACTTATCCACAATGGCCACTGCTGAAGATACTAACATCACATCAGAAATTCTCAGTCTTATACCAACAAACATAACACCAGAAGACAATATAATACTTAACAGGATTCCTGAAACTGATGAGATCAAGTCAATTCTTTTCAACACGGCAAGTGACAAAGCACCAAGACCTGATGGCTTCCCTCCAAATTTCTTCAAATCCAACTGGGAGCTGCTAGGAAATGACATTGTCAAGATGGTGCAGCATTTTTTCACTTCTGGTCACATGCTAAAAGAAATGAATGCTACATTTATTTATCCCACACCTAAAATAGACAATCCTTCCTCTCCAAGCCATTTTAGACCCATCAGCTTATGCAACACCACTTATAAAATCATTTCGAAACTGCTATCTCAGAGAATGAAATCCCACCTCAAAAAGATTATATCCCCATACCAATCTTCTTTCATCCCAGGCAGACAAATCTCTGACAACATAGCCATTGCCCATGAAATCATACACACCATGAGATCTAAAAGAGGAAAAAAAAAAGAGAAAATGGAAGCATAGGTATCAAAATAGATATGTCTAAAGCCTTTGACATAGTTGATTGTACTTTCCTGATAACCATCATGAAGAAGATGGGCTTCAATGATCACTGGTGCAATAAAATCTTTCAATGTATCTCCACATCTACCTCTGTTGTTCTTATTAATGGATATTCAGATAAATTCTTTAAGCCCTCCAGAGGTTTAAGACAAGGTGATCCTCTCTCCCCCTACATGTTCCTTTTCTGCATGGAAACTCTTTCAAGAACTCTCATTCATGCAGAAGGATTGGGTCTTGTAACTGGAATTAAAATCTGCAAGTCTGCTCCTTCCATCAGCCACCTTCTCTTTGCAGATGACTGCATGGTTTTCTGTAAGGCAAATATGATCGAAGCTCAGAACATCATGTATATTCTGAAGATCTTTGGAGAAAACTCTGGTCAACTAATAAATTTCATCAAATCAGGAGTCTTCTTCAGTAATAACACCAATCCAAGTCTTATTCCAATCATAAGCAACACTATGGGTGTCCAAGTACTTCCTCTTGATGACAAATATCTAGGTTCTCCTCTTTTCACCCACAGAAGCAAAATCAAATCTTTCAAAACAGGAGTTGAGAAGTTAAAGATAAGATTATCCATCTGGAAAAATATACCTTTAAACCCTGCTGGGAGAGAAGTTCTCATTAAAGTTGTCACCTCCTCTGCTTGTATTTACCAACTGAACTGCTTCAAGCTACCAAAACAGATCTGCAAAGACATCAACAATCTCCAAAGAGACTTCTACTGGGGAAAAACATGGAAAATCCAACTGGCTATTATCCTAAAGCTTGGTCTGCAGTATGTAAACCAAAAGATTTGGGAGGCCTTGGTTTTATGAACATAAAACTCTTTAACAGCTCTATGATCACGAAAATAGGCTGGAGATTATAACAAGATAAGGATTCACTCTGGTATAAATTTATGGATGCTAAATACCTACTTGAAAGGAATGTTCTCAATATGGATTTAAAACCAAAATATGGTGATTCCTGGATTTGTAAAGGAATACTAGAGGGGATCAGTAACATTCAAGCACATTGTGAATGGAAAATTGGAAATGGGAGCAGAATCAAAATATGGGATGATATGTGGATACCAAACACTACTGCCAGACTCATAAAACTTTCAAACTTCCCTCATCAGCTGGAAACAGTTGACCAACTCCTTCTCACAAATGGAAGCTGGGATGAGAATCTTGATCAAAACCTCTTCAGTAACAATGTAGCTCAAACCATTTTAACTCTAAACCCTCATCCATAAGAAGAAGACAAGATTAAATGGAATCTTGATGATACAGGAAAATTTTATGTCAAAAGACTTTATAAGGCCAAGATAGACAACCTTTACAAAAATGATACTACAACAAGAAACTGGGAGGCAATATGGAAAATGGATATTGCTCCAGCCATCAAAACCTTTAAATGGAAATGTGCTCATGGAATCCTCGCCATAAATGCTAAAACTGCTAGCATTTTGCTTTGTATTGATCGCATTTTTAATATTTGCAAAACTGGGGAAGAAACAATGACACATATGTTCCTCAACTGTCCTACTGCTACTCTTGTTTGGAAGGAAATCATTGGGTCAAATCACACTAAGTTTGATAGTAAAACAATCTTCATAGAATGGTTAAACTCCTGGTTTCATACTGGGAAGGCATATGAAAATAGCAACATTTATGCTACTACCTGCTGGTTCATCTGGAAAACTAGATGTGATCTGATTTTCAGACAAATTCAGCCAGATGGAAAACAAACTACTATTAACATAAAACAACATTTATGTGATCACCACAGAACTCATCACATACCAGGGAACATTATGAACAACTACTCTTTGTCCACTGAGGACTCTGAATCAACTATGGATGACAACATTACTCCATACAATATGAACCAATCCACTACAATGGATCATGGAATAATCATCAAAATTTGCACCCTGCAGGACCCTGAAAGTTGGATTTATTACTCTGCACTAACTATTATGGATTTTGCAAGAAACATCATTGGTACCAGAGGACATCTAGGACACTCTAGAGACGGGGGAGCAACAGGAGGTGCAGACCTAGCTTTTGAATGGGCAAAAGAATGCAACACACTAACATAGATATACAAGCTGAAACCATGGAAGTTCTAGTTCACTTCAAGTTGCTATATCACAATTCTGTTAGAGGAAGATTTCACTTAAACTACCATCAAAGAAACAACAATGAAGAAGAAGACAATGAAAATTTCATAAATCCTGTAACTTTTATTTTGCGTAGGCTCAAAGTAATCCACATACTACAAAATTGGGATACTTTCAATGCTGCTTTATTTTGTAAGAACAATATTGGCAGAAGGCTTGTCCAAACTGATGCCAATCCTTTGTATCATCCTTAGGTGCTCGTTCTTGGGCCTAATTTTTTCTTTAAAAAAAAAAAGTTCCCTACAATATTAAAATCTCCGGAATCCCAAAACTTTTCGACTAAAAAGCAACATTCATTAACACTTTGGCTAACCTTCTTTCAACTGAGAAGCAATAATCCTTTTTGGCCAAAAAATGAGAGAGTGGATCTGACGAGTAGGCATGACCAATTTTTTAGGTAATTTAGGCATTACCAAAAAAAAATTGGATAAGGATTCTTCAAATTACTTCATAATTTTTTATTCTTTTTTTTTTTTTGAGTATCCCCCAATTTGTGAGAGTATCCCAATCGTGGATTTTAAATTGTGAATAATATTAGAACCCCCTTACTGTATGGGTTCAATATATAGAAGCCCCATTAAATGGATCATACACTGTCAACTCCATACTTTAGGAAAATGATATTGTTAGGCCCAAAATATTAAATTTTCTTCAGATCCGACCCATAATTAATTATTATTAATTTTAATAATGACAACACTACCCTTTTGAATATATACAAGAGAAAAAAACATAATAGATTTTCATTTTTAGAATTCATCTCTCTCTCCTCCGGACGAGTTTTTCTTCTGCAGAAATAGTTTCTGGTCAAATTTTTCATTTTCAGATCAAAGAAGATTTCTCTGTCGAAATCAAGTTCTCAAACATAAAAACATCATCCAGAACTCTTGTTCTTGAGGTTGCAGTGCATATTGATGAAGAAATCTTAATCAAAATTGTCATGAACAACTAGAAATGAAGGTTTTAATCATCAAATCATGATGAGAAAGATAAGTTTAATATATCTTCATCTTTTCATTTGATTTCAACTTCTAGTTTTTTGATTTCCAAATCAATATCAGAAACAAAAATATTCTCGGTTTATTATTGAAAACCAAATCTATCTGATTTCATTTAGAAATTCGTATTCAAAATATGATTAGAACAAAGATCTATAATTATTTCATCTTTATCTCTCTTTTAAGATCGAAATTTCCGAAAAATTTTGTAAACAAATTTTCTAGGGTTTTGAATTGGAATTCGATTTAACTTTTAATTTATATTTCCGATCGAAAATCTAGGTTTATTTATGAACTCAAAGCATCTTAATATTCGTAACCCGTCAAATGAGATCAGAGAGAGGAACAACACATTTTTTTTTTGAATCAATCGATTCATGTATTTTGAATCTAGGTACGTTTTTGTTTGTTATTGTTGATGTTGTTCTTGTTGTTGTTTGAGGTTTGATTGGTTATTTTTTATATTTCAATTTTGATTTTACAGGGATGATTAATGGAAGTGGTAATAATTTTCATGGGTAAGTTGAATAATAAGGGGATATAATTGAAGGAGAATGTGACATGAAAGAGGATGAACCGTTTTTAGTTTCTGATGCTGGTGTTACTGGTGGTGGTGGTTGTCACAGGTAATTAGCTGGTTTTAAGAACTGAAACATATATCTAATCTAGAGTATTTGTATCAATTTTTGTTAATAGTTTATTTTCTCATAGAACATCCATTAGTGATGACATGGTTCATGGAACTAATTATCATTCTTTTGTTGTTATATTCCCTTTCCTGCGGATATCGGAACATCCATTTGTTGCGGGCGGTAAATTATTACAGGTAATTTATGTTTAGAACTAAATTTCTCCTTCCACTCGGCAACAAAACCTCATTGTTCCCATTCACGTACTAGATCCATGACACCATTGTCAGTAATTGTAAAAATGGAGCACCACGATCAAACATTAACTTTTTTCCATCTTCAGTCATTTCTCATTTTTGAGTGTATTGTCCTCATTTTTTATGGTCATGGAAAGTAATAGTCACTGACCTTGTGGATTATATTGTTAATATAAGTTACATCAAGGTTAAACATTTCTATGTCTTTCTGCAAGGTGCGAGTTCCTTGTCAACCCTGTGTTGTGGAGCAATAAACTTAACAGTAAGCTACTTGGCATGAGCTTCTCATGACATGGAGGTGTTGCTCCTAGTCTGCTACAATGGTAAGTAGCTAAGAATAATAATGAGACACAGAGAACACTTGCACCTACACTCATTCTACTAGAAATCATTTTTCACATGACCTAGGAACAATGCTAGACTATTTTTGCGTTAAAAACTCCATGCAAAGTGTTTGAAGGGAACCAAGCAGGCTACCTATTTCCAAAGGACTGGTGAAGAAGTTTTATGTGGTATGGGTGGGTGAAGCATAAACGAAGGCAAGTTACTCTTTCCCCAACCTTTATTATTGCTGGAACTTTAGTTTCAGTGTTGAGTTACTTGGAAACTTAGTCTAGATGATAAAACCTTAGCACAACCTACCTACGAATCTGTTTTTCTAATGTCTGGAACATATATACGGTTAAGGCTATAAATCGAGATCTGACCGTTAGAACTATGTGAAATTTGAATACGTTATACTTAGATTTGTCAGGAAAACTCTTCTAAAATTTCAGGATAATCGGACCAAGGAAAGTGGCAGAAACTTCTGTGTTACAGAGACACATTCTGTAGAACTTGTATAACGTGGCAGAGATTCGAGACCTCTAATTAAGCACTTTAACTTCATGGTTTTGTCTGATTTTTGGATATGTAGAACCCATTTATGTGATGATTGAGATGTAAAAGTTTCAAAACAAATGGATCATGGTAAGTAGCACAAATGGGAAATTTTATACAGTTATATCTGTCAGAATTCAGTCCCGTTGGAATGTGTAAAATCAGTCGTAGATTGATATTAGGTTTTTGGCGGTTATGTGCCCGTCTTTTGTTATAGATTACTAAGCCTATACATGAGTTCTAGTAACGTATTAATTACTGAGAAATATCCTGCACGGGCTACAAAACCTGAAGGTGTAGTTGAAATGATGCTTTGTGCAGTTTACTAGTAGGTTCAATCTGATATTGTGTTGGTTAGACTAGAAGTTTATAATGTATTGTGTTTATCAGATTTGATACGCTGGCTAAAACTCAAACAGGACATTTTCTGATATAAAAGTAATCGTTTCAATTAGTTTGTCGATCTTAACGTTGATAACTGCTCTAGGTTTTCAAGTACTGCTTTGATCAAATTTTATGCAAATATTGATAGATGATAAATATATCCTAACTAGTTTCAGTTTTTGAACATCTTATTCAGATTACTCATAGAAAGAATAAGAATGCCATCTCCTTCTATTCAATGCCTTGGAAAGTTTGTGAGGGAGTTCAAAGGGCTGGGATGTCAAATACTACAAGGTTGCCTTGTACTACTCCTTGAGTAATCTACTTCTAGTTACACAAGCTAAATAGATGTGTAATTTCTAGTTACACATGCTAATTAGATGTGGAACTTTTACTTACACATACTGATTGAATGTGTAACTTCTGGTTACATATATTTTACTTACACATATTAATGGTTGTTACTGATTAAAAATGTTGCATTCTTTCCATTAAGGTTGCATTCTTTTCATTCTAAAACGTGCGTATAATATGTGAATGATAGTATGGTATGAAACGTGTATCTAATCGATTTTAGTTAAGTTTCTGCATGTTTTTGTTCTATGCAGGATGATTATAAATGAATGGTATTTACCTGCCTTTGGGGATTGGCTGTTTCTGGAGCAACTGACTGGGTATAGATTATGCATCTATTTATAGGATTACAGGTTTAGGATGCAGAAGTTAGGTACTGTGACATGCATGTGTAACTCCCAGTTACACTAGAAGGATGCATGTGTAACTCCGAATTACGCATGGATTTTGTATGTGTCTCAGCTGATTACACATGCTTGTTTAGGGGTGTTTTGACTATGGTATTTCAATGTTTCTATGGAAGTAATTTCTGAATAATTGTAACCTTTTCTATATCAATTGATGTCTATGCAGGTCTCGATGTGGTTTGCACGAACTGATAAGAAACTAGCTTACCAAGAGAACCAAGAACATTTATCAAAGCTCTGGGATATTCTGACAGTTTATGGCTGGATAGATAAGGATGTTGGCTACTGTCCAGGTGAGAAGTGATGATTTTTAGCTTTTTTATAGTTGAAAATGTGTGCTTTATATGGATGTGTAACTCGCAGTTACACAAGTCAGGTGCATTTGTAACTCTCAATTACACATGATATATGCATGTGTAACTCCTAGTTACACATACTATATGCATGTAACTCCTCTTTACACTAAACAGATGCACGTGTAACTCCTAGTTACACATGCTAAAATAAACAAACTTGCAACCAAAAAATTCCACATGCTAGGTATCCAAGTCATATGCATGTGTAACTGTCAATTACACATGACAGATGCATGTGTAGCTCCCAGTTACACATGCTAAGATAGGTTATCATGTGTCTTTTCTGTGATCCTTGTTCTATAATTTTGCCTTACAATTGTTCTATAATATTATTATTTTTGCTTTTTGTTCATCCAACCTAATCTATGGATGTTTATTTCGTTGCAGATATGCAAGCATTTTGGAGGGAGGAAGACAAGAAAGAAAGGCAAATATTTAAACTTCATAAAAGCACAAATCAGACGTCTGACGCATGTGTAACTCTCAATTACACTAGATAGATGCATATGTAACTCTCAATTACACTAGACAAATGCGTGTGTAACTAGAAGAAATTATTGTAAATGAATATTAAAGTAATACATGTATTTTTTGTATGTATTCTTTTTGATGTCTATTTTTTTGATGTGTAACTTTGCATTACACATGGCATAAGGATGTATAACTTCAGGATACACATGCCATATGCATGTGTACTTCTGTTTATACATTCACACTGTATTTTAATAATTTTGGGCCTAGATTTAAATTTTGTGCTTAAATTTAAATTTTATTTAATTTGGGGCTTGACAATATATAAAAGGGCATGGATGTCTTTTAATAACTCGGGGCCTAGATTTAAACTTCTTTTAATTAAGGGCCTTATATTATGGGTTATCCATGGGTTGGGCCGTAGCCTAATTTTCCCTTCTAAATTATCTTAATAAATTTTGCTTGATTAAAAAAAAGAATCATGATTTTGGGCATACATGAATCTTATTAGGCATACCTAATAAAGACAAAAAAAGGATGTGAAATAACAAAATCAGAAGCCCCCTTAACCAATTTTTTTAATGACAAATCTTCCCTTTTAGGGTTAGTGTTAATACTAATGATTATTTAAAATAATTCTGATTAGTGATTACTGATTAGTTTTAAGATTATTTAGTTATAAATTTGTGTAGATGAAAATTTTTGAGTAAGAAAAAAAAAGTTAGATTTTTTTTGAGAAGGAGAAGGGGAAAATGAGAAAAAAGCTTGTAATTGATTCAATGGATGAGGAGGGTACACTTCTATCTTATGTTTAATCTCACTTTTGTAGCTTAAAATCATAAAAAGTTTGTGTTTTTTCACTAAGGTTCGGCGAGTCTGGAATATGTTCGGCTTAATATATCAGCCGAATCCACCTGGATATTGACAACTAATGAAAAGTTCGGCAAGCTGAAAGTGTTATTATTATGAGTCGAACCAACTAGTTCGGCTTGTTTAAAAATGTCATAATGAGCCGAACCTAATCCTGTGTGATCTGGACGAAAAATTACGTGAGGTTCGGCTTATATTGAGAAAATCGTAAGCGCCGAACCTTTTGGTAGTACATGGTTCGGCTATTTACATAAGTATTATATAAGCCGAACCTCGTAAATGTGATAATTGTTGGGGTAAGAATTTTTGTATTGGTTCGGCACATAATGTGAATATCGTAATAGCCGAACCTCGTAAATGTGCTAGGTTCGGCACATATTATGATTATCAAATACGCCGAACCCCTATGCATCTCTATCCGTCACTAGGTTCGGCTTGAAATTTCATGAAATTTCATGCCGAACTGTTCATATACACTTACAGGAAGCTTTTGTGAAGAACAGTTCGGATAAAAACGCAGCTCAATTTTGGGCCGAACCCAACACCGTAACCGTCATTTAATCGATGAAAAACAACAAATAGGAGATTGGGTTTGTAAAACTTACTTTCTTATCCTCATTTCCGGAGTTGGAGATGCAGTTGATTCAATTTCTGGTTCAATTGGTGGTTGAATTTCAGTTTCCACACCTTCATCTTCAATTGGTTCTTCTTCTTCAATTGATGGATTAGAAGACGATTTGGTTTTCCTAGTCCCTGCTTTTCTTTGTACGAGTCATTATGTAGTTGATTTTAATCGACGATCAAATTTTTACGAATCGACAATTAATCACGGTGATGATATTTTTTTTCCGCGAGAGGGGAAGAGTTCGGCTAGAGGAGGAAGAAGAACAGATGTTAAGGGAAACTGATTTTGATATTTTAGAAAACTGATTTTTGATTTTTGTATTAAGGGTATAAAGGTAATTGAACTACCCATAGGATACCCCTTATAAGGTCATCCAAGTTAGGATTATTATTTTGTATGCCTAATAAGATTTCAGTATGCCCAAAATCATGATTCAAAAAAAATAAGGAAAACTTAGGCGCAAGCCCAAAAAAAATAATATTCTCATTATCAAGCCCACAATTAATTTTAGGTACCGTAACACCCATAATTATTTCCGTGACACCCATAAATATATGAAATTATTAAAAATGTCTGCATGACGGATTATGCATCCGCATGACGGGTTATGCATCAGGGGTATAATTGGCAACGCAACTTGGATATAACATATATCTAAAAATCCGCGCCTTGGAATCTTATAAATTTTATATCGATAGAAATCTTTTTAAAAGAGCTACGCAACGAGTACAAACAAGAATATCAAATTTTTATTTTTCACGAAAAAATCGGAGGTGATCATCATTTTAGGCAAAATTTTCGAAAACTTGATACATAACTATTATGCAGCCACCAAAAAAGATGCATAACACATTCTGCAGAAGCATAACGAATTATGCAACCATTTTCTCCACTGCATAACAAATTATGCATTTGGATAACAAAGGTATGCATCTATAACAAGTTATGTAACCATTGTTTTGGTTGATTTTAGTGCGTATATAAAAAAAATTGATGCATAATGCACTATGCATCCATATTTACAGATGCATATCAGGTTATGCATCTATTTCTCGATGCATAAAAGATTATGCAACAATTTTCTCGATGCATAATGCATTATGCAGTCATTTTCACGACTGCATAACATGTTATGTAGATATTATTGTAGGTGCATGACAAGTTATGCAGCCTTATTTTTTGTTGGTTTCAATAATAAGAAAAAAGTAGTTGCATAACGTGTTATGCAACCGTTTTTTGGACTGCATAACAAGTTATGCAACAAAAAAAAAACTGCAGAACGTGCTTGTACTCGGACTTGAAGAAATGTGAATTTCAACTGATGTTGCTTTTTAGTTCACAGACTAAAGAAATGTGAACGGCAGCTGCTTGTACACGGATTTGGAGTAATCATTTGAAACATCAATGACATATGCACCTGAGTGGCTTCATTTGAAGCATTCTTGGTCCATAGAGCTATTTTTTCCTGCTTACCCCGAACATTAACAACAACTCCACATATGTTGTGGCCATGGTTGAATTGCTCTCCAATCATCGCCAAGGACACTCTTATATCATTACTTAGTAAAAATAGCTTAAACAGTCTGGACATCGCTTTGTTAAAAGAAACCTAAAAGTATACATTAATCACACAGTATACAACCACATTATATCAGCCTTCCCTCTAGGGGAACTTATGGTCCACTTCCCCCCATTTGCACAAACAGGGTCCTCCCATTTTGGCTCAATTTTCAATTTTAACCTAGCTACAATAAAATTTTCTAATCAATTTGGATGAAAAATAAACAAACCCCCATAAATCTTCAACTGTGGAGAAGGTATGGATGGGGCGAATGGAGCTTCCCCAAGTGGCTTGTTTGGATTTAGCCGAAGGATTGTCGAACCAGAAGGTCTATGAATGCTCTACGGAATGAGGTCCATGACTCTTATCGAAGAACAATCAAAATTTTTATGAAAAATTTGCCAAAATTTTCGTTTAAAAACCACCAGATCTGAAAGCTCAAAATAAAGAGAAAAGTTAAGAAAAAGATTCGTCCTTTTTAAAACCAATTGCTGATGTAGATCATCTCCTTCATTGTTTATACAGCTTCATCTATAAAATCTATTCACTTACTTCGGGCACTCATCTCACAGAATCACTAGCAGATGAAGAACATGGAAAGAGAAAAGAGTGAGAAGAAAGAAGAATAACTTTTCACGAAGAAAATAATTTTCCAAAAAATGGATTTGCTGATAATTTTTTACGAAGAACTTTTCCGACGGTGGGTTTGATAGTGTAAAAAATCTGAAAAATGGGTGTGGTAATAGTTTTCATAAAAAATAAATGAAAAACACGAGTCTGGCAGAAGAGGCGACCCAAAATTGGAACCCAGCCTAGTCTAACAGAGATAACGGGCCCATAATCTTTCCATATTCCAGAAAAGAAATAATTGATGGGAAGATTTGGTGGGAAAATCCCCAAATTTTGAAAACTTTCATTTTCATTTTCAAAATTCAAAATTCGAATTTCCTTTTCTCTCCCTCTCTCTCTTGGGTTGTTTCATCGATGGGAATCAAACCCCCGATTTCGACACCAACAAAATCCCCTTCAATTTCAAGAACAAATCATCATCAAAACCCTAATAACTCCATGGATATTTCTTCTTCTTCTATTGAGTTCAATAAATCTAGATATGAAGCTTATAATCCATTAATCAATACCACAACTTCATCATCCTCATCATCTTCATCTGAATCTTTAAAATCAACTATTGGTTATCACATAATCCCACAACAACTCCCTTTCTCTCTTCTTCAAACATTTGCAATAATTTCAAGAATCCCTACTCTATTACCAGAAAAAACAATTCTTTTAGCCAATAATTCCCAATCGAATTACACAATTGATGAAATTCAAATCACATATCCTGATTTGTACATGAACGGAGCTGTAATTGTGCACGGTATTAAATCTACTCTGAATTACACTGCTTTTGGTGCTGCTAATGCTAAAGATGATGATAATGGTACTAGAAGAAGGAAATGGAGGAAAAGGAAGAGAAGGGTTTTCTTCAGATGGAACCAAATTGACAATAAAGAAAAGGGCCTTCAAATATTTCTGTTTCTGAAATTGGTCATAACATATGGTGATTTGTAGCAGGATGTTAGCCCTTGTTTCATACCTTTAGAATAAGGGAGTGTTCCTTTGAAGCTTTCAGTGTAATTGTACTGCAGTATGATTTTCAGAGGTATTCTTTAGATTTTTTGAGTACTGTAATTGTGAAACTCTGAAGGGTTTTACTTTGTTGGGGTCTCTGTAACTTCCGAGTCCTGTAATTGACTTTTTACTTTCTTGGGGTTTTACTTTCTTGAGCTCTCATAAAATTTAGAAAGTCATACATAAAATCTGGACCTGACTCTGCATTTCAGGCAGGTATAAAGCTACAATCCCGGTCATGGTTCAAGCTTTCAAGGATTATAAAATGCACAATAACAGCCTGCACAACACAATGGCAATGGCACAGAATTGCAGGCGTCCACCAAAGTGAATCAGTGCTAAAAATCTGCAGTCTTCTAAAAATATGACACACAACACAAAACAAGAAGGCACTTAAGGTACAGCTCCACAGACAATAACTACCAAATACGGTTTTCAGTTACCAGGGTTAAGCAAGTAAAACTTGTGAACAGAAACTTGAAAACCCAAAATCAAACTTAAGTATTTAAAGGAACTTCAACTGAGCAGCCAAACATCCTGTTGCCACCGCCTGTCAAGCACCCAGGTTTGCATCCGGATGCGCAACAAAACAAAAGCAATACAAAACAGGAGACTGCACAGATACCTAACCAACAAAAAGCAAAAACGAAACTGACTAATAATAATGAAGCAAAGACAAGTCCCTCCTGATGATCCTCCTAGCACCATCCCTCTAGTTAAAAGCACACTTCATTTCTTCTTGATAGCAGACTTGGTAACCTTGGCTCCTGATGGGTCCTTCTTCTCAACTTCCTTGATGACACCAACAGCAACTGTCTGCCTCATGTCCCTAACAGCAAAACGTCCAAGAGGTGGGTACTGAGAGAAGGTCTCAACAACCATGGGCTTGGTTGGAAGCATCTTAATAATACCAGCATCACCATTCTTCAAGAACTTGGGCTCCTTCTCAAGCTCCTTCCCAGATCGCCTATCAATCTTGGTGAGGATCTCAGCGAACTTAACAGCAATGTGAGATGTGTGACAGTCAAGAACTGGGGCATAACCGTTACCGATCTGACCAGGATGGTTCATGATGATGACCTGGGAGGTGAAGTTGGCTGCTTCCCTGGCAGGGTCATCCTTGGAGTTGGAGGCGACGAAACCACGCTTGAGATCCTTCACAGCAACATTCTTGACATTGAACCCAACATTGTCTCCTGGAAGAGCTTCTTGAAGGGCTTCGTGGTGCATCTCCACAGACTTAACTTCAGTGGTCAACCCGGTGGGTCCAAAAGTAACAACCATACCAGGCTTGATGAATCCAGTTTCAACACGTCCCACTGGCACAGTTCCAATACCTCCAATCTTGTAAACATCCTGAAGTGGAAGACGAAGGGGCTTGTCTGAGGGTCTCTTTGGCTCAGAGATATTGTCAAGAGCCTCAAGGAGAGTTGGACCCTTGTACCAGTCAAGGTTGGTGGACCTCTCAATCATGTTGTCTCCCTCGAATCCAGAGATAGGAACAAAGGCAATTTTGTCTGGGTTGTATCCAACCTTCTTCAAGTAAGATGAGACCTCCTTTACAATTTCATCGTACCTAGCCTTTGAGTACTTGGGGGTGGTGGCATCCATCTATGAACACAAACACAAAATAATAGTTAGACACAAAAAGGATATACAGCATTAGAAAATTAAAATTTCATAGACGGGAAAAGAACTGTGAGAAAGGTATACAGCATGAAATTTTAATTTCATAGATATAAAAAGAACTGTGAGAAAGGTATACCTTGTTACAACAACAGATCATCTGCTTGACACCAAGGGTGAAAGCAAGAAGGGCGTGCTCACGAGTCTGACCATCCTTTGAGATACCAGCCTCGAAACCTCCAGTTGTAGAATCGATGATGAGGACAGCACAATCAGCCTGAGAAGTACCAGTAATCATGTTTTTGATAAAGTCACGATGTCCAGGAGCATCAATAACTGTGCAGTAGTACTTGGTGGTCTCAAACTTCCATAAGGCAATATCAATGGTAATACCACGCTCACGTTCAGCCTTAAGCTTGTCAAGAACCCATGCATACTTGAATGACCTCTTGTTCATCTCAGCAGCCTCCTTCTCGAATCTTTCAATAACACGCTTGTCAATACCTCCAAGCTTGTAGATCAAGTGACCAGTTGTGGTAGATTTTCCAGAGTCGACATGTCCAATGACAACAATGTTGATATGAACCTTCTCTTTACCCATATTGAATTCTTAGAAATTAACTGCACAACATGTCAACAGACCAAACAAATTAAACAAACGATTTGACGACAATGTTACAGAAATTTAGTGTTCTTTTTATTAAATACAGAAAATAAGTACAAAATCAGCAGTAATTGAGTCACAAGCTGTAATTTGACTAAAATATGTCAGGTATTCAAAACATCACATAGATTTACAATTTCATTAAATATGTTACTAAAATCCTACAAATCTTAATCAAATCATACAAAACCAAACAAGTTTTTTTTTTTTTTTTGCCAAGTCCAAAACCATCAAAGAATTCCTAAACATCATATTCTACAGATCCAAAATAACTAGTAACAGAAATAGAGATTCAACCAAATGAACAACGAAATAACATCATGTTATCACTCAGCTACATAAACATCGCTTTTACCGTTTCAAAACAAACAAAATTTCACGAATCATACAAACAATCAGAGAATAAATCACTAAACATGATCTTCAAATTGAACCATACTAAACGATTATAAACTACAAAACATGATGAGATCAAACAAACATGATGATAACCGAAGAAGGACTGGAGGATTATAAACCCTAACCTGAAACGGTGACTAGATAAAGCTCAGCGGCACAGAGCTTTTTCACAAAACCTAGAGAGGCTGAGAAAATATGAGGCCTCGCTCATTATAAACCCTTAGGATATCTTTTTCTGCCGTTAGATGCATTTACGATGATTTAGTTTACACCGTTGATTTTATAAACTAATGTGGGCCACCGCCAGCAACTAGGTCGGCCCAAGTATGTGCGAAAGCCATATCGGACGGACCAAGTCAGCTTGTGTATGAACGGTTTTTTTGGGACCATGGTTTTTTTGGGGACCATGGTTTTATTTTGGGTAAAACATTAGAAGTGAATCTAGGTCACCCCTTATCTAGATATTTATAATAATATCTAAATTATCCTCCTGATTAATTTTGGGTGATGATTAGTTAGTGTTAATAATAGTTAGTGTAATGATTAGTGAGATGATTAAGTTAAAGATAATTAGTGAAATTAAAAAATCAGATGGTTTTTTTTAAAGAAGTAGAATTATTGAGAGAGTAAAGTTAGAGACGATGAAGAAGGAAAACATGAAAAACGATGGATTTTACCAACCACAACCGGAAGAAGGGTATTTGGGTACCCAGGTATGCTTCAAACTTAGATAATGTTGGTTGAATTGCTCCAAACTTTCAAAAAAAATGAAATTTTTTATGTAGATTTGGGCCAGTTCGGTTACCATATGTCAAGAACATGTAACTGAACACACCTGAAAGTGTAGTTCGGTTACGTTTTCCAAACACGCAGGTTACCGAACTCGCTCGTTAATGGAGGTTTCGGTCGTACAGTGTAATGTTCGGTTACCTAGGATAAAATGGTAGGTAACCGAACTTTGAACTTAACAATTTATTTGGGTACATCTTGTGTGTTCGGTTAGTTCGCAAACTTCAACGCAACCAAGTTCCCAACCGAACTGCAGGTTAAAAGTAACCTAGTGTTAGAAGTTCGGTTGGTTCGCAAACTTCAACATATTTTGCGAATCAACCGAACTGGGCTTATATATGCATATATGCAATTAGGCAAACGTTCGGTTACTACGAAATTTATTTCTTGGCGAATTAGGTAGAGTTCGGTTACGAAGTTTCAAAGGTAGAGTTCGGTTACAAAGAAAACTTAACATTTTTGCGAACGAACCGAACTTGTGGACTTCTCATTATTTTCGTAAACTAAAGTTCGGTGATATCCTTATTTTGCGAAGGAACCGAACTTATGGACTTGTGTTGTTCTAATACAAGGAGTTCGGTTAAAAGTATTTTTTTGCGAATCAACCGAATTCTGAGTTCGGTTAAGAAAAAATTAATTCTTGATAACCGAACTTTTCTCTGAAAAAAACCCTCCATTAAACCTCTCTGCAACTTCCATTTTCAACTCATTTTAATGATTACTTCTCATTTATTCAACCAAAAACGAATGACAAGTAATGGGTTTGTGAGAGTATCTTTGTTAATGTTTTAAATTAAGCTATATATATATATATATATATATATATATATATATATATACAGTGGTGGTGGTGGTTGGTGGTGGTGGTAATCAGAGGTGGTGGTGGTAATCGGTGGTTGGTGGTGGTGATAATCGAGGTGGTGGTGGTGGTAATCGGCGGTGGTGGGCGGTGGTGGTGGTGGTAATCGGTGGTTGGTGATGGTGATAATCGGAGGTGGTGGTGGTGGTAATCGCGATGGTGGGAGGTGGTGGTGGGAGGAGGTGGTGATTATATATATATATATATATGTGGTTATTGGGTTGGTTTTAAATTAAATTAGGTTAAGGGTAGGTTAGTCATTTCAATGCTTTAGGACACCCCTTATAACTATAGGGAAGGTGGCCTAATAAAACCATGGTCTCTTCAAAAAAAACATGGTCCCTAAAAAATCGTTCTTGTGTATACATGCATTGCGGCCCATTGGGTATCTCAGAGGCACGACTCACCAGTGACTCTCAGGCTCAGCTGGTGATAAGGCGGCTGGAGCTCAGGTATCAAACTCTGGACTCAAATTTGGCTGCATATTTGAGGCTTGCTCAGAAGTATGCACCATATCGAGGTGGCGAAACAGCCGATAGCCATCGGAGTATGACTTTTAGAACATCGCCATTGTCCGTATAAAAAGAACTATCGGGCAACTTCAGTTGAGATAAGATGTTTCTAGGTTAATGGTGATGTCTGGTCATTTGGTCAAATTGATGTCATTGCAACCAAGTTAATGGTGATGCCAGGTAACAATCAAACCTACATTAAAAGACATGAATGAAAACTCTAATATTTCACTTGATTCTGCACAAATTTAATATTCCCTTCGTCCCAAATGGATCAACTATACATTTTAAGATTGGGTTATTTGGTTTTTGGTATTTAGGTTTTGACCAAAACCTGGGTTTGATATAACATTTTCTCGGCCTTTGCGTTTGGTCTAATGGCCAACGTTAACCCGCGTTGACTCTGTTAAGTGATGATGTGTTTAACTTTTGATATAATTAATTGTTCTATGGCCCCTTGAATTATAAATCATTTTCTTATAAATCCTTCAGTTTCAATCTATTTTGAGTTCTAAATCAGAGAAAGGAAGAAAGGAATCAACAGAGAAATTAGGGTTTGTAGAATTTGTATCTGTCTTCCAACAAATGGTTCTCTCCCAATCCTTCACGAGACTTATAAATTGTAACTTTGATAATTTCAAATTGAAAAGCATTATCAAGATTATCAATTACAATACTTTTAAATCCACCCAATATTAATTGAAGTAACCAAAGGGGTTTGGAACACTTGATCGAGTGTATGTAAACCCTTATGAAACTATTAATATATAAATACAGATCTTTTATTTCTTTTTTAAGAAAAGATCTGTGGATTGATGTCAAAATTTCTCTTAACATCGTATTTCATGCTATAATACTTGCTATTTTGCAAATGCGAGAATTGTTACCAAATATACGCGATTGAAAAACACGATTGGATTCTTATGATTCTAAAAATCGGTTGATTTAATGACAATTAGTGCCCTAATTATTTTCAAAGAAAGGGTATCAGTGTCAAATATTTAAAATAATCTTATAATTTCTATGTTAACCAAATTTTATCTAGAATAATTAACTAACGGGGGTATCATTAGTATTTCTAAGGTACGCACACACAAAAAAAAACTAAAAAAAAATGGCCCATTATAGACTATTATCATTGTTGACCACTATTACTGGTCGGTACTAACGAAATCGTTATAATGTCTGTTTTACCACGAGGTTTTCTTTCCCAAATTTTCAAGATGGACGTTCATGAGAGCTAGTCTGAGGTAGCTTATTTTCCTTTTTAATAAAAAATCAATGGAAAAATTAGAATTTATATATGAGAGGCTAAATTCTTTTTGTTTATATGTTTTTTGAAATGGTGAAATTCATATATTAAATTGGTGAAATTACTTAAAAATTGAAACGGCCAAAAAAAGTGCCCAATACAAAAGATAAAACACTTTATTTAGCGCGTATATATATATATATATATATATATATATATACACACAAATATTTTCAATCCAAGCCAGTAGCTGTGTGATTACCATTATTTCCATGGGCATGGACGCCAAACATGTCATTCTCTAAAGCTAAATTGGATTATTTGTCTTTCATGCCCCCAATAAGTCCCTTCGCGGAAAATCACGTGTCGCTGAGCGAAAATACAAACACAAAATATATAGAAACGACAAGCAAAATTTATGTGTAAATAAAATATCAGAGATCAATCTCTATGAAAAGGAGAAAATATCAGACATGTGTTTCAGTTTCTTTTTCTGTATAAGTATGTAAAAGAAAATTGAATTGAAGATTTTTTTTCTAATGACACATCAGTGTCATTTTTAATATTCAGAGAAAACATTATTATCAAGTTTTTTTTCTTTTACTAGTTTATTTGGGGTCATTGAAGCTTCGAGTTAGTGGTTAATTTCTTTTAAGGTTTCTAAATCTAAGTCTGAATCTCTTACTATATCTAGTTTTAAGTGAATTGATTTTTTTTTGATTACTAAGAAGGTGTTTCATCAATCCAAGGATTGATTCTTATATATTTTTTTTGTATGATTTTATTAATTCTATGAGTCTATGAATTTACTGATTTTAGTAGGTAGCCATTAAGGAAAATTGATTTTTTGTAAAAAAAAAATTGGATTTCTTTTGAAAATGACTATATGTTTTTTGAGTTGATTTCTTCAACATTACAGTTAAATTTCTAGGATTTTTTTGGTTGTTTTTTTTCTTATCGAAGCTTTTTGTTGTTTTTTATATTAGTGGATTTCTCGTGGCATTATGGCACGGGACTGAAGGGGTGCTGGTGCTATAGCTATTTCATCGATGTATCGGGTCCATATTCCCCAATTTATAATGAATAATTTTTGCAAAGTGACATACCTTTTATAACAGACAATGAGTTAAGAGCACCACGTGTGCCATAATGGCACGGAAGTGTTGTACAACATTTAAAATTTTGATACGGGTATTTTTTTTTATGATGTTACTGGCGCAACCGCTGTTGTTGACGGTGGCAGAGATGATAGTAGCACCGACAGTATTGGTGCTAGCGGGGAGGTTGCTAGTGGTAGCGACAGAGGCATGCTGATGGCGGCAGTCAGAGATTTTAATCGCAAATTTTGAATCATTTCTTAATTTCAAGTGTATGGAACCGTCTGCGGAAAATCAGAGGTCCGTAATACGTTTCTTGATTGAGATAGAAAAATTACGTATTATACTCGTATAAGTGAACATAGTAGTTACACAATTACTCTTTTTCAAAGATGAATCTTCATTATTGTAAAATGATGAATTAAAAAACCTAAAGAACTGAAGGACACAAAACTCAGAGAATTATCTTCTCTCACTCTTACACATTAAAGACACAGACACAGAAATAAATATATGTGTAACTAAGGATAACATACACAGACAGGCTGTCAATCTTGCTAACCTACACACAACCAATGAAAGAGTTACAACTCATAGAGTACTCTTGGACCAATGAAAGAGTGACAGCACATAAGTGAGTTAAACAAAATTAGTTATTCTGTTACTAGCCCCCCTCAAGCTGAGTAGAGCTGTCTTGGGAAGAACTTTCAGCTTGTCCCGTAAGAGAGCAAATCTTGGCCCTGACAATCCTTTAATAAAAATATCCGCAGCTTGATCAATAGTAGAAATGTAGGAGATTCAGAGATCCTTGGCCTGAACCAATTCCCTGACAAAATTAAAGTCTATTGCCAAATGCTTCATTCTGGAGTGAAAAACTAGATTTGAAGAATAGGATATGGCACCGATGTTGTCACAAACCAGAGAGGGAGCAATAGGAAGAAAAATGTGCAAGTCTCCGAGTAGTTTGCAAACCCATAATACCTCAGCTGCAGAATTAGCAAGGCTCCTAAACTCAGCTTCAGTGGAAGATCTAGCAACTGAGTGTTGTCTTTTGCTTGACCAAGAGATTGGATTGGAGCCAAAAAAGATGCAATAACCACCAGTTCTTCTTCTAAAATCAGGGTCACCAGCCCAATCAGCATCACTAAAACCATGAACTGTAGTTAACCCTTTGCTAAACAAGATGTCATAGTCAATGGTGCCTTTAACATATCTGAGGATCCTCTTAGAAGCAATGAGATGATCAGTTGTTGGAGTTTGCATGTGCTGGCATACTTGATTTACATCAAAGAAAAGTTCTGGTCTAGTCCATGTGAGATATTGGAGAGCACCAACAAGAGATCTATAAGAAATAGGATTGTCAAGAGTAGTACCTGAACCAGCTAGAAGTTTGCAATTAGGAACAATAGGTGAAGAACATGGTTTAGCTCCAGTCATGTCATACTTGTCAAGAATGTCAAGAGCATACTTGGTTTGAGACATGAAGAGACCTGAGGCATTTCTCTTGACCTCCAAACCCAAAAAATAATGAAGTGATCCTAAAACTTTGATAGGAAAATGAGTTTGCAAGTCAGTGATAAGTTGTTGACAATAAGACTTTGAATTACCTGTCAGTAAAATGTCATCAACATAGACAAGTATAATAGTAATTCTTGAGCCTAATTTCTGAACAAATAGAAATGAATCTATAGAAGAAGGCTGAAAATTGTACGATAAGAGAACTTGCTGAAGTTTGTCATACCAAGCCCTTGGAGCTTGCTTGAGACCATAGAGAGACTTATGAAGCCTGCAAACATAGTTGGGATGTTCAGGATCAATGAATCCAGGAGGTTGAGTCATATAAACTTCTTCTGAAAGATCTCCATGTAAAAAAGCATTGCTCACATCCAATTGATCAATGTACCAATCATAATTGATTGCAAGAGATAAAAATAACCTTAATAGTGGTTGGCTTTGCAACTGGACTGAAGGTTTCAATGAAGTCAATACCTTCTTGTTGGTGAAATCCTTTGGCCACAAGTCTTTCTTTGAATTTATTCAGAGAACCATCAGGATTATGCTTGACTCTGAACACCCACTTGCAACCTACAACACTCTGTGAAGGATGAGGTGGTACTAAAGACCAAGTGCCAGCAGTTTGTAACGCATTGAATTCTGTATATAGGGGAGGCCTCCATTCAGGACTCTTTAGAGCTTGAGAAACACAAGTTGGCAGTGAAGGATTTTGAGACTTTAGTAAGGTAGCAGATAAGTGTATTTTGTAGAGTACTTCTTCTTTTTAAAAATCCCAGCTTTACCCCTTGTAATGATAGTATGATTGTTATGCACTTGAGGGTCAGAAGTAGTGATATATGGTGATGCAGAACAAATGTCAGGTGGAGCAGTAGAAGATTCTGTTGATACAGGACAAGTAGCTGGTGAAGCAGAACAAGCATCTTGTAAAGCAAGAGAAGTATTTAGTGAAGCAGTAGATGAATGTTGTGATGGAGTACAAGTAGCTGATTGTGCAGGATGCTGAGTTGTAGGTATTGGAGGTGCTGGTACTAGATGAGTAACAGGAGAAATAACCTGTTTAAGTGGATAAACTGTTTCTTGAAAAACTACATGTCTAGAAACATAAACTTTGCCTGTAGAAACATCCAAACACCTATAACCTTTATGATTAACAGCATAACCAAGAAAAATACAGGATATACTTTTAGGTGCCAATTTTTGAGGAGAATAAGGTCTGAGCCATGGGAAGCACAAGCAGCCAAATGGTCTTAACAAGGTGTAATCAGGTGCCCTGTGAAATAGAACTTCATATGGAGACTTGAACTTCAAAGAACTTCCTGGTAATCTGTTAAAAGTAAAATTAGATGTAGTAAAGGCTTCAACCAAAAATCTAGAATATATACCAGATTGAAGAAGCAATGTTCTGCCAACATCCACTAAATGTCTGTGCTTGGACTCAGCAACACCATTTTGCTTAGGTGTATGAGGACAAGTAATCTCATGCAGAATACCTTGAGTAGAGATAAAAGAACCTAATTCGTTGTTTATGAATTCACCACCACCATAAGTCCTTATAGCTTTAATGTAGCATTGGAGTTGTTTTTCAATTTGAGCTTTGAATGTGTAAAAGACTTTTCTGAAGTCAGTTTTGTCAAACAAAGGAAAAATCCAACAAAATTTTGAGAAGTCATCAATTATATTCACATAATACTTGTATCCAGAGATGGAAGTTACAGGACTTGGACCCCAAATATCAAGATATAAAATCTCTAAAGGATGTGAACTACAATGAGTAGACATGGAGAATGGAAGTTTATGACTTCTACCTAACTGACAATCTGTACAAAAGATAGGTGTTCTCATTGCATAAGAGTTTAGAGAACTGCAGACATGTTGCATTATTTGAAATGAGGGATGAGCAAGTCTCTTGTACCAGATATCAGCTGAAATGGCTGTTGTAACACCAGTGAGAGCTTTGTAGGATGGATCATGCAGAAAATGAATGGGATATAAACCATTATGATGAGGGCCTTGCAAAAGTATCTTCCCATTGAATAAGTCCTTCACATAGAAACCATTTGATCAAATGTTATGGAACATTGATTATCAGAAGTAAATTTATGAACAAATAATAAGTTATGAGAAGACTTTGGAACAAGAAGCACATTTTTGAGATGAAATCTGTGATTGGGTGAAGATTTTAAAGTAAAACCATAATGAGTGATTGCCATACCTTCACCATTAGCTGCTTGAATTTTTTCAAGTCCTTCATAAGTAGAAACTTCTTGGAGTTCAAATGGATCAGAAGTAATATGATTATTGGCCCCTGTATCTGCATACCAAGGATTGGTGCCCATAATATTTGATGAGGCTAGCATAGCAGTAAGGTGTTGAGGAGTGTGAGAACTGTGATAAGCAAAGTTGAGTCTATTGTGACACTCAAGAGCACTATGGCCATCCTTGTTGCAAATTTGACAAAAAATAGGATTGGATGTGGAGGCAGTGTCTAAAGATGATGATGTAAAAGCAGGTGGTCTGATAGGAGTTGGTGGAGTTGGTGGTGAAGAGGTGAAACTTGAACCATTCAAAAAAGATCCTCTGCCAGAAGTAAATCCTCTACCAGATCTACCAAAACCTCTTGAAGAATTGGAAGTAAAGCTATTAAATCGACTACCAGTACCTCTACCAAAAGATTTAAAAGAAGGCATAGTAGCAGCAAAAGCCTTATTAGACGATTCATTCATCAGATGTGCATTTCTATCACTAACAACAACTTCCTCACTAAGAAGATTGTTATGCAGTTCAGTGTAAGTGATAGGAGGATATCTATGGCGCATAGAAGTTGCAAATGGAATGTAATCTGAGTTTAAAGCAGCAAGAGTGACTACAACCAATTCTTGATCTGAAATAATTTCTCCAGTTGCACCAAGTTGATCTGAGAGAGATTTAATTTCATTAATAAGAGTAGAGACAGATTTATCACCTTGTTTAAGAGCTAAGAGTTTAGTACGCAACTGAATTGAATGAGTAGTTGAAGATCTTGCAAACCTTGCAGTGATGTTGTTCATAATTGGTGAGATGTTGAACAGTTTGAGAAATAAGCAATTACTGCATCAGAGATTGTAGAATGAATCCACATCATTATTGAAGCATCTTCATCCATCCAGTCAGTGTAAAGATGATTTTCAATGTTATTAACTTGATTTTTGGCGTTGGTGAACTGAGGAGGACATGGATGTGTACTATCAAGAAACCGCTGGATCTTGAATTTCCTAATTACACGAGACATTAAGTTTTTCCAGGTGATGAAATTGTCTTCTTTGAGTTTAAGATGAACCAAAATAGTGAGTTGAGATAGAGAGACAGTTGTGATTGAAATACTTGTAGGATTTTCCATTGAAACGAAATTTGAAGATGAAGGAATTCTCGAATCATAAAACGAAGAAAAATACAGATCTAAAAGATGAAATCTTGAAATCAAAGATGAAGCGGAAGCAGAAACGGAATCGAAGAACCTGAAAGATGTGAGAATATCTCTCAGTCTGATACCATAGTTACACAATTACTCTTGTTCAAAGATGAATCTTCATTATTGTAAAACGATGAATTACAAAACCTAAAGAACTGAAGAACACAAAACTCAAGAGAATTATCTTCTCTCACTCTTACACATTAAAGACACGGACACGGAAATAAATATATATGTAACTAAGGCTAACATACACAGACAGGTTGTCAATCCTGCTAACATACACACAATCAATGAGAGAGTTACAACCCATAAAATACTCTTGGACCAATGAAAGAGTGACGGCACATAAGTGAGTTAAACAGAATTAGTTATTCTGTTACTACATAGGTGCAGTAGCCACAAACATAAAAAAAAATCGTGCACACAAACTTGCCGTCCAACAATTTGTATGGAAACTTCCGTAGGTAACAGGGTGAAATATCACAGCCCATGCACCAGAGTCGATCTGAAATCTTTGACTTTTCCAAAATTAGGTGTACATATGGCGGAACACGTGTGTCCCATGCATGGATTATTACTGAAAATTAAAAAAAGCAAGGTACAATTTCCACTAAAAATGCAAAGTTTTAATTATGTATGCACTAACTGTCGCATCTTCTCCGCTCTTCCATCTTTCTCTGCAACTAAAAACCAAAAGCGTTGAGATTGATTTTTTCCCATTTAGGAATATTCACGATATACTCATAGGAAATTAAATCTATGTTACTATAGATGTAGGCTCAATTTTTTTTGAATTTTGTTTGTTGTTTGGTCGGACGGTTAGTATCCTTCCACAAAATTTTAGTCGGGATATAATTACCGGGGTTGTGTTTAGTTAGCCTACGACCCGGGGTTGAGCCTGTAAAATAGGCGGGACTATGCCTTAGATGTTTTGTTGGTTGGATCAAATTAGTCTGGTTTGTGATTTAGAAATCTAGGGGTTTAGGCCCCTGTCATGGATTAGAAAATCTAAGGTTAATCGCAGTCCCCACATTAAAATTAATCGTGAGCACTATAAGTTATTGGCCAATACCTCATGACCATAGCTCATTACCTCGGCCGTGGCCCCTTAAATTGTTTTGGAGTAATGAATAACACGGTCATTTCCTAGGTGTTGTGTTGGTCAGATCAAATTGGTGTAGGGTTTAAATTGAGCCTACATTTAGGTAAGACGTGAGTCGAGCTTATAGATTATCTGGGTCTGCAACAACGGTGTTGTGTTGGTCGAATTTCAACTTAGAGGCCCCGACAGTGAATTGTCAGTTTAAATTGGTTTAGGGTCTGAAAATTGAGCCCACATTTAGGTAAGTCGTGATTAGGTTTGATGTCTAGGGTAGAACATTGACCCAATATCAGTAGAGTTTGTTTAACCACCAGTACTATTAACTCTCCACTGTATATTTTGATACTTCATAATTTCTAAACATATAAAACCTTCTGACTAAGAACTAAAATCGATAGCTAAACATATAAAACCTTCTGACTAAGAACTAAAATCGATAATAAATTTCTTCCAAGCTAAAAATTACGACTTGATTCGAAAGAGAAGTCTCTTTGCAGCGAACTTCTTGATGGGAGAGAGTTATGTTGGATTGGCCATATAATGAAAGAAACTTTAGGCGGAAGTTTTTTAAAAGCATTATCCATTTATAGATGCATGTATATGCCTTTGTTTACAGTCCACCTGAAGTGGAGGTGTTACCCTCCAACACGAAGTTTAAAATAAATGCTTCGCGCGTAATGTCTTAGCTCAAGCAAATGATTGCTTTCTGCTGGATCAACTGCTAGTCTAAATTGCAGTTCCAACTATTAGAATTGTAAAAATCACCAACCATAGCGTCTTATTCGAACTTAATCTAAACAATTTTGGATATTTTTCCTTTGAGCATTTGTTCGATACCCACCGATCTCTCCAAAATTTGAGTGCTCCTCCCATTGTTTATCCATGTTTTCAAAATAGATAGCAATTTACCAGAGAGAAACCGAGTTTATATATATTGTAATTGATATCTTGAGTCTGTCTTCGTCTGCTTTGCCATAACTTTACCCCAAAAAGCCTTATTTCTTTTGAATATCACCATATCCACTTGGTCGTTAATACTTTGTTCACCAATTTCAAGTTATGAATGCCTAACCCACCATGTTAATTTCTTAGGTCTACAGATCTATAAATATCAAGCTAACTTCTTATTTTAATAACTCTCAACTTGACGTCATATTTGAAGTTGAGAATGATTCCATACTCCAGATCAACAGGTCTTTCCATACTTGGAGAATGTTTAAACAAATATCTTTGGTAGAGATGAATTAGCGTCAGCTTCATCTCTCGCATGGAAAATTTCACTCCAATACGTTGTCGCGGTCCAAGTCCAAACGGAATCAAAGCATATGGATGTCTTTGAAAAATTCTTAGGGTGTTTGGTTAGGATCCTAGGTGAGAACCAGATCCATGTACCCTACAGTTATTATCACAATGAGTAGCTAACTAACTGGTCGAAATGCAGACATGTTTCAAACACAATAAATCCCTAAGTAGATAGATCATAGATGTATATTACCTGTGGAAGGACATATCCTCCTATCTCCACTTGTTTTGATGCTTCTCTTGCAATAAAAGGGGATGAAGGGTAGAATCTCATTGACTCCTTTATCACCTGTACAATACAAAACTATGTTATAAGAGGGACTCTAGTAATGTTGACATTATTTGAGGAACAAAATAAGAGACTGGTGGGCAGGGTAAATAAGCAGTAGTCAAGTACTTGGTCGAGATACGTAATTTATTTTGAAGATCACCAGTCGTCGATATAGGACACATAAGGATTAAGGAAATCCGGGAACATGAGAAACCGGAAACATGAAAAACGGGAGCAAACCCATATCTCTTGATCATATAACTCATCCATTAATCACTTAAAAAGACGGCAGCAAGATCAAGTTTCTTCCCTGTTTTCACCGTCAAACAATGTTATATTTATTACGACTCGATTTTTGCTCCAAATCGATTTCGGTACAAATAATTTCAATCCAAAACAAACCCATTACAGCTTTATCAGTCTATCAAGTATTCAGGCTACACATACCCGTCTTCCATGTCTGCTGCCAATGTTGCAGAGAAATATGCAGAAACAAAAAACTGCGGAAGATGCCAATCAAATTGCATAGTTTTTATAGGGTTTGAAACGTTGGTGGTACTTTATTTAGACTCGAAATTCTACCGCCTCCGTTTCCTTATTAAACCATGTTCTGGAATTCTGTTTTGAAATTTAGCAGGAAAAAGACATATTACGGAAACCTACCCAAATTTACCGAAATCAGGAAACCCAACGAATCGGACGATCATATATTTTTATATAAAACATACAACTGAGCGATCCTAGTTGTGGGATGACAAAATCGATGGTCGGATTTGTAAAGCTACACACACACCACTTCTTTTTATAATATAGATAATAATCTAACAACTATAGTGCGATTTCTGTAATTGTATGTGATTAGTTCAATAGACTAAAAAAAATTAATTTCTGCTGGATGTCGGTTAACAAAGATTTTGATCTGATTCTGGGTTGACTGAGATCATGAAATTTAAAATTTAAAATCGAATTGCAGGTTCGGAAAAAGAAAAAAAATGATTCATCGGTGGTGGTGGAGCTGGTGTTGATGGTGGTGGTGAAAGTCAAAGTAATAGAGGGTGGTGGTTGGTTAGGGTAGAAATTTTGAATATTGATTTCTTTTGTATGACGTATTTGGTGGCGGTGGTTACGGTGGCGGTGAGGGTGAAGTAAATGAGGGTCGTACTAAATAAATCATTTGTGAAACTAATGACGGTGATGGTGTTGCTGGTATTAATTTGCGTATGAAATTGAAGGAGGTTGGTAGGGGTGCTTTTTGAAGATTTGTGGCAGTGATTGTCGGAGATTTAAGGGGATTCATGGTGGTGGTTGTGACAGATCGAAGGAGAATCGAATGAAAAAAAATTTGTGGTGGTGATTGAAGGAGAGTTGGTTTTGATTTCAAACCCAATTAAATTGAAGGAACGACAGTGGTGGTGATGGGATGGTAGTGGTGATGGTGTTATACGGTGTTAATGGTGATGAAGATGAAGGAAGAAGAGATTTGACGCAGGAGAGATTTGTTTATCAGAGGAGGAGTTATTTTTACATTTCGGATTTGCCCTAGATTTCTTGAAATTTGCCCCAAAAACTGATAGAGAAACCAAAACACGGAGGGGAAATCGCGACATTTAGTACATCGTACAACTCTGTTTTCCCCTTGTATTGTTAGATATTATGGCATTTTTGTGAAGTATGATAAGAAACACAGAGGGTCAGTAACGTATTTTCAGCGTCCGGACGGACCAAAATGAGGGTTTGTTTAGTTTTTTACCTAATTCATGCAATTATTTATGATTTCCTGACTGTTTAATCACAATCTATGCATTTCTTTTCAAAGTTTTCACTAACCATTTTTAATCTTTCATCTTGTTTGATGGTTTTCTAACTATTTTTTCCCTCTTACTGTTTTTGCTTATGGATTTTTCTCTAATGGCTTTGCCAATTTTGTTGTTGTGATCATAGTTTTTGCTGAGTATATCTACAACTTTAATTTTGCTTAAAGATTCAGAATGGATTGGATTCAAAGATTTTGCTCATGGTGTTCAAAGGAAGATGTTTCAAATCGGTATCAACTCATAAAAACTCAGTTATTCTTCATCCCGCCAATCAAGGAATTCAAAAAAATTCAAAACTTGCGGAGTCAGCTACATGCGGTTAATTAGTTACCTTATTTTGGTTTCTAGTTTCAATATGAACAGCTATACACTTTCTCAATACAAGGAAGATTTTTCTCAATACTGTTACCTTTTTAGTAGGCTCAAAGATTATCCGCAGTCAAATCACAGCTTAATTTTAGCCAACTTTCATCTTCAAAACCCTAGTAAAATTCATTTCGATTCATGTAACTTTTATAACCCCAACTTTCACCAACACAATCACAGTGCATCCCTTTCTTTCTTAAATTCTGTTTCTCACTTTCAAATATCTACTAAGATGGAGGAAGCCATTTCTAGTCAAGTGGTAGATTTGGTCAACAAATTTAAGAAGGCTACGTTGGATCTGGGTGATGTTAATGAAATATAAGTTGTTAAGAACAACAAAAAGGAGGATGAATCAGAGGATAATTTGGAAGCCAGTGCTATTGAAAAGGTCATCATAGAAGGCAGAATGGGGTATGACATGGTGGAGAAAGGTATTACTTTCACATGGCCTTTCTTAACTTTGGAAAACTTAAAAATCATTAAAGTGGAACCAAATGTTTTTATCTTCAAATTTAATCAATGGGAGCTACTGAACAAGGTAATTGATGAAAACCATGGAGCATTAATAAGCATCTCCTTGTTGTTCATGATTATATTCCAGCAATGATTTATACTGAAAAACATTGGGGTTTCCATCTTTTTTGGATTCATCTTAAATATCTTCTGTCGGAACATATGAATGTCTCCTCTATGACAAAAATAGGTCAAGTTATGGGGGAAGTCATTGCAATCGAACCAAATGATGCAATTCATATTCGTAGTGATCCTGTTAAAATGTGTGTTAATGTTGATCTTTATATTCCCATGAGAAGAGGTGTCAAATGTTCCACCAATGCTGGAGTCACAAAATGGCAGCAATTCTTCTATGAACGTCATCCAAAAAGCATCTGTACAGATTGTTACATCATCAATCATTCAAAATCTGTGTGAAAGGATGCTGCTAATTTCTTAAGCAAAGCTCATGAAAAACCATACTTTGTTGGTAAAATTAACAACATTCGCAAGAATATAAGCATTATCTCCAACAACACTGAAATCTCATCTACAAAATCTCCAGCAGTGAAGAAGTCATAGAAAAAGTTTGTTAAATCAACCGTGTTTGTTCCTCCAAAAGATGGTGAAGTAATCAACTTAGAATCTTTGCTCAAAGACGAAAGAGTTAATATGGAAGAAGATAGCAGACTTGGAAAAGGCACAAAGTGGGTGAAGCTGCAATAAATGTTTCTCCGTCTACTGATAACTCTTCCCAGAAACTATTCTGAATCCAATCCAAGACTCTACAAATACTCATATGATCTCAACTGGAGATAATCCAAAAGTGCAGGCACATAAGGGGAATCAGGTACTAAAAATCTTCATCACTTTTCCTTTAATTTTTCTACTTTCAAACGTGTTTCATTGAATTGTGCATTTAAGTTCATCTAGGATTAGCATTTATTATAAATCATTGCATACAACTCATTTAGTTCTCTACCTCATTATTGTTTTCACTTTTTATTAGTTTCTGTGCATTCCTACTATTTAAATACTCAACTTGTTCCAATGAGGATTTTATCCTGGAATGTTCAAGGTTTTAAAAACCCAGTTACTAGAAACCACCTTAGTGATCTAGTTCGAGCCCAAAATCCTGATATTGTTTTCCTTTGTGAAACTAAAATCTCTCAAGTTAAAAGTAAGCCCCTTCTGAACCAATATCACTATCCTAATAGTGATTTCATAGAGCCATTTGGATTATCTGGAGGTTTAGTTTTATTATGGAAAAATGGTTTTACCTGTGAGATTCTAAGTGATGAAATAACACTGTTGTTCAAAGTGACCCAAGTAAACCAGATTCTTACTCACTTGTATGTATGGTTTCTCTCCTTATACTAAGAAAAAAGAACAATGGTCCTATATTATACAAACTAGTGAAACAGGTAACTATTCTTGGATCCTTTTAGGGGATTTAAATTTTCATCTCTTTGATGACAACAACAAAACCTCTTCCTCTTTAGATGGGTGGGTTAACAAAACAGTTGCTCAAAGTGGGCTTGAGGACATAGGCTATGTAGGAAAAAAACTACACTTGGACTAGCAATAATCTTGGTACCGGCTCTAGAAAATCCAGAATTGACTTAGCTCTAGGAAATAGTGAGTGGAGTAGACATTTCTCTAAATACAAGTTATTACATCTTAATCAAGTAGGTAGTGACCATACTCCTATTCTTCTTGTTACTGATACTGAGTGTGAGCCATGTTGGAGACCTTTTAAATTTTTTCTAACTTGGCTCAATGATGAAACATGCTCTCCTACTATAGCTAATGCTTGGAATATTAGTGTTAGTGGTTCTCCTGGTTTTCAGCTAGTTAAAAAACTTCAGTCAGCAAGGAAAGAATTATCCATATGGAACAAACAACATTTTGGTAACATCAACCAAAATATTGATCATCTTCAGCAGGAGCTTAACTTTGCTCAGAATCAGATACCAAGTATTGAAACCAATGAACACATTTTGAGAATCAACAAAGATTTGAATAAGTGGCATAAGATCCAAAATGAATTCTTGCAGCAGAAAGCTAGAGACAACTTCATCAAGGATATGGATAACAATACAAAATAGTTCCACACCAAAATCAACAGGAAAATATCTAGGAACAATATTGATTCGATTCAAGACCATAATGATAATTGGATTCATTCTAGAGAAGACATTGGCTCACAATTGACAAAGAACTTTCAAGATATCAGTACTTCATCCACTCATCAAATTGAAGAAGGTCATTTCTCAGTTCTTCCAACAATTATTTCTTATGAAGAAAATCTTAACCTTACAAGAATACCAGGGAGTGAAGAAATTTTCAACACTCTCAAAAGCATGGAGAATTTGAGTGCTCCAGGCCCTGAAGGCTTTCAAGATGGATTTTACAAAAGCCAATGGAGTATAATAGGTGATGATGTGTGTCTTATGGTTTCCAGATTCTTTCAAACAAGGCACATCTTTAAACAAATCAACAAGACCTATGTTTCTTTAATACCAAAGAAAAAGAAACCTCTTTGTGCTGCAGATTATAAACCCATATGATTGTGTAATATTTCTTACAAGGTCATCTCTAAGATTCTTGTTAACAAAATGAAGCCATTAATGGAGAAGATTATTTTTCCATATGATGATGATGAGAAATCCTTAATTTGAATGAGTTAAGATCGGTCTTTAGCCCTTCTCTTGATTTTGAGCGTTTTGCTCATTTTCGTAGCACTTCTTCAACTTCTCTTGGACTTGGGCACTTGGATACTTGGAATACTTCTTTTCCTAGATATTTTCAGCACTTTGCAGCTTCTTTTTGGATGATTAACCTATTATAGGCAAATAAGAGAAAACAATAGTAATAATACGAATATATGCAAGAATAATAGCTAAAAAAAGTATGGAATGGATACTAAAATCATATGAATTATACACTTATCATTATGATTAAGATGAATACGGTTGATATGAAAGTGTTCATATGGCTAACTTCAATTAACTATTGTTGAACCAACAAAGGTGTCTACGTTTAGGTACGGTTAACCATATCTAAATGAAGTCACTTTTCATTTGTGTGTAACAAGCTATGTTCGATCTAATGGTTGAAATATATTAGCTTGAGTCTAATCAGGTTTTCATCTAACGGTGAATATTGAATGCTTTGTTACTAAGGTAACATTGATTGCAAACCCTGATCTGAAAACTATATAAAGGAGAACTCTAGCAACCGGGAAACCTAACCCCCACACCTTTTGTGTGATTCTAGTTGCGACAAGAGTCGATTCTCCTTTAACCTTAGGTTTTTCCAAAACCCTGTAGGTTTAACTTGAAGACTTCATTGGGATTGTGAAACCAGACCCAACTATTTTCTCTGTAGTTGCGTGTTCTGATCTTGTTGTTTTCTATCGTGATTGGGTACTATCTTCTCTAAGATTGGCTCGAGATTTAACCTCTGATAGGCAAGATAAAAAGAAGTCACAAACATCTTCGTCTCATCATTTGTGATTCCACAATATCTTATTTCGCTACCATATGATTAAGATTATTGTGAGGTGATTGATATTTCTAGGTTGTTCTTCGGGAATATAAGTCCGGTATATCAATTGGTTCATGTTCACCTTAATAAAGAAAATCATTTCACTTTAAAAATTAGATACAATAAGAGATTCAGACCTGTATCTATAAACCTTTGAAGAAATTATAAGTTTCCTACAATTTTTTTGACGGCTACTTTTTGAGTACCCTAATTTATAATTGGGATAATGTGATCGGTAATTACTAACTATTAGTATTGTTTTCGTTTTCTTGTCAATTGTCACTTTTTATGGTGGCCACTTGTTTTTTTATTATAACTTGCCTTTTTTTACTTAAAAGAAAAACAAAAAAGATTTATTTCAAAATAAAACTCTCTTATTTAATTGTCGTCCACATCATTTAACTGTTTTTTTTTTATAATTATCGATTGCACTTGCATTCTGGGGAAAGATGGATGAGTTGTAATTATGATAATGTGATTGAAGTGTCGTCAAGTGTCACTATTTTCTTAAGAGGATCTGAACTGGAAAAAGTCAATTTTGTTTTCTCTATCTTTTTCAAATTGATAATTCATATATTATAATCATATGCGGGTTTTTAAGAAACCTGAACTTCATTTGTTTCATTTTAGGGTGAACATATTTCATTGGCGCAACAAATTAAACAAGAAATGTACACCTTTCAGTAGTTCATAATAACCTTAGGAGACGAACAAGCAAATAAAATCATGTCAAAGTCGATATCTATTCTCTTAATTAAAGACAATAAATTTGTATATTACTAAACGTCTTTATTTGAGTTCGTTCTAAAATGAGAACAGTTTTAACCATATTTTCATTCTAAAATGAGAACTGAAGATACTAAGCATTTTGCATTCATTCTAAGTATTTGAGTTCGTTCATTAAGTTGATTCTTAACAGAATTTCAGAATGAATGTTAATTCACTCCTTAAGTTGGATTTCTTCTTGTTGCTTTAGATATAATATTTATTCACCTCACTTTCTTGAAAAACAAAGTCTTATATTTTATCCTCTTCAGAGAGATTGATAATCTCTGATAAGTTGTTGTTGTTATTTCAAAGACATTCATTCGATTCTTCCATGAAAATATATGTTTTACACCTCTCAAGATTTTTTTTTTTTTTTGTACTTTGCGTTCCGATATTGGATTTAAAGGGACTTGTATGACTAAATTAGACAGTCCACACGGGTGAAGTTACCCAAATTAACCAGAAAGGGAAAGCCAAATTTTTGTTTTTATAGATGCCTCTGGTTCTATATTAAAACTGGTTTTGGTGTTGTTATTGTGGATCCAAATGGCCACGAGAGACGTTTTTCTTACGGATGTTCTGGTAACGTGTATGCTAATTCATAACAAATGAAAGCTTTTGCTATCCGTACATTTTTAGAGAACGTAGATATAAACGAGTTTCCGCATTTTGAAATACATATGTGGTGACAACAGTGAGGTTGTGAGTTTGATTAATGATGGTATGAAAAGCAAAGCTGATGAGAAGAGCCGTAACATTGAGAAGAAGAAAAGCGTCACTGATGAGGTCTTAGATTTACTGGTTGTAGATATTTTGGAATTGGCAACCAGAAACTATGATTCTAGTCCTGATTGTTTGATAGCGTTTAAAGATATTGCACGTGAAGAAAACTATATTCTGGACAGATTGTCCCACTTAGGGCATGAGTCGGAAGTAGGCGAAAGTGTCAGTTCTAAAACTTGTGATGATTGGACGGTTAATTTTTTTAGTGCCAAGTATAAAATCATAATCTTCACCTTCAAATATTGAAAATATTTGTGTTAGAACTTGAAGTCATATTTGGCTACGATAACAAATTTGTTGGCACAATGAAAAATATTTATTATATTGAGCAACTATTTTAACTTCAATTTTATTTTATTTTTTTATTTTTTTTAATACGAAAGAAAATTTATTGATTAACTAGGACTAATGTTTCGATCTTGGGCTAAAAGATCATAAAGTTCCTGCCCAAAATTATCAAACTTAAGCAAATCTGCAGCTGAAACTCTAACACTTTTGGTAATAGAGTTAGCAACTTGATTATCATCTCTACTAACAAAAGTAAAATTGCAGGTATTGAAAAAAGAACTCAAGTGTTTAATCTCTCTAACTAAGTTTTTGTTTTCCCATTGCACTACCCATGGGTCTTCAGTAACAGCTTTTATTACTACTTGAGCATCAGCCTCAATTTGAATATCATCCAGATTCATCTCCTTTGCCCACGATAGTGCTTCTCGTACAGCTAGACACCCCCTTGCTCTGAATTCAAGACTCCATATTTGAAACTTCCTCTGATCCCGTCGCAATTGCCTGCATGATCACGTAAAACAACACCAGTACCATTCTAATTAGTATTATGGTCAAAAGATGTATCGACATTAAATTTAGAAATGCCTTGTGCAGGAGGACACCAGTTAGACTTGTTAGCATTAACGTTGTACGGACTACAATTTAAACTTTCATGCAGATGAGAACTTAAATGGTATTTTATTCTATTAGCTATGAAAATAGGGTTTAGTTTAACTCCCTGGAATATCGTCTCACATCTGTCTTTCCATATGATCCAAGCACCAATCATACAGGTGAACAACAGACGTTCATTCAGAGCATAATTACTTCCATTAAACCAGCTTAGAAACCATTCAGAAACACTGCCACAGTTAGCTTTTACTGCATCAATATTTATATTGATGTTTCTCCACATGGATCTGGCATGTCTGTAATCAAATATTAGGTGTTCTATCGTCTCCTCTTCTCTTCCACAGACTCCACATTGACTTTTCATATCAGGGTTATGTGCTGCAAGTTTATATCTTGTTGGATGACATTCATGTATGCACTTCCATGAAAAAAGCTTAATTATGTGGGAAAAACTGCAACTCCACAAGGCCTTCCGTACTTGTGGATGAATACTAACTCCATTAACCAGATTATCGTTGGAACTTCTAGTGAGATGATTGTAAGCACTCTTAACTGAGACTTTGCCATCTTTTGTAGGAGTCCAAATCATTATGTCTTCTTTGGAAACATCTTTTGTAGGCGAGATAAACTCGGCTTGAAATAGCAAATGTGTGTATGTATGAAAACTATCATACTCATACGACTTTTGTCTCAAGAGTAGGAGATAGAGTAGATAAACTTTTGAGTGATACATAAGTTCAAGCATCCACATACCTTTTAGTCGGATGAAGTTCCACTGGTTCCTTTAGTAGTTCTTCGTCTTCGTAAGATGATCGCCGTGGAGTCTGGAGCTCAACTACGCTTAACTATCCTAGTCCGAGACTTAGCTATAAGTAGACTAGAAATGATACATGTGTATCTTCCTCTCTCCGGGAACTGGTGATCCTCAAGACGGATTGAGGATAGATTTCTACTTTGGGAAGGAATATTGATTTTTAGGCAGTATTCTTAGATAAGGAAATATTCTTAAACAAGGTAATATTCCTAGATAAGGAAATATACCTAGAAAAGGAATATTTCCTGGACAAGGTAATATTTCTAGATATGGAAATATATACCTAGATAAGGTAATATTCCTAGACAAGTAAATATACCTAGACAAAGAATTCTTTGTAGAAAAGAAATTATTCCTAGATAAAGAAATATACCTATAAAAGGTATTCTTAGATAAGGAAATAGATTCCTAAGAGGTTTTGGAAACCTTTAAAACTATAAATAGAGATGTTTATCTCATAGCTTAGACATCTAGAGTGTGGTTTGTGATACAGACTCACCGAGACCAGATAAGGAGGTTTGTGAGACAAATCACCTAGAGATAAGTTTGTGAGGCAATTAATTATTGTAAAAGAAAGCTTAGCAAAACAATTAAATATTATTTATTGTTTAGAGAGATTGTGAGCGTAACAAAGAGAGAATTGTAATAGTTTTCTTGTTCATAATCTAGAGAAGATATTTTCTTCGAATCTCGTTTCTAGTGTGTCCTGTTTTCTAGTTTTCGTCTATTATTATTCTGAATTACGCCTCAATAATAGTAGTCACCAAGGTACAAAGATCAATACGTATCAAGTTGGTATCAGAGAAAGATTCGTTTCTTTTAGGGAAGATTCCTGTGGTTTATGGTCTTCACTAGATCTCTCTACAAACAACTTGGTGAGTTACTTGAAAAACAAGAAGACGTTAGAAGAACAAGGGGATCAAGATGGGTAAGTCAGTTATTGATCCTAAGCATAGCGAACCACAAACTATGGAAGAAAAGGTGGATGAGCTACGAACAGACAGGCAGTCGGTTCAAGTTACCCTTAAGGAATCGAATAAAGGTATTCATTCTCATACACCCAAGCGGAAGGCGAAGAAAAAGACTACGTATCCATCTGGTGTTTTTGAAGAAGAAGAAGAACCGCTCAAAGAAGATTGCATCATGGAACGAAGAGTGACTAAGACAAGACGAAGAGATATGGAAGCTTTTAAAATTAGACGTCAAGGTCCAGTTTCCAGCAAAGAGAGATGGTTCAGCAGGGTGAAAGGAACCCTCGAGTTCCCTAACCTCCAAATCTAACTTTCATGGGAGTTCAAGTTCTTGAGTGGGGGCGCACGATACATGTGTATCTTCCTATCTCCGGGAACTAGTGATCCTCAAGACGGATTGAGGATAAATTTCTACTTTGGGAAGGAATACTGATTTTTAGGCAGTATTCTTAGATAAGGAAATATTCTTAGACAAGGTAATATTCCTAGATAAGGAAATATACCTAGAAAAAGAATATTTCCTAGAAAAGGTAATATTTCTATATACCTAGATAAGGTAATATTCCTAGATAAGTAAATATACCTAGACAAGGAATTCTTTCTAGAAAAGGAATTATTCATAGATAAAGAAATATACCTATAAAAGGTATTATTCTTAGATAAGGAAATAGATTCCTAAGAGGTTTTGGAAACCTTTAAAACTATAAATAGAGATGTTTAGCTCATATCTAAGACATCTAGAGTGTGGTTTGTGATACAGACTCACCTAGACCAGATAAAGAGGTTTGTGAGACAAATCACCTAGAGATAAGTTTGTGAGGAAATTAATTATTGTAAAAGCAAGCTTAGCAAAATAATTAAGTATTATTTACTGTTTAGAGAGATTGTGAGCGTAACAAAGAGAGAATTGTAATAGTTTTCTTGTTCATAATCTAGAGAAGATATTTTCTTCGAATCTCGTTTCTAGTGTGTTCTGTTTTCTAGTTTTCGTCTATTATTATTCTGAATTACGCCTCAATAATAGTAGTCACCAAGGTACAGAGATCAATACGTATCAAGAAATCAAGACATATAGTTTTGACAACTAAATTTGACAAACAAGATTGAGATAGCAACGCTTGCGAGTTCGACCGAGAAATACTCTAACAATCTCCCCCTTTGTCAATTTTAGCGAAAAAACTATCAATACATGTATAAATAAATAAAACTTTGTAGCTTCTCGTCCACATGCTTGATCTCCTTGGAGCTTCAACATTACTTGAAAACTTCGTCTTTTCCAAGTACTCCCATGATTCAATAGATGTTCAGTTCAACATCATAGTTGTTGAAGATTCATAGCTATAACAATAGAGAAAACAAAGCTCTCGATCATTGTTATACAGTGTCATAGTATTATTATACAATATCAAAGTTCAATTGTATCACAACTTTGAAAACAATACTATGGTGATATGTATCACTCCCCCTTAGTCAATACTTTCATCTCAACATGAAAAACACTTCCCCTTACATAATGATCCGAAAACCATATGTATTTGTAGTGTGAACTACACATTAATTCTCCCCTTTTTGTCAATAAAATTGGCAAAGGTACGAAAACGGGATTCTAATGAAATTTCCACGGAGATGCTTCAAGACCAAAGAAAAGTACATATCAACTTTGTTTAGATGCAATCATATAGCCGAAGCTAAATGCATTCATCAAGGAGTTTATAAAGATACAAGATAACTCCTAAAATATTCCACAACCGCACTCCCCACAAAGATATAGAAATTAAGCGCAAGTTCAAAAGAACTCTCCCCCATTTGATGTCATTCCTGAAAGAACAATAAGAGCGACCTTACTTTCACAAGAAAAAAAGGATTTCTTTGGACATCAAAAACCACAAAGGAAATGATTTTGTATCCAAAATTCTCAATTAAATTAATCACAAGAGAACCCATGATTAATTTAATCGGAATACTCAACCAAGTTAACCACAAACGAATTCATGATTAGTTTAGTTAGAAATGCTCACATAAGAAGACTTATGGAGCCGCACAGTATATATACATAAAATATGGATCAGGGAAGATCAATACTCCTGAATGGACAAAGATTCATTCTATTTTTATCACTATTTGCATAAAGACATAATCAACATAATCTTTGTAGACAAAAATTCATCCTATCTTCCATCAATTATTTTCATAACGACATAATATGTTAAATTTTTGTTTTGTCAAAAGTTTATCGATCTTTTATCAATACATGCATATCGACATTTGAAGGAGATAACTTTTGACATCGTATGAGACAATCATAGTTCACGGACGCAAATACACATATCCCATAACATATTGCAATATATAAAACCATAAAGATTAATACTGCACAAATCATCTTCCAAATCAACTTTAGAATTTAAATAAATAAATATAAAAACATTGCAAGATGAACACGTTGGACATAGCTATGTGTAATCACAATAATGGCTATTCCAAATCCTAGTTATCCTTCTTAAAGAAAAACAAGAATAAAAATTCTCTTAAGAAGTTCCTAGACATTAAGATCTTTAAAAAATTCCTTGTCATCCCCGAACTCCTTGTCGTCAACAGCCATTGGGACATATGGTTCATGGAGGAAGAAATCAATACCAATGAACCTTCTTGGATGAAGTTGTCGAACTAGGGCCTTCTGAATTTCCAGTGATCTTAAAACATAAGCCTTTATTTGATTAATCTCTTTCCTTATCTGCTTCAACTCTTCAAGAACATCAGAAAACTTCTGAGAGTTTGAAGGAACAACTCTTATCTTCCTCACATTCCTTTTTTTTCTTTTCAAAGTTGGAGACAATGGAGATCTCTCTTTTTTCATAGTGATTGATGGCTTAACAATCATATTGACATCTTTTCCATCAGAAGACATGATGCTTGGAGTATCCATATACACACGATTTTGTGAGAGGAAATCACAATTAAAACTCAACAAGCAGTCTTAAGATATAAAGAGTGTTAGAGAAGGAAAAAGGAATGTATGGTTTCTAAACCTTTAAAAGGTTTGTGTACGCACAGCTCACAACCCTATAAAGAGTAGAATTGTCGATAATAACCCTTTCTTTTTGAATAAACAGGAAAATCCCTTTTAACATGAAAGAATTCCATACTCAAAAACAAAAACTAAGAAAAACAAAACACAATTTTTTTAAAGCCTGAGGTGTGCATAATCTTGTCTCTTTTAATCAGGCACATGAGACAAGATGCACGAGGACAACAAAATAAAGTTGTGTTGTGGTGAACAACGATTTGTCCACCATAACCTTTTTGAGAGGAATTCATGGTTCCCTGTCTATCAACTAGTTTAGACCATACCCTTTCCTTTAGTGGTCTAGACTTCTCTTTGGAAACTAGCTTCTTTGAAGAAGATAAAATCTTACATACCTCAGCGGTTTTCTACGCGAGTTTAAGCTTGTTTGCTAGACGATCCACTCTTCATTGAAGCTTGTTGACATATCTTATATTGTGTTTGTACTTGAAACACTTTGAAAGTTCATGACCCTTGAGTGAACAATAATAGCATGTCAACGTGTAAGCTGATTCAGGTGCTTGTGATATGCAAGCTTCTAGGCACATGGTAGATCCTAAAACATTAGACAAAGAATTTCCAATAGAGGGGTAAATTGATTCTTCCATTTTGATTGGGTTCTCTTCTAAAAGATTATATGTATTGCTACAATTATCAAAATTAATATTTTTACATAGAAGAGCAACGCTTGATTTTTTTTGTCTTCATCAGAATCATAATTGTCAGACATCTCATCAAGCGTTGTAGCAAGACCTTTGTTCCCAGTGCATTTTCTGCGATTTGGACACTCGTTTGCAAAATGAACAAAACCCTTACACTTAAAGCACTGAGGCATATCCTCGTCATCAACTTCATCTGTGTCCCTGTTTTTAGGAGGAATATGATTATGGGATTTTACTGATTCTTTTGGATTATCTTTGGAGAACCATTTACTTCTCTTCAAAAGAAAACAACAAGATCAGAACACGCAACTACAGAGAAAATAATTGGGTCTGGCTTCACAATCTATTATAACCTATAGGGTTTTGGAAAAACCTAAGGTTAAAGAAGAATCGACTCTAGTCACAACTAATATCACACATAAGGTGTGGGGATTAGGTTTCCCAGTTTCGATATAGTCTTCAAATCAGGGTTTGCAATCGATGTTACCTTGGTAACAAAGCATTCAATATTCACTGTTAGATGAAAACCTGATTAGACTCAAGCTAATATCTTTCAACCGTTAGATCGAACTTAGCTTGTTACACACAAATGAAAATTGACTTCATTTAGATACGGGTAATCGTACCTAAACGTGCACCTTTGTTGGCTTAACAATACATTAGAAGATTTCGAACTCAAGTAAGTCTCATCGAACAAACCTTTTTGCAACCAGTCACTTCTCCTTATGATAAGACTCGGGCACTCGCTCCAATCAACAACCGATCCGCCACTAGGAGATGTGAATGGGACGCTGGTCCTTTTAAACGCTTTGTTAAAAGTTTAGAAGTTGTCTCGGTCACAGACGGAAAGACCGAGGATCAAGTAGCCGTACAACGCCCAAACCCATTTTAAATTGGAGATTTGGTAATGAAGGCGACTGCGTTTCAAATGTGACAATGAAAGTGACCGCTCAGCCTGATTCACCTACAGAAAAGGAAGATGAGCCATACCTGGTGGCAGATGTTATCTTAGGCGGTTACTGCAAGCTCATCAATGCTGAGAAACTTGAAGGCGTGATGATTCACTCACGATGGCTTGCACCCTACAATACCTAAAACGTTGTGCTACCATTTCCTCCGGCGTTATCTATACCTAAAACGTTGTGCTACCTTTTGCTCCAGCGTTCTCTTTAGTATTTCCTTCAGAAATTTCCCCTTTTTTATGTAATACTTGTAATTCCTCCAAAACGATTGCACTGCTTGCGTTCATAATTAGGGTTTCATTATTAATCGAAATATTATTTCCTTTTGGAAACCTCTTTACCCCCGAACCATGACACAAAGTCGTGAGAAAACCTAAAACCCTCATTACCCATCAATTCAAACCAGAAAGACAAAACCCTAAAAGAAACATCCTATATCTTTCGAGAAACATTGGAGGAAATACGTACATGAAGAAAGGGCAAAGGGGATTCGTGTGGGTAATCAAAGGGAATGATCTACTACAACAATGAAGCAACATCACTGCAATAAGATTTGTGAAAATCTGCCTACTGGAAATCAGGTTCGTGGTTTCCATTATCGCATAGTCCTTCGTTGTTTGAAATCATGGACAATCAGCACGAAGATAATCATATTTATTTTCACTGGAAAGACGCTCGTTCTCGACTCTTCGCCGCTTTAGCCGAGCTGCAAACCCTTTCAGCTCTCGTGCTCGGCAGCTGAGATGCTTCGCCGTGCCTCAATTCTTCTTCCATGCCGACCGAAGCCAAGAAATCCCGAGCACGCTCCCGAACGAGACGTAGTTACATAAGAGACATACCTTGTATGGCACGATCAGCTTCACGAAACAAAGGACCTATTTTGGCCATCACTTCTTCGAATGCATTAGCTTCAGGTTTGTCGACTTCAAGAATTTTTTCAGGAGAAGTGAAAGAGTAATCATCACCAGTAGATCCCATCATATATACTGCAAAAAGGGTATCATAATTAACAACAACAAAAAAAATAAAAAATCATCATCAATTGAAAAATCAAAATACATGATGAGCATGAAGCAATACGTGGAATGAGGAAAAGAAGCAATCCTGCGATCAGAGAAAGGCTCCAGCGTCCTCTTTATATTCCACTCAGCACGAACCCGAGAAGAAAAGGAGTCTCTCTACTTTTCGTGTATAAAGGCTCCAGATACGGGATAACAATTAAGTAGATACTTATCTATCTGAAGATAACCGCGCTGAAAAGAAACGTACACTACACAAGGACCAAGCCAGTCTCTATTCTGGTAACATGCATCGAACTCCTCTTGTGAGTTTCTTTGTATATCACCATATAGTGCTTACCCCGCAACAATGTCACTGTTACGTGCTAAGTAGGGGACTTAATGTTGATGGTGGTTTTTAGTTTAGGGGTCAAAATCGGCCAAACCCTATATTTAGCACTGTGATCCTGCAAACGAATGAAGGCCACTTGAAAGTAACGAGTGCTCAAACCTCTTTATTTACGCATGTGTTGAACAACTCAGTATATGCATGTATGAAATTTATTCAGAATGGTGCGCATAGTAGCAATCCCAAATATTCTGTGAATTCTATTTTATGCCAGCATTATTAATTAATACCTGATTTCCCTGGTACTTTCCCGTGCTATGTTCCCAGCCGAACTCTCGTTATTGACATGACATGACAATGAAGTATTCACTCTCAGAAGAGTAGCATGAATCTCCCGAAGTGCCAGCATTGAGATCTGCACGAAAATACCCACATAGGCTACATTACTCTCTAACAAAGAGATCAATGAGTTCACACATTTTTAATTAAAGTTAGCATGATCGGAAACATATTTAATCCTTAAAGAAAATCTAGACTGTTAATGTTGGTCTCAGAAACAATCACGGCCAAAGAATTTGGCCGCGCGAGTTAGCAAGCTTAGACTACTCCTAGTAAAACTGGGCAATCACTGTAGCAATCACCGGCGGGCCCACTAGTCCTCTAGTTGATTGAACCCCATGCTGCACATGCACGAGTGCTTCAAACGCTGTCTCAAACATGAGCGATTGTGTTGCGTAAAACCAAGCTCAAATAAGCTAAGACCGTAAAAAACTGTCTAAAAAGCAATCATATTCGTCCAACTTCGCCAGCCCAGTTGGATGGCTTAGACCTTCCTGCAAACTATTAAGAAAGTATCAGCATGATCATTGGCGGCCCCAATTTCCCCTTTGACGATCGACTTGCCTGCGGCAAGCCTATAAGGCGCACAACCGTTTGCTCAAACTTAAGCAAACACGCTGTATTCAAAAAACCTAATTCCGGTCGCGGCAGCACACAACTGTCGCAAATCGATCGTGTCCGTCCAACCCCGCCAGCCTAGTTGGACGGCTTAGATCACGCTTCAAGTGATCAAGGAGGTCCCAATGTGTTCACTGTCGGCCCAAGCTCTCTCTTGGACGGTCGACCTATTCGCAACAAGACCAGAGAGAATTAAAACGTTTACTCAAAGTAGCGTGAACACGCTATTTTAAGAAACCCTAAAACCATTTTGCGGCATTGAACAACTGCCGCAAATCAATCCTGGCTGTCCTTTCTCGCTATCATAACCATCCATGTTCGCCTGCCTATTCGAATAGCTTAGATTTAATCTTAAACGACCTCGAAGATGTCAACGTGATCACTGTGCACCCACATTTACACGTGATTGACCGAAATATGCAAGCTAGGGATTCAATGCCTCGAAACACGTGCCCAAAGAGGGGTGGAACACACGGTTCCCTAAACCCTAAAGTTGTGTCAACGACAGTATGAAACTTCCGCAAACGATCACGACCATCCAACTTCGCCAGCCTAGTTGGATGGTATAAATCTATTTTTAGAAAACAAGCAAAGCAACATTGAGAAGACCGACCATCCTTCTTTCACATGAGGCGATCGGCCAAGTAATGGCGGGCCCCTAGAGCCATCAAACGATTTCCCAAATGAGGTTGATCATGCTTCCACTTTTAAGACACTCATTCGCGACTTATTCAATTAAGCTAAAAAACAATGATGCTTCATACAAATCGATTAATTTGAGGTGCTTTACATGCGTCAAATACATACATATTTTATTTTGGCCTCATAAACAACTTAGTTGTTTCACTTAATAGCACCATGCTATTCTCCATGGAGGGTCCCACGACTTGACCCATTTATTCGAAACATCAAACATGTCACAAACTGGGGGATGCTTACTGGGGTACTGGTATGGAGGTTTACAGCGTGCGACGCGCTCATCACGAGAACGTGTTAGGAAAAGCCGGATGGTTAACAATTGTTAGAGCATAGATCGGTCGACTTCGCATGCGTTGCTATATCAAGCATGTTTGTCAATGTTAGTGATCAAAACTATGAGTCTTTATTTCTAGTCTACATAGCTAAGTCTCAGACTAGGATAGAAAAGTGTAGTTGAGCTCAAGGACTTCATGGCGATTCATCATACAACAACGAAGATCTACTCAAGGAACTGTGGAAATTCATCAACAAAAAGGTATGTGGAGACTTGAACATATCTATCACGCAAAAGTCTATCTATTCTATCTCCTACTTCTTATGAGACAAAAGTCGTATGCTATATAGACTAGATCATACACATTTGATATTTCGAGCCGAGTATATCTCTCCTATCTATATCTCGAAATCATGTGTTGGTAAAGCGTTTCCCTTTGATCAGGTTTATCTTCACCTAATGATGAAAGTCATAATGTTTCAATCACTTTGAAAATCGCTTTGACGAGAAATAGTGCAACAACTGTATAACGTCCTCTAAGAATGTTTCAATGGTTAGAATGAGAGTTTAGGTCTATATAACCAATGATGGATATAAGCATTGTGTGGAAACGCATATGTGCATAAGTCCTATTCCTTAATCCGAAGTTTGCGAACTTTGTTGATTGAGAGAAACCGGAGGAATTGGCTTTGCCAAGTCCGCGAACTCAGTCCGCGAACTGACGTAAGTTCTCTTACCGAGAATTTCTGCTGGGATTTCCAAAAACTCATTTGCGTGTTTAGTCCGCGAACTGGCAGAAGTCTCTTTGCCGAGATTTTCTACTGAGTTTGGAAAACTCTGCCGGTTGCCTTAAGTCCGCGAACTTGTTTGACAACTTGAGTGGGTTATGATCTAAAGATGTTCTTTGAACATGAAACTTAAATTACCAAGGAATGCAGTATGCAAACCTTGGCTAAAGTTCATGAGCCGATTCAATCGAATCGAATCATCTTTGTTTCAATTATGTCTTGTGTAGTTACATAAGATCTCATAAACAACTCTCTAACTAGTTAATTTGAGTCAATTGAACTAGTTATGGTGAAGAAGAACAAGGTTAATATGAAATGCTCATATGGTTAACCTTTTGGGTTACTATGTTGAACCAACAAACACGTACACGTTTGGGCACGGTTTTCACAAACCCAGTAAATGTATATCTCAAGTGTGTGTGACAAGCTATGTTTTCAATCTAACGGTTGAGAAATATTAGCTTGAAACTAAATCAGGTTTTCATCTGACGGTGAATATTGATTGCTTTGTACCTAAGGAAAAACCCTGATTTGAAGGCTATATAAAGGAGACATCTAGCATTGGGCAAAAATAATCCCCACACGTCTGTGTGATACTAGTGCGCTCGCTAGATTCGATTCTCCTCTAACCTTTGGTTTTCTTCTCTAAAACCAGGTTAACGACTTAAATACTTCATTGGGATTGTGAAGCCAGAACGATACTATTTTTATCGTAGTTGTGTGATCTGATCTTGCATCTTCTATCGTACGAGTACAATCTTATTGATTGGCTTGAGATCGTGAGAGTTCTCCGATAGGCAAGATAAAGAAGTCACAAACATCTTCGTCTCACTGTTTGTGATTCCTCGACGTCCTCTTGTTTATACAAGTAAGACTATTGAGAGGTGATTGATTAATCTAGGCTCTTCTTCGGGAATATAAGACCAGATTATCAATTGGTTCCTGTTCACCTTGATTTCATATCATAAGACGAAACAAAAACCTAGGGTTCTTCTGTGGGAGACAAATTTATCCTTTGATAGACTTTTCTGTGTAACACAGATTTGTTTATTATCAAGTCTGCAATTTTGGGTTGCAGAAGCTCTTAGTTGTGGGTGAGATCAGCTAAGGTAATCAAGTGCTCAGTGTCCTGCTGGGATCAGAGGCATAGGGAGTACAACTGTACCTTGAATTAGTGGGAGACTGATTGGGGTTCAACTATAGTCTAGTCCGAAGTTAGCTTGTAGTAGGTTAGTGTCTGTAGCGGCTTAATACAATGTGTATTCAATCTGGACTAGGTCCCGGGGTTTTTCTGCATTTGCGGTTTCCTCGTTAACAAAATTTCTGGTGTCTGTGTTATTTCATTTTCCGCATTATATTGTTTATCTTTATAATTGAAATAATACAGGTTGTGCGTTTGTGATCATCAATTGGAAATCCGACCTTTGGTTGTTGAATGATATTGATTGATCCTTGGACATTGGTCTTTGGTACCGTCCAAGTATTCCTTGTGTTTGATTAGGACTCGCTGATTTCTATTAGCTTGAGGAATATCAAAAACAAGAGAGAAATATTAACTCCTTGAGATACTTTTATCTAGATTGAGTCTGACTGTCTAGTTGATTCTCTAGCAAAGTATTTCGGAGTTAGTCCATACAGATTGCTAAGCGAAATATTGGGTGGTGTTGTTAGACCCCCGCTTTTTTAACAATAATGGAGTAGTGGGTGAAGGTGTGATCACGCAATGTTCACCACCTCTTACACAACTCCATTACTCCACCACTTAACTTTCTCCACTTCATACGAGATCAGGGTTGCGCTCAAATGACTTGTATAAATAGGTTTTCAACCTATTAAAATAGGACAAGGTGTTATCAACACAAGTAGCCAGAAACCATTTTCTGATACGCAAGTCATAAACATCCACACCTTCATTCAACACTCTGATCTCAAACACCTTCTTCGCCTCCCTCCCTAAGATCAACCCTTCTCCTTCACCTTGTGACCAAATTGAATCTGGAACGACCATTTCTTGGTTTAGGACAGAGTCTTACAGATTGATTTCTCGAACCTAAAAGCATTCCCATGCAGTGCATTTGTTCAGGGTTTAGATTCGTTTCTCATTCAACAGACCCCAAATTACCAAAAACAGCTGAATAAGTTTTTACCCATAAACGACTGGCGACCACAATGTGAGATTAATCTCTCGGCTGCAAGATCAATTTTCAATTTCATTCCAATTTTCTAAAATTTAAAAATGGTGGATCTTAGGTCTGGATCGGCGACCAATTCCGATGGAACTAGCACTGACAACACTCTCGGCGTTGATGTCTCTGTCAGTGGCGCTACTGTACAGCCTGTCAATACGATCAATGAATCTCTTGGAACTACGTCCTCTACCACCAACACCAGCAGATCAGAGATTCCCTCCATAACACCTCCCATCACCAGAGCCAGAGCAGCCGCAAACCCCAACATTTCTTCAAGTGTAACCCCTCCGATCGTCACCAGAGCAGCTGTTACTCCCCCGTCAGGACGAGGGGCTGGAGGAGTCAGAGGAGGCCAACCTCCTATTACCACTGTTGATTTGATGAAGAGTCAAGAAATTATCGCTAAGGATCAGACAGACATGGCTTCGACTCAGAAAGAGGTACTGACTTTCCTTAAGATGCTAACAGAGTGACTACCGCAAGAACCACGCCAGCCCATGGGTAAGAAGTACCTTCAACACTCTTGGCACAAGCACTTCATCAGGGCGTGCATTCATAGATGAGGAAGTTCGTGTTGTGCCTGAACACCCATGGGAAAGGAACCATCCATCCAACTTCATCACTCGTGAGGATCTGGAACGACTTCTCAAAAATCGAGGCAAAGAAAACCCGACGGACCTGCACCAACACCAACCACCTTATCCTCCTGACATACAGAGAGTTCCCCTACCGAGAGGATACTCCTCTCCTCAGTTTTCCCTTTATGATGGTACTGGTAACGCTCGCGAATACATCTCTCATTTTCTGGAATTTTTGGGAGAGCACGAATACAATCACGTCCTCCGCCTGAAAAAGTTCTCAAAGTCACTTACCGGAAGAGCATACACCTGGTACAACAACATCGCGCCAAACAACATATCAAACTGGTGTGACATGGTCACCGCTTTTTACAAAAAATATTTCTTTGTATCCGAGCAAATCACTTTCTCGGACTTGGGAAGAATGTTTCAGCGAAACAACGAGCATCCGAACGACTACGTCAAGAGATTCAAAATTCAAGCTTTGGATTGTCACGATCCAAACGTGACCGAACAATAATTGGTAGAGTCGTGCATCAACGGTATGGTTCCCATTTATCGTGTTTTACTGGAAAACTTGCGCTTCTAGACATTCTCTAAATTCCATGAAGCTGCTAAATGATCGGGTACGACCGCACCAACACTTTTAGAAAGAACTAGGCCAGCTAGAGGTGAGGATGCACATGAAACTCGAGGGAATAGGCGTCTTATAAACAAGCAATACAGCACTGGTCCTTCGGTAAGCGTAGTAGGCGAATGAGGGAAAAGGAAAGCTCCAGCAGCGGAGCAACAACCCAAACGCGCAACACCAGCGCAGAAAACCCCATCCCGGAAAGCCACGACTAAAGGTCCTGAAGCTGGAGATGCTCCAGACTTCCCATTTCCAATAGATAAAGTCATTGAACTCCTGGAAGCATGTATTCAAGATGATGCAATCAAGCTACCTCCTCTTAGATGTCCGCCAACTGAAGAAGAGATGGTGAATCCCAAATACTGTCATTATCACAGGTTCGTCAATCACCCAACTAGTGACTGCAACAAGTAGAAACACATTTTCAAAGAGAAAGTGGATGCGGGAAAACTTCAGCTAGGAAACGAATGAGTCAACAGGTATCCCCTTCCTGTCAGGAGTTGCATGATTTCTGGGAACTCTGTTCACAAGACTGTACAATCTATGATGGAACGATTGTGTGAAATTTTGTATTTCTCAAAGATGCAGCGTCAAGACATGTTTGGGGCTCTTAACCGTGTCGTGTCAGGCAAGCGTTTGTTTCCAATTAAGGAAGTTGCTCCTGAACCTCAATCCTTCTTAGGAAACACGAGATGTAACTGGGGACTCCTAACCGCCGCTCGCTTAAAGGATGTCGAGTTCGACAACGTGCTAATTGATGCAGTATCCGATTTCAACATCGTCACCGTCAAGGCCTTGAAATCTTCAAAGATCTCGAAGGAGGACGTTGTTCATTGCCCGACCACAATTAAAAATTCTGAAGGAGAGTCCAGAGACACTTATAGGTACACCGACCTCGAGATCATGATAGGAGACGCTCTAACACGCGGTAAGTTTCATATCGTGAAAGATTACCCGAACTATGATATGATTCTGGCGCGCTCATGGGTGCACGAAAACAAAGTAAAGTTAGGGGTGTGTCCTTTGCCGGTGTCTATACTGAGAGGATCGCCAACAAGCCATCCAATCCCAAAGACTATTTGTTGCCGTATCAATCACTCACAAATGTGACGCAATTACCTGGAGAGAGCCCGTCTGCATACATTAAAAGATTCCGAACCCAAGTAAGTCTCATCGAACAACCCTTTTTGCAACCAGTCACTTCTCCTTCTGATAAGGCTCGGGGACTCGCTCCAATCAACAACCGATCCGCCACTAGGAGATGTGAATGGGACGCTGGTCCTTTTAAACGCTTTGTTAAAAGTTTAGAAGCTATCTCGGTCAAAGACGGCAAGACCAAGGATCAAATAGATGTACAACGCCCAAACCCATTTCAAATTGGAGATTTGGTAATGAAAGCGACTGTGTTTCAAGTTGGGAATGTGACCGTGAAAGTGACCGTTCAGCCTGATTCATCTACAGAAAAGTAAGATAAGCCATACCTGGTGGCAGATGTTATCTTAGGCGGTTACTGCAAGCTCATCAATGCTGAGAAACTGGAAGGCGTGACGATTCACTCACAATGGCTTGAACCCTACAATACCTAAAACTCCGTGCTACCATTTCCTCCGGCGTTCTCCATACCTAAAACGTTGTGCTACCTTTTCCTCCAGCGTTCTCTTTAGTATTTCCTTCAGCAATTTCCCATTTTTTATGTAATATTTGTAATTCCTCCAAAATTATTGCACTGTTTGCGTTCATAATTAGGGTTTCATTATTAATCGAAATATTATTTCCTTTTAGAAACCTCTTTACCCCCGAACCATGACACAAAGTCGTGAGAAAACCTAAAACCCTCATTACCCATCAATTCAAACCAGAAAGACAAAACCCTAAAAGAAACATCTTATATCTTTTGCTAATAATCAGAGGAAATACGTATAGAGAGAAAGGGCAAAGGGGATTCGTGTGGGTAATCAGAGGGAACGATCTACTCCAACAGTGAAGCAACATCACTGCAATAAGATTTGCGAAACTCTGCCTACTGGAAATCAGGTTCTTGGTTTCCATTATCGCATAGTACTTCGTTGTTTGAAATCATGGACAATAATCACGAAGATAGTACACATAAAACGCATCACGGGTTATATACGTGAATTGATGAAATAAGAAATTCTATTATGATCCTGGAGAGCATCACAATTGGATCTCAAGATAATGTGAATAGAAGGACCACTGTTTAGTTAAACCTAAACTCAGTCACCGCTGAGCATAAAAAGGAATGTTTACAAACTGTGAAAGCATTCAACAAGAATAAAAGCAACAAAGGGAAATCTAGTCGTCGAAAGGATCAATAGTAGCTTCACAAGAATTGTGGGAAACTGCTATAACGCCGTCATCGCAAGCCAGTACTGCATCCTCCGGAGAAGCCACGTCGACCTCCCCTCTTGATGCCGCTTCGACGCCTTCCTCAAAGGCCGCTTCAATATTCCTCCCGGAAGACGCGTCCTTGGAAGCCGCTTCAACATCTTCATCCTTGGAAGCTGCTCCAACATCTTCATCCTTGGAAGCTGCTCCAACATCTTCTCCAGATGCCACTACCATGATCTTCTCAGCAGCCACTTCAGTTTTTCCTCCGACGGTTGCTTCAATATCCTCCACGAAATCTACTTTAACCTCTCATTCAGGAACTGCCCCAACAACCTTCTGAGGATACTCTGGTTCGTCCATGTCAGGGTCGAGGATGATGATTCCGTCGCGGACAAGATAATTATATTTGTTTTCACTGGAAAGACGCTCGTGGTCGACTCTTCGCCGCTTTAGTCGAGATGCAAACCTTTCAGATCTCGCGCTCGGCAGCTGAGACGCTTCGCCGCGCCTCAATTCTTCTTCCATGCCGACCGAAGCCAAGAAAGCCCGAACACGATCTCGAACGAGACGTAGTTGCATAAGAGACATACCTTGTATGGAACGATCAGCTTCACGAAACAAAGGACCTATTTTGGCCATCACTTCTTCGAACGCATTAGCTTCAGGTTTGTCGACTTCAAGGCTTTTTTCTGGAGAAGTGAAAGAGTAATCATCACCAGTAGATCCCCTCATATATACTGCAAAAATGGCATCATAATTAACAAAAAAAAAAAATCATCATCAATTGAAAAATCAAAATACATGATGAGCATGAAGCAATACCTGGAATGAGGAAAAGAAGCAATCCTGCGATGAGAGAAAGGCTCCAGCGTCCTCTTTATATTCCACTCAGCACGACCCCGGGAAGAAAAGGAGTCTCTCTACTTGCCGTGTATAAAGGATCCAGATACGGATAACAATCAACTAGATACTTATCTATCTGAAGATAGCCGCACTGAAAAGAAACGTACACTACGCAAGGACCAAGCCAGTCTCTATCCTGGTAATGTGCATCGAACTCCTCTTGTGAATTTATTTGTCTATCACCATCTAGTGCTTACCCCGCAACAATGTCACTGTTACGTTCTAAGCATAAGACTTAATGTTGATGGTGGTTTTTGGTTTAAGGGTCAAAATCGGCCAAACCCTATATTTAGCAATGTGATCCTGCAAAGGAATGAAGGCCACTTGAAAGTAACGAGTGCTCAAACCTCTTTCTTTACGCATGTGTTGAACAACTCAGTATATGCATGTATGAAATTCATTCAGAATGGTGCGCTTAGTAGCAATCCCAAATATTCTGTGAATTCTATTTTATGCCAGCATTATTAATTAATGCCTGATTTGCCTGGTACTTTCCCGTGCTATGTTCCCAGACGAACTCTCATTATTGACATGACATGACAATGAAGTGTTCACTCTCAACAGAGTAACATGAATCTCCCGAAGTGCCAGTATTGAGATCTGCACGAAAATACCCATACGGTCTACATTACTCTCTAACAAAGAGATCAATGCATTCACACACTTTTAATTAAAGTTAGAGTGATCGAACACATATTTAATCCTTAAAGAAAATCTAGACTGTTAATGTCGGTTTTAGAAACAATCACGGCCACACAATTTGGCCGCGCAATTTAACAAGCTTAGACTACTCCTAGTAGAACTAGGCAATCATTATAGCAATCACCGGTGGTCCCACTAGTCCTCTAGTTGATCGAACCCCATGCTTCCCATGCACGAGCGCTTCAAACACTGACTCAAACATGAGCGATTGCGCTGCGTAAAACCAATCTCAAACAAGCTAAGACCGTAAAAAACGGTCTCAAAAGAAATCATATTCGTCCAACTTCGCCAGCCCAGTTGGACGACTTAGACCTTCCTGCAAACGATTAAGGAAGTATCAGCATGATCGTTGGCGGCCCCACTTTCCTCTTTGATGATCGACTTGCCTGCGAAAAGCCTATAAGGCGCACAACCGTTTTCTCAAACTTAAGCAAACACGATGTATTCAAAAAACCTAATTCGGGTCGCGGCAGTACACAACTGTGGAAAATCGATCGTGTCCGTCCAACTTCGCCAGCCTAGTTGGACGGCTTAGATCACGTTTCAAGTGATCAAGGAGGTGCCAATGTGTTCACTGTCGGCCCAAGCTCTCTCTTGGACGATCGAACAATTCGCAACAAGACCAGAGAGCATTAAAAAATTTACTCAAAGTAGCGTGAACACGCTGTTTTAAGAAACCCTAAAACCTAGTTAAACAACTGCCGCAAATCAATCCTGACTGTCCATTCTCTCCGGCCTAGTTGGACGACATAGATCCAATTTCAGGTGCCAACGAGATGTTAACACGTTCATCGTCGACCCAACTCCATTGTCGGTCGATCGACTTGCTCATAGCAAGCTTGGAAAGCATAGAATCGCTCACCTAAAATAGGATGAACGCGCATTGGATTTTGCGGCCGCATGTCACTGCCGCAATTCGATCATAACTATCCATGTTCGCCAGCCTATTCGAATGGCTTACATTTAATCTTAAACGGCCCCGAAGATGTCAACGTGATCACTATGGACCCACCTTTATACTGATTGACCGGACTATGCAAACTAGGGACTCAATGCCTCGAAACGCGTGCCCAAAGAGCGGTGGGCCACACGACTCCCTAAACCCTAAAGTTGCGTCAACGGCAGTATGAAACTACCAAAATGATCACGACCATCCAACTTCGCCAGCCTAGTTGGATGGTATAGATCTATTTTTAGAAAACAAGCAAAGCAACATTGAGAAGACCGATCATCCTTCTTCCACATGAGGCGATCATCCAAGTAATGGCGGGCCCTTAGAGCCACCAAACGATCGCCCAAATGAGGTTGATCATGCTTCCACTTTTAAGACGCTCATTCACGACTTATTCAATCAAGCTCAAAAAAAATGATGCTTCGTACAAATCGATTAATTTGAGATGCTTTACATGCGTCGAATACATACATATTTTATTTCGTCCTCATAAACAAATAGTTGTTTCACCTAATAACACCATGCTATTCTCCGCGGTGGGTCCCACGACTTGACCCATTTATTCGAGAGATCAAACATGTCACAAACTGGGGGATGCTTACTGGGGTATTGGTCTGGCGGTTTTCAGCATGCAGCGTGCAACGCGCTCATTATGAGAACGTGTTAGGAAAAGACGGATGGTTAACAATGATGGAGTAGTGGGTGAAGGTGTGATCACGCAATGTTCACCACCTCTTACACAACTCCGTTACTCCACCACTTAACTTTCTCCACTTCCTACGAGATCAGGGTTGCGCTCAAGTGACTTGTATAAATAGGTTTTCAACCTATTCAAATAGGACAAGGTGTTATCAACACAAGTAGATAGAAACCATTTTCCGATATGCAAGTCATAAACAACCACACCTTCATTCAACAATCTGATCTCAAATACCTTCTTCGCTTCCCTCCCTAAGATCAACCCTTCTCCTTCACCTTGTGACCGAATTGAATCTTGAACGACCATTTCTTGGTTTAGGCCAGAGTTTTACAGATTGATTTCTCGAACCTAAAAGCATTCCCGTGCAGTGCATTTGTTTAGAGTTTAGATTCGTTTCTCATTCAACACACCCCAAATTAGCAAAAACAACAGAATAAGTTTTTACCCATAAACAGTTCTTTATCATTTTTTACCTCTGAAACCTTTGATATGCGTTACAAAAACCTACAAAATCAAGACACAAATCAAATAATTAAAATAAAAAACCCTAGCTTCATTAGTGAAAACTCCAGAGAACTTTATTCCATTATTAGGACTGTTCAGTCCAACAGAAATCGCCTTTAAAAAATCAAACAAACCACAATAATGAATTAAAACCATCAGAAAAAGTTAAAAACGAACAAAGTTGATTGACCCACACAAAAATCTGTAAAAAAGTTAGAAACCTGTATTGGATAATGGAAGAAGAACAGGAAGAGGAGAAGAATTATTTTTTAGGGTTTCTAGTTGTAGAGGGAAGTTTTTTTTTTTAAGTTTTTTTTATCGCCGTAGATTGAGAGTCCTCGGTTTTTTTTCTCCGGACGGTGGTATTTTTTGACATAGTTTTGGTGGTGTGAAATAACAAGAGGATCCTATTGGTCGTAATATACTCCGGTGGGGCCAGAATCTCTCAGAAGAGAGCTTTATTCAGCTTTTAACCACAACAGAGGAAATTCACCTGAAATCATATTATTAAAGTGTTCTAAACTCTCATTTCAATCATTTAAACATTCTCGGAAGACGGGAATAGCTGTCTCACACAAACTATTAGCTTCAAGCAATTTTCAAGTGATCGAATGATCAATACTAAACATTCCGAGTCTACATCAAATGACTGTCTCGCACAAATCATGTAAGATCTTACTAGGAAATTTTCACATGATCATCTTTTGACTTTCTTCAAGAATATAAGATGAACTTGGTTAAAACGAAAGCTTACCAACACATATTTCGAGAAATATATAAGCGAGTTAAACTCAGCTCGAAATATCAAATGTTTATAATCGAAGTCTATATAGCTATATGACTTTTGTCTCAAATAGGAGATATAGTAGATATAATTTTGAGTGATAGATGAGTTCAAGTCTCCACATACATTTTGTTGATGAAGTTCCACAAGCTCCCCTTAGTAGTTATTTGTCTTGAATCGATGAACGTCGTGAAGTCCAATGCTCAACTACACTTTCTATCATAATCCGAGACTTAGCTATAAGTAGACTAGAAATCAAGACTTATAGTTTTTGCAACTAAACTTGATAAAAAACCTTGAGATAACAACGCTTGTGAGTTCAACCAAGCAGTGCTCTAACATTAATGTCAAAAAATCAATTAGTAATATCCTATCCAGATAAATCCAAGAAGCCTGATTTAACTTATTCCTCAAAAATGAAAAAGATTGACATTGAAGTCTCCCAGAAGAAATTTTCACCATCTAAAGAAGCTTATGTATCCTCTGATGATTCTAAGATGAACTATTCCCATCAGTGTATTCCACGACATCACAAACACCATTATAAACGATGTTTTTATTGTGGAATTAAAGGTCATAAACTACTTGTAACAGGTTGCTAATGTATTACTCTGTCTGAAATGCTAATTGCAGGAAAATAAGGGTGAACCAGAAAATACGCCCAAGGAAATTCACTCCATGGAGGCCGGGGTTGTTAATTTTGGCTACTTCGGATATATACCTCCACATTAAAAGGGCAGCAAGGACGTGTACACCTTTGGGCTGGTTTGCTGACTGGAGAGCATGAGCTAGACAAAAAGATATTAGTCAACAATTAATTTGTTCAATCTCTAAAAAAACAACTTCTAATCAAAGTTGTAACAAGACGCCTTCTACATACTCCAAATCCATTGTTGTAGATGGAAACAGAGTTACCTCTTGCAATAATGTCGATCCATCTTATTCCATGATCGATTATGAAAAAGAGTTCCACAAAGTGGCACATACCTGTGGAGAAACAAAATTAGAGATCATGATGTTGAAGCGTTCTCTAGCGAAATATTTACTTGATCAAGCTCATCTTGTCAAACAACAAGAAATTCTTCTAAAAATATTGAATGAAAGAGAACGTAATTTTCTCAAGGTCGAGGAATTATTCTTTAATCAAGGATCTCTTCAAGGAATTCGAAGAATTATTCCTATTAAACGAAAAAGATCACAACATCATGAAGAGATTTGATCTTCAAATTCTTTCTTTTGGGAATAAACTTGTCAAATAGTTGATTTATTTCAATGTTTTGTATAAGGTCTATTCAAATAAAACTATCAATTATTATAAATGAATACATTTTATTTATAATCTTTGTTTCATTATTTGATAGTTCCGATTGCATAACCTTGCTTTGAATGGTTATATTTTTATGTTATTGCTTTCGGTTTATGAGATGTCACTTGTCAATTCGGTTTTTATCAACCTAATTATTCGATCTCATATTGTGATATCCCTTATGGTTTGTGTAGCTTTTTGAGGAAAAAGTCTATGGGAAACCACCACCAAAGTAGTGTTAAACGTAATGAAAGGTTGTGCTCAAGATGAAATCGAGAAGAGAATTAATTCTGAATGATGTACTTCACGTCCCTGAAATTCAAAGAAACCTTATTTCAGGATCGTTACTGGTTAAGCATGATTTTAAGAAAATTTTTGTATATGAAAAAATTATGCTATCTAAGAATAATGTGGATTTAGGTACGGGTTACCTATGAATGGCATGTTTAAGATGAATGTACTATTTATTACTCCATCAATCGAAAAAGTTAACCATTCCGCTTATTTACTTGAGTCTTCTAATATATGGCATGAAAGATTAAGACATATAAAATATGCTTCCCTAAAAAGATTAATTTAACATGGAATGCCCACCTAATGTTCAGATTGATGTCAATAAAAATTATGAGACTTGTGTATAAGTAAAACTAGCGAAGCCCCCACTTCATTCAATATAAGATAAGCATATATAAATACTTAAATTAATTCATACGCTTACTCATTGCATCCAGAAAAATTAATTTAAGCGTTTATGTTTGCTTATCTTCTATTGAATGAACGCAAAAATAATGCAAGCCAGGGGGTGAACGAATATCCCATTAATTAGCAAGCAAATGAGTGTTAGTCCAGGAAGTAGAAGAAGAAAAGGTGGTGGTGTTCGTGAAGAAGGTGGTGATAATGTTAGCCGTGTTGTTGTTATGGTGATGATGAAAGTGAAAGAACGAGTGAAAGACTGAAAGTGAGATGAAAAATCACTACATATTAACCTAAAATGATCGGCTAGGATTAGATCTAACTATAAATGAACGGCTAGGGTTATATCCCTGTAGTAACATAAATCCTAAACTAATGTCCTTAGGTGTAGTTCTAGGGACCACTGTTCTAATCTATTTCATTAGGTGTAGTTCTAAGAACCACTGTTCTAACCTATTAAAAAGAAGGATTATACCAGATCAAGAGCTTAGATGAACCAGTTTTTCAGGTATCGGTACTGCTGGGAATAGGTACAAAATCGATCCATGAACCCACTCTCTACGTACTAGTTCTCACTTCTATTCCCATTCCCTGTACCACCTACACCGGTTCCGGCCCGATTTTATGCGGTGCGGCTACGATGTGGTCGGGCCACATACTTCAAGTATGTGGCCCCTCTTTAAATGATGACACGTCTGATACAGTAGGAAAAAATTTGAAAAACTGTTTTATTACCTAACTGTTTATCCTTTTTCTTTTTCCAACTTCCTACTTTTTCAAAAAAGTGGAGCAGTTAAGGGGATTTAGAGAGGGCAGATTTTTTAATTATATAGGTGTCAGAAAATAAAGAGGGGCCACATACAAAATGTATGTGACCCGACCACATCGTAGCCGGGGCGGATTTTATGGTTCTGGTCTGTCGGTACGGGGCCGGTTCTTGTGCATCTCTACTCACAACGACATCTATTGGATGGGCATAAATATAAATTAGTAGCCCATCTTATTTTCTCCCGACTTGAAAGGTTAAATGATCCCAAATTAGTAGCCCTTACAAAGAAATCTGTTTTGAGGCATACAAGGTAATGACAAAATAGAATAATTATGTGGGAAAATCAATAACTCATTGTCCATTATATTTTTATCATGACAATAACACCCCTACTTCATTAGTGTTAATGATAATAATTAAAATATAATATTAAGGGTTATTCCGCGTTTCCTCCCCTCTCAAGATAGCTAATTAGCATTTCCTCCCCAAAAAGATTAAAATTAGTGAATCCTCCTATCGTTAGTTTTTCCATCCAAATCTCAGTTAACTGTGTCAGCAAGAATGAATACGCGGATAAAATTCACACGTGTCTCCTATACTACCCAAAATACCCTCATCATTTTCCATTAATTCCATAACTCATTTTCACCAAAAACCCTAAAGTCGATTCACTACCTCGTCTCTCTCTATCTAGAAGATTGAAAACGACAACAAACATGATTTGATTTTACTAGATGGAGAACCAACATTTCCACTTGTTGATACTGATTCTCCACCAGTACGCCACTACCACCTCCATCGATGAAAACCCATGAAACAGATGCGGGTATCGATTCAATTTAACAAATATTACCCCCAATTTCAGAATTCCTTTTCAGAAATTTTCAATCCCATACAAACCCTTAATTCCTTCTTTAATCTCATTAATGAGGGGTCCCTGAACTGTGGTTGTTCCAGCACTTCTATAGCTGAAATCACCCCTGCAAAATCGAATTGGGCAAGTACCTAAACACTGCGTTCATATTCTCCATCCATCGTTTAAATCAAACGACAGAAGATCCATTCAATAGCGGCAACACAATTTTTCCCTGTAATTTCGGCTAGGCTTAATATCAAAGCCATGCCTTACATTGGATCTACAACAACAACAGATTTGGGATTTCGGCTGTGACTGAATTTGGGTTTAGTCGGGAATCAGACCACAGTATTGTGAAATCATGCTATAAATTCTTTCCATCTCGTTGATGATTTAGCAAGAACAAGAAAATTTTGGGGGTAGCCGTGTATACATGGTGGAATCATGGGATTTCATATGCAATTTGGGTATAAATAAAGTGAACCTGATGGATGAAATTATAACAGTCGGTGATATAGTGTTGTTCGTGGTGGATGGATTGGTGGATCTGGAATGTAATTGAAGATGGAATGGGAATGGGCTTTTGATGTGGCCTGAGATTGAGTACTATTGCAGCTTTGAGACATGAATGAATATGAAGCCTTGAATTAATTGGTAGTGGTGGCTAGAGGTTCAGAAGATGGAAAATGGAGTTAGTCTGATTTTGTGGCGATTGGTTGATCTGGTTTAGTGAAGGAAGGCGATGTACTCGAACTTGAAAGGATTTTTGTGTTAAGAAATGGTGATGGTCAGATGGTCGTAATTTGGAAAGGGCCGACGAAAGAGATGAGGTTATTTTTGGAACTTTGTCTGACACGTGTATATTTTTCCACGTGTATACTTCTGCTGACTCAACTAACTGAGATTTGGATGGAAAAATTAACAATGGGAGGAAAAACTAATTTTGATCTTTTTGGAGAGGAAACGCTAATTAGCTATATTGGGATGGGAGGGGAAGAAACGCAACATAGCATTAGTAGTTAGTGATGATTAGTGCTTAATGTCAATGATTATATATTCTTAGTTTAAAAGATTATTTTTTTCTTTGAGAGATAATTATGTTAGAGTTTGTTAATTAGGCTTTTGAGATTTGCTGAACTAATGAATACTAAAGGTTTTTTAATACAAAGGTAAACTTCTAAACAAGGTTTAATGTCCTTTTTATAAGTTGAATTTGTCAAAAGATTGAATTTTTACAACCTAGATCTACTGATCAAATGAACGGTTCGGCTGATAACTTGTCAGACAAACCTATTTTTTCCGAAAATATGCCTAAGTTCGGCTAAAAAGTTATCCGCTGAACCTCTGAGTTATCAGCCGAACTAGGCATATTGTTTTTTTAAAAAAGGTTCGACTGACAAGTTATCAGCAGAACTTCATTCTGTTAGGTTCGGATGACAAGTTATCAACTGAACTTCACTCTGTAACTGACGAATTTAGGTTCGGCTGATTCGAAGGAAAAACTTAACAACCGAACTAAGTGTGTTTTTTTTTTGACAAAATGAAGTTTGGCTATCATTTTCCTGTTTATTTATCGGCCGAACTGTTCTTCTGAAACATAAAAAAAAGGAAGAACAAAGATGTGTGTTCCAATATACGGATCTGAAGCTAAATCTCTTTGTGCAATGCTTCACACGACTAATTTATATTTGTGGTTTTAATGAATGATTAAAGATTTACGAATCAACAATTAATCACTGGCGAAAATAAAATCCAAATGGTTTGATTGTTGATTAAATTAGGTTAGGAATGCAAATGATTTTGGATTTTGGTTAGTTTAGATTTATGTTTTAATTTTGGATAAAGGGTATATAAGTAAATAATAAAATAATTAAGGATAATTTAGTAATCTACACACTATTAGGACACCCCTTATAAATCCACCCTAGATAGGACACCCCTAATTTGAGTATGCCTCGAAACAAGTTTCTTTACAGACGCGAAGCGAATTATCTTAATAAATTTTGCTTGAATTGAGAAAACAAAAATGAAAAACACCGGTCTGACAGAAGAGGCGACCCAAAATTGGAACCAGGCCTAGTCTAAGAGAGATTACGGGCCCATAGTCTGTCCATATTTTAGAAAAGAAATAATTGGCGGGAAGATTTGGTGGGAAAGTCCCCAAATTTTGAAACTTTTCATTTTCAGAATTCAAAATCCGAATTTCCTTTTCTCTCTCTCTCTTGAGTTGTTTCATCGACGATGTCGACAGCAACAAAATCTCCTTCAATTTCAAGAACAAATCATCATCAAAACCCTAATAACTCCATGGATACTTCTTCTTCTTCTGCTAAATCTAGATATGAAGCTTATAATCGATTACAAGCAGCAGCCGTTGCATTTGGTGAGAAATTACATATACCTGAAATAATAGTAACCGAGGGTCAATCTGATCGTAAGAGTTCTCTTCTTGAAGCTCTTCTCGGTTTCCGATTTAATGTTCGTGAAGTTGAAATGGGAACTCGTAGACCTCTCATTCTTCAAATGGTACACGATGATTCTGCTGTTGAGCCTCGCTGTCGATTCCAGGTGAGATCTCTTGCTCTGAGATTTTAATCTAATGTGTGATAATACTGATTTCAGATCTATCAGCTTATGAAATACTAGATCTGAACTTGTAGAAATGAGATTTGAAGTTGGATGAATCGATGAAGGGAAATTTCACCTCTTTGGTTTTTTGGCGGGAATTTGGAACATCTAATAGATCTTCATTCTGGCTTTTGTTATTACTGAGGATGTCTTTGGAAATTGATCTTATGTTTTGGTAATTATTTGAGTTTATTTTGTTTGATTTTGTTGAAATCTGAAATTAGGGCAAAATTTCGTGATACTAGTTGTTGAATTTGTGTGAAGTTCCTATGAGATTTGTTTAGGACAAGATAGAATTAGAATTGTTTCTAATATTGTGTTTGAAATTGTATGTTTCTGATTTTGGATTCTTATTTTCTGAATAGAAAATGGAAATCATTTGTTATTCTGGTTAACCACCGAGTGCTATGAATTTCTATGGGAATGGTAATATAGGAGTTAAGAACCATGTATTAGTATATGTTTTGCATTTTGTAAGTTTTACTTTTGGCAAGTTGGTTTCGCTTGAACTACACATACATGTTCATTTTCAATCTTTTCCAAGTGTGTCATCTTACATTTTGGTTGAATACAGGAAGAGGATTCTGAAGAATATGGAAATCCGGTTTCATCAGCGTCTAAGATTGCTGACATTATTAAAACGAGGGCAGAGGCTCTTCTGAACAAGACTAAAACCACAGTTTCTTCTAAGCCGATTGTCATGAGAGCTGAGTATGCACATAGTCCCAATCTTACCATTATTGACACTCCTGGATTTATTCTTAAGGTGGGTGGTTTTGTTCAACTTCCTTGCTTGATTTATCTATGGTTTGTGCAGGATGATTAATGTAGTTATATACTGTTTTGCTGTTTTTCTCATTTAATATTTCATTCTGAACTGAACAATCTGAAATGCTTGTTGCGGGCAAAGAAGGGTGAACCAGAAAATACACCTGAGGAAATCCTATCCATGGTGAAATCTTTAACAAGCCATCCTCACCGCCTTCTCCTATTTCTTCAGCAATGTAGTGTTGAATGGTGCTCATCTCTCTGGTTGGACACGATTCGAGAAATAGACCCAATGTTAAAAAGGACAACTGTTGTTGTATCCAAGTTTGACAACAGGCTCAAGGTATGTAAAATACATATTAGGGAATTCATGGCAAATAAGAGAAGAAATTAGTAACAAGTTTTTGATTTTCTTGATAAAATGTGCAGGAGTTCACAGACAGGTGGGAAGCGGATCGGTATTTGGGGACTAGTGGTTATCTCTGGGATAACGTACATCCATACTTTGTGGCCCTGAGGAAGGACTGGGGAATAGTTTCTAACGAGGAATTTCGGAGATAAATTTGCAAGGTTGATTCAGATGTTTTTCGTTATCTGTGAGAGGGTGTTGATGGGGGATTTGGTGAAGAAAAGTTTGGGAAGTTCATTGGTTTTGGCCGTTTAAAGGAATACCGAGAGGCTGAGCTTCAAAAGAGATACCGAGACTCTGTACCAGCAACTCCAACTTTGCTGGAACAGCGTTGTGATGAAGTAACCACATACTTGGCCAGAGTGGAGTCCAAGATAAGGGCAATTTCTGATGTTGCCTACCATCGGAGGTCTGCAATGATGCACGCAGCATCTATAAGCACTCATGTGGTAACTAATTATGATCTTTTCCATTCTCGTCTTATTTCTTCTTATTAATTGATGTAAATGTTGATATATCCTTAATAAGAAATGTTTTTGTTTCTTGTTATTTACTGAAGGGGGCAGTAATTGATGGAGCGGCAGACCCATGTGCAGGAAAATGGGGTAAAACAACCAAAGAGGAGCAGTTGGAGAGTGGTATTGGCAGTTGGCCTGGGGTTAGTGCAGAGATTAAACCTCCGAATTCCACCCTTAAGCTTTATGGTGGAGCAGCATTTGAGAGGGTAATGCATGAATTTCGTTGTGCCACTTACTCGATTGAGTGCCCTCCAGTTTCTATAGAGAAGGTAGATCTATTTAACTACTTCTGAACCCGCTAATCATGGTTTTGACTTGGACATACCACTTTCATTCGGGGTAAAACTGAAACATGGAATACTACTTCTAACAGGTTGCCTGCCAATGCTGGCCATGGTGAAGGTGGAAAAGTAACTGAAGCTGCAGCAGAGATTGCACGTTCTGCTGTTAGGTCATGGATTGCTCCTCTCCTGGACACTGTCTGTGATCGACTTGCATTTGTTCTAAGAAACCTTTTTGACCTTGCTGTTGAACGCAATCACAGCTACGACTCTTTTGATAGATTTAAGGTGGGTGGTTCCTTCGACTTCCTTGCTTGATTTATGTCTGGTTTATGTAGTATGATTAATGAAGTTGTATACGTTTTGCTGTTTTTCTCATTTCTGAAATGCTTATTGCAGCAAAGAAAGGTGAAGCATAAAATACACCTAAGAACTGGGAAAACAGATATAGAGGGAGGAAATCTTGTTGTTAAAACACTGGGTCAGGTCAGGTCAGGTCAGGTGAATGGGTCAAGAAGTTGCCTTATAACTTAGCACAAGCAGGGCTACTGTACGTTTACCACCGTAGTCCTGAATATCCCCAACTCTAGCTATATAAACACAACACGTTCTCGTAATCTCTCATACTGTCATACATACACCAATCTCTCTTCTCCCTCTACAGATTTTGATATAAAATCAAGAAATACTTTTCTTCTTTGTTTGTGAAGCAGCAGCAGCAGTAGTTATAATTTAGTCCTTGTAATTTGGTAATCAGTTTTTGATCATCTTCCCGATTCTTCTCATTCTTCTAGGTTTAAACATATAGTTTCTTTATTCTGCAATATGGATTTATCTCCGTTACAAGTTAGATACTCAGGAACAGAGAATCTTCAGAATTTTATATACGGCAGTGATGGAATTTCGTATCATAAGATGTTTGAGATTGTAGAGGATGACGCTGTGAACAAATTCTTTGTTTCAGTTGCAAAGCAGATTAGGAAACAAGATATGGATGAAAAACTGAAGCTTCCAAGTAGTTTTACCACGGATGTGGTGGAAGAAGTACTTTCCAAGAAGGAAAAATTGGATCTTTACACTACTGGTGGCCTAGATGTTCGAATTATCGACGGTAAACTCAATGAAAAGCAGATGAAGCTCGGAATCAGCAAAGGTAGTTTGATGGTTTCTTGTGGATGGAATCGATTTCGACATAATAATTGTTTTAACGAGGGTTTAAGTGTGAGAGTATGCTGTTACAGGCAAGTCGGGAGTGGGAAGATCAGTCTCGCCTTTTTTACGTAACACCAAAAAAAGAATCAAGAAGCAAAAACAAAGATGATCTCTCGATCATCAGCAGTCGTTTTTTAAGTTTTTAAACATTATGTTATTCGTCTCCTTTATAACCACATGAAAAATCAAGAAACCCCAAGATTTCATCTTCAATCAATCAAGAATGGCGATGTCTGGATCATCAATGGCAACTTACTTCATGGTCTCATTAATCCTCCTCTCATCGGAATAAGTTTCTGATCAACAACAACAACAGCAACAACAAACCCACCCCTTTGTTTCTTCATCTTCTTCAACATTCAATATATTCAAGAAAGAAGAAGCATCATCAGAACAACAATTTCAGAACATAATTGAAGCTTTAATGGATACTCAAGATTACAGTAACTGGGCTGAGGTACTCTCTATAACTGATCCTTTCACTTTTCCTATCACTGCAACTTTTTTAATCCCAGGTGATAATCCATTAATCAACACCTCCACTTCATCATCTTCATCTTCATCATCTCAATCTTTTATAACATCAACTATTGGTTATCACATAATCCCACAACAACTCCCTTTCTCTCTTCTTCAAACATTTGCAATAGGTTCAAGAATCCCAACTCTATTACCAGAAAAAACAATTCTTGTAACCAATAATTCCCAATCGAATTGCAGAATTGATGAAATTCGAATCACATATCCTGATTTGTACATCAACGGAGCTGTTGTTGTGCACGGTATTAAATCTACTTTGAATTACACTGCTTTTGGTGCTGCTAATGCTAAAGATGATGATCATGATACTAGTCATGACCCTTTTTCTGATAATGATGATGATAACAATAAGAAGAAGAATGGAAGTAGTAGTACAGTAGACGAAGGAATTGGAGGAAGAGGAAGAGAAGGGTATCTCTTGAATTATGATATCCTGTACTTTATTGAGTTAGATCCTTTGGAACTGCATTGCCTTCAAATATTTCTGTTTATGAAATTGGTAATTATGAGTACTGTAATTGTGAACTCAAATGGGTTTTACTTTGTTGGGTCTCTGTAACTTCTGAGTCCTGTAATTGTTAAAAAAAAGGGGTTTTACTTTCTAGGGTCGGGGTCCCTGTAACTGCTGAGTCCTGTAACTTTTATGTTACTGTAACTTTTTTGAGCTCACTGTAATATTGACATCATCTCTGTTAGGAACTGCATTGCCTTCAAATATTTCTGTTTCTGAAATTAACTTTTATCATCTTCTTTTTAGTTTTCTTATGATGTTCAAATTTGATTTAGCACAAACAATTGTGCTAGTATGCAGCAATGGTAGTGGTTCAGGTGGTGGTGGAGGAGGATCTTCAGGCTGTGATGACGCACAATATAGCTCGACATGATCAACATAACACACATTTGCTATAGAGAAACTGCACCACAGAAAATAAGCTAGATGGTTTCAGTGAATACTGCAGCAAGATGGTAGCAACAGGGCAACTTCAGTTGTTTTGATAGAAAACTTATAACTGATGGATAAAAACTCTGAACCTGACTCTACATTTCAGGCAGAGGATAAAGCTACAAACCCAGGTCGTAGTTCAAGGATTATAGATGCAAAATAACAGCCTGAAAAACACAATGGCATGTAAGCACAACTGGTACAGCGTTGCCAGTGTTCACCAAAGTGAACCAAATCCGCAGTATTCTAAAAAATGACACACAAAGGAAAACAAGAAGGCACTTAAGGTACAGCTCTGAAGACAATAACTACCAAATACGCTTTTCAATTAACAGGGTTAAGCAAGTAAAAAGTTGTGAACAGAAACTTATAAGGAAATAAAGACAAGTCCATCCTGTAGATCCTCCTAGCACCATCCCCCTAGTTAAAAGCACACTTCATTTCTTCTTGACAGCAGACTTGGTAACCTTGGCACCAGTTGGGTCCTTCTTCTCAACTTCCTTGATGACACCAACAGCAACTGTCTGCCTCATGTCCCTAACAGTAAAATGTCCAAGAGGTGGGTACTGAGAGAAGGTCTCTACAACCATGGGCTTGGTTGGAAGCATCTTGATAATACCAGCATCACCATTCTTCAAGAACTTGGGCTCCTTCTCAAGCTCCTTCCCAGATCGCCTATCAATCTTGGTGAGGATCACAGCGAACTTAACAGCAATGTGAGATGTGTGACAGTCAAGAACTGGGGCATAACCGTTACCGATCTGACCAGGATGGTTCATGATGATGACCTGGGAGGTGAAGTTGGCTGGTTGGAGGCGACGAAACCACGGTTGAGATCCTTCACAGCAACATTCTTGACATTGAAGCCAACATTGTCTCCTGAAAGAGCTTCTTGAAAGGCTTCGTGGTGCATCTCCACAGACTTAATTTCAGTGGTCAACCCGGAGGAAGGATAAACAGCATTGGAAAGTCTAAATTTCATAGATAGAAAGGAACCGTGAGAAAGGTATACCTTGTTACAACAACAGATCATCTGCTTGACACCAAGGGTGAAAGCAAGAAGAGTGTGCTCACGAGTCCGACCATCCTTTGAGATACCAGCCTCAAAACCTCCAGTGGTAGAATCGATAATGAGGACGGCACAATCAGCCTGAGAAGTACCAGTAATCATGTTTTTGATAAAGTCACGATGTCCAGGAGCATCAATAACTGTGCAGTAGTACTTGGTGGTTTCAAACTTCCATAAGGCAATATCAATGGTAATACCACGCTTCATTTGGGTACCTAGGATATCCACGCTTCCCTAGGTTGCAAAAACATAGTAACTCTATGGATTTACCATCTACTCCTTGTACAACTGTGGCCAAGAAAAACTAAAAGCATCTAATTATTTCAATTGTGAGTATCATCAATTAAGAACAATCCATAAACAGCTCTAAGCTACGTTCATCTCCATATACAACCCCAGTTAACAATATGCATAAAAACTCTTTGAATTAGAGAAATTGGGGCAAAACCAAATAGGCGTAATTGGAGAAAAACAAAAGCACTCCCATATTTTCTGGAAGAGGGATATCAATTAAGGGAAACTAATAAGCAGAAATGACTTCATCCCACAAATTAGGTTATTAAGCAAGTATTTGGAAAGTGGGGAAGAAATACATACCAGTAATGGCCGACTGGACCAACAAATCCAAAACCAAACCCACTATTGATAGCTGCTCTTTTCCAATTGACCTTAAATTGTTCATCTTCAGAATAGTCATCCTGTAACAAATCAATCATACATCAAAATTCAGAGACAAAAAAAAAAGAAAAAAAAGAATACCCAGCCAGTTGGCCCATTGAAACCACAATATCAGTGAAATACCTACATGGGTTAGACGTGGTTCTACTTTAATCCTTGTAGAATGAGTGATTCTCTGAGCAGTAATTAAGGAGCTCTTACTTTCTACTTGTAACTTGGGGTATCGTAGAACTTGTGCATTGCAGTAAGAATAATAGCAGGTCTGTATTTGTTTTTTTTTTGGCAACTGAGGTGAATATATTCAGTTAATGCCCCGCGTTTCCAGTCTGAAGTGTTCAGTGATGTAGATGGCTATCTGATCAACAGTTAAATAGTTCAACTTAAAGGTTGTTTTGACAGTTTGCAACCTCATTTGTTAGAGCCATAACAACAGATAATAATATCCTTTCCAACACATTCAACTTTTACATCATTCTAACTGATAAAAATTGCGTATATTAATGAAAGCTTACATCTTGAAGCTTTCTTTAGAGGGAATGAAATGGTTGCAGCAGCAGCAGCAGCCTTCAGAGTGACGCTTGCTTTGGTGTTAATCTCTGTCAGACATTTATCAAACATTTAGAATACTAACTGAATCTGTTCCAAACTTGATCAAAATGAAAATTATGGAGTGGAAATCACCTCAAATAATCATCCAACAGTCTTCTAATCACAATCTTCAGTAATAAGAAACCCCATCATATCCAGTCAGTTGCAAACTTGAAGGGAATACAATATGCACACAAGAAAAGAAACAAATTCATGATGATATCATCTACGTGAAGGAGACGAAAGAATCAAACTCTTTGAATTCCTCCATCTCTAATTTGAAACCACAATATCAGTGAAATACCTACATGGGTTAGGTGTGGTTCTACTTTAATCCTTGTAGAGCGAGTGATTCTCTGAGCACCAATTAAGGAGCCCTTACTTTCTACTTGTAACTTGGGGCATTGCAATAAGAATAATAACAGGTCTGTATTTGCCATTTTGGCGACTGAGGTGAATATGTTTTAGTTAATGCCTCTGATTTCCAGTTTGAAGTGTTCAGTGATGTAGATGGCTGTCTGATCAACAGTTAAATAATTCAACTTAAAGGTTGTTTTGACAGTTTGCAACCTCATTTGTTAGAGCCATAACAACAGATAATAATATCCTTTCTAACACATTCAACTTTTACATCATTCTAACTGATAAAAATTGCGTATATTAATGAAAGCTTACATCTTGAAGCTTTCTTTAGAGGGAATGAAATGGTTGCAGAAGCAGCAGCAGCCTTCAGAGTGACGCTTGCTTTGGTGTTAATCTCTGTCAGACATTTATCAAACATTTAGAATACTAACTGAATCTGTTCCAAACTTGATCAAAATGAAAATTATGGAGTGGAAATCACCTCAAATAATCATCCAACAGTCTTCTAATCACAATCTTCAGTAATAAGAAACCCCATCATATCCAGTCAGTTGCAAACTTGAAGGGAATACAATATGCACACAAGAAAAGAAACAAATTCATGATGATATCATCTACGTGAAGGAGACGAAAGAATCAAACTCTTTGAATTCCTCCATCTCTAATTTGTTGTATGGGTGAAATGGACACCAAAAAAATAACAAGGATGAAACTGGATGTATCCTGATGTAAATTAAAAATAAGAAAAAGTATTTGAAAATGGGTATTGTTTACATCCTGGTTATTTTTAAATTTTTGTCCATTTAAACAGTATCAAAATCTAAATGTCCTTTTCACCCAGGAATTGTTGATTTTGATCTTTTTAACCAATTTTGTGTAAAAAATTGTTGTGCCCTTCGGCCACCTTACTAACCAGTCACATTTCTATCTTACTCGAGGAAACATCTTAAATCTGTAACTACTTTACAGTAAACTTTGACAGTCATTACGGGCTTATTTCATTTTACATATTATCTTGAACTATATTTTAAAAAGAACGCGAAATTGGGGGATAAAAAAACTAATTGAGGGATAGAGGAAAAAGACAAAAACTGGATCCAAATATCAAAAAAGGGTCACCCCTTATCTAAGTATTTTTTCAAATCCTAATGTAACCCTCAATAATCAAGTTTAGTGGTTAATAATAATTAGTGAAAATCTTAAGTATTTGTTAAATGATTAGTGTGTATTTGTATTTGTATTTGTATTTGGGTGAATGAGATGAGAGTAGAAAGATGAAAGTTTTTTTTGAGAGGGAACTTTTTTTGGTGAAAGTGGAGGACGATTGTGAAGAGAGAATTGATGCTAAGAGGTTGAAAATTTATTTTTTTTTTCTTTGAATCCACCATTGTTGCAGCTGAAATAGCTCGGTGCCGGCATTGTATTCAACCGAAAAAACCATGCCGGCATTTGTTGGAAATTTTCATAAATTTTTGCCACTATCCGGGGGGTCCGGGAGGGGAGGGGGTAAATTTTCTGGTTTTGATCTTCAAAACCTAATTTTTTTGGTTTTAATCAGTCCACTTCCGGCACAGTCAGTTAATTCTCGAGCATGCCGGTATCTATACCGGCATAGTATGTTGCTTAAATTTCTATGCCGGCACATGATGAAAAGTATACAGGAAACTTCAAATTTTTTTCACTTGACTAACGGCATTGATAGATTTCTATCGAGCATGCCGACACTCGGTTCCGGCATTGAATGTTAGTTACCAAGTATGCCGGCACTATTTTCCGGCATGGTCTTCATCAATTCCGACATGATATTCATCACTTCCGACGATGTAATATTTTTTTATTTCCGACATGGTCTTCATCACTACCGGCATGCTCTTCATCTATGCCGGGATGATCTTCATCACTAGCGGCATGGTCTTCATCTATGCCGGCATTGGTCTTCATCACTTCCGGCATGGTCTTCATCAATACCGGCATGGTATTCATCACTACCGGCATGGTCCTCATCGCTTCCGAATGATAAAAGAAAAATCGTTTTCAAAGGAGTTGGGAAATGGGGAAAATTTAAAAGGGAGTGAGGAAAATTTAGAGTTTGAAAGGGAGTGGGGAAAACTCTAATTTGAAAGGGAGTGGGATAAATGGGGATATGATTTTGTTTTTAGATTTTTATTTTGAGCAAAGGGTATTTTAGTATTTTCATACCCAAAAATCACCCCTTAGCACACACCATGGGTTTGGGTAAGTAATCGATATCCCCCAATTAATTTTTTTATCCCCAATTTCGCATTCTTTAAAAATAGGGTAGAATTTCTTTTAAATTTGTGAATGTCGGACACAAATTTCGTCCGCCTCGAGGATAGGTGGAGAAATCAGTATGCTATGACAAGATCACACTGGTTCGAATTTACCTTAAAATTTCAAACTTAGGAAATAAATGATTTAGTTGTAGAACTATTGGTGGACTAGTGAAAAATCCATTGTAAATGATTTTTGAGATTTTTCTGTATAAAAACAAGCTCTTTGTCGTTATCTTTTCTTTTTCATGGTTAAAATCACAAATAAATAAAAAAGTGTTTTAAAAGACAGGTTTGCACTCCGAACAGACAATCACTAAACGCCAACTACAACTTATTTGTGATAAAAAAAGATGTTTAAGAAACACCTTTCTTAGGAACGGGTCTCATTCCTTATGTTACTACCAAAAGCACCACGCTTGCCAAAATCGAAAAAAATCAAGTGAAAGCAATGAACAATCTTAAGACAAATGCACGATAAAGAACTTTCTTTTATCCCTTCAGCCAATGAATCAATAACAAAGCAGCATAGCTTGAAAATGAGTAACCATACAAGTAATGGCAATTGCTATTAACTCCTTATTACCTAAATGAGAAATTGTTGGAATATATGCCACATTGGTTATGAGTCAAGTTACAGAAGATCAAGTCAGTTGGTAAATTTTACATTCAAGCTACCTAGTCAAGATTAGTTTGTTATCTTCTAGGGTTAGGTTTGCTGCTTCTTCTGTTATTATTCTATATAAATAGGAATATTTACGTAACTGTAGAATTATTTTAGAATGTTCTGATGATCAATATAATTTTCCCTTTGATGTTTATCCGTGGATATAGGTCGAGTGACCGAACCACTTTAATCTCTTGTCAACCACTTTAATCTCGTCTCTTTTATTATATCTGATCCTTACTCTTATCATAAATCTAATAAAAATCAAAAATTATAACATACAAATATATTATACGTTGTCATAAAATAGTCCCCCGTTGCTGGTTGAGCTCAAGTCAGGTGCCTCCATAGCTGACCTATAACTCCTCTGAAGGGTCAAAAGACTTTCAATATACATTGTAAATTTGTAAGAGGGATGACCAATATTGGCACCTAAGAAGGAGTTGGCGCTTTCATCTCCAGTAATTTCAATCTTGCTGAAAGTTTTCGTCTTCCGATTATAAGAATGAACGAATACAGAATCGCGATAACGAGGTTTATAACTCTCCACATCAGATAGTTCTAAGATCAAGTACTCAGTTCCCCCGACAGCGTGAAGCCGAACATATTGACAACTCCAGCAAATAGGTAACATGATAATCTCTTTAGTCCATTTGATGTTACTAGTATTTGTAGTACTTGTATTTTTGTCGCAGTCGTCATCAAGTATCCACAGATTGACAGTGTGATTATCTGGGTTCTTTACTATAACTAGATGCCCATCCAATTCCATAAGATAATAAGAGTTAGGCCGATCAATACCAATCATATCAAGGTCTGGTATAACTCTGTAATCCTCTCTTGTAATCCTCTCTCCCGACATCAAATGCCACTAGCATGGGACGAGTATCCTTGTAATACATCCAATATATGGAACCATTCGCATAAACGGAACCATATAGATCTTTAGAGAACTTATCTGACGGTGGTACCTTATCAATCCTTCTCCAAGCAGTGTCGCTGCCTAGAGTCAAGGCCTCGCACATTTTGTAATTCTCCTCTTCGTCTTCGTATATTGTGTACTCCAGGTACCCTTCCAATTTTGGAAGCTCATACCCAGATATGCTCCACATGCAAATCACTTTGTATTCCCTTGTTGTAGGATCAAATCCAAATTCATAAGTACGATATACATCTACTTTCGATAAGTCACATAATTTCTCTACTTGTGCTAAGTAAGCTGATCTGATCCAAGGTGTCGCTTCTTTGGTGATGACATTGTATAGACGAGCAGCATGATCCTCTTTAACTTCATTGTCAGAGTCCATATCTTTTCTTTCTATTTTGTCGATTAAGCATATCATACCGTTGATGGGTTTTTGTATATGCTGACAAACCAACAAATCCTTATTCGATATGGCTTGCATGGTTTTTGTTGCTGTAGTTATTTCTTTGTGGTTTGTGTCTATGCACAAGTTTCCTGTACAAGGAATCTCAAATTTAACGCTTTCATCCTTTGGAAAAGACAGCATGAGATTCACGATGAAGACCCGTGGACTTTCCAATACAGCTTTACTGGTCAAAAAATAGAGATGTGGACTTGTTTTCAATTGCCGTCGATGGTGTAAATTGATCAACCACTGATCCTTTTCAATCAAGGATTGCCAAGATTTGCATACGCGTTTGAAACGCACAAGCGATTTCAATGGAAGTCTGCTTAGTATCTCACATAGTATTTGATCATCAATGCAGCTAGTAGTAGTACCCTTCATCTTTTTCATGGTGGACGAAAAAGAAAAAGCTTCCCAGGGAAAAACTATATGGACCGAGTTTGAAACTATCGTTATTGCCTTTCTTTTATAGGCACAAACTTTCTTACAAACTAAGAAAATAATCATGATGGGAGTGGGACTCGAACCCGGTCCTTACCCCGTGTTTGGATACACTTCAGAAAAAAAAAAATTCGACTTCTAGAAGGAAAAAAAAAATCAACTTTTTTGTGATTAAAAATAATTTTACTTTGACTTTTGCTTTTTAACTTGAGCTTCTGGAGAAGCATAAACACTTTTACTTCTCATTCCCAAACGCGCCATAAAACAATTAATTAGGAAACTAAGGTATATTTTAGGACGACTTTCTATGCATGGCCAGTAACAAGGAATCCAAGGGATATTTTAGGACGACTTTCTATGCATGGGCACTAGCAACATTGGTTTAAGTTTGAATTATGCCGAGACCACACACACATTAGTGCAGAAGTAAGTACTAGGGAGAGTTTGCTGGTTCCATACAGCCCAGAATACTAATATAGCATAGTATTGAACAACATATGGATCGGCATTAGCACAACACTTGCCTAACCAATCAGCATAAGTACTCCTCACCCTAACAACATAGAAGAGCCTGAACTCCTTCGTTCTAATGAACTCCACTCAGTCTGTTCAAAACTTTTGGACAGACTTTATATGTGTTTTACTTTGTGGGCTCTAAAGCCCATTTTGATATTTTTGCCTACCCTAAAATTTGAAACATGTATGTTTTAGGGCATACATAAAACTTTTGAAGTTATACAAATCTATTTTCCTAACTAGGGTTTGTTTATAAGGGGTGTCTAATGGGTAAGAAATGACTTATATATCCTTAAAAACAATTCATACTATTAAATTGATGTTAAATGGCCCATGTACACGGAAGTGCGATCCAAAATCGAAATCATTTGGTTTTCTCTTTCCCATGTATATAAAGGATATTGTATCCGAGTAACCAGATAACTCATATCAATAGAATCCTTCTCTTTCTATATCTCTTTCTTTTTTCCTATTATTTTACTGCATTATGTTATCAACACGAAGCTTAACCACTGATTTTTAGTTTTTTTGGAAGAAAGCTCCATCTTTATAACTGGTTATACACCTCTGTCATTCTTCTTTCAATCGGATCCGTTTTCTAAGATACACCTGGATAACTATCGTATGTAATAGGATGGTCTGCTAATATTTTCTTTTATTTTCCAATCAGACATCAGAACTGAGAAGGTACTCCTAAATCCTTCTTTACTTTTCTATTACTAGTATAACACGCATGTACGATGCGCCTTCCATTCTGTTCAATATATTTTCAATAAATATATACTCATTTGCAAAAAAATAAACTGTTCAATATATTTTCAATAAATATATACTCATTTGCAAAAAAAATAAAAATATAAAAAATAAAAAATGATGTTATTTTTCTGGATGATACATTTGGATAGCTTAATCTTTGCAACACAAAGCCTTGGAAAAAAACTCAAGAAGAAGAGACTTAGCAAAAATCAAGAAGAATAAGATATAGTTCGACAACAACTTCAAGGCTTTTAGTAAAAGTTAATCTCAATACAATCGCATATATTGTTCTCTCCATGGTCGAATATCCTCTCATGGTTCATCTTTGCGTTTCTTAAGCGCTTGGTTTCAGGGTATTTCTTCCACATGTTCCTACAATTAAAGACATTTTCTAAGTGTTATGTAAACTATGCCAGTAAAAAACATTAGGGCAGTTAAAGTACAATGGTGACTTCTGATAAAATTTCAGTTAACCATAAAATCCAGCTTAAAGGGCTAAAGGGATCACATTAAAAAAAAAGTTAATAAAAAAGTTAAATGGTTAAAGATCGATATATTAAGACAAACCACTGAAATTCAGTACTCAAAAATTCTGGCAGAACATAATAATTCACTTGAAGAGATTTTATTTTTTTATTTTTTTTCCTTGGCAAAGATAATAATATTGAAGAACACACAAGCCTGTGCAGGCGAATACAACTAAAAAAGCGCAAACGATGAAAACAAAATTAAACTAACAAAAAAGAGCATCTGACACTAGAACAAGATTATGCCTCCACTATATTTGTTTCCTTGTGATTGTCAGCAAGATTATTAAACATTTCTCGCTTGAAGAGATGCACGGAAGCAAATGTCCTAAATCCTTTTATTAATCACAATTTCTCAATTATAATATCATTCACATCTTGAACAAACTATTTGAAGCTCATAGTTGACAATTCCTTGATCAATATAATATACAATTCAGGCATACTATTATGATCAAAGAAATGAGATTTTTTCTTGCTTTAAAAAATTTAAAAACAAAATCAAAGCAAAATCCATCAACTGGAGTGTAAGTTAGATATGTATCTAATTCTGACCTAGCTACCTGCTACCCATTAACCTTTAAAAACTCTATTCCCATTAACACATTTAAAAGTTATTTCCCATTAGCTCACTTACATGTTGTTTTTACTATCAGTTGAACTAAAACTACCCTAATAACTAACAAAAACTGAGATGTTGTCAATTGCTTTCGACTATCAACTGAAACAAAATAAGTTCCAAAGTACCAAATATATAAATTAAAATTTAGACCAAAATGTTTCCACATACAAATCTCATATTTCTTTCCCCTAAATCAAACCAAATCAATAAAAGAAAAAGAAAAAAACCTAAAATTCAGAACCCAAATTAAAGAACGCGCGATTGGGGATATCAAAACTAATTGGGGGATATGAATTACTTCCCCCAACCAAAGGTGTCTGCTAAGGGGTGTTTTTTGGGCGAAAATACTAAAACACCCTTTGATTAATTAAAAAACATTATGAAAAGACTGTTATACCCTTTCTCCTAAAACTTAAAATCTAAAAAACAAATACATATCCCCCATTTCTCTATCAGTTCCGGCATACTCGGTTAGGGTTAGGGTTCCGATTTTTTTTTTCTTCATCTTCTTCATCCGTTCTTCATCGACGATTAATCGTTAATTCAAAAATTTCTTCGTCGATTAACCTACCTACCTGAATCCATAAGAAGGCCTCCACGAAAGAAATCAAATGCCTATCGAAATAAAAATCGATTGCTCAACATAAATTACAGGAAAGGCTTGCTTTGATTGCTCAAGAGCAAGAACACGAAGAACAAGAGGCTTCAGACGATCAACTTCTCGTAAAAATGGCTTCTGTGAGATGGTATGTGATTTAGAACTGTTTAATTAGTGTTTCAATCAATTTGTAGCTATGGGTTTAGGTCAAAATCGCAAACCCTAACTAAAATAGTTGAGTTTCAGTAGCTTCCGGCATTCAAGTTAGTATGAATACCATACCGGAACAGTGTAACGACATTCGATTTAGGATGAAGACCACACCGGCACTGCGATATGACATAAGATTTAGGTTGAAGACCACACCGGAAATTAGTTGCGGCATTCGATTTCGGATGAAGACCACACCGGGACCCTATACTGGGCGTTAAGTTTAGTTTGAATACCATGCCGGTAGTGTGCTTCTAATAAACAGAAAACCCTAGGATTTTGTTATTGGTACCGGCATACATTTTAGGTTAGATTCGATGCCGGAATTCTGCTGCGACATGAGTTTGAATTTTATGTATGTGCCGACAATGGTGTTTTGGTATCCAGGAACTTCCTAAAGATTACCGGCGTCCTCGTCAATTATTTGTCAATGCCGGTATTAGTTCCAGACATGTAATGGTTTGAAATTACTATGCGGTGTTTTGCTCACGACATGGTCGATACTTTGTTTCGGTATGACGGTAGTGATGATTCTATGCCGTTATGTAGTGTATCTATGCCGATATTAGAAATGAAAGTTAGTTGTCTTATATTTATTTCGTGCTTCTTTTGAAATAGGTCAAAAGCAAAGGAAGCTAACAAAGGAAAAACTAAAGATGTTGGCATTAAAAAAAGAAGGAAGGAGGGTCTTGGTACTCCTTAGTCTCTACCTCCTAAAGGGAAAGACCAAGGCCCCAAAATCCGTTTGGGGGATGATACAATAGGTGAAGTTTGGTAGAGTAGTCGTGACCATAGTAAACTCAAAATCCGTGAATCTACAGGAGCAGTTGAGGAGGAAGATAAGCAAGATGAAGATGAAAATGAGGAGGAAGATAATGAGATTGATCCAAGTCAATTAGCAACCCAAAGCCAAGTAGTAGTGGAACAAGGTGGGCCAAGTCAACAACCGACACAAGGAAAGGGCACAAGCAAAGTAAAAGTTAAAGGTTCACACCTTCCTCATATTGATGACATGATACCTGACCTTGATCGTGGTAGAATTTGGGGTGCAACTTATTTTGATCCGGGGCATATATTTGGATACAAGGACTCTTGGGCTCGTATTATCTATCAAACCTATGTAAGAATTTCTATCTCGTGCATATGTATTATTTTGAATTTATATAAAACCTATTAATCGTATTATCTCCTAATTGTAGGATCATAAGAAGGCTGTGAGTGTTTGCCGAAACTAAGCCGCGTATCATTGGGATTTGTCTAAGGAATGTGAAGAGATCCAAACATTAGTAAAGGATTATGGTCTATATCCTTTGGTTGAAAATTATCTGAAGCCAGATGTTGTGACAGTCAATTGCTTCGTCGAAAGGTATCATGGTGAAACAGATACCATGCGCTTCCCGTTTGGCGAGATGACTTTGATCCCTGATGATGCTCAGAACATTCTAGCTTGAGTGTTACCGGCAAATCAATTGAAGAAGGAGATCATTGTCCGGAGCTAGAATGGTCAAAGTTGCACGCTCTTACTAACAAGTTGTTTGGTTGGGACTACAAAACTTCTGTGGAAAGCTTCTATGTATCTAAGACTAGTAGGACAAAGACCATCAAGTTGACGCTGCTTAAGAAGATGTTTGAAGACACGACGCAGAGAAAAGACAAGGATGGATGGGACCCCGCACATATTCGTTATACAGCCGCTGTGTACCTGTTATTCATCTTGGGCACTAGGGTATTCCCTGACACTAGTGGCAACAGGGTTAGTGCAAACTGCCTTCAATACTTGGATCCGTTGGAAGAGGTCTTTAGCTATTCTTGGGTCACGACGGTAATGACACATTTGATGACGGAAATGAGAAGGGCCTCTAAGGTGGTTACAAACCAATTTTTCGGGAATTTCACTCTACTCCAGGTAATTTTGTTTTAAACTTATGTTCTTATTTATATTGTTCACATGTACCCTTATGATGAACTTAGAAACAAAATTTACTGATTTTTATATGTATCATTTCGCATTTGTATAGGTGTGGGCTTATGAACATTTCCCAACATTGTTCAAGGGCAAGCCCTTCTTGAAGATTATACCCATTGATGACCCCGAGAAGCCTAGAGCCAAGAGATACCAGTTCAACAGCCATCTGAAGCCCGGTAACAATCGTCGACTGACAGATATGAGATTGGCTCTGGACGCGATGACTACCAAAGATGTTGTGTTCGACCCTTACATGGAGGCTAAAGAAACCGCCAATATTTGAGGTTCTATAACGTTGCATTTTACAATGGTCCTTTGTTCCACCCAAAGGGATACTTTATGGCTGATCCTCGACGTGTGATGCGGCAACTTGGATATAAGCAATTACCCTGCTTCATGACAACCTCTACTAAAAGGTATCAGCTTGACCTTTCTGTGTCCATGTCAAGTTCCACAAGGTTGAGGGTAGAGTATGATTCAATTCCAGAACCAACACATTGGAGGGATAGGGAACCACGTCGTTTGGTAGATGCTAGTAATTGGGAGATTGTGAACAACGGTGATGAAGCCGATCCCGCCTACATTGATAATTACTTGGAATGGTCACATCCTTTTGTCGTGCGTCCGGAAGACGTCGGAGTTCCACCCCAGAAAAACCCTCCCGTTCCAACTCTACAGAGGCACCACCTACGATGGCCCAACTTAATAAGACCGTTGGATTGCTAGTAAGTATTGTTAATTGCTTAGTCGTTTAATTTACACATAATTTTATATCAGCATATATATACTAATTATGTGTTGTATGTATGAAACTAGCGGCGTCAGCTTCGCAAGTTGAGGAAGATGTTAAGTTGCAAGTACGACGAAGGAGAGGTGCTATCCATTGAAAAAATGAAGGAAGTCGTGGAGAAGCTTGATAAAATTGAAGACCCAAGTGCAAGAGCTTTGTTTGGGGAAACAAGGAAGGCTCCCGTTGGCAAGAAGCAAAAGACCAAGTGATGAACTATATAGTTGTGTTTCGTTATTTGGATGGTGGTTGTTATGTTTTGATCAATTTCTAACTTGTTTTTGGTTGAACTCTTTAGTTGTTTGGTTTACTTTTGGTTTATGATAAGAACATTTAAGCACGATTCAGTTGTTTGGTTTATGTTGAACATGTTTAAATTTCTAGTAAAATGTTGTCTCTGTAAGTTTTCTTTACACGAGAAGTGCCGGCATTCAAATATTTAAGTTCCACAGCACCGGTATTGGTTCCGACATTAAAAACAATTTAAATTCTGTGCCGCCATTTGTACCAGCACGGAAAAATTTTCTCCAAAACCATGTCGGGAAGAATGGATGAAAATGACCAAGTTTCTGTGTGCATTATGGGTGGTTCCGGCATTGAAATGTTTAAGTTCCACAACACCGGTATTGGTTCCGCACTAAAAGCAATTATATTTCTATGCCGCCATTGTACCGACATGGAAAATTTTCTCTAAATCCATGCCAGGCACAGTGGATGAAAATGACCAAGTTTATGTGTAGATTATGGGTAGTGCCGGCATTAAAGAAATTATTGAATCTACGCCAGAATTATGATTTTCTTACTCTTGCATAGTTTTGCATAATTCTGGCATTGGATTTTGATAAATATATTATGCCGGTATTGTTTATAAATAGGTGTTTGTGGGTGAAAACCGTTTCTGCTGATTTTGGTAATTTTGGGTGTGTATAGGTGAGAAACGAATCTAAACCCTAAACAATGTACTGCGCGGGAGTACTTTTGATTCGAGAGATCAATCTGTACAATCCTGGCTTAAACCAAGAAATGGCCGTTCTAGGCTTTCTTCGGTCACAAAGCGAAGGAGAAGGGTTGGTCTTAGGGAGGGAAGCAAACAAAGTGTTGAGAACAGAATAGTTGATTCTGGAAGTGTGGTCGTTTTGTGACTTGTATCAGAAAGTTGAACTAGCTAGCTGGATGAAAAAGCTATCAGATGATTTCTGGATGTTGTATTGTTCTCCTGACCAAAACTTGTTGTTTGGTGGAAATATATGAGACCTATTTATACAAGTCATAGTGAAACGTACCCTGGTCTCGTAAGAAGTGAAAACGATTGAGTGGTGGAAGAAAAGAGTAACGTGTAACTGTCAGACGTTATGCTTCCATGATGAGGGAAGTGAATTCGTGTAACCGCCAGTCATTACGCTTCCATGATGAAGGAAATGAATTGTTTACACCGTTACTTTTCACCACCACTAATTATCCCATTTCATGACACTCTCTTGTAACGGGCGCATTGCACGCCGCACGTTGTAAACCGCCAGACCAATACCCTGATGAGCGTCCCCCAGTTTATGACCTATTTTGATGTCTCAAGTGTTTTCGTGGAAAACATGTAGCACTTTGCTCCGTGTGAAAAGTTAAAATCGAGAGGCTTGCCTCAGTTAAATATCATGTGATGCTAGGCTCGTTATGGCTAGTCGCCTAAAACTTTTCACGATCTTACCGGTTCGGTGGGGAACTTGGATGGCTGAGATTGCATCTCATGAAGAAGGACAACCATTGATTATGGCCACATCTTATTGTATAGCGAAGTGGCGTCGGCCACATGCTAATGGCATGTCAATGGTGTAGCCGTGGCATAGTGGCATGCTAGTATCCGCGGTATAGTGGTATGCCAGTGATGTTGCGGCATGGGCAAAGGTAAAAATTGGATCCGTGGCCGAAGTTTGGGTTTGGCGCCGTGGAAGAATTAGGGCTTGGCGTGGCCAAGGCTCCGTGGGAAGAATTCGCCGTGGAAGAATTAGGGCTTGGCGTGGCCAAAACTTGGCGTCGTAGAGTCGGACCCACGTGTGGCAACATTGGCCCTGTTGCCACGCCAATGTCTTTGCTCTGGGAAACGTTATTTGGCTTTGGTAGCAATTTGCCAAATTAGGGTTTGGCATGTTGAAACCCTAATTAGTGCACGTGGCATGCGGCTGCGGAATGTCGCTACTTTTGTGCAAACAGCGCCATGGCTATGCCAAATGAACTATGGCAAGCCCATAGTGTGGGAACGGCCACGGGAGTAAGAATTTCCGTGGGTGGCTATTTATGGCAGGTTGCCAGTGTTTGCGAGGTAACATGTTGCGAAGTTGCCGCGGTAGAGTGACATGTTGGCACATTACCGCGGTAGAGTGGCATGTTGGCATGCCGACCAATATGTTGTTGTGGTAGGGAGCGTTTGGTCTTTAATGTATGGTGGCAAGTTCAGAGCAACTTGATTGGCCCAAAAGGGGGCCGGCCAAACATAGGACGCAACTATACTTCTGTTGAGAGTATGGCGAGTTTAAAGCGACCTGATTGGTCGAGGAAATGGGGTCGGGGCGTGTCCAATGGCATTAGCTGGCCTCGGGCATGGCCATGTCTCTTTTTGCTGTTGTGGCTCCCTGTTTTTCCTTATTCTGAGCGAGGTTCTGCTCTTGCTAATCCATGGCGGATTAATTACTTAGTTTGCTTAGGCTTACTTTTGACAAGCAAGGTCTGGTATATTGCGCGAGGCGCGAAACCCTAACTTATGCAAGTTAGTCAGGACGATTGACTTAATTTTATGTGTCGACACAGAGCTCTTTTAAGTTCGTTGCTAGAGAGCAGCATGCTATCGACCCTCTTCTGTTTTTGTTGTTCGTTCGGCTTCGTGCTTTCATCTGCAGCGTCTGGCTCCTCTTCATCATTTTTCAGCGGTGGTAGAGCGAGAATTAATGGCAACAAAGCAATCTCCAATAGTTATAATCAATGACAAGGCAATCCAGGAGAACTCAAGGTAGATGCTCTCGCATGTATCCACCCAACAGTACCGTCGATCTTCTCCAGAATGTGTAATAAGGCTCTGACTCTAGAAGAATGAGTGTATACCCTCTCCAGTGGATTTCAAAATTTACCAAACTCCATTGCGATCTTGGGATATATGGATGAAATACATGCTCGACAATGATCATGTCAGGGCCAATCCTGGAGATTGTGGTTGCGTTGTTGGTCCATCCTTTATTTTAGGTTATTTGGTGCCTGGACTTTCTGATTGCGATGATGATATGCTGTGGATGCTTGCATAGTCGAAATTTTCTGGAGCCATTGGGTGAAGTAGACGAGCTGAGAGCGTTCCGTTTCCGATGTGCTGCTATCAAGTCGTTAAGGATTTCGTTCCAAGCGACATCCTTTGCACCATCTTCTGAATCTTGGACTATTGCATGGAACGGGATGCGGTGAGCAGTCCCCAGTTATACTTATGTTAGATCCGATGGCGTGGACGGATATGTGAATGTATCTCTGTGGCGTACTTTTGGGGTCTTTGATGCGCGTGTACGGCTTCATGTTGAGAAATTCTTGTGGCTCGTAAAACTTCGACAGGGATGATGTTGAAATCGGGAATAACCTGGTTGAGGGCAGTGAAGGCACCCCATTCTGGTGGTCCCCATGTGTGATTATCCTGAGCCTATTTTCTCGTGGAAGTGCTTCTGCTGCATTCACTGGTAAGGTGGTGACTGCGTTTAAGCTTCTAAACATGAAGGAGGCTTCAGTCCCCAGGTGTAGCCTACTTTAATTGCATCGCCTTGAATCCACGCCTATGGGATTTGATACAATCTTATCATACTCTCCTGGATGTGATGCTGGGATGCTTGGAATATCACATGGACGAAATATTCTGGATAACGAAGAAGTAGAAGTGAGAGAGTCACGTCGTTAATCGTGGCTCCCTCTGTCTCTTCAAGAAAAATATTTCGGCCGCGTATCTGGAGTTATCTCTTGAATGCTTGATTGTTGTCAGGGATGGACCGTGATGAGCAGTCCCCAGTCGCACTTCTCTTTGGTTACTGAAGTTGTTTTCTTCGAGTAGGCTTGGGATCCGCCGCGTCCTCGTAAAGTGTTGCAGGCGCCTTTTAGACAGAGAGGTGATGATATTCTTACGCTACATCTTTGAAGGGTGGATGACCTTGTCGTGGCTATGACTTTTGGTTGACTGTGTCTTCTGAGCTTTGACAGTGAAGGGATCCCGTGTAGAGCCTTAGTCCCCAAGTGTGGTTTACATGTTTATATCTGGTGTGGTCGGTGACTTGACCATGATAAGGATATCACCATCTTGCATACGTACTGGTGACTCTATTACTTCTTCTATGTGAAACTAAAACATGGAGAAGTACGGATTACCCTTGTAGCGGTTGTTGCCATGGTGAAGCTCTGGCTGATATCGACAAACGAGCAGAAACAGTTCTTGGCAACAGATATGATCAGAAGAGACCACATCGCGTGGGAACCAAAATAGGTTGGCTGGAATAACATGGGCGTCCATGGAAGCAAAGGGATCGGCTGGATGCATAAGCGAGTAAACTGTCCACGACCACGAGGTTTAGAGAGATGGATCAAAATGTGGCCACAACTGCGATCCTTGGCTGGTTGTGATCACGATCCTTGACAGGGAGGAGTGTGGTGGCTACAGGCACGAACCTTGGAAGGAATGAGTGTGGCCGCTACGACACGATCTTTGACAGGAATAAGTGGCGTTGAAGCGGCTTCGGCTCTTGGAGAGGACGTTGAAGCGGAGCGACTTCCGGAGAGAACGTTAAAGTGGAGCCGTTGCTGGAGAACGTTGAAGTGGAGCCGCTGCTGGAGAACGTTGAAGCGGAGCAACTTCTGGAGAGCATGTTGCGAATTTTCCGCGGTAGAGTGGCATGTTGGCATGCCGACCAATATGTTGTTGTGGCAGGGCGTGTTTGGTCTTTAATGTATGGTGACAAGTTCAGAGCAACTTGATTGGCCCAAAAGGGGGCCGACCAAACATAGGGCACGAATATACTTCTGGTGAGAGTATGTCGAGTTTAAAGGGAACTGATTGGTCGAGGAAATAGGATCGGGGTGTGGCTAATGGCGCTAGCTGGCCTCGGGCATGGCCACGCCTCTTTTTGCTGCGGCGTCTCCCTGTTTTTCCTTATTCTGAGCGAGGTTCTGCACCTGCTAATCCATGGAGGATTAGTTACTTAGTTTTCTTAGGCTTAATTTTGACAAGCAAGGTCTGGTATATTGCGCGAGGCGCGAAACCCTAACTTTTGCAAGTTAGTCAGGACGATTGACTTAATTCTATGTTTCGACACATAGCTCTTTTAAGTTCGTTGCTAGAGAGCAACATGCTTTTCTGATTGAATACCTTATGCAGATATCTTATTCTTGATACTTGGAGATTCGTGCTACTCTGCTGCGAGTGAACACGAATCGTCATGCCATATCAACATTAAGAGTTCAGCCGGAGAACATAGCATATATAGAAGGAATTCAGAGGAACTTATATTAAGTGAATATACGCGAGGCGCCGATATTTACAGAACATCTGGGATTCGCCAGTCTGGATAAATTTCATGTAACTATATTGAGCGGCTCAATGAATACGCCAGTGGAGAGAATATCACATGTGACTCTGTTTCCTTGCAGAGTGACGTCACATCAGATGCAAGGTTTTATGATTTTAACCCTAAGCTCAAAACCACCATCAACAATAGGTTATGAATGCTCTATTTATTCATTCCTAGATAATCTATTACATAAGATTTCGAACTTTAAATTAAAACATACTAAAACATGGTAATGGAGCACTTTTGGTTTAAGATGATCTCCTATTTGGTAAGCCATCCCTTTTCAACAATTGCGGAGCCTTTCGCGAATATCTTCGAAGACATCGTCTGGAATCTCGGTGTCAAGGACCATATTCATTGGTTCATCTTATCTTTCAACATATTCCTTTCCCCTCATATAACACCCATCACACCCATCAATAGGCTTGCATTGGCCCTTGTGGTTTTCTCTTGATTCTGTTTGTTCAACAGCTTTTTCAAACCATTGAAACTCATCACACTTTTGGTAATTCAAACACCTTAGAAACATTCTTCCATTTTCAGCATCATCATTTTTTGCAATCCAAAACCGGCGTGTCCCAACACATCTTCTATACTTTGAATAAATAAAAGGATAGTCCATGGCTAGATGAGAATGTGACTTGCAAATTTGACACCTGCAATGATGATTCTGTAAGAGAAGATTATATTAGTTATGCGTCATAGTAGTGAAGATTTTAACTTTCCATATATTGTTAGTAATGTTCAATCTACTTACTTTGCAAATAGAGCTTGATGATGAATCTCCCATCGCTTGTGAAGTTTTAACCGTGCTTGATTGATCTATTTTTTGGCGCTTTCTTTCTTGAGAGAAAGATTTTTGTTATTTGGTGGGTGCTTTGTGTAGATTTTTCCAAAGGAATGGGGGGTATTGTATAGAAATGAATCTCCAACGGTCTTATTTTTAAAAAACCTAGCCGTTTTTTATTTTGAGATTCACAAATACCGGCATAGTCGCAATTATATATTCAACGCCGGTACAACGTACCGGCGCTGAACCATGTTGTTCAACTATGCCGGTAATAGTTGCATATTTCTCTGTGAAGAAATTCACTTGTACAGGCATGAACATCTAACGGTAAACTATACCGGAACTGGGTGTCGGCATCCTATGTTACATTTACTTCAATGCCGGAATTTGGGTGATTTCAAAAAAAACTAGTCGTTGATATTTTTCTCTATATAAGGAGAGCTAATACTTGGACCCAAAAGCCCAAAACTCGTGTGTTCTTAAATATCTCATTGAGCCTCTTAACTTAGAAACCCTAAACCTTAGAATAATCATATATAAATAGCTTAGTATAGTACCTAATCCCACAAACAACAAATGGCATTGTTCTACTCAGAGGAAGATTTAGCAATCACCCAAGCATGGTACGCCAAAACTCGTCCTTCAACTATAGATAACAACACGCGGGATTCCATGTGGTTGAAGATTTGTAACAAGTTTATTCACGATTACGATAACCCGAAAGGAAGAACTGCTCAACAAATCGAGCAACGACACGACATCATCCTAAATGCGGTGGTTGAGTATCTAAAAATGAAACACCGGATCAAGCACGCTACCCGCAGTAGATTGTCCCCTCAACAACTTGTAAGTATCTTTATGATTAATTCGACACAATCCACTCTTTTTTAATTTTTATGTAACAAACTACTAAGTTTTGTGTTGTTTTTGTATCATGAAGCCGTGAAAATGCGTTACTTACAGGAAAAGGGAGAAGCATTCATGTTTGATGCCAACGTGAACCACATTGTAAGCAAAGTCACGGAGTACCACCAGCTGGGTAAATCGGAGACAGATTCTTCCTAAGAAGAATGATAGGTTTAGCGGTATTTGGTTAGGTTTTTAGGGTAGTTTTTGGTAAGGTTTTGTGGGTACATCTCTATGTAAACCCTCACGAGACTATAACTCGTCCACTTGGGTCACCAAGTGGTTTAAAGGCTTGATGCACGTGCTAAGTGCATTCGTGCTTCCTGTGACAAGGATTACATTTGAAATAAATTATAGTTCCGGCTTACTTTATTAACATAATTAAATACCGTTAGGTTTCCGGCATGGATACTATATATTATCCTATGCCGGAATTTAGTGTCAAAATTCTTTGTGCAATAAACCATTTTTCGGCTTTGTTATTACATACATTACTGTGCCGGAAATCACTACCGGCATGGTCGAACATCTTCCGTTCACTTCCGGAATGGAACATTCAATGCATAACTGCTATTTTTTTAAACCATAAACCAGTGAAGACCATTTCCGGCGTGGGATCTAAGTTACTGACAATGCCGGAATGATAAAGTGGAAAAGAGCCGTTGTGTCCCCATCTATTTAAAGGAATGGATACACCCATTGCACTTGATACCTCAAAAAAAAGTGTGAGCTCCAACACATATCTCTGATGGAAAATCAATCACCAACTACCGACTTCATCATTGCCATGGAAAAAGAAAAAATTAAGAATAAAAAATTATCCACTCCGATAGGAAATCAATCATCATCCATCACCAACTCTATTCCCATTATACTAGAACAACTTAGAAGGAAGGATCAAACCACCAAGTCAATTGCCGCAATGGAAGAAGAGATACTTAAAAGGAAAAGAGAAGAAAAAGAGGCAGCAATAGAAGTAAAATATCGCAAAGAAACTAAAGAGATAATCGAACGTGTAAAACAAGCGAAGATAGAAGCGGATGTTGAGGAAGAAACCGAATGGATTAAAAATTTCTTCATAGTATCGGATTTGCCGGAATATCACCGCCCTTTAAACCTTTTCTGGGTCTTGTTGCGGATGGTCCTTATATGTCGAGGTTTGAGGACAGTAAGTGCAAGAAACACAAAATGGATTACGGGATGAGTTTGTAGCGAGTCAGACAATTTCCCTCATAAAATTATGTCGCAAATACAACGAGTTTCTCGCAAGATACAGAGGGAATAGGTGGCAAGCTCAGGACGTATATACCAAGTGGAGAAAAGAGCCTTTTAAGCATTTCGAAGCCGCTTTGTTTGTTGAATCTCGTTACAAGAAATAATGTTAGTTGCAATTAGCTTAAGACCTTTCATTTTATGTGGAACGTTGTTTATGTGTTAATGTTTTTTAGTTTATTTCCTTAGTATTAATATGAAGAGGCCAATTTGGGTCAGTTTGCTTGCTTAAACCTTTTGGTGGTTCGTTAATAATGAATCAAGAATCACTACCGGCGTAAATTGTTAATAACAAATACATGCCGGCACCGTATACGTAAATTCAGTTAAATTCATTAGACTACCGGCATAGATTATGAAATTTCGACAACGCCGGATTTATGAAGGTTTGTTACCTTTCAACTGTCATTAATTGAAGACGTTTAAAAAACATAACATCTAATTCTAACTCATTATTCTTCTCCATTGTAACTGTCGCACCAATTATCCCCCATTGTAACCGTTCCAAACTCCCTCATTCCATTTACGTGACGGTTACAAACTCCATTATTACATAAAATTGACGGTTATAGAGTGGAAACAGTTTCATCTTTCTATTTCTTTATTTTCACTTCGCAATTCCAAAAGAACTTCCAAAACCACTAAAGTCCATTATTTGGTTTCATCCTCTGAACCAAATGCGTTCAATTCTTCAAACCCAAAGAAGAATGGGTCCTCACAAACCTCCTGAAAAACCAAAACTTAATCCTGGTGGTAAATCGAAATCAGAAACATCTATTGAACAAGATGATGATGAGGAAATAACAGAGATGATGAGGTAAGTGATGTCTATGTTTATTGAAGCATTCTTTGGGTTTATTTCATAATGTAAAAAACACAAATTGAAACTTGCATGATTATTGTTTGTACTAGGTAAAAGGAAATTTGAATTTGCAATTTAGTGAATTTTTAATTGAATTTAGTGAATTGAAGATTCCAATTTAGTTTCGGCGTACAATTAAATTTGAATACAATGCCGGTTTATATGTCCTGTATCCCCCATTTATGGCATGCAAGTTATTAGAATACTGGCATAGAAATCCAATAAATTTCAACGCCGGCACCTCTGCCGGCAGTATCGTAATGTTCACTATCCATGCCGGTTTTGATTACCTTATTTTGTTCAATCTCTGTTGACAATTCCCATAAAACCGGCATAGCATTTTATTTACATACAATGCCGTTACCGTAAAACCGGCATAAACTCCTTTTAAATTACAATGCCGGAAATTATGTCGTCAGTATCGTTATGTTCACTGGCCATGCCGGTTTTGATTTCCTTATTTTGTTAAATCTCATTTTATACGTAGGTCCAAAGATGCAAAAACGAAGAAAGGAAAGGTAAAAGCTGTTGATGAAGGAAAACCTAAGTCTTCTTGGCCTCGACATAGTCGAGATGATCCGGAACGTGTTAAGGTCATGAATCGGGATATTCCCCCGGATGGAGACACAAGCATCGATGATGATGCAGAGTGGGAGAAATTTGTACCTCCTGATCCAGCCCGAGAAGGTGGCTCATCCTTGCATGGCTTAGGACAACCTGAATTTGGAGCCGGTGAGAAAAATGACCCACCAAAGCACCTCCCAAAAACATATGACATGATTCCAGAACGCAATGATGGCAAACACTGGGGTCAGCCGAGAGATCCGAAACTCTTATTTGACTACAAGGACTTTTGGGCTCGTTGGATCTATTCAACTTATGTAAGACGTTTGCATCTTGTTATTATATTGTTTATATATGATCAGGTGAATTGAAGTTTGTTTGGTGTGTTTTTATAGGACCACAAGAAAGCCTTCCATATTTTCCGCCATCAACAAATGGATACATGGTCTTTGAATTGGAGTGTGAGGCTGTTCAAACGGCAGTGAGAGCATCTGGGTTGTATCCCGCGGTAGAAAACTATGTGGCCACTGATCAAGTGACGGGGAATTACTTCTTGGAGAGGTTTTTTGCTTCAACTGATACCATGCATTTTTCTTTTGGCGAGATGACCATTATCCCTGAAGATGTCCAAAGAATATTAGGTCTAGGGGTCCTTGGAAAAGCCATTAAGAAAGAAGATCACGGTAAGACCCTAGAATGGTCCAAGATCTATGAGCTGACTAAAAAGTTGTTTGGTTGGGACGAGGCAACGACTAAAGAATATATGTACGTGTCAAAGAATACCTTGACAAAGACTATTAAAGTCGTCAAGCTCAGAGAGTTGTTTGGGAATACGATGGGAAAGAAATTTAATGCCGAACAAATTCAGCAAACTATCACTGCTTATATGTTGTTCCTTTTGGGCATCGCAATATACCCTGACTCTAATGGTAACAGGGTGCATATGAACCACTTACAATACTTGGATCCCTTGGAGGAGGTTCATGAGTATTCATGGGGCACTTCTTTCTTGCCACATTTATTAGCGGAGATGCGTAGATCTTCTAAGGAGACAACCTGTCAATTTAATGGGAATTTCACTGTATTACAGGTAATGTGAACTAGTTATTTTGTTTTCCAATTAGTTCTTTTCTTATACATTTAATTGGAACGATCTTTCATTGGCGTAGGTGTGGGCTTATGAACACTTCCCAACATTTTTCAAGGAGTACAAATATTTGGAGTCGTCAACGTATGGTTTGGAACCATAGCATCATGTGACTAAGAAATACTTTTTCCACAATAAATCGAAGCCCAATAACAGAACTCGGTTACTGGCCATGAGAGAGGCTTTGGACTCTATCACTGTCAAAGATGTAGTGTTTGACCCATATAAGAACGAAAGAGGAGTTGACTTTGCAAGGCATGAAAATGTAGCATTTTACAACAGACCATTGTTTCATCCAAAAGGATTTGTTATGCATAAACCTCGTCGTGTGACGCGCCAACTTGGGTACAAACAGAAAAAACTTAAGGGTAAATCTGATGCCAAATTCTCTCATGACTTTTGTAAGGGTTCTCAACCTCGTCAACGTTATTAGACCTGTCAAGAGACGATTTAGCCGACAATGACGTAATTAAATAAATATGAACAATAAATTTAACAACAATTAATAAAATAATAATTTGGACAAACAATTAGTACCATTGGATAGATCTCGAAAAGCTATGTGAAATGGACTATTAGACCGCGTCGATCGGACTCCGGACGAAGAAGATAAGAGACTCAAAAGATGGAATCAAAATCAGTCAAACTGTCGTTGACCGTCTCCGTTGAATTTAGTTGACCGCGACCGTTGACTTGACCGGACCAGACCTCGCCTGACCTCTGATGAGTTGCCCTGAGTAAGTTTTGAGGGATGGTAATAGTAAAACTTAATCTAACCTAAATTACATTAATTAAGCTGGAGGTGTCTATGTTTGAGGTAAAGGGCAGTAGGAGGTGTTATTGGAGATAAGAAGAGAGGTAAGTTCTACTTCAAAGAAAAATAGTAAAATGAATGAAAGAAGAACATGGAACTAGGAAGAGAAAACTTGAGTGAAATGAGAAGGAGAATAAGATGATAATGGTAGGATGTTAGTTTTGTAAGAGAGAGGAGTAAAGATGCAAAATCATAGACTTCAATTTAAACAGATAAGTTTAAGGGTGTCACTTATTTAGAGAGTGAATTAGTGAGAAAAAAAGGAACAAGGAAGTGTTCATGGTGTTTATGATGAAAAGATGATGATCATGATGGAGAAAATAGAAACTAATCTAAACAACCAAGGCAACCTATTTAATCTACTTTAGTATGTTTATGATGACATGGGTATGTGCTTGATATGGAAATAGAGTAGAATCAATTGTTTCTTTTTATTATGAAAATTCATGATTTCACGTGAAACTTGTGTTTCTCTGCCCAACATGTAGAGACTTCTTTCGATACCTTATGTTGAGAATTATAAATAGCTCTATAAACATGAATTGTTGTTTATCCTGTGGTGATTGTGCACATATAAAGTTCGTTCAGTTTGGTTAGGTATAGAGTGAGATATCAATGCTATAAAACCACCCGTCGCAGCTGAAACTGTGTGCAACAGTCACGAGCATCAATAAGTTGGAGCAATGTTAGTTAGCTTATAGTGAGTTTTGGAAATTTTTCAGTACTCAAAGGTTGTAGAAGATGACTCCGTGATTCTAATGATCCGTTGTTTGTTGAATTTGGATTTATAGGATGTAATATAGGGACCTTGTAAGTTGATCTCTTGAACTGATTTTAGTAGAGATTTCAGAGAATGGCGAGGAAGATGCCGAGTCCGATCGCTGACTCAGTTGACTCGTTTGACTCGACCCGAGTCAGACCCATTTCGGTGTATTCTTGGTGGGCCGGTTTAGTGGACCATGCCGGTTTGGCACATGGGCTTGGGCTTAGGGCTAGAAACCCTAATTTGAGGTTTTGGACCCCTTATGATCCGAATTAGCTTTCGGTTCCTTATGCAAAGTTGTAGAGTTTTCCGAGAGCTTTCCGATGACACCAAATTTGACCCCATTTGGATAATTAAGTATTAATATATGCCTCAAACATTAAAAGATCGGGTTATAGAACCTTTAATAAAACTAGAACTGTTAGTTATTTGACTTAGCCCATAACTGGAGACTTGTATGAAATTATGTTGTGAACTTTGTGTGAGCATTTTTGGCTAAATTCTTAGAGTGCTTGTATGATTAACATTTAGTCTATATTAACAACGATCGATTCAAAGGATGAACCATCAGATGGAGGAATTCAAGGTGGGAGTGGCTTGTCATCAAATCAGGTGGGAACTCTGTAACCTTCTTGTAATCATTAAGTTTACTTTATCTGCGAGCATGATGAGTCTTCAATTTCTGTAAGCATATTGTTTGTAATTCAATGGGTATGTTGTGTAATATGCGTTGGGTGGTTTCCCCGTGAAGAGTGTATGTGTTTCCCCATAACTCTTGGCTAAGTTTTAGTAGGGCAATGCTACGTTGTTCGAATATTACCTAGTAGTCCGGCTTTATCCCGGTTGATTATTATTATATTGTATTGTCTTAAGATAGTAGTCCGGCTTTACCCCGGTTGATTATTACCTAGTAGTCCGGCTTTACCCCGGTTGATTATTATATATACTATTTTGTTTAGGGAAGTCACTCATGTGCATATTATACTTGATTGTGCAGTCTTAGTAGTATGACTGGGTTACTATGAACTTGACTTAGGAAGAAATTCTAGGTTCATGACTGGATATGGTTATTATTCGGTGACTTCAGTCAACGAATAATGATTGGGCCTTTTGTGAACCTGTTCTGCGGGGTTAGATCATAGTAATCAAAATCTTATTATATTCTAGACTCATATGATGGCATTGGGTTTTATGAGGTGTACGCATTCCACGATAATATCTTACGGTACCTGAATTCATGCTATCATTTGAGACTGGAGTTATTCCTAGCATCCTCTCCTCCATTGAGTGAGAAGAGGTTTGGATAACATATGTTTAGGTTGTTTAATACTTCTCTCGTAGATCCATCCGGAGGTGGATCTTTCACGGATATTACCACTATGGACGTAATATCTGGGATATGAATTGAATCAATCTTTTGCTCTATGTTATGTGTGAAAGATATTTATCGTTTTTTTTAGTAGAACTGTGATGCATGTTAGTGATTACTGGAATGTTATAATGATAACCACTGAGCCCCATTTGGGATGATGTGCTCACTTGTTCCCACTTCAGTTTCAGTTTTCAGAAGAGATGGTGCGCATGAAGATATTCGTTTCGTAATTTGAAACTTTAGCAGATTAAGAATATTTATGGATCTTATATATATATATATATATACATGTGTGTGTATTCTTTGTTTATCTGTAAAACAATATATTAATATATTCATATCATTTGAGAGTTTTCATCTATTAAGTATCAGAGTGTTTGGGAATTAGTTTTGTTTTACTTTATGCGATTATGTTCCTTAATTTCGAAGATCTAGATTCTATTACTTCAGGTTTAGGATATATTATTATTAGCTAAGCAGGTTTAGTATTTGGGGCGTGACAACTTTCCTCAATATCTATCAGATGAACAACATACGCTGGTAGTTTACAAACCAACTCCTCTACTTGTATATTGGAATGAAAGGGAAGAACAACAACTAGTTCTGGATATGGTTGGTTGGTAATTGGCGGAAAATGGTTATGAATCGGAACCAAGCTTCCTCAGAGGTCATTTGAGGTACTCCCATCCTTATATTGTACGCCCGGCCACCGAAACAGTGCCTCCACAAGCAGAACCTCCCTCCACTACTCCTGAAAAACTTACTGTACCCGTACTTCAAAAAACCCTCACGTTGGTGGTACATAATTCTGGTTCACTTCCTATTATTTGAATGTATATCTATAAACTTAAAAGTTAACATACTAATGGAATAATATGACAGCAGCGTTCGCGGCTAGGAAAATTGGGAAAATGGTTTAAATGCAAGAACAAGAAAGGAGAGGTGCTGACCCCGGCAGAAATGAAGACAGTCGAGGAAAAGATAGACAAAATTGAAGATCCAAATGCAAATGACTTGTGAAAGAAACGAAGAAGAGGGTTCACAAGAAGCCAAGGACCGACTGGTCTAAGATGTTTGTTAATGTTTCTTTTATAGTATTAGAACATTTATATTGGTTAATCTATGTCAAACATTGCAATTTTTATGTTTTTTTCTCAAAACCGACACGGTTGAAATTGTATCAACAATGCCGGTAAACTGATTTCTTTCCAGACCAAAGGAATTTAGAATTTCGGCATGGAGATACGCTTTTCTAGATAATACCGGTATTACAATTCCGGCATTGTTAGGAATTTATTTTAAATGCCGGCACTTAAACTAATATCTCTGTGTACTTATGGTGATTTTCCGGCATAAAAGGAAAGTGACTTTCTAAGCCGGGACCAATTCCCGGCATTATAAAATTTGAATTAAATCATGCCGCCACTTGCATAGCATATGGTTTAATGATTATAATTCAAACTTTCAAAAAAACAAAAGGTTGCGTAGCAGTGAACCACACATTCCAAACTACTCTTCTTCACTTTATAATTTATGAATAGGAATTTCTCCCTTCTCTGGGTTAATTGATAACTTCAACGCATCCCACAATTGGTGGTTCTCCTCATACAATTTCATCCATTCCTCTGAGTGATTGGGGACTATATCCTTGTTTTTAGTCAACGGACAAACCGACGACAATGGACAATTTTCCTTGAGCTCCAGAATAATGAAATGATTCCCGTTCACGAACGCCAAGACAACTCTTCTCTTCTTAAGAGATCCTTCGCACTTTTGCCACTTTGGCGTATAAGTTGTTTATTCGGTGAGGGAAAAATAATGAACAACACAGTTAAATGCATCCGCCACAAGATTCCCACAAACCGACATTTTCATCCAATATTCAGTAGGAAGGAACTTCATCTCGTGCTCTGGCCCTAACACCCGAACATGCAAACTATCAAACCCTTCGTCATCATCTACCAATTGTTTATAACAGCTCTTCTTTTTCATAAGTTATTCGGCCATCCTCTTTCTAGCGTATCGGCATTGTGTCATCCCTTTACTAACCACCGTCTCAAAGATTCCTCATTTTTCGGTCACGACATAATAGCCACAATTTCCATCTCCATTGACATCATCCGTATATACAATATACTCGCGAATAAACTCGGGAAGTTGGTCTACATAACCCTCTATTTTGGTATGGTAATGTCTATAAGTCTTACATGTTAGGGAATCCTTATACATTTTCATATTACCAATTTTCAGCTTGATTATATCCAATCCATCCTCTGCAATCTCTACACTTCCAATGTCTTCGGTATGTGTTGGGAGTCCGTACTTCCTTGGCCCACCCCTGCGTTTTTTTAAAAGAGACTACTTCACCATCATGTTGTTGATGACTAGGCATTGGTCGCTTATCTTTGGCGTGACTTCGGAATTTTCAGCTTGATGTACTTGACTTGATGTAGGTTCCTTATTCGACCTTTCCTTTTTGATATACAAAACCGCCCCTTCAACTATGGGTGTGACTTCGGAATGCTGACCTTGTTCAATCATTGTTGGTACCTTCCTCGGCCTACCCCTTTTCTTTGTAACCTCCGCTACATCGACTCTAGGTGTGGCATCCGCTTTATCGATTTGTTGTTATTGTTCAAACGATGCGGGTACCTTCGTCGGCCTACCCCTTTTCTTTGAAATCGGCACTTCATCGGCTTGTGGTGTTGATACGGAATCCGTCATTTGTTCTTCACTTGATAGCGGTAACTTCTTCGGCCTACCCCTTTTCTTTGGAACCTACACTTGTTCGGCCTACCCCTTTTATTTGGAACCGGCATTTCATCGGCTTGTGGCGTGGATACGAAATTCCCCGTTTGTTGTTGACTTGATGACGGTTGCTTCCTCGACCTACCCCTTTTCTTTGGAACCGGCGCTTCCACGAACCTTGCTTCTGAAAGCTCACATCCGGTTGGGTCTCATTTCTTACTTGCCTCGTCTTCACATTCGCGTTGACTCATTGCTTTCAATTCTTTCCTTTTTTTTTCTCCTTGTCGTTTTAGTTTGTGGTCTACCGGGCGGATCTCTCTTTCTTGGCTCTTCACTTTGTGTTATCCATGGGCGTGTGATTAACCTTAGTTGGCTCAACAATACTTGTCGGCTAGCCGAGTTTCCACGTGAGTAAGCTTCATAGAATTTCTTTGCCTCCTTTGTATCCCATGGTGATTGTCCCGGAGGTTCCGTAGAGGGAGGGACAAAAGATAGTTTCTTCCAAAACGGATCAATAACCTCAATATGTATAACTTCTTCATACTTCACAAGCATATGACGACGCGGAAGCCCCAATGAAGACATGTCGGGACAAATACACACATCACCCGTTTTGTCGTAGTTTATCTCTTTTTTCATTTCTTTGATCATATGTGTTATTTCCCAATGCGAGGCGTTGAATTCTATTCCTTAGAGCAAATTACCATATCCAAAATGTGATGTCATCCTTTCCATTGAGATTTTCTCAAAAGCCTTCTTGATCCTATCGATATCAGCCTTAAAGTATTGATCCATTTCCTCGGTGACCGTAACCACGTTTCCTTGGCCGGACTGGATGAGATCTTTAAATCTCCCATGAGCGGTCCGCTATACTAGTTGCTTCATTCTCGTAGTGTCTATACCGATTTGTCCATGCACGGACAATTTTTTCCTTAAACTTATCCAACAATTTATCCCGACAATATGAGACGTCACTTGGATACACTTCGTTATATTTGACAATAAACATGTTCAATCTCTTTTCATATATATCATCGGTAAGAGACCAATAAACTTTCTTCCAATCCTTTAGAAATTCTAACCACTGTTTTATGATTTTCATCGTGTTCTTTGTCCACTCGCTCTTTAATCTTTCCTCTTTCATCTTCTTCTTCTTCGGGTGATAGTTTCTTCTTGCGAACATCTTCCTCTAGTTGAGCAACCATTCTCTTCTTAATATCCTCCTTAGAGGGTTCAAACAAAGCATGACAATATTTTATCACATTTTGACCTATATGATATGTAAATAGGAAATTTTGTGCATCCGGAAATACGTCGGATATAACATTCATTAGTGTGTCATCTTGATCGGTTATGATGACCCTCAGAAATTGATTTTCCGGGAACAATAATTTCAATTGTCGTAATGCCCAATGATAATTGTGATCCCTCTCGTTTTCCATTAAACACCAAACCAATGTGAATGATACCTTGTCCGATGTTTGACCTACGATGTTGAACAACGACATGTTGTATTTGTTTGTCTTGTGAGTGCAATCCATTATAAGGACACCACAACATGTATGAGCCAATTGTGAAAGCAAAGGATGCACAATGAATATTTGAAGGGGGTTTGTTGTACGATCCTCTTTTAATGATACGCGTGTAGTTGTGACCCAAACTATCTTCTCAAATTCTTGCATAACGGTCCTCTCTTCCCATTCCACCCTTCTAATTGTTTCCTGTGCGCTATAAATTGTACTTAGGGAAGAAACGTTCTGATCATCCTTTTCCTTAAAGCCTCTGAGAATCACTCTAGGTTTGATACATGCTTTGGTCATTATCTTTACATCCTCTAATTCATGAGGTTTTAGCTTCGCCACTAGGGAGTGACCAACAAAATCTTTCGTATCCCGGTGGTTATGACGGCCAAACCACACCGTACAATCGCATTCTTTTCTTTGTCTCTTAGATGAAATACAAGCTTAAAGGGGCAATTATCCTTCCTCGTACGAGTCTTGTATACCCTATTAGTCTTCTTTGGATATACATAACCCTTTCTCTTATGACTATCCTTCTTCTTGTATTGCCCACTTCTCTCGCAAACCATCTCAAAACGGATATTTGAACCTTGGGTATTCCTCACCAACACATACATGTTCTTAAGAGCCGTCTCTTTATCCCAAGCGATTGCTTCCTTTGGATCTTTTATTCCCTACATAAGGACAACAACGGGAGATTATAAGGTTCATTACAAGCAATCCCCACATAAATTTCTAAAAACTAGGTGAAAAGTATTGTTTTGTAACATACCGGAGGCATTTTATAGTATTCGGACGTATCCGGACCAAGCGGTTTGGAATTTTTTGGATCAATGTATGTCACAATCTAAGGAATGAATGAAAAGAAAATTAAATTAGTTCAAAAAAAATTAAATTACTATGCCGGGTACTAGTTCCGGCATGCTCGACGACAGTTCCGCCAAAACAACCAAAGCCGGAAAAAAGTGTCGGAATTCCATCATAATGTTCCGGCATTTCGGAATTGCACTTGAAAAAGAGTACCTAATTTTAAACAGTACCGGCATTTTTTCTTCTTGAACATTAATGTCGGAATGGCAATACCGGCATGGTCGTTACACAAGGTTCGAAGCCGGAAATCGGCGCCGACATGGTAGATAATTCTAAAACCACGCCGGTAATTTGTGCCGGCGTTCTACATAATTTATAAATCACGCCAGAATCCTGTGCCGGCGTGCTCGATAATTTATATACCACGATGGTATTTAAGTTCAAAATTCTTTAACTCCTGGATGTTTTTCTTGTGGTGCCGACATGGTAAAGTTGGGAGTGAACCATGCCGGTTTGGATATTCCATGGAATATTCGGTGGTAGGTAAAAAGTTAACTGCGTGCCGGCATGAATTTTTTTGGTTGAAGACCACGCCGACAATTGTTTCAAAATGGGGGATATTATTCGCCGGCATGGAAATAGTATGAATACCATGCCGATTATGGTGGTGCCGGCGTGGTATTCATACTACGTGTATGCTAGCACCAAGTTTTTTCAGAGAAAAAAATGGCGGTTTCAATTTTTTTTCAAATTTTCGACCTCTTAGCAACATTACCTGTGTATTGGGGATGCTTGTATGTTCAACTTGTTTACTTTCTTGGTTTGGTTCTTCAAAAAACACTTCATGCTCACGAAAATCATATTCCAAGGGTGTTGGTTCATCATATAAGTCCAATTGTGAGTTGTTATCATTAACCGAAGATTGAAGATATGCTTTTTGTTGTAGTTGAGCTAAAGATTCAGCAGCTGCAATTCTCTCCTCACAATCATCTTCCATTTTCACAAAAAAAATTCCACTCAAAAATATTTTTCCCTCCTAGTCTCACCTCACTCACACAGATTCAAATAAAAATACACACTAATCTATCCCCCAAATACTTAAGATTTTACTAATTATTATTAACCACTAAACCTGATTAGTGAGGGCTAGATTAGGAATTAAAAAAATAATTACATAAGGGGTGACCCAGATTTGATATTTGGATCCAGTTTTTGTCATGTAGCTATATCCCCCAGTTAGTTTTGATATCCCAAATCGCGCGTTCAAATAAAACCCACATTTCTAATCTAATACTCCCTCTGTTTTTGGAAAAGTGATACTTTCACTCTTTCATTTTAGTATAAAAATAGGCTTAATTAAAAAAGTCAAAGTATCTCTTTTACAGAAACGGAGGGAGTAGCTTTAAAGAATTAATTACCTTCTTGAACTTCTTCACTATCCTATCAGTCACCGGAGAAAACTTTCAGTCAAATACTTGTATTTGTGTAGTTCATTCTCCATCATCCTAACTTAATCTGATACAAATCAATTTCGTTAACTTAATCCCAAATTTTATTGGATCTAAATTTTATTGGATTTAAAAATAATTTTAATCTGATACAAAGCCACCGCCATAACATACAGTACCGCACCACTATAAACTAGAACACCGTTGTCACGGTGGGGCGGGACGAACGGAAATAAAAAACAACAAAATGCCATTATATTGAGACGGTAAAAAAAAATAATTATGATCCCCGAACATATATGGAACCACTTTGCTTTTCTCTTTATAATTAAGCTGTATCGGCACGAAATTGTTTATAATTATATTGGGATTCTTTTTTTGTGGTGATGGAAGTCGTACGTGGCGGTGATGCTATGTGCTTGCCTCCTGAACCTCAATGTTTGGCGGTGATGCTATGTGCTTGCATCCTGAACCTCAATGTTTTGATAATGGTATACAAAAGAACTTTATCCTTACTTTCCGCCAAGTGCAGGTTTAATGGCCACTTACCACAACAAAAGAAGCCTAAAGCTTTGTAATTGAATGAACTTTATCTTTTGAAATTAACCACAACAAAAGAAGCCTAAACCTAGCTAATCTATTCACTACCTTTTCCAGTTTTCCTCTTTCCCTCACATTTACAGCCGCACCTTTAAGAAAGAGAGATCTCCGTTCTACCATGAAATTAATCTCCCCACTCTGTTCCGATCAAAAGAAACTGTATCTTGTTCTTCGCAAAAATAATTTGTCACAAATACCGTAGCCTCACGCCCTCTCTTCTGCAATCTATTCGATTGGTATTAGAGGTCAGGGTTTCTGTATTTCAATTAGTAGCTAACGTTTGTATTCGATTGAATTGGATTATCCAATTAACTTTAGTTTTCCTTTGTATCTCAACAATCAGGATTGGTGTATGAACTGAAGTGTTGTGTATGAAACTGATGGAGGTGGAGGATGGTGGTGGCAGTGAGTGTGAATTGAAATTCGGAATCGGTGAAACTGAAAAATGTAATTGAAATTGGTTGCTGGTGCTGGTGGTGATAGTGATAATGATGGATCAATGGTGGAGGGTGTTGGCGGTGCTACACAGTGAAGCAAAATTGAAAATTGGTCGAATTAGTGATAATTGTTGCTGGCGGTGACGGTAGTGCTGGTGGAGGGTGTTGGTGGTGACAGAATCAGAAATAACTGATGAAGTATAACGAAGAGTACTGGTTAGTTGGTGATGGGCTTGGTTGTGAAAAAATGAACGGTGGTGGTGATGGCAGTGCTAAATACGGTGGTGGTTAAGGAAAGAATGGTGGTGATGTTGTCGGTGACAATGGTAGCGGTGAAAATAAAAATAGAAATGAGGAGGACAGTGAAGGAATTGATTTTTAAGTTTAAGGGTATTTTGGACTTTCATGTCCCAAAGACTACCACCAACATCGATCTTTTTATAAAATTCCAAATTTTTGTTAGGTTTCATTTGACAAAAAAGTGACCATAAAAGGAACTCCCTCCTACGGGCCCTTCGATCGGTCAGCCCAATAATTTTTATGTTCAAAAAACAGGACCTGTTAAATAGAGAAAAAACGTGTGTTTCATGTGAAATGCAAACCTTTGTTGTTCGCTTATGCTATCAAACAACGGTGGACATCTGAAATGCGTCTCTACCCTTTTGAATTTGTCACTTGCTTCTTATCCATTTGGAGTTCGTTAGGGGAGATGTACTTAATGCTGATTTGTTAGGCAAGTCAAATTTCTTCGGTTAGCCTTTGTGAAGCAGGGTACTATGAGAATTAACAAGCTTCTTTGCGCTTTCAAATGAACGATTTTTTTTGGGGACTACCCAAAAAGGTGGGGGACTACTTTGTGATACAAATGTCCACCCTACATTATAAGGGGTGTCCTAAAAGATTAGGGAAGACTAATCTGCCCTTATTCTAATTAAGGTTATAACTAACCCTAATAACCCACTAATCTAACCCACTACCCACTAATCTAACCCACTAATTAAATCCTAATTAAAACCTTAATAAAATACTTAAAATCAGTTTCAAAACTGATTATTCTATTCTTCATCTTCTTCTTCTTCTCCTCTTTTCCTCTTCTTTGTCAACATCGACGTTAATCGTCGATTCGAAAAAATTTCATCGTCGATTAATCAATCTTCATAAGCAATGCGTGCCAAGCAAACACCCAGACTTCCAAGATTGAGTCCGGGACTCCCACATATAGTGAATCTCCCAAAACAATTGCTACTTCAAAAAGAACTTGAACCACCGTTCAGAGGCAAAATCAATCATCCAACAACAACCAAGAAGTCCGATTCAAGTGAAATGCAAATCCGCGGGTAATTTCCTTCATACCCATTCTTTTCAATTCGTTATTTGTTGAAGAAATCGATTAGAAATCATCAAAACCCATTGAAAATGGTAGTTATAGTAGACATTTCGGCTAGGAGAATTTTTTGTGTAGTCCTAGAATTGCTAACTGAACTCCAAAAATAAGAACAGTTCGGTGTGCTCTCAAAAAATTCAAAAATATCTGGTAACCGAACTACACAATTCGGTCTACTCGAAAAAAAATCTCTCGTCACTGAACTCAATTTTTCCTTTGAAAGAATGAGTTCGGTTTTATCGATAATTTCTCTTGCTAGCCGAACTTTTGAAATATTTAGTTCGGTGTGCTCGCAAAAAACACTCTCGTAACCGAACTAAAATTTTCAAAAGTTAAGAATGAGTTCGGTTTTGTCGATAATTTTTATGTCTAATCGAACTTTTGAAATATGTAGTTCGGTTACGATGCAAAAAAAATTTGGTAACTGAACTATAGTCTGCTAATCACAAGTGTTGTGTTTACTTTGTTCTTTAGTTCTATTTGATTTGATAACACAATATTCTCTTATGTTTAGCTAATACTTTGGTTTTTGTTCTTTAGGAACAAAGGAAAAAGATTGAGACTACAACTAGATGAGGATTTGAAAACTCCCACCCCTCATGGAGCAAAACATTTAGATTTCCGAAAACGTGGTGCCACAAATGCTAAACATGGAGGTGGCTTGTTACTGGAAGTCAACCAAGATAATGTTCGTGATGTAATCCAAGATGTCAATGAAGAGGTGACGAAGAATACAATTGATAATGTTATTTAAGAAGAGAATGATGATGAAGAAGAGCAAGGAAATGAAGGCCAAGGAAATGAAGAGGTTGAACAAGAGCCAGGAATTGAAGACCAAGGAAATGTAGAAGAAGAAGAACTAGAACCCGACAAAGAAGGAGAAGAACAAGAGGAGGAAGAGGAGGGAGACGATGAAGAGAAGGAAGGGGATGGAGAAGAGGGAGAGGATGATGATGAAGAAGAAGAGGAAGAGGATGGAGAAGAGGGAGAGGATGATGATGAAGAAGAGCAAGAAATTGTTCCTGTTAAAGAGAAAAAGAAGCCGAAGCTAGGTTCTTGCCTTAACTTGTATTAGTGCCCAAATGAAACTAGATTCTTTCTCATCTCTTAAGAAACAAAACGCCACGGTAAACGGTGACTTCGTCGAAGTACGCCCAACAATATCCAACAATGGCATCTCGTAATTTTTCGCCTTATAAGTGAAATCCATTATTAGAATTTGATGAAAGCATTGAGCCAATTGAACACTTGTCGGATGCGCAATAAAGAGTTGTGTTATCTTTCCTTCCGGATCCACATCCTTCTGAACCGCGTAGTTTTTCTCTTGGGCCAAAAAAAACAATTGTTGCATTACTTGTCTATCTCTCCATTCCTTCCTTCTAATTGTCTCAATTGCATTGTAAATTGTGGACAAAGATGAGTGGTTATCCTTGTTATCCTCCTTTAGTATTTGGAGCATTTGAACCGGTGAAATACCCATTGCCCTCATTTTAGCTACCTTGTCCATCTCTTTAGGAGTTAGCTTTGCCGCCATGAAATGTCCTTCAAGATTCTCCGGACGAGGATGATTATGACAACCTTGCACAACCCTGTAGAGAACCCATCCACCCTTATCTTCGTTGTAATTAAATGCAAGCTTGAATGGGCAATTAATCTTCTTTGAGAAAGTTTTGTTCTTCCTATTTGTCTTTCCTTTATAAACATAACCCTTCCTCTTGTGGCTTTTATCAGGATCACCGCTTCTCTCACAAACCATTTCAAACCGAGTTTTGCTTTCTCTCCCATTCAATACTAATACGCACATGTCTTTTTGTGCATGTTGTCTAGCCCAACTCTTTGCATCTTCCGGATTTGGGAATACCAAGTCATTCATGTAGTGATGGGATGTGTCATCGTACAAAATACCAACTGGGGAAGGTTGGTTTTCCGTTGGTTCTATTGGATCACATGGAACCTACAAGTAATAACACAACGTCAATACCATAAAAAAATTCCTTACAAGTTCGGTAATGTAAACTTTTTTATCGACCCTACCGAACACAAAGTTCGGTGGTGTAGTTTACAGAAATATATTGGGGTCTTACCGAACTCGATCTTTAGATTTTCTATGTACAAGTTCGGCAATGAAACTGAAAAACTCGACTAAACCGAACTCAAAGTTTCGGTTAGAAACGCTGTATTTATATTTTTATGCGACCTTACCGAACAGAAAGTTCGGTATCAAAAGTGCTGATATCTACTCAACCGAACAACGCACTGTAACCGAACTCTAAAAAACCACCATTAACATGTAGTTCGGTTACCTGCGTCTGCTCAATTTAGTAACCGAACTACACATTAAGAACGGTTCGGTTACCTTGCAAGCTAAATTTGGTAACCGAACTAGGTTGACCTCACCAAATTTTTTCCACAAATTTTGAGTTTGGCCAAATTTTTGCACAATTCAAGCTACATTAACTAAATATGAGGCATACCTGAGTACCCATAGCTTCATCTTCAGGTTGTGGCTGATGAAATTCATCATTTGTTTGGTTAGCTTGAGATTGCAGAAAAAAGTTTTCATCATCTAACAAGTAACTCATATTTGGATCATTAGAAGTATTGACAAATACACAATGAGGTGAAGGGGGTTCTGATTCTGATTCTGAAGTATCATCACATGAATCACTCAAATCATAATTACTAAACTCAAAAAAAAAGATTTTTGGGTTCACCCATCTTCTTCTTCATATTTCCTTCTTCTTCTTATTATCTCTCAATAATAATGTTATAACAAAACAATCCTACTAATATAACTCACTAATCACTAATTAATCAGTTACTAATCATAACACTAATATTAATTAATCATCACACTAACTAAGTTAATCATTAAGGGTAAAGTAGGTATTTTAAAAAAATAAGATAAGGGGTGATTGGAAATTACTACCAATAACCACCCCAAAAACTTGAGAGTAGTTCCCCCCATTTTTTGAGTAGTCCCCAAAAAATCGTTCTTTCAAATAGACTTCGTTCGTGTTTTATTTTGTGGGCTCCAAAGCCAATTTTGATATTTTTGTCTTCCTTAAAATTTAAATGATTATTTTTTTATTTTATTTTATATATATATATATATATACATACATATATATATATATATATTTATTTTTTTTACCTAAAAAGATGAATTTCTATCTGTCGGTGTAGAAGTTATTCTGGAATTTATGGTGCGTTCGGATGCATGTTCAGAAGTAATTTTTCGACTTCTAGAAATTAAAAAAGAACGCGCGATTGGGGGATATCAAAACTAATTGGGGGATAGAGGAAAAGGACTGAAACTGGATCCAAATATCAAATTAGGGTCACCCCTTATCTAATTATTTTTTTAAATTCCTAATCTATCCCTCACTAATCAGGTTTAGTGTTTAATTATACTTAGGAAAATCATAAGATTATTTGATAAATTATTAGTGTATTATTTAGTTTTTGGTGAGGTGAGAGTTGGAGGGAAAAAAATTTGAGAGGGAAGTTTTTTTTGGTGAAAATGGTGGATGATAGTGAAAAGAGAGTTGTTGCTGAATCTTTAGCTCAACTATAAAAAGAAGTTTTTTTCTTTGAATTCTCCATTTTTTTTCTCTAAAAAAGCTCGGTGCCGGCGTAGAAGAAGTATGAATACCATGCCGGCATATGTTGCAAATTTTCGTAAATGTTTGCCTCTACGCAGAGTTTTCGGTGAACGACCTGCCGGCACAGTCAATCCGTTTTGATTTTTTTTTTTCTGGTTTTCAGTCCACTGCCGGTACAGTCAGTTAATTCTAGAGCATGCCGGTACAGCTATCGACATGGTATGATGCTTGAATTTCTTTGCCGGCACATGATGTAAAGTATCCAGAAACTTGAAAAAAAATTTCACTTGAGTACCGGCATTGATAGATTTCTATCGAGCATGTCGGTACTTAGTTACGGCATTGAATGTCAGTTACCAAACATGCCGGCACCATTTTCCGGCATTGTCTTCATCACTTCCGAAGATGTAAAAAAAATATTTCTGACATGGTGGTGAGGTTTTGAAAGAACCTACAAACTGACCTGCAAGTGCACAGGGTCAGTTGTAGCTAGTGATGGGAAGAAAGGGTTTGTCCACAGGGACTTGGAGGGGGCTATTGAAGTTTCCTAGATAGCTGAGCTAGTGACAGGCAGTGAACTAAAGAACCAAAGAAAATTCAGTGGCAGTGAGCCAAAGGCAGTGAAGTTAAGGGGCAAAGAAACAAAGAAAATTCAAGAACAATTTAATCAAAACATAAAACAAGCAAAACAGTTGAAGATGGAAGTGTCTGAAGATGGGTGAGAATTCTTCTTCACCTAGCTAGTTCACCTTGGTTACATCCCTGTCATGTGGTTAGTTAACTACCTAAAATCCTTGGATAACCCCTAGCATTGTCTATCTGATTAAAGCATAGGCAATCACAGGTCATTTAGGGTCTAGGTCTCTAACTAATATGGCTTTGTGAATCCCTTAGATTATGACTAACTCCTAGCATTAATGGTCTGTTTAAAGCACCACTAATCACAAGCCAGTGAACCTTTGGAATATGACTAACCTAAATGTTTTGAGCTCAACAGGGTCTAACCCAAATGGCTAACCAACAAAGTTCAGTTGACTTCTCACCCTAGTGGTGAATTAGAACTTAACAAACATGATGAATTACATGAACATTAACAGCACAAGAACATGAACATAACAGTGTGAAAAATAGAATTGCAAAAAGCATAACATAACAGGACATTGCATATACACATGAACACAACATTAACAAACAAATGATCATAAACAGAACTTGGTTCTGGACACACTGGCTAGCCCAGGCATGGCATTTTCACAACCCATGACCCCAATTTATAGTCAGTTACAATTCCCCCAAAATACCCAAATGTCAGAAATTAGGGTTTCACAAAAGGGTGAAATTGGCTTACCTAATACACTGATAACAACTCTAAATCTTCCCCCCATGCTTCTGTTGATCCAATTGCATCTACCCATGCTCTGATTTCTTCTCCAACTTCACCTATTCTACCAATTTCAAACCTAGGGTTTCTGTGAAGAAAGGGTTGAAATCGATAGAATATGTGTCTAGAGAGTAGGGTAATGATGGGTTATGATTATAAGTAGCCATGATGGCTTTTGGAAGAGGCGTGGTGGTGGTTGAGGCAGAGGCAGGCGGAGCTGGTGGCGGACATGGTTTCTGCAGAGGGAATGGGGAAGGAGATGGGGTGAGCTCGATGGTTTGGCAGAGAAGGCGTGTTTGGTTAGCTGGTATAGGTTCGGTCGCTAGGGTGTGAGGCGGGCGTATCGAGTTTGATGTTCTGCGATGCTGAGTCACTGGATGCGAAGCTGGTAGGTAGATCGGACGGTGATGTGAAGTGAAGCTTGTAGCGACCGTCAGATTTTGATACAACAAAATAACGGCTCAGATGGGTTAGGTGTTGTAGTGTAGGCGGAGATATCAAACTTTGATGCACAGCAAGGGAGCGACCGTTGGATTCAACTACCATCTAATCTGAAGGCTTGGAATTTCAGCGCTGTGGTGCTTGGCAGAGACTTCAGATTTTGATGCTCTATGAAGGAGCGACCGTCGGATGCTTCTGAGAACTGATCTGATGGCTGAGAACGGAGGCGCTTTTGTGTGTAGAAAATGAGGTTGTGCGCACCATTCTTCGCGGCTTCCTTGCGTAATTTCTCCCGGCTTTTCACTACTTTTCTGCTCTTTTCGCTCCGCGACTCATCCGAACTTTATTTATTACCTAAAAATGCAAAATTAATTAATAAAAATATTTATTCTTGAAAACAATGAAAATACAGAATATGGGATAAAATGTAGAATTAATGCAAAAAGATGAGTTAAAATGCCAACAAAAAGGGATAATATATACAATATTTGGCACTCATCAAATACCCCCAAACCTGAATTTTACTTGTCCTCAAGTAAAACAAAACTAAGGAAATCCTAACTATACCACTGTCGCTGGTCTCTCGAATGCATTTAGCGTATGCACTAAGCCTTTTAAACCACTAAGTGTCCCTAGTGGACGAGTTGAAGTCTCGTGAAGGTTTACCAGAGGTGTGCCTACAAACCTAAGGACAAAATATAAGCTCAGATTCCATCAAACGTGACATGTGCAAAACAGTTAAGCTCACAGCAAAATGGAGATGTCAATCTAGCTATCGAAGGCACAATCCTAGCACTGATAACAAAAAAGACATGTGATAAGAGTGTAAAGTGTATCTACACATGTGTAAAGAAAGATCTGAAGTTATGACTACTAATCACCAAGAGATAGTTTCTCAGGCTAAGAACTGAGGTCGAAATCTAGCTAGCTGTCCGGACTTTACGAGAATTGTGAATGAGTTGGAGGTATTTCACAATTACTCGCGTTGTACATCAATGGCATACACCCTCCTTGCTTATTACAAGAAACAACAAAAGACTCTTTACATGACTCTTATTTACATTGACTACTCTTTTTATTTTTGGAACAAGAGATGATGGAATTGAAAATACTTGATTTTTTTGTATTTTTCTGATATTTTTTCTGAATATATACATTTTTTTTTTTTTTTTTTTTTTTTTTTTTTTTTTTTTGAAAAACACTTTTGATATATACAAAAGGAAACAAAAATTACATGACACTTTGCAAGAGGTAGCCCTTTTTGATGCACCCAGTTAAATTCGATGGTTGTTTTCTTAATGTAACCTCCACCTTCTATCCCAACCAACCAAAGAACAAGCTAGTCAAGTTTCGTTCAGTATTCTAAAGTGATTGGCAATCGTAACTTCCTATCAAACACCTTGAAGATCGAGGCCATACATGTATTGGTAGATCGTGCGCGTGCAAATTTCTTATCACTATGTGAATTGTGCTAGAATCAGGGTGCCTAAATATCTAGACTAAGACTCCTAATAAAAATACATATTTGCACAAGAGTCAACATTTCAAGGTAAATGAGCTCCATTTTTATGATTTTTTTTTTTTTAATTTTTTTGAATTTTGATTTTTCAATTTTTTTTGGAATTTTTCAATTTTTTCAAAAAGAGGAGTTTGTTTTCAATTATAGCAATTATCATGGCATCTACTCTATACCCCCAAACCTAAACTAAACATTGTCCTCAATGTTTCAAAATATGGAAAGAATTAAAATGCAACATATGGAAAGGGACATGCTGAGTAGAGTAAAAGGAGAGAGAATACCCGATTTCGGCGAAAGCAGAATTAAAACTCCGTTATTCAAGGCAAAAATCCAACATATTTCAGCCGAGATCATATTGGATTAGCAAAATATATACAAAAGGAACAAAAGGGTTTTTAAAATTTTATCTACTGGATTATATACAAAAAATTCACCATACACTAACAATCTAAAGAGTTGAGGATCAACCCAAAAGACAAAGTGTAGTTTCAACAGCTTCACACAATAATAACAGGAAAGAAACGCAAGTGAAACTGTGAAACAAAATGAGCTACCCCCAAACCTGGATTTTACAGAAGATATTTTGAAAACAAAATCGCGCAGTTTGGGGGTTCATCATGCAAAAGGTCTAGCTCGAAATGAACTGTGCTAGGGACGGGCAAACATGCTAATTCCAACTGTGGTTCCTCAAATGTATTATACTTAGAAGCAAAATAGTCCAAGAGGACTTGGGAAGCACACAGTTCCAAACCTAGGTTGGGCATTCTCAGAAAAATTGGTTTTACAATATTGGTACAAACCAAATCTAGGTTGGGTGGAAGGCCATCAGATTGTGACTCGTGTAGGAGGATAGGCACATCATTACTAATCACATCAACATCTCCTAAGTCTTCTACAAGTGTCACAACATGCTCACAATCATCAAACATTAGCAAGTTCACACTCAGAATCATCAACATCATCAATAAATTCATTCTCATGCATTGGCAAATCAGGAGAAATATCACAATGTGACCTAGGTAGAGAATCAGACACATCAAATATATTTTCATGCATATTAGTGTCTACAGAAGATTCAACTATTCCTATGTCATTCATCTTCACAGAATAATTGTACGAATCCCATGTCAATATCAAAATCATATGAATTACAATGAGTATTAGAAAAAACAACATTCATGAAGGTCGAGGGCGAGAAGCCATATGTTTTGAACCAACAGGTTCCACAATATTTTCATGTTCTTCTAACATCATCATAATCATCATAATCATCATCATGGTAGCATGCATATTGGTCCTCATTAACAGTGGTGGTGTCGTTAGTCGATTCATGTTCCTCTAAATTAGGTTCATATTCAACATCATTTACATGAATGGGACTAGACACTTCATTAGGGACAACATACATTTCCTCATGAATTTCCTCCTTTTGTAGGTGAAGCAAAATCTGATCTAAATATGCCTGAATTCGTGATGTAGATCTATCGAAGTTTTGCTCACTAAGTCTTAAAGCTTCTGTGGTGGAGTCTAAATTCATGGGAGTACAAAATTCTTCATGTTCAAATTGTGGTGAATGGTACATGTATGCATGGTCATTAGGGTCTACAAAATATTGATCGCAACCCTCAAAGGATTGATTATGGTCCCAATGACTACCATTCTCACAATTCATGGGCATTTCATACATTGGATTTTCTCTTGATGGCCTAAAATTATGCAAAATATGACAATGCTCAACAGGGTGGTCTAAACTACCACATGCGGGACATGCATAGATTTCAGGTTGCCTAAGAAAATTAGATGTGACAGATTCCTCATGTGATTGCATTTCTAAAGCTGTGATTCGAGCTTCTAATTGATCGATCAGTGATGATTGTGTGAGTGAGGCATTAGCAAAATGTTCATTTTCACGTTGTGGCGAATGATGCATGTGTGAATAGTCATTAGGGTTCATGTATTGAGGCTCGGGACTTTGAAAATGTCCATAATAATTCCTATGACTATTGACATCATGGTCTATGGGAGGTTCATAACGTGAAGTTTGTCCACACACAAGTTCTCTAAGGGATTTGTTGTATTCCCCAACTGTAGACCAAGATCTAGACATGATTGGCTCAAAAGCTAAGTAAAGAATGTACAAAGCTCAGAATTTGGTTTTTAATGGGTTTGGATTTTTGGGAAGAATTTGGTTTTTATGGGTAACATTTGGTTTTGTCGGGTTTGAAAAGAAATTTGGTTTTTAATGGGTTTTAGAAAATTTGGACCTAATGGGAAAAGAAAACACTTTGGTTTATTGGGAGCAAGAATTTTGGTTTTAGTGTTGGGAGCAAGAATTTTGGTTTTAGTGTTGGGAGCAAGAATTTTGGTTTTAGTGTTGGGAGCAAGAATTTTGGTTTTAGTGTTGGGAGCAAGCCCACATTGGTGGGAGAAATTGTGTTGCCAAGGGAAGGTGAACTAAGCCCACAATGTGTATGCAAACTGAAGCCCAATGTAGCTTTTGAAATAGCCTAACTGTTGCTTGTTTGGTCGGAGGCCCAGTTGGGCTTTCAAAAGTTCAGTTTTTCTAATTTAAAACTACAGGCCCTAATCAGTCTAACATCACAAACCCACAAGCAATTAAACAAACAAGCCCACAAGTAATTAAGATTACAAGCCCAACAAAAAAAAAAAAAAATGGAAAAAATTATTACAAGCCCACAAATGAAAAATGGAAGCCCACAGGTTGGGTTCTCTTAATGGGTTTAGGCTTACTTGCTTAAGCACAGCCCAGCTGCTCAGTTAGGTTTCAAAAGCCCAGTTGGGCTTTGGATCATCCTAAGCTTTGGTCTTTGTTGAGGCCCAGTTGGGCTTGGTTCAACTTGTGCAGCTTACAGCCCAGTTGGGCTTTGGTTCAACTTGTGCAGCTTACAGCCCAGTTGGGCTTTGGCTTTCCTTTGGCTTTACAACAGAAGCCCAGTTGGGTCAACCCAACAGCAACAGGCAGCTTGGAGAAGGCAGCACCAGCAAGAATGGCTAGCTGCACCAGGTTCACTCCAACTGCACCAGGGCAGCCTAGCAGGCAGCAGCAGCAGCTTAGGGGAGGCTAGCAGGTTGCAGGGGAAGCACAAGAGAGGAGCTGCAGGCAAGCAGCACAAAGCAACAGCAGCAGGAGAAGCAGGCTTTGGCTTTGGCTTTGGCAGCAGCTGCACAGCAACAGCACTTGCACTTGCAGCAGTGCAAGGTAGTGGAGCAAAAAAAACAAGACAGAAAACAGGCAAACTAAGATAGAACAAAGAAAAAACCAAAATTCAAAAAAAAGAAACAACAACAGCGCCGCTCACCGAGTCCCCGGCAGCGGCGCCAAAAACTTGGTGAGGTTTTGAAAGAACCTACAAACTGACCTGCAAGTGCACAGGGTCAGTTGTAGCTAGTGATGGGAAGAAAGGGTTTGTCCACAGGGACTTGGAGGGGGCTATTGAAGTTTCCTAGATAGCTGAGCTAGTGACAGGCAGTGAACTAAAGAACCAAAGAAAATTCAGTGGCAGTGAGCCAAAGGCAGTGAAGTTAAGGGGCAAAGAAACAAAGAAAATTCAAGAACAATTTAATCAAAACATAAAACAAGCAAAATAGTTGAAGATGGAAGTGTCTGAAGATGGGTGAGAATTCTTCTTCACCTAGCTAGTTCACCTTGGTTACATCCCTGTCATGTGGTTAGTTAACTACCTAAAATCCTTGGATAACCCCTAGCATTGTCTATCTGATTAAAGCATAGGCAATCACAGGTCATTTAGGGTCTAGGTCTCTAACTAATATGGCTTTGTGAATCCCTTAGATTATGACTAACTCCTAGCATTAATGGTCTGTTTAAAGCACCACTAATCACAAGCCAGTGAACCTTTGGAATATGACTAACCTAAATGTTTTGAGCTCAACAGGGTCTAACCCAAATGGCTAACCAACAAAGTTCAGTTGACTTCTCACCCTAGTGGTGAATTAGAACTTAACAAACATGATGAATTACATGAACATTAACATAACAAGAACATGAACATAACAGTGAAAAATAGAATTGCAAAAAGCATAACATAACAGGACATTGCATATACACATGAACACAACATTAACAAACAAATGATCATAAACAGAACTTGGTTCTGGACACACTGGCTAGCCCAGGCATGTGCATTTTCACAACCCATGACCCCAATTTATAGTCAGTTACAATTCCCCCAAAATACCCAAATGTCAGAAATTAGGGTTTCACAAAAGGGTGAAATTGGCTTACCTAATACACTGATAACAACTCTAAATCTTCCCCCCATGCTTCTGTTGATCCAATTGCATCTACCCATGCTCTGATTTCTTCTCCAACTTCACCTATTCTACCAATTTCAAACCTAGGGTTTCTGTGAAGAGAAAGGGTTGAAATCGATAGAATATGTGTCTAGAGAGGTAGGGTAATGATGGGTTATGATTATAAGTAGCCATGATGGCTTTTGGAAGAGGCGTGGTGGTGGTTGAGGCAGAGGCAGGCGGAGCTGGTGGCGGACATGGTTTCTGCAGAGGGAATGGGGAAGGAGATGGGGTGAGCTCGATGGTTTGGCAGAGAAGGCGTGTTTGGTTAGCTGGTATAGGTTCGGTCGCTAGGGTGTGAGGCGGGCGTATCGAGTTTGATGTTCTGCGATGCTGAGTCACTGGATGCGAAGCTGGTAGGTATATCGGACGGTGACGTGAAGTGAAGCTTGTAGCGACCGTCAGATTTTTTGATACAACGAAGTTAACGGCTCTAGATGGGGTTAGGTGTTGTAGTGTAAGGCGGAGATATCAAACTTTGATGCACAGCAAGGGAGCGACCGTTGGATTCAACTACCATCTAATCTGAAGGCTTGGAATTTCAGCGCTGTGGTGCTTGGCAGAGACTTCAGATTTTGATGCTCTATGAAGGAGCGACCATCGGATGCTTCTGGGAACTGATCTGACGGCTGAGAACGGAGGCGCTTTTGTGTGTAGAAAATGAGGTTGTGCGCACCATTCTTCGCGGCTTCCTTGCGTAATTTTCTCCCGGCTTTTCACTACTTTTCTGCTCTTTTCGCTCCGCGACTCATCCGAACTTTATTTATTACCTAAAAATGCAAAATTAATTAATAAAAATATTTATTCTTGAAAACAATGAAAATACAGAATATGGGATAAAATGTAGAATTAATGCATAAAAGATGAGTTAAAATGCCAACAAAAAGGGATAGATATATACAATATTTGGCACTCATCACATGGTCTTCATCACTACCGGCATGGTCTTCATCACTTCCGCATAGTCTTCATCACTACCGGCATGGTCTTCATCTATACCGGCATGGTCTTCATCACTTCTGGAATTTTTTCATCACTTCAGGCATGATCTTCATCACTTCCGGCATGGTATTCATCACTTCCGAATGTAAAAAAAAAAATCGATTTCAAATTGAGGAGCCGGCAGAGAAGGAGAAGACAATTTGAAAGGGACTGGGGAAAATTTAGAATTTGAAAGGGAGTGGGGAATATTTATGTTTCAAATCCCTAACCCTAAAAGAGATTAATAAGAAGTGAAGATGGAAATGGGGGATATGATTTTGTTTTTGATTTTAAGTTTTTTGATTTTTTATTGAAGGAAGAGGATTTTCGTATTTTGCCCCCAAAAACACCCTTAGCAAATACTATGGATGGGGGAGTAATTCATATCCCCCGATTAGTTTGATATCCCCCAATTGCGTGTTCTTAAAAAAAGCAAGAAGTTAGTGTGGATGTGACATTTCAAAATAGTTTAGAAACAAAAAGTCCGCTTTTTGGAAAACAAACTGCTTCTGATTCTGTATCCATACGCGCTCTAGTATTTAGCCTAATTCTGACGTATTTTGCTTCTTGAAGTAAAAGCAACTTCTTAAGATGTATCTAAAGTCCTTTTAAAATGTACATTGGTTGAATTGAGCTTTCTGGTCATCATTTATTTTTTTAGATATTTGGGTCGACGACGAGGGCTCGAGGCGAGGAGTCCCTTTTATGGTCATTTTTTTTTGAAATGAGGCATAACGCAAATGTGCATTGAAAAAGATTAGAAGAAAAACAATATGTACCTCTCTCTTCTTCTCTCCTCTCTCCCAACGATTTCGGCGACTACAAAAACTCAAACTCCGGCAATCTTTAACTGCTCAGATCTACTCCTTTTAGTGGATCTGAGTAGTACCCATCTTTTCCTTTAGTTTAAGAAACTTATTTCATGGATTAGCTAGATTTTTAATGTTTTGGGATTATTTCATGGTGGTTCTTTCTATGTTTATAGCATCTTCTATCGGCTTTCATGGTCGTTCTTTGTTAATGTTCATATTGTTGAAGATCAATGTGAACTATGGCGGTCAGAATTTTCATGGTGGTGTTTGTCACCGTAAATAAATTTTCTTAAATTAGAAAAAAGGAAATGAAAAACACGCGTCTGGAATCTGCAGAAGAGGCGACCCAAAATTGGAACCGAGCCCAGTCTAGAAAGATTACCAGGATTATAAAGGGGGATACCAGTTCAACTACTACTGGTACCGTTTCATATAAGACAAAAAGATCCCACCGTTTCTGGCCGTTGGATCGATGAAATTATCAGCACTAGTTAGGACTGGTTTCCCCTTATAAATCGTGAAAGATTACGGGCCCATAATCTGTCCTATTCTAGAAGAAAATAATTGGCGGGAAGATTTGGTGGGACAATCCCAAATTTTGAAAATTTTCTTTTTCAGAATCCAAAATTTGAATTCTTTTCTCTCTCTTGAGTTGTTTTGTTTCATCGATGGGAATCAAACCACAAGCCGACACCAACAAAATCCCTTCAATTTCAAGAACAAATCATCATCAAAACCCTAATAACTCCATGGATACTTTTTTCTTCTACTGAGTTTATGAAGCTTATAATTGATTACAGCAAGCAGCTGCTGTTGCATTTGGTGAGAAATTACATATACCAAAATAATAGTAACCAGAAGTCAATCTGATGGTAAGAGTTCTCTTCTGAAGCTCTTCTTGGTTTCCGATTTAATAAGAGTTTTCTTCAAATGGTGCACGATGATTCTGTTGTTGAGCATCGTTGTCGATTCCAGGTGAGATCTCTTGCTCGGGATTTAATCTAATGTGAGATTAAATTGAATTTAAATTTTATCAGCTTATGAATTACTAGATCTGAACTTTGAGAATTGAGATTTGAATCTGAATCGGTGAAAGAAAATTATACTACTCCTTGGTTTTTGGCGGTGACTTGGATCATCTTCGTTCTAGGTTGAGATACGCTTGTTGTGCTTGCTTTTGTTATTACTGAGGATGTCTTTGGAAATTGATCTTGTGTTTGGTAATTATTGAATTTATTTGTTTTGATTTTGTAGAAATCTGAAATTAGGGGAAAATTTCATGATATTAGTTGTTAAATTTGTGAAAATTGTATGAGATTGTTTAGGACAAGACAGAGTTGGAATTGTTTCTAATATTGTGTTAAAATTGTATGTATCTGATTTTGGATTCTCATTTTCTGAAAAGGAATTGAATTCTATGAGAATGGTAATGGTAATGTAGGAGTTAAGAACCATGAATTTGTATTCGTTTTGCACTTTAGAAGCTTAACTACATGTGCATGTTCATTTTCTATCTGAAGGTGGTTTGCATTCCAAGTGTATCATCTTACTTACATATTGGTTGAATACAGGAAGAGGATTCTGAAGAATATGGAAATCCGATTTCATCAGCATCTAGATTGCTGACACTAATAAAACGAGGACAGAGGCTTTTAAACAAGACTAAAACCACAGTTTTCTAAGCTAATTGTCATGAGAACTGAGTATGCACATGGTCCCAATCTCATAATTGACATTCCTGGATTTATTCTTAAGGTGGTGGTTTCTTCAACTTCCTTGCTTGATTTATCTATGGTTTGTGCAGGATTATTAATGAAGTTATATACTGTTTTGCTGTTATTCCCATTTAATATTTCATTCTGAACTGAACATTCTCAAATGCTTATTGCAGGCAAAGAAGGGTGAACCAAAAAATACACCTGAGGAAATCCTATCGATGTAAGTTGACCCACCACTATCCCATTCCACAAAGGGTGACGTTATATACGATGGTGATGTTACAATTGCCGGAAGAGCAACACCTGGGAAACAGATATTGAGGAGGAAGTCTTATTGGAACGTTAATAGAGATTGGGTCAGGTTAAGTTTAGGGCACCAGGTGAATCAGGTCAAGAAGCGAGGGCTACTGTACGTTCACCACTCCTGAATATCCCCAAGTCTAAGTCTATATAAACACAACATATTCTCATAATCTCTCATTCATACACCATCTCTCTCTTTCTTTCTATCTCGCTACAGATTTCATCTCCTTTAGAAACACATAGAAAATCAAGAAACCCCAAGATTCTTTTCAATTATATTCTTTTATTCTCTGAAGCAGCAGTAATAGATGATATCTCAATAATTTTTAAATTTTTAATCCTCTCTGCAGTTAGTGTTATCATCAACTCTTAATTCTGCATCCCGGTTCCTTTACTTTCTCTTACAGTTAATATATCAAGATATATTATTTGTGTGCTTTAATGGAGTACTCTGATTGCAACTTAGATACGCTGCAACTGAAAACGTAGAGAACTTCATTTACGGAAGTGAAGGTGTGTCTTATCATCGCATGTGGGAGATTATGGAAGATGACGCCATGGATGGTTTTGTACTTACAACTACAACACAGATTAAGGATGAAGATATGATAGAAAAACTAAAGCTACCCAAGAATTTTACAAACGAGTCGAAGAAATGATAATCAGGAATGGGAGATCGAGTCTCTACACTACTGCTGGCGTAGTGGTGGATAACAAACTCAAAGAACATACTATGAGACTTCGACTCGGTAAAGAAAGTTTAGTGCTATCAGATGGCTTCCGCCACCAAAACTGCTTTAACGAGGGCGCAACTGTGCTATAGACAGATTGGGACCGAGGATCAGTCTTCTTTTCATGTAGCAGAGGTGAGTTGTGGATCACCTTCATCTCATCTTCATCATCTTTTCACTTTCCTATTACTGCAGCTTTTTAATCTATCATCATCTTCATCTTCATCATCTCAATCCTTTATAACAACAACTATTGGTTATCACATAATCCCACAACAACTCCCTTTCTCTCTTCTTCAAACATTTGCAATAGGTTCAAGAATCCCAACTCTATTACCAGAAAAAACAATTCTTGTAACCAATAATTCCCAATCGAATTAAAGAATTGATGAATTCGAATCACATATCCTGATTTGTACATCAACGGAGCTTGTGTGTACATATTTCATCATCAAACACGTGTATGTAGGAAGACACGTGGAGAGCATGCGGACCAAGTCATCAAAACATGATACACGCCCACACCAAGAAGCCCATCCCGTCGACGTCGGATCTTTGCCGAACAAATCCAAGGGCAGAAGTTAAAGATGTACCAAAACACGATGTACTGCGGAGCACCAAATAACTCCCGAAGAGTTACTTTATCTCATCCCCAAAAGAAGCCAAGATCAACGGTGAAGAGAAGGTTGACTGACATGGAGGTGACAGGGGCAGAAGACACTTGTCTGACATGAGCATGCGCCTCAACTACCCGCATTAAACACTCTGAGCAATGTACGTGTCGATCAACCCGTGGAACGAACGAGGATGACTCTGCGTGATCAAGCAATGAACGAAGACCTCCGCATGATGGACACAAAGAACAAGAAGATAAGGTTCCAACGGCCCTCAGAAACGGGTCCCACACTCTAACCCTATAAATACCCCCTCTCCACCAAGAGAGAGGGGATAGGAAAAGATAGAGAGAGAAGGAGAGAGTGAAGGATTGTGAGTGTAAGTTTATCTTTTACAATACACAGACCTATGTAAACTCCAAAGTCATTCGACTACCTCTGTAATCATCAAGTGCATAGTGAAACGACAACCCCGTGGATGTAGGCCTTAGTGCTGAACCACGTAAATCCCAGTCTTATTTTCATTTCAGCACTTTACATTCATCTAACACTCCACGAGTTTTACTTTTATACTTCGTTTTCTTTATTTTCCTCTATGTGAACGCCTCTGGTGATGATATTAGATGAGGCTATGATAAACCCGAATGTTTGGAGCCAAGGAATCAATGCAATTGTCTCATCAGTGCGAGTATGTATATAGAGTGCGAACATTGTTTGTGAACATATAGATGCCTTCGTGATTTACGTGTTCACAATTTGGCGCTATAAACAGGGACTTCGTCCCGGTAAAAGATTTATCTTATCCTGTGATTTCATCTTAAACTAGCATATGATTGCTCTGCTTCATTAGCTCTGAAAGTATTTATCTTTTGTTAACTTTACCATATTCAAAAACGCACCCGTTATCTTCGATAGCTCCGGAAGTATCTATCGAAGCAGTTTAAACTGGTTAAAAGATTTATTGCTTAGATCCATGGATTTACATCTTTTAGATCTCGTACGAACCTGTCTTTCCGGTGGGTTTTCGAAAATTTTCAAAGGATCTACATGCATTTTCAAAGGGATCTTCTCGCGTTTCCGCGTACTTTCAATGAATCCGCACTTTTAATAAGATTAATCCATGTATTTTAACTCATATGTTTTAATCAAATGAGCCTCCATAAAAGTTCTCTGTGGCCCTCGGGCAGTTTTTCCCCGTCTTAGAGTAAGGTATTTCGCAAACTAACCCGATCCGCACGGACATTTTTGTTTCTCGTTGTTTGAAATTCCCTTGTGCAGAAAGAAAACGACAAAAGGACCCATGATGGAAAAGATGCAGGAAGCAGGAAAATCCAAAGCCTCGTCAAAGGAAGCACCAAGGACAACCCCGGTCATCACCCGGAGCAAGCAAAAAGGATACAAAGCCAAAATGACTAGTCAGAGGCAGGATACTGCGGAAATCACTTCGCCTATGAACGCTAACTCCGTTGCAGCCGCGACTCTCAGAGCAGCGGCGACAAAGTATAGTATGGCTGCGGAAGCCCCGAAGGCTGCAGAAGCCAGCAAAACTTTTGCTACAAATCAATTTGATCAACCAAAAGAAAGGGTGGATGAATCCAGAACACATCAATCCGCGCACCCGCCAACCTTCGGAATGCCATCAACAAACGATCAGAATTAAACTGTGCTGGCGGCTCTAACACCGCATATGGGGACTCGGCCCGATTTGGAAATGCCAACAATCGAAGCTGAACCTCTACCACCTTTAGTGCAAACCGTAGAAGAAGGTGGCACCATGGCCGTAGTAGCACGAGCTGGGACTCTCAATCAGGGGTCAAACCAATCACATCGATTGATGGCTGAGCTTGAAGAATTGAAGAAGAACCAGCAGGTCTACACAGATGCTGCAGCTCTGCTGGCCAGAGAAAACCAAGATTTAAAAGACCGGATTGCCCAAAGCACGAAGACCAGCCAACAACTTGATGAAGCAAATTCAAAGGCACCAGAACCGAATCGAGATCGAAGAGTCATCGTAGCAGCTAATGGAGACGCAGCTAGGGGAAGTAGCGCATCCGACCCGGATTATAATGACTGGGAGTCAGACTATCACGAGCAGAAGAGCGTAGGTTACCACCGCGCAATGGAAGAGCTGCGTGATGAAATGATGGCCGAGATCAGGCAGTTAAAAAGTAGACAAGGCGGGGGAAGGTTAGAAGAGGTCATGAGAGAGGCTAACTCCACGCCCCTAACTCATCGCCTGGCCAACACCCCTATTCCGCTGAAGTGCCCTTTCCCGACCTTCGAATGCTATGACGGATCCAGTGATCCCGCTGCACATATTCGGTATTATAACCGTGTCTTAGCCAGATGGAGTCAGAATGACGCCGTACTCTGTAGATACTTCCCATCAAGCCTGAAGGGATCGGCATTGTCTTGGTTTGATAATTTGCCGCCGGACTCCATCCACTCCTACGACCAACTCGCAGAAAAGTTCTTAAGAAGTTACATGTACAACAAGGCTGTTAACACCGAAATTGATAAGCTCTTTTCGCTGGCAATTGGCTACAAGGAAACCACGAGGGAATATACTAACAGATGGCACAAGATCTGCCAAGCCATAGGAAGTGTGGACCCAGTGGTAAGTATCAACTGCTACAAGTGGGGATTAGACCGAATGAGTCCACTATTTGTTAACGATTCATGGAAGCGTGCCTAAGACAGAGGGAGATCTTCGAATAATTATTGAAAAGCACGCTCGTCTTGAAGAAATCCAGCGTGAAAACCCGAGGGCGTACCTGCAGAGGTCTCACCGTACCAATTCCACAGAACAAACCAATGGGGCCAAAAGGAATAGCTCAGTGGAACGACCTCACGAAGATAGGAAGGAACGAAGGGATGAACGGCGAAAAGACGATCGAAAATTTGAAGATCAAGTTTACACGAAGCTCAATGCTAGCTATGCTCGGATCTTGCGAGAGATCAAAGGAAGGGAAAATTTGGAGTTGCCATGGTCTAAGGGTAAACAGCCCCCAAGAACCGAGAAGTCTAAAGATTATTGTGAATATCACTGCTTCAACGGACACCAGACCGAGAAATGTAAAAACCTCAAAATAATGATCCAAAAACTGATTGATGCTGGCGAACTCCAACATTACATACGAAAGGATGTCGTCGAGGATAGATCCAAGTGGACCAAGCCAGTCCAACTTCCAAAGGGGAATCACACAATCAACACCATCTCGTGTTCTGAAGTCGCATGGCCCTCACTTACAGCACAGATAAGAAAAAGGCTACGGAAGCAGTTCGAGGACCGCTGCGAATTGTATAAGATTGATGGTGTAGAGGTGGACGAGCACGAAGAGTGGATGGACTCACCTATTATCTTCGATGCTGAAGATATCGAAGAAGATATGGAAGACCATAACGAACCCCTGGTACTAACACTACCAGTGGATGGATGTAACCTCAAAAAGATCCTCATAGACGGGGGAAACTCGGTAAACGTTCTATTCTACGACGCATTCAAACGAATGAAGCTTCATGAAGAACAACTAATGACCTCTTATTACACAATCTACGGATTCAATAGAGCACCCACGAAGCCATTGGGAGACATCGTGTTGCAGGTTAACGCCGGACCCATGAAAGTAGAAACACGATTCAGCGTGGTTGACGCCCCATCCCCCTACAACGCCATTATTGGACGAAAGTGGTTACATAAACTCAAGGGAGTGGCGGAAACTTACTACCAATATCTCAGATTCCATACACCTGAGGGAGTGATGGAAATTAAGGGAGATCGGGTCTCTGCAAGAGAGTGCCAAGCCACTCAGGATCGTATCAACAACGAACAAGAAGAGCAGCGAAAAACCCGAAGAATTAAAAATAAAGAAGCCGCGAAAGAAAAGGTCATAGACCTGTTCCTCAAGGAAACTACAGGAAGGGGTTTGACAAAGGATGATAATGTCCTAAAACACAGAACCAGGTACTTCAGCAGCCAACGAAGGACAGAAACATACCAAATAGCAATCAAAGAGCGTCCCAGTCCTCGGGGATCCGAAGCCGGTGTTCACACCAGTAGAGCCCGTAAAAGAAATCAACATAGGAACGGAAGAAAACCCGAAGATGATCAAAGTAGGGACCATAATGGACGAAAGAAGAGAAGATTCCTTAACCAAATTACTTAAAGAATACGCGGATGTATTCGCCTGGAAGCTAGGAGATATGCCGGGGATTGACCCGAAAATAATCCAACACGAGCTGCGCATCAAACCAGGCACCCCTTTCAGGCAGAAAATAAGAAAAGTTGCACCGGAGTATACCATAAGGCAGTGGAAAAAGAACTTCGGAAACTACTAGAAGCAGGTTCATCAAGGAAGTCAAGTACCCTACATGGATCTCCAACATGGTCGTCGTTCCTAAGAAAAATGGAGGGGTTAGGATATGCATCGATTTTACTAACCTCAACAAGGCATGTCCAAAGGACAGCTATCCCCTGCCAAGCATAGATCAGCTGGTTGAAGCAGTAGAAGGATACGAAGAGCTGTCATTCATGGATGGACATTCTGGCTACAACCAAGTAGCCCTGGCAGAAGAAGATCAACTACACACAGCATTCTACACCCCACATGGCCTTTATTGCTACACTAGAATGCCCTTTGGACTTCGAAACGCAGGGGCAACATACCAAAGAATGGTCGATGCTATCTTCAGGCCATGGATTGGTAGTACCTTAGAAGTCTACGTTGATGACATGCTCGTCAAAAGTAAGCTGCGCAAAGATCACCACCAGGATCTGAGAGATATCTTCGAAGCAATGAGGAAACATCACATGAAAGTAAATCCAGAGAAATGCACTTCGGTGTCACCTCAGGGAAATTCCTCGGATATCTGGTAACAAAAAGGGGCATTGAGGTAGACCCAGCGAAGATTCAGCCATAGTAGAAATGCCATCCCCGAAGAATTTAAAAGAAGTGCAGAAGCTCAATGGGTCCATAGCAGCCTTGGGCAGATTTATTGCCCGATCCTCGGACAAATGCAAACATTTTTCAATATTCTCAAAAAAGGGAGTAAGTTTGAATGGACCGCAGAATGCGAAGAAGCCTTCCAAAAAATCAAAGAACACCTGGATTCAATTCCAATCCTGTAGAAGCCTGATCCTGATGAGGTTTTGGCATTGTACATAGCAGCAACAGAAGACGCAGTTAGCGCAGTGTTGGTCAAAACCAATACGAAGATAGAACAGCCTATCTATTATGTCAGTAAGACCCTCAATTCTGCGGAAAGGAACTACACGAAGATCGAACAACTTATCCTAGCATTGGTATGGGCTACTCAAAAGCTGAGAACCTACTTCCTAACTCACTTCATCCGGGTCCCATGCAAAGCACCACTGGAAGCAGTCCTCAAAAGCGCGGGAAAAGTGGGCAGAATAGCCAAGTGGAACACCCATCTGGACCAATTCAACATCATTCATGAAATTCAACATTCCCGAAAATCCCAAGTTTTGGCGGATTTCTTAGCAGACCTCCCCCTGGACAACGACGAAGAGATTAAGGGAATACCAGAAGCCGAGGAAGAAAGCAAGGATCTAATGGATATCCTCGAACCCGCGAGTCAAAGACAATGGGAAGTCTTCGTCGATGGTTCCAAAAATAAGGAAGGAGCAGGAATAGGTATTGTCATCACCACCCCAACCAGAGAAAGGATCGTACATGCACTCAGGTTAGAATTCAAAGAGCATACTAACAACATCGTCGAATACGAGGCAGACATACATGCCCTTCGTTTAATAATAGAGATGGGGGTAACCGATGTAAGACTGACAAGTTATTCGCAGCTTGTCAAACGGCAAATATGGCTCGAGTACAATGTGTACGACGACACCCTCTCAGCTTACATGGCCTTGGTCCAAACATTGGCATCACAAATTCCGAACATCAAGTTCCTGCACTTATGCAGAAGGGATCTCAGGCACGCGGATGCCCTAGCATATATATCATCCATGCTGAAGGACAAAAGCGTCAAAGCTATTAAAATAACAAGGGTATACGAGCCTTCGATTGCATCGCAATTCTCCTTCGCTACCAATCAAGATACAGTGGAAGCAAATATCGAAGACCAGGTAAGAGAAGACATCCATAACGATTTTTACGAAGAAGATATCCTGTCAAGAGCAAATCAAGACGAAGATTTCAGCAACGAAGATGATTGGAGAATGGTGATCCATGCGTTTCTCGAAAAGGGAAGCTTACCCGCGGATCATAAACAAGCCAGGAAAATACTCTCCAAAGTAGGAAGATATGACCTTCGGAATGGGGTCTTGTACAAGAAATCCTTCCTTGGATCGTTACTACGTTGCTTATCCAGGAAAGAGGGGCATCGAATTCTAAACGACATCCATTATGGTGACGCAGGGAATCATAGCGGCATGAGATCACTAGCCGACAAAGCAAAAATGCAAGGATATTACTGGCCCACAATGATACAGGATGCCGCAAGAATGTCCCGACGGTGTGAAGAATGTCAGCGTTTCGCCAAAAAGATACACGCGCCGACAACAACGTTAAATTCTGTAGATAGTTCGTGGCCATTTGCAAAATGGGGCATAGATATCGTCGGTCCTTTCGTCGAAGGATCAGGGAAAAGACGATTTTTGATAGTAGCCATGGACTACTTCAGTAAATGGGTGGAAGCTAAAGCCTTATCCAGGATCAAAGACGTGGATGTGTTTACTTTCATATTCCAGAACATCATTTGCAGGTTCGGCATACCAGCGGAAATCGTGTCCGATAATGGTAAGCAATTACAGGGGAAACACATAGACATGCTCTTTGATACTTTCAAAATAAGGAAGAACAAATCCACCCCCATATACCTTCAAATCAATGGACAAGCGGAAGCCACTAACAAGACCCTCGCCCTTATCCTCAAAAAGCAATTAGACGAACATAAGGGGCGATGGTGTGAACAGTTGCACAATGTGTTATGGGCATACAGGACAACACGAAGATCTGCCACTGGGGAATCCCCGTTTCTCCTCACTTATGGATCTGAAGAAGTCATCCCAACAGAGATCCTCATGCCAACCACAAAGACCGAAGCATGAGAGAAAAATCTCACAACAGACATGATGTTAGAGAGATTGGACGACCTGGAAGGAAGAAGGGAAGCAGCATTGCAGAAGATGGAAAATTATCAACGAAGACTAGCAAGGGAGTACAACAAAAAGGTAAAGCTTCGAAATTTTGTATAGGGGAAGTATGTGCTAAGAACAATCCCACAGTATCAACGAGAAAAGAAATGGGGAAAGTTAGCACCTACATGGGGATGACCTTTTATAATACACGACATTGCGGGAAGCGGTTCATACTATCTTCGCAATCTGAAAGGCGAGGTCCTCCGGCATCCTTGGAATCCTAAGTGGCTCAAACCGTACTACCCATAGGAGCAACACAACTTTGCATCTGCGTGAAGAATACCAGAAGAAGAAGGCAGCGTGATCGCTCTACATGTTTCTATCTCTGGACGAGGAGTGGCAGGCCTCAACCTATCAATCAAACAAGCTTTCTGAAATTCAAGTAAACAAAACTTATCAACAATATTGGGGAAAGTAGTTAATCTACAATCTCTCAGGGCTCCCCCATCAGTGTCCATGAGTGTAAGACCAGGGGGAAGGCATCCAGTAGAAAGAGATACCCAACCAATCTTAAGGCAACGGGTCGACGAAATGGGTGTATGTAAATATTTTAACCCCATATCCTAGAACATTGCCTCGGTCCCCACCGTCTGGGAATCCTCTGTCCCAGGGTTCGCCAGCGGGGTGACAGGTCTCAAGACGATCACGAAGGTACCTCCCTTCAGTATCGCACCCAAACACTTAAAACACTCTTCTTTTATTTTTAATGTCCTTCCTCACAATGCTTAAAATAAAAAACAAACTGATATTGCAGGTATATCAAAAGAAGGATCCATTTCATAAAAGGTTGGTTACAAAAAGCGGCAAGGTCAATTCAAGGAAGAACACACATCAAAAATATTTTTTTTACAAAATACTAGCAAAATCTAACTGAAGGCTAATGCCGTGGTTTCTACTTGGAAGATGCCGCCCCATCAGCAGGATTGTTCCGAAGAGTTGAAGGGACACTCCCACCAGAAGAGGGTCCCGAGGAGCCAGGCAAGGAGGCAGGTACAGGACGACGCGGATAGCTCTTGACGAGGCCATGCCCGGTCTTAAGGCCAAGCTCAATCCTCTCCAGCATCTTGTTTGTCTCCTCCGCCAATTGACACCGAGCCTTATGCATAATAACTGTCGTTCGCTGGTGGGCTTGAGATAACAAAGAGGATAGACGATTCACTTCTTTAGAAGCAGCACCTACGGCCTCCTCGCGGGATGCCGCCAGACTCTTAAAATAATTAGTCTGTCCTTCCTGCTGCGCTAAGGAAGATTGAGCCTTTTCAAATTTTTCAATTGCCGCGCAGAGTTGTCCCTCGAGCTCTGAAAAAGACAACACAAGGGAGTTAGCACAGAAAAGACACAATCACACTCGACGAAATGAAGTTATACCTTCGACACAAGCCAAAGCCTCTTCATACTCATTAACAACCACGTCTCGCGCTTCATCAAGATAGTCATATTCCTCGGATAATTTCTTATAATCTAGTAGAAGGTTGGTTAGAGTAAATTGACTTGCATCTAATTCTACCTGCTTCATCGAATCCATGTGACGAAGGTGGTTGACTTCGTTGTTTATCTCTGTTATCCCTTTGCTAAGTCTGTACATACATACTTCGAGATTTCTCTCAGACTCAGCCTGGCGGGGTATTTCAGCGCGAGACGCATCAAGGGCTTTGCTGAGAGCCCCAACTTCGGCTCTGGCATCGTCCCTTTCTCTGGTAAGACACAGCATACTCTCCTTAATTCCCGGAAAAGGAAGGGAGCGAGCCTTTCGTAATTCCTCTTCCAGAAGATGTATTCTAGACTCTAACAACGAAGTACGCTCACGGGATTCCCGCATATTCTCACGTGTCCACAACAGCGTACCATTGAACAAAGTACGATCATGGTTATACAAATTCTGCATATCAACCATCTGAACATGCCTTGCGCGCCATCCCTCAGCCCGAGCATCCCACTTTTCGGCTTCGCTCTTAATTTTTTCGACCAGCTGTTTGATACGAGATTTTTGCCGTGCCCTTTCGTTTCGAAGCCATATCAGCTCGGGGACGCCACCCACTGAAGATAGGGTGGGGAGACTCAGACAGCACAACAAAGTAGTAGAGAGGAATTACGAGGGATAAAAGATGGAGAAGAACCAAACCCGTGAAAGCTGAAACTTTGCCGCGAGTTTGCTCTAACTCAGCGCGAACGGCGGCAAGCTCTGAACGAAGACCAGTCTCCGCTTCACCCAGCCTTTCTTTCTCTTTAAGGCTATTCTTCAGTTCTTCTATCTCCACCTCAGCCGGAGATAATGCCTTTTCTCTGTGACGAAGCTTAGCCTCCAGCTTCAAAGATTTCGCTTTAAAGAATTGATACAGCACATGGTTACAATGCTCACTCCTCATCATCTACACATCAAACGACAAATATTATTACACCGAAGGATTCAATTGTCACGAAGAGATATGTACGAGGACTTACCTCCAAGACACGCTGCTGGGGAAAACCATATTGGTACCCACCGGCTATGGCCATCATTTCAGCAACAGAAGAGGGAGGGTCCGATACGAGGGTAGCCTCTGGAACACTCAAGATTTTCCCCCACATCTCAGCAACACGCACCTCGGAAGATAGTTCTATCATCCGACGGGTATAAGAATCAGAATCTTTCTCACCAGCAACCACCGGGACAGGATGGGGGACAAACAACAGACTCTTTTTCTTGAGCCAATCCATTATGGCATCCTCACCCTCAAACATCAGCAAATGGGGGAAATCCTCGGAAGGCGAGTCAACCACAGACTTCCCCTTTGCTGATATTGCCCCATCGGCACAAGTTTCGGCATCACCACGCGCATTGTGATCATCCGCGCCCTCATTCTGAACAGCAACATCTTCTTTACCAGAACCCCCGAGCACATTCCAATCATCATTGGGGGAAGCAAAGAAAAGTCTTCGGGAAAATCGAGGGCATCGTCAAAGAGTTCCCCTGCGGAATATATCATGTCAAAGGAGAACTCTTGAGAAATGGTGGGGAGAGTTTCCCTAGCCTCACCAGCAGGAGCAGACATGTCCGCGATAACACTTCCGTCAGCCACCGCGGTATTATTTCTCCCTTCAACACCATCACAACCCGCACCAACCTCTTCCTCGACATCAGGAGGGGAAGTATCAGTGCGTTCTTCCCCATCAGACATTTCCTCATCCCCGGCAAACTCTTTATTCACTGGACTGGTAACTTCTTCATGAACCTCAGCCTCACCCGTCACAATGGTAGAAGACTGCTTGGGCCCAATCTTTTTCTTTTTCGACACCTACAAACCAATACACGTTCCACAAAAATAGTTATTTTCAAAAAAAAATTTAAAAAAAAGAGGAGGGGCGCGGCCAGAATCTGCAATAACCATACCTTGGAAGTAGCGGCACTCTTCGGTGGAAGTATAGCACCAGAACCTTCCGCCTCGTCTCCTTCAACAACGTCGAGTACATAAGGAAAGTTCATGCCTTCGAAATTTAAACGCCAGGGACAGAAATCTCAATAACAAGCAGGAGGAGATTCACGAGGCATGCTACACTCAGAAGGACGCCAACCGCGCGGACCGGGAATCCAACCATACGCCCAAGGACCAACAATTTCAATAACAGTGGCGTGCCACTCATAATCATGGTCACGCTTGATCCTTTCGCGAGCGGGAAAAAGTTTCCGCTGACCCGACCCCTCGGTGCCTGGAACGTGTTTCAGTTTGGCATCGCTCACCTCACTTAAGAGACGAATTTCGCCCCGAGGAGCAGCGAGTTGTTGAAGTTTTCAGGAGTGTACCATTCCCTCTCAGCGGGATTTGGAACATAACATGTCATCGTTGTCTCCCCCTTACTCCGCAGATAACATTCCCTCAGTGCACGAAGATAATTCCCCGATAATTGCGACACGGAACGACTGTGAGTATTGGTGGAAGAGCCTTCACGACCAGCCAGCACATCATAATAAAAGGAATCACCAGACTTATACAACGGCAGCATAAGACCCGCCTCGAAGGCTCCAACCGTAGTCAACAGGTGAAACTCATCAAACTAATACTTCGAGATGAGCTCGTAAGTAATATCATCCTCAGGGGCATAGAAACGAACCTCGAAGGCTTGAAGCTCATGTTTTTCCTTGAAAACTTCAAGGTCAATGTGCTTAAACGTGACTTTCTTCTTGCTGACCGAAACGCTGCGTATCACCGGGGCAGCCTCATCCTCTTTCGCGGGATCGGACGAACCAACAAAAGCTTCGGAAGCTTTTCTTTTCAAAGGAGGATTCTTAGACGATTCAGCTCTCGGCACACCACCTTTGGAGTTATTCCCTTTGAAAGAAAGTACTGGAGGAGGCGGCAAAGGGTGCTGCACAGGCACTATAGAACGAAGAGGGGGAATATCCAAGGCGCCACCACGAGGAGGTGTCTGCGTACACCTAGAGTCATCACGAGGACGAGAAGCAGCACGACCGGAAGCGTATCGAGACCCGGAAGGACCCTTCAATGGATCCCCTTTCCTAGGAGGAGAGGCCTTCGTCCCAGAAGAAGACGAAACTTTAGTACCGCGGGGATCCATTTGCGACAATTTAGAGAGATCTCCCCCAGGTGGATATGTATCAGACTCTCTACGTGGAGGGGATCTCGGTAGACTGGAAGCCGGAGTTTGATAAGGAAGTCGCGGACGGTCAGACATGGCTGAGAGGAGGTACAACAAAAACAAGTATGAAGCAAACACGAGGGCATCACCAAAGATAAAAAAACCACAAAATTAGCAGTTCATCTCAACATAGCCCAGAAACCCTAAAACTAGCATACATGCATGTATACCCTAAAACCCTAAAACCCTAAGCTTAAAAGTTCAATCAATACAATTGAAACAATGGCCTCATCGACTTGAGAAGAAGAACATGGGCAAACTAGCATACATGCATCAAAAGATGTTCTTCATCACAAACAAGGTACGACAGCAGCAGAAAATTTACAATCAACACAATCAACACAAAACTTAAAACAACAGAAACGAAGAAAAGAAACCTTACCACCACAAACAAAATCCCAAAAGAAGACAACAAACCAGAAACAAAGAAGAAACGAGCGTGATTAATGCTAGGGCAGAGAGAATTTAATGGTTGAAGAACAAAGAATGAAGACTGACAGGGAGAATGAAATTAATTTTCAAGGAGAATGAAATTAATTTTTCTCCTCTCCTTAATATACTCGAAAGAAAGAGAAGGAAGTTAATGGAGGAATGGGAAACGTGCCCATTAAATGAGCAGTTAATGCACGAGTGAGAAACGTGCCCAAGTATCTAGGAGAAGTTATTATGAGAGAGGAGGAATATGTAACGTCTGTTTTCTTCAATGCTCCCACTAAACACTCAATCCCGAAGAAAAGGGGCAAATTGTGTGTACATATTTCATCATCAAACACGTGTATGTAGGAAGACACGTGGAGAGCATGCGGACCAAGTCATCAAAACATGATGACACACGCCCACAGCCAAGAAGCCCATCCCGTCGACGTCGGATCTTTGCTCGAACAAATCCAAGGGCAGAAGTTAAAAGATGTACCAAAAACACGATGTACTGCGGAGCACCAAATAACTCCCGAAGAGTTACTTTATCTCATCCCCAAAAGAAGCCAAGATCAACGGTGAAGAAAAGGTTGACTGACATGGACGTGACAGGGGCAGAAGACACTTGTCTGACACGAGCATGCGCCTCAACTACCCACATTAAACACTCTGAGCAGTGTACGTGTCGATCAACCCGTGGAACGAACGAGGATGACTCTGCGTGATCAAGCAATGAACGAAGACCTCCGCGTGATGGATACAAAGCACAAGAAGATAAGGTTCCAACGGCCCTCAAAAACGGGTCCCACACTCTAACCCTATAAATACCCCCTCTCCACCAAGAGAGAGGGGATCGGAAAAGAGAGAGAGAAGGATTGTGAGTGTAAGTTTATCTTTTACAATACACAGACCTATGTAAACTCCAAAGTCATTCGACTACCTCTGTAATCATCAAGTGCATAGTGAAACGACAACCCCGTGGATGTAGGCCTTAGTGCTGAACCACGTAAATCCCAGTCTTATTTACATTTCAGCACTTTACATTCATCTAACACTCCACGAGTTTTACTTTTATACTTCGTTTTCTTTATTTTCCTCTATGTGAACGCCTCTGGTGATGATATTAGATGAGGCTATGATAAACCCGAAGGTTTTGAGCCAAGGAATCAATGCATTTGTCTCATCAGTACGAGTATGTATATAGAGTGCGAACATTGTTTGTGAACATATAGATGCCTTCGTGATTTACCTGTTCACAGAGCTGTTGTTGTGCACGGTATTAAATCTACTTTGAATTACAGTGCTTTTGGTGCTGCTAATGCTAAAGATGATGATCATGACCATTTTTCTGATAATGATGAGGACGATAACAATAAGAAGAATGAATCTACTAGTAGTACAGTAGAACAAGGAATTGGAGGAGAAATGGTTTCTTCAGATGGAACCAAATTGACATTCAAGAAAAGGGTTTTCCTGGGTATCTCTTGGATTATGATCTACACTTGTTTCTCGAGTTAGCATTGCCTTCAAATATTTATGTTTCTGAAATTGGTCATATCTTTAGAATAAGGGAGTGTTTCTTTGAAGCTTTCAGTGTAATTGTACATCAGTATGGTTTTTCAGAGGTAGTCTTAGATCTTGGGGTCTCTGTCACTTCCGAGTCCTGTAATTGGGGTTTTACTTTCTTGAGCTCACTGTAACTTCTTTCCCATTCCTTGGATTTACAAGTACAATTGGAAATAATGGAATTTCGGTTCTTGTCTTCTAAATTTTAAAATCATCTTTTTGATTTTAATTTTCATCTTTTTGTTTTTAATTTTCTTATGAATTGGAACCGAATCTGACTGACTCTGCATTCAGGCAGAATATTAAGCTATGAACCTGATTCTGCATTTCAGGCAGAGTATAGTTCAAGGATTATAAAATGCACAATAACAAGCCTGCACAACATAATGGCATAGTAATCCATGTACTCACAAGTGGTACAGCGTTGCAAGTGTTCGCCAAAGTTAACCAGTCCTAAAAATCTGCAGTCTTCTGAAAAATGAGACACAAAGCAAATACGATTTTCAATTATTGTCTTGAATTGAAAACCCAAAATCAAACATATGTTTTTAAAGGAACTTCAACTGAACAGCCAAACATTTTGTTTCCACCGCCTGTCAAGCACCCAGGTTTGCATCCGGACACGCAACAAAACAAAAGCGACACAAAGCAAGAGACTGCATAGATACCTAACCAACAAAAAGCAAAAATGAAACTGACTAATAGTAAAGCAATAGAGACAAGTCCCTCCTGTAGATCCTCCTAGCACCATCCCTCTAGTTAACCTTGGAAACACACTTCATTTCTTCTTGACAGCAGACTTGGTAACCTTGTCTCCTGTTGGGTCCTTCTTCTCAACTTCCTAGATGACACCAACAGCAACTGTCTGCCTCATGTCCCTGACAGCAAAACGTCCAAGAAGTGGATACTAAGAGAAGGTCTCCACAACCATGGGCTTGGTTGGAAGCATCTTAATGATACTAGCATCACCATTCTTCAAAAACTTGGGCTCCTTCTCAAGCTCCTTTCCGGATCGTCTATCAATCTTGGTGAGGATCTCAGCAAACTTAACAGAAATGCGAGATGTGTGACAGTCAAGAACTGGGGCATAACCGTTACCGATCTGACCAGGATGGTTCATGATGATGACCTGGGAGGTGAAGTTGGCAGCTTCCCTTGCAGGGTCATCCTTGGAGTTGGAGGCGACGAAACCACGCTTGAGATCCTTCATTGCGACATTCTTGACATTGAACCCAACATTGTCTCCTGGAAGAGCTTCTTGAAGGGCATCGTGGTGCATCTCCACAGACTTAACTTCAGTGGTCAACCCGGTGGGTCCAAAGGTAACAACCATACCAGGCTTGATGAATCCAGATTCAACACGTCCCACTGGCACAGTTCCAATACCTCCAATCTTGTAAACATCCTGAAGTGGAAGACGAAGGGGCTTGTTTGAGGGTGTCTTTGGTTCAGAGATATTGTCAAGAGCCTCAAGGAGAGTTGGTCCCTTGTACCAGTCAAGGTTGGTGGACCTCTCAATCATGTTGTCTCCCTCGAATCCAGAGATGGGAACAAAGGCAATTTTGTCTGGGTTGTATCCAACCTTCTTTAAGTAAGATGGGACCTCCTTCACAATTTCATCGTACCTAGCCTTTGAGTACTTGGGGGCGGTGGCTTCCATCTACAAACACAAACACGAAACACATGAAATAATAGTTAGCCACTGGAAGGATAAAAAACATTGGAAAGTCTAAATTTTATAGACAGGAAAATAACTGTGAGAAAGGTATACGTTGTTACAACGGATCATCTGCTTGACACCAAGGGTGAAAGCAAGAAGAGCGTGCTCACGAGTCTAACCATCCTTTGAGATACCAGCCTCAAAACCTCCAGTGGTAGAATCGATAATGAGGACGGCACAATCAGCCTGAGAAGTACCAGTAATCATGTTTTTGATAAAGTGACGATGTCCAGGAGCATCAATAACTGTGCAGTAGTACTTGCTGGTTTCAAACTTCCATAAGGCAATATCAATGGTAATACAATATGCACACAAGAAAAGAAACAAATTCATGATGATATTATCTACGTGAAGGAGACGAAAGAATCAAACTCTTTGAATTCCCCCATCTCTAATTTGTTGTTTCAAGGTAAATACCGGAGGTGACCCACAAGCAGGGCGGAGCCAAGGGTTGACTAACCCTGGCTCTAGCCCCCTAAAATTTCAAAAATCCATGTTTAGCCCTTAGTTTTCTTCAGTTTTTAGGTTTAATCCTCTAGTTTTTAGGATTTAACCCCCAGATTTTTAATAATCTAGTCCACCAAGTTTATCAAAAAAAATTTAGTCCCCTTAAACTTAAAAGTTGGCTCCGCCACTGACAAGTAGAAAAAAGATACTAATGTCCACATCGTATAGACTGAAATGCTGAGGTTGGTGTTTAAACTCCAAGACTGGAGGAGTTGCCGCAAGAGGAGCCAGATAGCTAACCAATTTCGCTGAAAAGCACTTGCCATTCGCATTGTAAAGAATTTCCCCAACAATTAAAAAACAAAACTTATATATTCTATAATATAGCCGTGCCCATCTTGTTGCGTGCTTTTTTTTTTTTACTACGGAGTACAGTTCTAGATTGATTTAAAAAATAAAACTTATATATTCTATAATATAGTCGTGCCCATCTTGTTGCGAGTCTGCCAAAAATAAAACCGCGGTGCCCATTTTGTTGCGAGTCTAGCAACTAAATATAGGATTCCTAGTTTTTCTAATGATTTTGGCCCCATGAGGCGCTTTTGTTTTACTACGGAGTATAATTCTAGAGTGATCGCAAGAATTACGGAGAGAAATCCCGTGGCTTGCGTGGCATAAATGTGTATGTTTTTTACTCTCAATCCTTTCCTTTTCTTGGTTCGCAGTTACACAACTTCACCGTCTCTTCTTTTCTTTCTTTTTTTCCTTCTCTCTGTATAACTTCTGTGTATAAAGAATCAAATTGTTCAATCTAAACTTTTAACTTAAAAATCATAGTTATTCACTAATATTGTTAAAAAATTGGTGTGCCCTTCGGCCACCTTACCAACCAGTGACATTTCTATCTTACTCGAGGAAACATCTTAAATCTGTAACTACTTCAGAGTAAACTTTGATAGTCATTACGGGCTTATTTCATTTTACATATTATCTTGAACTATAATGTTAAAATGGGGTAGACTTTTTTTAAAATTTGTGAATGCCGGACACAAATTTCGTCCGCCTCGAGGATAGGTGGAGAAATCAGTATGCTATGACAAGATCACACAGCTTCGAATTTACCTTCGAATTTCAAACATAGGAAATAAACGATTTGGTTGTAGAACTATGGGTGGACTAGTGGAAAATCCATTGTAAATGATTTTTGAGATTTTTATGTCTAGTATCAATTGAATCAGTTGTATAAAAACAAGCTGTTTGTCGTTAAAAATTATTACTCTTTTCCTTTCATAGTAAAGGCCAGCAAACCTTCTCAAGAAATTTGAAGTTTTCCACCAGGAGGAAAGAGCACAAAACCTAGGCCAGGCTAAGAAAAAGAGATTTTTTGAAGAAGTAATGGAAGAAAAATACGACAGTCACTCAAAGGAGATGCAATTGATGGATAATCAGAAAAAGAGAGAAGTAACAGTGACTGAGGAAGAAGGAACTGGAGCAGGATAGTCTGACAAAGCCCAAAAGGTAATCCTAAACTATAAACTAATCCACTCCAAGTTACACTATAATATTATCCAGCAAATTTTTTCAAAACTTAGTATGCTCTATCATAGGAAAAAGGGAAAGGACTATCCTATAATATCCTACTTCTGGGAATTTATTGTAGTTATAACTTGGAACTGCCAAGGTTTAGGGCAAAAAGAATACTCAAAAGTACCTTCTCCTGAATAAGGAAAATTCAGACATTCTTTGCTTGCTAGAAACTAAACCAAAAAATAGAAAAATGCATAGTATTCTAAAATCTGTGAATATCCATAACTATTTGTTGGTCCCTCCTAGAGGCCAAGCAGGGGGGGTGGCCCTGATTTGGAAACATAATCTTACTATTACCATAGATAGCTCAACACATAACCAGATTAATGCTATAGCCAAAGAAAACTGTTCCAATAGTTTATACATGGTTTCAGCTTTCTATAACAGCCCATACCCTACTAATAAACAACAGTCTTGGGATATGCTTGTTAGTATAGCTGAAACCATAACAATTCCTTGGCTTGTAATGGGGGACCTAAATGTTTTCCTCAGTCGTGAGGAAAAAAAGGGAAGTAACTTATTTGATGAAGGAGAAGCCACTATATTTAAAAATATAATCTCTGATATGAATTTACAAGATTTGGGGTTTAAAGGTTATCCTTACACATAGAGCAACCATAGAACTGACAACTCAAGAGTGGAAGAGAGACTTGATATAGCCCTGAGCAATGAAAAATGGATTGAACTTTTCCCAAAATCCACAATCCATAATCTCATTGCAAGGGGATCTGATCATAGTCATATTATCCTTAAAACTAACCCAATTTGGAAGGATGGTGCTTATCCTTTCAAGTATTTTGGGGGCTGGATGGAACACCCTGATTGCAAGAGATTAATCATGGATACCTGGATCACAACAAGACAGGGATCTGTGAGTTTCTCTTTCGCAAAAAATCTGAAAAATGTTAAATTTTCCCTCAATAGTTGGAATAAAAATACTTTTGGCAACATTCAAAACAATATATCTAGGATCAAAAAGGAGATAGAAGTGGGCTAACAATAGAAATAGATGCCATACTACTCTAAAGAGATTGGAAACCTCTCTGAGTAAATGGCAGGATATTGAAGAAAATTACTGGAAAATCAAAAGTAGGAATCAGATAATAAATCTGGGTGATAGAAATACCTCTTTCTTCCATAATGCTGCTAGGACAAGATACAGAAGGAATATAATTGAGTCTATCAAAAATCCAAATGGCACTTGGTTGGAGAAAAGAAGTGAAATGTCAAACTGTCTAACTGACCATTTCAAGAGCATCTCCACTACCAACTCTCATGTCCTAAATAGGGATTTGATAAATCTAATACCATCTTCTATTACTGATAGAGAAAATGAGCTCCTCCTTGAAACACCTAAGGGTGATGAAATAAAAGCTACTCTGTTTGCCATGGAAGGAAATAAATCTCCTGGTTCCAATGGTTTCCCCCCAAATTTCTTTCAAGATAATTTGGAAACCATATTAGAGGATCTGATAAAACTAGTTCAAAATTTCTTTGATACTGGATATATTCTAAAGAAAATGAATACCACTTTTATATCCCTCACTCTTAAGGTCCAATTACCCTCTACGCCAGGGGACTTTAGACCAATATCTCTTTGTAACACAAATTACAAACTCATTTATATAGATATGTCAAAAGCTTTTGACAGTGTTGAATAGCCCTTCCTGTTAGCTGTCCTAGAAAAAATGGGTTTCTCAAAAACTTGGGGCCATATCATACATCAATGCATATCAACTACTAGTCTTGCAATCTTATTGAATGGAGTCCCTTGTGAAACCTACAATACAACTATAGGGATTAGGCAAGGGGATCTTTTGTCCCCTTACCTCTTCATCCTATGTATGAAAGTTTTCTCTAGAACTCTAATGAAAGCGGAAAACGAAGGAAAAATACATGGCATCAAAATTGTGAAAAAAGCTCCTCCCATTAGTCATTTGTTATTTGTGGATGATTGCATTATTTTCTGCAAAGCAAACACAAATGAAGCTAATAACATCCTTGACATGATTGCTAGTTTCAGCTCCTGCTCCGGGAAAATGATAACCCTCTCTAAATCTGTAATCTTTTTCAGCAATAACATCTCTTCTGATAAGAAATTGAGTATAACAGGTCTCATGAAGGTTAATCCTATATCCCTTAAAGATAAGTATCTAGGATCTCCCCTCTTTACTAACAAGTCAAAAGTTAAAGCCTTTCATCCAGTGATTGATCTCATCAAACACATGATGGGGGGATGGAATAACAAAACTATCAACCCCGCGGGGAAGATGGTCTTTATCAAACATGTAACTTCCACAATGGAAAATTATCAAATGAGTACCTTTAAAATACCAAAAACAATCACTGATGAGATGAATAAAATCCATAAGGATTTTTTCTGGGGCAAAGAAGATGGTAAATCAAAAGGTGTTTACCTAAAAGCTTGGACAGGAGTGTATCCCCCTTTAGAGGAAGGAGGGCTAGGTTTCATAAACTTGGAAAAATTTAACAATGCTCTAATCTCCAAGATGGGATGGAGAATGTTTCAACAACCTGATACCTTGGGTGCACAAGTCATGCATGCCAAGTATTTTGAAAATTCAGATATTATGCACATGTCTGCAATACCAAAACCAACAGACTCTTGGGTATGGAAAGGCATCTTAGCTGGAATAGCAAACATTCAAAAGTATGGAAAATGGCTAGTGGGAAACGGCAACAAAATCAATATTTGGAAGGACAATTGGGTTGAAGGTCCAGATTATCTAATCAGTAAACCTAACAACTTCCCTCCAAATATTGAAAAGGTGGCTGACCTAATGAATGAACATCAACAATGGAACTTACAACTGATTCTCACCATCTTTAACTCTCATACTGCTAGGAAAATAACACACACACAAACATTCATACTGGTTAGGAAGATAAAGTTATTTGGTATCTGTCAAAGGATGGAAAGTTCTTTGTAAAATATCTTTACGAAGAGTTAACACATAGAAATATCAATAGAAGAGAAACAAAAAATTGGATTGCCATCTGGAATCTAGTTGTCTCCCCTTCTATCAAAGTTTTCCTTTGGAAAGCTGCCCACTCTATCTTACTAACAGGAGCTAGAATATGAAAACACCTTCACTATATTGACAAAATTTGTAAAATATGCAATTGTCAAGAGGATACCATATCACATATGTTCATCAATTGCCCTGTAACTCAACAAGTCTGGAGAGAACTCCACTTTGAACCAAATGAAATTTTCAACAATAGGGATGACTTCCATGAGTGGTTAACAGATCTTCTAAATGTCAAAAGTCACAGAACCCACTCAATGGGATGGGCTGAGATGTTTTCTGTTGTCATATGACACATATGGAAAGCCAGATGTGATTTGACTTTTGAAAAGAAAACGCCAAATGCTGGTAGGATATCTAGGAATATTATCTATTACATAAACTACCAGAAAGCTGCATTTGACAGGAAAAATTGCAACTTCTCTAATGTGTCTTACTCCAAAGAGGAGGCTGAAAATCAAACAATTGAATTCAGATTAAGAAGGATGCCACCAATACTCTTCACTTTGAAAATAAATGTGGAAATCTATCTAAACCCTACCACTGGAAGTTATGGTATGGGTTTAATCCTTTTCGATCATACATGACATTGCAGGGGAGCAAGATGAGCAGTGTTTGGGAAAGTTCAGATGAGGACGTGAAACAAAAGGCGGCGCTGAAGGCATACAACTGGACGACAACATTAGGAAGCCGAATGGATTTTGAATCCAACTCCTTCCAAATAATCAAGCTAATCAGGAGCATGTATGCAGACAAGATAGGAGCCCGTTTCTCTCTTGATTACGACGGAAAGGAAGTTTTTGAAGTTGGAACTTCGATCACAACTAATGACATGGAATTTTTTTTTAGCAGTCAACCTTGCTAAATATAGCATCGACTGTAATTTTGGTGGGTCTTGGGACCATCTTACTGTAACAAGTATTATCCCGAACATTATCGACAATATTTTTCCTTCTCGTTTTAGATTTTATCAACCAAAAAATGTAATAGCTAATACTCTTTCACAAGGTTTGGACGCAAACCAAAGAGTTTCTGGCAGTTTTCTCAGCAACTCCAACCCAGAGGTGATCGCCAGTTGAGGTTTCATTCCTCTTTATCTATAAAAAAAAAAAAACACCTTTCTCAGGAACGGGTCTCATTCCCTATGTTACTACCAAATGCACCACGCTTGCCAAAATCGAAAAAATCAAATGAAAGCAATGAACAATCTTAAGACAAATGCACGATAAAGAACTTTCTTTTATCCCTTGAGTCAATGAATCAATAACAAAGCAACATAGCTAGAAAATGAGTAACCATACAAGTAATGGCAATTGCTATTAACTCCTTATTACCTAAATGAGGAAATTGTTGGAATATATGCCACATTGGTTATGAGTCAAGTTACAGAAGATCAAGTCAGCTGGTAAATCCTACATTCAAGCTACCTAGTCAAGATTAGTTTGTTATCTTCTGGGGTTAGGTTTACTGCTTCTTCTATTATTATCCTATATAAACAGGAATATTTATGTAACTGTAGAATTATCTCAGAATGTTCTGATGATCTATACAATTTCCCCTTTGAGGTTTATCAGTGGATATAAATCGAGTGACCGAACCACTTTAATCTCTTGTCAACCACTTTAATATCGTCTCTTTTATTATCTCTGATTCTTATTCTTATCATAAATCTAATAAAAATAAAAAATTATAATATACAAATATATTATACGTTGTCAGAAAATAGTCCCCCGTTGCTGGTTGAGCTCAAGTCAGGTGCCTCCATAGCTCACCTACAACTCCCCTGAAGGGTCAAAAGACTTTCAACATACATTGTAAATTTGTAAGATGGATGACCAATATTGGCACCTAAGAAAGAGTTGGCGCTTTCATCTCCAGTAATTTCAATCTTGCGGAAAGTTTTCGTCTTCTGATTATAAGAATGAACGAAAACAGAATCGCGATAACGAGGTTTATAACTCTCCACATCAGATAGTTCTAAGATCAAGTACTCAGTTCCCTCGACAGCGTGAAGCCGAACATATTGAAAACTCCAGCAAATAGGTAACATGATAATCTCTTTAGTCCATTTGATGTTACTAGTATTTGTAGTACTTGTATTTTTGTCGCAGTCGTCATCAAGTATCCACAGATTGACAGTGTGATTATCTGGGTTCTTTACTATAACTAGATGCCCATCCAATTCCATAAGATAATAAGAGTTAGGCCGATCAATACCAATCATATCAAGGTCTGGTATAACTCTGTAATCCTCTCTCCCGACATCAAATGCCACTAGCATGGGACGAGTATCCTTGTAATACATCCAATATAGGGAACCATTCGCATAAACGGAACCATATAGATCTTTAGAGAACTTATCTGACGGTTGTACCTTATCAATCCTTCTCCAAGCAGTGTCGCTTCCTAGAGTCAAGGCCTCGCACATTTTGTAATTCTCCTCTTCGTCTTCGTATATTGTGTACTCCATGTACCCTTCCAATTTTGGAAGCTCATACCCAGATATGCTCTACATGCAAATCACTTTGTATTCCCTTGTTGTAGGATCAAATCCAAATTCATAAGTACGATATACATCTACTTTCGATAAGTCACATAATTTCTCTACTTGTGCTAAGTAAGCTGATCTGATCCAAGGTGTCGTTTCTTTGGTGATGACATTGTATAGACCTGCAGCATGATCCTCTTTAACTTCATTTTCAGAGTCCATATCTTTTCTTTCTATTTTGTCGATTAAGCATATCATACCGTTGATGGGTTTTTGTATATGCTGACAAACCAACAAATCTTTATTCGATATGGCTTGCATGGTTTTTGTTGCTGTAGTTATTTCTTTGTGGTTTGTGTCTATGCACAAGTTTGTTGTACAAGGAATCTCAAATTTAGCGCTTTCATCCTTAGGAAAAGACACCATGAGATTCACGATGAAGACCCGTGGACTTTCTAATACAGCTTTACTGGTCAAAAACTAGAGATGTGGACTTGTTTTCAATTGCCGTCGATGGTGTAATTTGATCAACCACTGATCCTTTTCAATCAAGGATTGCCAAGATTTGCATACGCGTTTGAAACGCACAAGCGATTTCAATGGAAGTCTGCTTAGTATCTCACATAGTATTTGATCATAAATGCAGCTAGTAGTAGTACCTGTGTGCAGATATTTCATCATGAAACACGTGTACATAGGAAGATACATGGAGGGCATGCAGACAAGGTCATCAAAGTATGATGACACACGCTCATAACCAAGAATCCCATCCCGTCAACGAGGGATCTTTGCTCGAACAATCCAAGGGTAGAAGTTAAAGGATGTTCCGGTAACACGCTGTACTGCGAAGCACCAAATAACTCCCAAAGAGTTACTTTATCTCATCCCCAAAAGAAGCTAAGATCAACGATGGAGAGAAGATGTACTGACATCGACGCGACAGAGGCAGAAAACACTTGCCTGACACGAGCAGGCGCCTCAACTACCCGCATTAAACACTCTGAGCAGCATACGTGTCGATCAACCCGTGGAACGAACGAGGATGATTATGCGTGATGGACACAAAACACAAGAAGATAAGGTTCCAACGGCCTTCAGAGATGGGTCCCACACTGTAACCCTATAAATACCCCCTCTCCACCAAGAGGAAGGGGGATCGGAAAAATCAGGAAGGGAAGGAGATAGAAGGATTTTGAGTGTAAGTTAATCCTTTAGAATAGAAAACACAAAAGTCATTCGACTACTCTTGTAACCGTGAAGAACATAGTGAAACAACAAATCCCGTGGACGTAGGCCTTAGTGCTGAACCACGTAAACCTCGGTCTTGTTTATATTTCAACACTTTATATTTGCCCAACCCCATGAATCTTTACTTGTATGCATTGTTTTCTTTGTTTTTACCTATATCCCGTGCGCAAACGCCCCGCACGGAGTTGTTAGATGAGGCTGTGATAAACCCGAAGGTTTTGAGCCAAGGAATCAACACTAAGATATCATCATCACAAATCACTCTAGATTACGATGATTGGTTGTGAGCATTCGGATGCCTTCGTGATTTGAGTGTTCACAATTTGGCGCTAGAAACAGGGACTTCGTCCCGGTAAAAGATTTATCTTGTCCTGTGATTTCATCTTAAAATGGCATATGATTGCTCTGATTTATTAGCTCGGACCGTATAGATCATTTGTTAACTTTATTATATTCAAAAACGCACCTATTATCTTCGATGGCCCTGGCAATACTTTCATTTACTGATAAGATTTATTGTTTTGATCCGTGGATTTACGTTTTTCTTTAGATATCGTGCGAACCTGTCTCTCAGGTGGGTTTTCGTAGTTTTTTAGAGGATCTACTTGCATTTTTAAAAGGATCTCTTTTAATAACACTTTAACCCGTGTATTGTAACTCGTATGTGTTAACCCTCTCTTGGAAGAAGATATTTCGCCAACTAACCCGATTCGCACGGATATTCCCGTTTCTCGCTGTTTGAAATTCCCTTGTGCAGAAAGAACGGATTGTGAGTAAAGAAGGCGAGCTTCCGCGATATTTCATTGTCGACAAAAGTACCCGTGATGGAAAAGACGCAGGAAGCAGGAAAATCCAAAGCTTTGTCAAAGGAAACACCCAGGACAACCCCGGTCATCACTCGAAGCAAGCAGAAGGGAGACAAAGCTAAAATGACCAGTCAAAGGAAAGATACTGCGGAAATCACTTCACCTATGAACGCTAATTCAGTTGCATCCGCGGCCCTCAGAGCAGCAGCGACAAAGTACGGTGCGGCTGCGGTAGTCCCGAAGGCTGCAGAGGCTAGCAAAACTTGTGCTATGAATCAATTTCATCAACCAAGAGAAAGGGTGGATGAATCCAGAACATACCAACCCGTGCACCTTCCAACTTTCGTAATGCCATCAACAAATGATCAAAATCAAACCATGCCGGCGGCTCTAGCACCGCAAAGGGGCACTCACCCCGATTTGGAAATGCCAGCAACCGAAGCTGAACCTCTGCCACCTTTAGTGCAGACCGTAGAGGAAGGCGGCACTATGGCCGTAGTGGCACGAGCTGGGACTCCCAATCAGGGGTCAAACCAATCACATCGACTGATGGCTGAGCTTGAAGAATTGAAGAAGAGCCAGCAGGTTTACGCAGATGCGGTAGCTCTGCTGGCCAGAGAAAATCAAGATTTAAAGGATCGGATTGCCCTAAGCACGAAGACCAGCCAACAACTTGATGAAGCAAATTCCAAGGCACCAGAGCCAAACCGAGACCGAAGAGTCGTCATAGCGGCTAATGGAGACGCGACTAGGGGAAGTAGCGTATCTGACCCGGATTATGACGACGGAGAATCAGACTATAACGAGCAGAAGAACATAGGGAACCACCGCGCGATGGAAGAGCTACGAGATGAAATGATGGCCGAGATCAGGAAATTAAAAAGTAGACAAGGCGGGGGAAGGTTAGAAGAAGTCATGAGAGAAGCTAACTCTACGCCCTTAACTCATCGCCTGGCCAACACCCCTATTCCGCTGAAATGCCCTGTCCCAACGTTCGAATGCTATGATGGATCCAGCGATCCTGCCGCACATATTCGGTATTATAATCGTGTCTTAGCTAGATGGGGTCAGAACGACGCCGTACTCTGCAGATACTTCCCGCCAAGCCTGAAGGGATCGGCATTGTCCTGGTTTGATAATCTGCCACCAGACTCCATCCACTCATACGACCAACTCGCAGAAAAATTCTTAAGAACATACATCTACAACAAGACCGTAAACACCAGAATGGATAAGCTCTTTTCACTAGCAATTGGCTACAAGGAAACCACGAGGGAATACACTAACAGATGGCACAAGATCTGCCAAGCCATAGGAAGCGTGGACCCAGTGGTAAGCATCAATTACTACAAATGGGGATCAGACCGAATGAGTCCACTATTTGTTGAGATTCATGGAAGCGTGCCTAAGACAGAGGGAGATCTTCGAATAATTATTGAAAAGCACGCTCGACTTGAAGAAATTCAACGGGAAAACCCGAGGGCATATCCGCAGAGATGTCACCGCACCAATTCAGCAGAACAAACCAATGGGGCCAAAAGGAGTTTCTCCGTGGAGAGACCTCACGAAGATAGGAAGGAACGAAGGGATGAACGAAGAACAAGTGACCGAAAATTCGAAGATCAAGTTTACACGAAACTCAACGCTAGCTATGCTCGTATCCTACGAGAGATCAAAGGGAAGGAAAACCTGGAGTGGCCATGGTCTAAGGGAAAGCAGCCCCCGAGATCCGAGAAGTCTAAAGATTACTGTGAATATCATTGTTTCAACGGACACCAGGCCGAAAAATGTAAGAACCTTAAAATAATGATCCAAAAATTAATTGATGCGGGAGAGCTCAAAAATTACGTACGAAAGGATATTACCGAGTATAGATCCAAACGAACCAAACCAGTCCAACTTCCGGAAGGAAACCGCACAATCAACACCATCTCGTGTTCTAAAGGCGCGGGGCCCTCACTTACAACGCAGATAGGAAAGAGGTTACGGAAGCAATTCGAAGACCGCTGGGAATTGTATAAGGTCGATGGGATAGAGGTGGACGAGCACGAAGAGTGTATGGACTCTCCTATTATCTTCGATGCCGAAGATATCGAAGAAGATATGGAAGACCATAACGATCCCTTGGTCCTAACACTACCAGTAGGTGGATGTAACCTCAAAAAGATCCTCATAGACGGGGGAAGCTCCGTAAACGTCCTATTCTACGATGCATTCAAACGGATGAAACTCCATGATGAACAGTTAATGACCTCTTATTACACCATCTACGGATTCAATGGAGCACCCATGAAGCCCTTGGGAGACATCGTGTTGCAGGTTAACGCAGGGCCCATGAAACTAGAAACCCGATTCAGTGTGGTGGACACCCCATCCCACTACAACGCCATTATTGGACGAAAATGGTTACATAAACTCAAAGGAGTTGCGGCAACATACCACCAATATCTCAGATTCCCAACACCTGAGGGAGTAATGGAAATCAAGGGAGATCGGGTCACTACGAGAGAGTGCCAGGCCACTCAGGATCGTATCAACAACGAGCAAGAAGAGCAGCGAAAAATCCGAAGAGTAAAAAATAAAGAAACCGCGAAAGATAAGGCCATAGACCTGTTCCTCAAGGAAACTACAGGGAAGGGCTTGACGAAAGATGATAATGTCCTAAGCACAGAGACAAGTACTTCAACAACCAGCGAAGGACAAAAACACGCTAAATAGCAATTAAAGAACATCCCAGTCCTCGGAAACCCGAAGCCTGTGTTCACACCAGTGGAGCGCGTAAAAGAAATCAACATAGGAACGAAAGAAAGCCCGAAGATGATCAAAATAGGGACCATAATGGACAAAGGAAGAGAAGATTCTTTAACCAAATTACTTAAGGAATACGCGGATGTGTTCGCCTGGAAGCTAGGAGATATGCCGGGGATTGACCCGAAAGTAATCCAACACGAGCTACGCATCAAACCGGGCACGCCCCCGTTCAGGCAGAAAATACGAAAAGTAGCTCCAGAGTATCACGAGGCAGTAGAAACATAACTTCGGAAACTACTAGACGCAGGATTTATCAAGGAAGTCAAGTACCCTACCTGGATCTCCAACATGGTCATTGTTCCCAAGAAAAATGGAGGGGTTAGAATATGCATCGATTTTACTAATCTCAACAAGGCATGTCCAAAGGACAGCTATCCCCTGCCAAGCATTGATCAGCTGGTAGAAGCAGTAGAAGGATATGAAGAACTGTCATTCATGGATGGACATTCTGGCTACAACCAAGTAGCCCCGGTAGAACAAGATCAGCCACACACAGCGTTCTACACCCCATATGGCCTTTATTGCTACACTAGAATGCCCTTCGGACTTCGAAATGCAGGGGCAACATACCAAAGAATGGTCGATGCTATCTTCAAGCCATGGATTTGAGGAACCTTAGAAGTATACGTTGACGACATGCTCGTCAAAAGTAAGCTGCGCAAAGATCACCACCAGGATCTGAGAGATATCTTCGAAGCAATGAGAAAACATCACATGAAAGTGAATCCGGAGAAATGTACTTTCGGTGTCACCTCGGGGAAATTCCTCGGGTATCTGGTAACAAAAAGGGGCATTGAGGTAGACCCAGCAAAGATTCAGGCCATAGTAGAAATGTCGTCCCCGAAGAATTTAAAAGAAGTACAGAAACTCAATGGATCCATAGCAGCTTTGGGCAGATTTATTGCCCGATCCTCGGACAAATGCAAACATTTCTTCAATATTCTCAAAAAAGGGAGCAAGTTCGAATGGACCGTTGAATGCGAGGAAGCATTCCAAAAAATCAAAGAACACCTAGCTTCAATTCCGATCTTGCAGAAGCCAGATCCTGATGAGGTTTTGGCATTGTACATAGCAGCAACAGAAGACGCAGTCAGCGTAGGGTTGATCAAAACCAATACGAAGATAGAACATCCTATCTATTACGTCAACAAGACCCTCAATTCTGCGGAAAGGAACTATACCAAGATCGAACAGCTCATCCTCGCATTGGTATGGGCTACTCAAAATCTGAGAACCTAGTTCCTAACTCACTTCGTCAGGGTCCCATGCAAAGCACCATTGGAAGCAGTCCTCAAAAGCACGGGAAAAGTGGGCAGAATAGCCAAATGGAACACCCATCTGGACCAATTCAACATCATTCATAAAATTCAACATTCTCGGAAGTCCCAAGTTCTGGCGGATTTCTTAGCAGACCTCCCCCTTGACAACGGCGAAGATATTAAGGGAATACCAGAAGCCGAGGAAGAAAACAAGGATCCAATGGATATCCTCGAACCCGCGAGTCAAAGACAATGGGAAGTCTTTGTCGAAGGATCCAAAAATAAGGAAGGAGAAGGAATAGGCATTGTCATCACCACCCCAACCGGAGAAAGGATTATACAGGCACTTAGGTTAGAATTCAAAGAGCATACCAACAACATCGTTGAATACGAGGCTGTCGTACATGCCCTCCGTATAATAATAGAGATGGGGGTAACCGATGTAAGGCTGACAAGTGATTCACAGCTTGTCATACGGCAAATAGGGCTCGAGTATAATGTGTACGATGACACCCTCTCAGCTTACATGGCCTTGGTCCAAACATTGGCATCACAAATCCCGAACATCAAGTTCCGGCACTTATACAGAAGGGACCTCAGGCACGCGGATTCCCTAGCATATATATCATCCATGCTGAAGGATAAAAACGTCGAAGCTATTAAAATAACAAGGGTATACGAGCCTTCGATTGCATCTCAATTCTCCTTCGCTACCAATCAAGATACAGTGGAAGAAAATATCGAAGACCAGGTAGGAGAAGACATCCATAACGATTTTGACGAAGAAGATATCATGTCAAGAGCAAATCAAGACGAAGACTTCATCAACGAAGATGATTGGAGAGTGATGATCCATGCCTTTCTCGTAAAAGGAAGCTTACCTTCGGATCATAAACAAGCTAGGAAGATACTCTCCAAAGTAGGAAGATATGATCTTCGGGATGGGGTCCTGTACAAGAAATCCTTCCTCGGACCGTTACTACGTTGCTTGTACCGGAAAGAGGGGCATCGAATTCTAAACGACATCCATTATGGTGATGCAGGGAATCATAGCGGCATGAGATCACTAGCCGACAAAGAAAAAACGCAAGGATATTACTGGCCGACAATGATACAGGATGCCGCGAGGATGTTCCGACGGTGTGAAGAATGTCAACGCTTCGCCAAAAAGATCCACGCGCCGGCAACAATGTTAAACTCCGTCGATAGCCCGTGTCCATTTGCAAAATGGGGCGTAGACATCGTCGGGCCTTTCATCGAAGGATTAGGGAAAAGAAGATTTTTGATAGTAGCCACGGACTACTTCAGTAAATGGGTGGAGGCTAAGGCCTTGGACAGGATCAGATACGTGGATGTGTTTACTTTCATATTCCATAACATCATTTGTAGATTCGGTATACCCGCTGAAATTGTGTCTGATAATGGTAAGCAATTACAGGGGAAAAATATAGACATGCTCTTCGATACTTTCAAGATAAGAAAGAACGAGTCCACCCCCATATACCCTCAAAGAAACGGACAAGCGGAAGCTACAAACAATACCCTCGCCCTTATACTCAAAAAACAATTAGACGAGCATAAAGGGAGATGGTGTGAACAGCTGCACAATGTGTTATGGGCATACAGGACAACGCGAAGATCCGCCACCGGGGAATCCCCGTTTCTTCTAACTTATGGAGCTGAAGCAGTCATCCCTACGGAAATCCTCATGCCAACCACGAAGACCGAAGCTTGGGAGAAAAACCTCACAACAGATATGATGTTAGAAAGGTTGGACGACTTGGAAGGAAGAAGGGAAGCAGCATTACAAAAGATGGAAAATTATCAACGAAGACTAGCAAGGGAGTACAACAAAAAGGTAAAGCTTCGGAATTTTGTAGAAGGGCAATATGTGTTGAGAACAATCCCACGGTATCAGCAAGAAAAGATATGGGGAAAATTAGCACCTACGTGGGGAGGACCTTTTATAATACACGACGTTGCGGGTAGCGGTTCCTACTACCTTCGTAATCTAAAAGGAGAGGTCCTCCGGCATCCTTGGAATGCTAAGTGGCTCAAACCATACTTCCCATAGGAGCAACGCAGACTTGCATCTGCTTGGAGTGTACCAGAAGAAGAAGGGAGCCTCACCGCTCCACATGTTTCTATCTCTGGAAGAGGAATTGCAGGCCTCAACCTATCAATCAAACAAGCTTTCAAATTATCAAGTCAACGAAATCTATCGGCAATATTGGGGAAAGTAGTTAATCTACAATCTCTCAGGGCTCCCCCATCAGTGTCCATAAGTGTAAGACCAGGGGGAAGGCACCCAGCAGAAAGAGATACCCAACCAATCTTAAGGCAGCGGGTCGACGGAATGGGTGTGTAAATATTTTAACCCCATATCCTAGAACGTTGCCTCGGCCCCCACCGTCTGGGAATCCTCTGGACCAGGATTCGCCAGCGGGGTGACATGTCTCAATACGATCACGAAGGTACCTCCCTTCAGTATCGCACCCAAACACTTAAAAAACTTTGATTTTTTCACAATGCTTAAAATAAAAACAAACCAACATTGCAGGTATATCAAGAAAAGGATCCATTTCATAAAGGATGATTACAAAAAGTGAAAGGACAATTCAAGGAAGGATACACATCAAAAAATATTCCTTTTACATGATACTAGCAAAAAATATTCTTGTTACATGATTACAAAAAGGGGAAGGATAATGATGTCGCGGTCTCTACAAAATGATGTGGTCTCTACCTAGATGATGCCGCCCCATCAGCAGGATTGTTTTGAAGACTTGAAGGGACGCTCCCACCAGATGAGGGTCCCGAGGAGGAAGGCATGGCAGAAGGAACTGGACGACGCGGATAGTATTTCACAAGACCATGCTCGTTCTTTAGGCCAAGTTCTATCTTCTCCAGCATCTTGTTCGTTTCCTCAACCAATTGACACCGAGCCTTGTGCTTAATAACTGCCGTCCGCTATTGGGCCTGGGATAACAATGAATATAGACGATTCACTTCTCTAGAAGCAGCACCAACGGCCTCCTCGCGTGTTGCCGCCAATCTCTTAAAATGGTTGGTATGTTCTTCCTGCTGCGCTAAGGAAGATCGAGCCTTTTCCAATTTTTCATTCGCAACGCGGAGTTGTCCCTCGAGCTCTGAAAAAGACAACACCAGGGAGTTAGCACAGAAAAGACACAATCACACTCGATGAAATAGGGTTATACCTTCGATACAAGCCGAAGCCTCTTCATACTCATTAACAACCGCATCTCGCGCTTCATCAAGATGTTCATATTCCGCGGATAATTTCTTATTGTCTAGTTGAAGGTTGGTGAGAGTAAACTGACAGGCATCTAATTCTACCTGCTTCATCGAATCCATGTGACGAAGGTGGTCGACTTCTTTATTTATCTCTGATACCCCTTTGCTAAGTCGGTACATACACACTTCAAGATTTCTCTCAGACTCAGCCTGACGAGCTACTTCAGCGCGGGACGCGGCAAGGGCATTGCTGAGAGTACAGACTTCGGCACAGGCATCGTCTCTTTCTCTGGCAAGACATATCATACTGTCCTTAACTCCTGGAAGAGGAATGGATCGAGCCTTCTGTAATTCTTCTTCCAGAAGCTGAATCCTAGACTCCAACAAGGAAGTACGCTCACGGGATTCCCGCAGACTATCACGTGTCCACAGCAGTGTACCATTAAATAAAGCACGGTCATGGTTATACAGATTTTGCATGTCGACCATCTGAACATGCCTTGCGCGCCATACCTCAGCCCGAGCATCCCATTTCTTGGCTTCACTCTTAATTTTCTCAACAAGATCTTTAATACGAGATCTTTGTCGTGCTCTTTCATTTCGAAGCCATATCAGCTCGGGGACGCCACCCACTAGAGATAGGGTGGGGAGACTCAGACAGAACAACTAAGAAATAGAGGAATTACGACACACTGCGAGGGAAAAAGAGGAAAAAGAACCAAACCTGTGAAAGCTGAAACTTGGCCGCGAGTTTTCTCTAACTCAGCGCGAACAGCAACAAGCTATGAACGAAGACCGGCCTCCGCTTCACCCAGCTTTTCTTTCTCCTTGAGGCTTTTCTTCAGCTCTTCTATTTCCACCTCAGCCGCAGATAATTCCTTTTCTCTGTGACGAATCTTAGCCTCGAGCTTCAGAGATTTCGCTTTGAAAAACTGATACATCACGTGGTTACAATGCTCACTCCTCATCATCTACACATCAAGACGTTACAAACATTATTTCACCGAAGAATTCGATCGTCACGTAGAAGTATGTACGAAAATTTACCTCCAAGACACGCTACTGAGGAAAGCCATATTGATACCCGTCGGCTATGGCCATCATATCTGCAACGGAAGTAGGAGGCTCCGACACAAGGGTAGCTTCGGGAACACTCAAATCTCTTCCACAGGCCTCAGATACCCGCGCCTTGGAAGACATTTCCATCATACGACGGGTATACGCATCAGAATCCTTTTCACCAGCAACAACATGGAATGGATGAGGGACAAATAGCAGATTATTTTCCTTGAGCCAATCCATTATGGCGTCCTCACCCTCAGATGTCGGCGAATGAGGAAGATCCGCAGCAGGCGAATCAATCACCGACTTCCCCTTTTCTGACACGGCCCCTTCATCAAAAATGTCGGCACCAACATGCGCACCATGCTCCTCCGCGCCACCATCTTGAACATCAGCGTCTCCGTTACCAGTACCCCTGAGCACATCCCAATCATCATTGGGGGAAGTAGAGAGAAGTCCTCAGGAAAATCGAGGGCATCGTCCAAGAACTCCCCTGTGGAATACATCCGGTCAAAATAAAACTCTTGAGAAAGGGTGGGGAGAGTATCCGCGGCATCACCAGCAGGGACAGAAATATCACCAATAACACCGTCATCAGCTACCACGGCGTTGTTTCTCCCTTCATCACCATCATGACCCACACAGACCTCTTCTTCGACATTGATAGGGGAAGTACCAGTACGTTCCTCCCCATCTGTAATCTCCTCATCCTCAGCAAACTCTTCGTTCACCGGACTAGTAACTTCTTCATGGGCCTCAGCCTCACCCATCACAATGGTAGAAGACTGCTTCAGCTTAATCTTCTTTTTCTTCGACACCTGAAAACCAACACACCACAAAAAGAATTATTTTTCCCGAACAGTTGAATTATTAAGAAGGAGAAGCGCAGCTAGAATCCGCGTACCTGAGCAGTCGAGGCACTCCTCGATGGAAGTATAGCACTAGAACCTTCCTCCTCGTCTCCCTCAACGACGTCAAGGGCATAAGGAAAATTCATACCTGCGAAGTTTAAACGCCAGGGACAGAAATATCCATAACGAGCAGGAGGAGATTCACGTGGCTTGCTACTCTCAGTAGGACGCCAACCACGTGGACCAGGAATCCAACGGTACTCCCATGGACCAACAACTTCGATAACGGAAGCGTGCCACTCGTAGTCATGGTCGCGCTTGATCCTCTCGCGTGCCGGAAAAAGTGTCCGCTGACTAGACCCCTCCGTGCCGGGAACATACTTCAGCTTGGCATCACTACCTCATTTAACAGACGAATTTCGCCCCGAGGAGCAGCGAGATTCCGAAGGCTGACACTCCACGGCTTGCGGTTCCTACTATTGACGTAATCACCGAAGGAGTTATTGAAATTCTCAGGAGTATACCATTCCTTCTCCGCGGGATTAGGAACGTAACAAGTCATTGTCGTCTCCCCCTTAATCCGCAGATAGCACTCCCTCAGGGCACGAAGATAATTCCCCGATAGTTGCGATACAGAACGGCTGTGAGTATTGGTGGAAGATCCTTCACGACTAGCAAGCACATCATAGTAGAAGGAATCACCTGACTTGTTCAACGGCAGCATAAGACCATCTTCGAACGCCCCAACCGTAGTCAACAAATGAAATTCATCGAACTCATACTTTGAGATAAGCTCATAAGTAATATCATCCTCAGGGGCATAGAAACGAACCTCGAAGGCTTGAAGCTCATGCTTTTCCTTGAATATTTCGAGATCAATATGCTTGAACGTTACTTTTTTCTTGCTGACGAAACGCTGCGTATCAATGGGGCAGCCTCATCCTCCTCGGCGGGACCGGATGAACCAATGAACGCCTCGGAAGCCTTTCTCTTCAAAGAAGGATTTTTTGAAGATTCAGCCCTCGGAACACCACCTTTCGTATTCTTCCCTTTAAAAGAAGTTGTAGGAGGGGCCGGCAGATGATGCTCGGGCACTACAGAATGTAGAGGAGGAACATCAAAAGCGACAGCACGAGTCGGTGCCTGCGTACTCCTAACATCATCACGAGGACGAAACACCGCGCGATCGACAACTTTTCGACCCCAGAAGGATTTGTCGAAGGAACCTCTTCCCTAGAAGATGAGGCCTTTGCCCCAGAAGAAACTCGACTTCTACGAACATCATCTTGAGACTCTCTACGCGGAGGAGATCTCGATAGACCAGAACCAGGAGTCTGATAAGGAAGCGGCGGACGGTCAGACATGGCTGCGAAAAGATTAATCATAAACAAGTCAAAAACAAACTCAAGGACATTACAAAAGATCGAAAAACCACATAAATAGCAATCCACACACGATAACGCAGAAACCCTAAAATTAGCATAATGCTAGAAATTCCCTAAATCCCTACCCTGAAAAGCTCAATCAATACAAGCAAAACAATGGCCTCCTTGATTTAAGACGAAGAACAGGGGGAAACTAGCATGCAAGCATTAAAAGAAGTTCTTCATCACAAACAAGGAACAACAGTAGCAGAAAATTTACAAATCAACATAGCGCAAAACAGTGGAAAGAAAGAAAAGAAAAACTTACCAGCAAAATCAGCAGCAGAAAGAACAAATCAGAAATAAAGAGGAGGCAAGTGTGATTAATGCTAAGGCGGAGAGAATTTAAGGACTGAAGAATGAAGACTGATAGAGAATTTGAATGAAGACTGACAGAGAATTTAAATGAAGACTGAAGAACAAGGAATGAAGAGCAAGGAATGAAGACGAATAGAATGAAATTAATTTTTCTCTTTTCCTTAATATACTCTAAAGAAAGAGGAGGAAGTTAAGAGAGGAATGGGAAACATGCCCATTAAATGAGCAGTTAATGCACGAATAAGAAACATGCCCAAGTATCTAGGAGAAGTTATTAGGAGAAGTTATTAGGAGAAGTTATTAGGAGAAGTTATTAGGCAAATATAAAGTACTGCGAAGCACCAAATAACTCCCAAAGAGTTACTTTATCTCATCCCCAAAAGAAGCCAAGATCAACGATGGAGAGAAGATGTACTGACATCGACGCGACGGAGGAAGAAAACACTTGCCTGACATGAGCAGGCGCCTCAACTACCCGCATTAAACACTCCGAGCAGCATACGTGTCGATCAACCCGTGGAACGAACGAGGATGATTCTACGTGATGAAGTTACGAACGAAGACCCCTGCGTGATGGACACAAAACACAAGAAGATAAGGTTCCAACGGCCTTTAGAGATGGGTCCCACACTATAACCCTATAAATACCCCCTCTCCACCAAGAGGAAGGGGGATCAGAAAAATCAGGAAGGGAAGGAGAGAGAAGGATTTTGAGTGTAAGTTAATCCTTTAGAATAGAAAAGACATGTAAACCCAAAAGTCATTCGACTACTCTTGTAACCATGAAGAACATAGTGAAACAACAAATCCCGTGGACGTAGGCCTTAGTGCTGAACCACGTAAACCTCGGTCTTGTTTATATTTCAGCACTTTATATTTGCCTAACCCCATGAATCTTTACTTGTATGCATTGTTTTCTTTGTTTTTACCTATATCCCGTGCGCAAACGCCCCGCACGGAGTTGTTAGATGAGGCTGTGATAAACCTGAAGGTTTTGAGCCAAGGAATCAACACTAAGATATCATCATCACAAATCACTCTATATTACGATGATTGGTTGTGAGCATTCGGATGCCTTCGTGATTTGAGTGTTCACAGTACCCTTCATCTTTTTCATGGTGGACGAAAAAGAAAAAGCTTCGCGGGAAAAACTATATGGACCGAGTTTGAAACTATCGATATTGCCTTTCTTTTATAGGCACAAACTTTCTTGCAAACTAAGAAAATAATCATGATGGGATTGTGACTCGAACCCGGTCCTAACACCGCCCAGAATACTAATATAGCATAGTATTGAACAACATATGGATCGGCATTAGCACAACACTTGCCTAACAAATCAGCATAAGTACTCCTCACCCTAACAACATAGGAGAGCCTGAATTCCTTCGTTCTAATGAACTCCACTCAGTTCAAAAAACTTTTGAACAGACTTTGTATGTGTTTTACTTTGTGGGCTCTAAAGCCCATTTTGATATTTTTGCCTACCCTAAAATTTGAAACATGTATGTTTTAGGGCATACATAAAACTTTTGAAGTTATACAAATCTATTTTCCTAATTAGGATGTGCTTATAAGGGGTGTCTAATGGGTAATAAATGACTTATATACCCTTAAAAACAGTTTATACTATTAAATTGATGTTAAATGGCCCATGTACACGGATGTGCGATCCAAAATTGAAGTCATTTGGTTTTCCCTTTCCCATATATATATAAAGGATATTGTATCCGAGTAACCAGATAACTCATATCAATAGAATCCTTCTCTTTCCATGCCTCTTTCTCTTTCCCTATTATTATACTGCATTACGTTATCAACACGAAGCTTAACCACTGATATTTTTTTTTGGAAGAAAGCTCCATCTTTAAAACTGGTTATACACCTCTGTCATTCTTCTTTCAATCGGATTCGTTTTCTAAGATACACCTGGATAACTATCGTATGTAATAGGATGGTCTGCTAATATTTCTTTTATTTTCCAATCAGACATCAGAACTGAGAAGGTACTCCTAAATCCTTCTTTACTTTTCTATTACTAGTATAACACGCATGTACGATGCGCCTGCCACCTGCCATTTTGTTCAATATATTTTCAATAAATATATACTCATTTGCAAAAAAATAAAAATATAAAGAATGAAAAATGATGTTATTTTTCTGGATGATACATTTGGATAGCTTAATCTTTGCAACACAAAGCCTTGGAAAAAAAACTCAAGAAGAAGAGACTTAGCAAAAATCAAGAAGAATAAGATATAGTTCGACAACAACTTCAAGGCTTTTAGTAAAAGTTAATCTCAATACAATCGCATATATTGTTCTCTCCATGGTCGAATATCCTCTCATGGTTCATCTTTGCGTTTCTTAAGCGCTTGGTTTCAGGGTACTTCTTCCACATGTTCCTACAGTTAAAGACATTTTCTAAGTGTTATGTAAATTATGCCGGTAAAAAATATTAGGGCAGTTAAAGTACAATGGTGACTTCTGATAAAATTTCAGTTAACCATAAAATCCAACTTAAAGGGATAAAGAGATCACATTAAAAAAAAAAGAACAGTTAACAAAAAAATTAAATGGTTAAAGATCGATATATTAAGACAAACCACTGAAATTCGGTACTCAAAAATTCTGGCAGAACATAATAATTCACTTGAAGAGATTTTTTTTTATTATTTTTTTTCCTTGGCAAAGATAATAATCTTGAAGAATACACAAGCCTATGCAGGCGAATACAACTAAAAAAGCGCAAAAGATCAAAACAAAATTAAACTAACAAAAAAGAGCATCTGACACTGGAACAAAATTATGCATCCACTATATTTATTTCCTTGTGATTGTCAGCAAGATTATTAAACATTTCTTGCTTGAAGAGATGCACGGAAGCAAATGTCCTAAATCCTTCTATTAATCACAATTTCTCAATTATAATATCACTCCCATCTTGAACAAACTATTTGAATCTCATAGTTGACAATTCCTTCACCAATATGATAAACAATTCAGGCATACTATGATCAAAGAAATGAGATTTTTTCTTGCTTTAAAAAATTTACAAACAAAATCAAAGCAAAATCCATCAACTGGAGTGTAAGTTAGATATGTATCTAATTCTGACCTAGCTACCTGCTACCCATTAACCTTTAAAAACTTTATTCCCATTAACACATCTAAAAGTTATTTCCCATTAGCTCACTTACATGTTGTTTTTACCATCAGTTGAACTAAAACTACCCTAATAACTAACAAAAACTGAGATGTTGTCAATTGCTTTCGACTATCAACTGAAACAAAATAAGTTCCAAAGTACCAAATCTATAAATTAAAATTTAGACCAAAATGTTTCCACATAAAAATCTCATATTTCTTTCCCTTAAATCAAACTAAATCAATAAAAGAAAAAAACCTAAAATTCAGAACCCAAATTAAAGAACGCGCGATTGGGGATATCAAAACTAATTGGGGGATATGAATTACTTCCCCCAACCAAAGGTGTCTGCTAAGAGGTGTTTTTTGGGGAGAAAATATTAAAACACCCTTTCATTAATTAAAAAACATTATGAAAAGACTGTTATACCCTTTCCCTAAAACTTAAAATCTAAAAAACAAATACATATCCCCCATTTCTCTATCAGTTCCGGCATACTCGGTTAGGGTTAGGGTTCCAATTTTTTTTTTCTTCATCTTCTTCATCGTTCTTCATCCGTTCTTCATCGACGATTAATCGTTAATTCAAAAATTTCTTCGTCGATTAACCTACCTACCCGAATCCATAAGAATGCCTCCACGAAAGAAATCAGATGCCTAATCGAAATCAAAATCGACTGCTCAACAGAAATTAAAGGAAAGACTTGCTTTGATTGCTCAAGAGAAAGAACACGAAGAACAAGAGGCTTCAGACGATCAACTTCTCGTAAAAATGGCTTCTATGAGAAGGTAAGTGATTTAGAACTGTTTAATTAGTGTTTCAACCTATTTGTAGCTACGGGTTTAGGTCAAAATCGCAAACCCTAACTGAAATAGTTGAGTTTCAGTAGCTTCCGGCATTCAAGTTAGTATGAATACCATACCGGAACAGTGTAACGACATTCGATTTAGGATGAAGACCACACGGGCACTGCGTTACGACATAAGATTTACGTTGAAGACCACACCGAAAATTAGTTGCCGCATTCGATTTCGGATGAAGAGCACACTAGAACCCTGTACCGGGTGTTCAGTTTAGTTTGAATACCTTGCCGGTAGTGTGATTCTAATAAACAGAAAACCCTAGGATTTTGTTATTGGTACCGGCACACATTTTAGGTTAGATTCGATGCCGGAATTCTGCTGCGGCATGAGTTTGAATTTTACGTATGTGCCGACAATGGTGTTTTGGTATCCAGGAACTTCCTAAAGATTACCGGCATCCTCGTCAATTATTTTTCAATGCCGGTATTAGTTCCCGATATGTAATGGTTTGAAATTACTATGCCGTGTTTTGGTCGCGACATGGTCGATACTTTGTTTCAGTATGCCGGTAGTGATGATTCTATGTCGTTATGTAGTGTATCTGTGCTGATATTAGAAATGAAAGTTAGTTGTCTTATATTTATTTCGTGCTTCTTTTGAAATAGGTTTAAAGCAAAGGAAGCTAACAAAGGAAAAACTAAAGATGTTGGCATTAAAAAAAGAAGGAAGGACGGTCTTGGTACTCCTCAGTCTCTGCCTCCTAGAGGGAAAGACCAAGGTAGCAAAATCCGTTTGGGGTCTGATACAAGAGGTGAAGTTTGGTAGAGTGGTCGTGACCATAGTAAACTCAAAATCCGTGAACCTACAGGAGCAATTGAGGAGGAAGATGAGCAAGATGAAGAGGAAAGTGAGGAGGAAGATAATGAGATTGATCAAAGTCAATTAGCAACCCAAAGCCAAGTAGTAGTGGAAGAAGGTGGGCCAAGTCAACAACCGACACAAGGAAAGGGCGCAGGCAAAGTAAAAGTTAAAGGTTCACACCTTCCTCATATTGATGACATGATACCTGACCTTGATCGTGGTAGAATTTGGGGTGCAACTTCTTTTGATCCGGGGCATCTATTTGGCTACAAGGACTCTTGGGCTCGTACTATCTATCAAACCTATGTAAGAATTTTTATCTCGTGCATATGTATTATTTTGTATTTATATAAAACCTATTAATCGTATTATCTCCTAATTGTAGGATCATAAGAAGGTTGTGCGTGTTTGCCGAAACCAAGCCGCGTCTCATTGGGATTTGTCTAAGGAATGTGAAGAGGTCCAAACATTAGTAAAGGATTCTGGTCTATATCCTTTGGTTGAAAATTATGTGAAGCCAGATATTGTGACAGTCAATTGCTTCGTCGAAAGGTATCATGGTGAAAAGATACCATGCACTTCCCGTTTGGAGAGATGACTTTGATCCCTGATGATGCTCAAAACATTCTAGCTTGAGTGTTACCGGAAAATCAATTGCAGAAGGAGATCATTTTCCGGAGCTAGAATGGTCGAAGTTGCACGCTCTTACTAACAAGTTGTTTGGTTGGGACTACAAAACTTCTGTGGAAAGCTTCTATGTATCTAAGACTAGTAGGACAAAGACCATCAAGCTGACGCTGCTTAAGAAGAAGTTTGAAGACACGATGCAGAGAAAAGAAAAGGATGGATGGGACCCCGCACAGATTCGTTATACAGTCGCTACGTACCTGTTATTCATCTTGGGCATTAGGGTATTCCCTGACACTAGTGGCAACAGGGTTAGTGCAAACTACCTTCAATACTTGGATCCGTTGGAAGAGGTCTTTGGCTATTCTTGAGACACGGTGGTAATGACACATTTGATGACGGAGATGAGAAGGGCCTCTAAGGCGGTTACAAACCAATTATTCGGGAATTTCACTCTACTCCAGGTAATTTTTTTTTTAAACTTACGTTCTTATTTATATCGTTCACATGTACCCTTATGATGAACTTAGAAACAAAATTTACTGATTTTTATATGTATCATTTCGCATTTGTATAGGTGTGGGCTTATGAACATTTCCCAACATTGTTCAAGGGAAAGCCCTTCTTGAAGATTATACCCATTGATGACCCCGAGAATCCTAGAGCCAAGAGATACCAGTTCAACAGCCATCTGAAGCCCGGTAACAATCCTCGACTGACAGATATGAGATTGGCTCTTGACGCGATGACTACCAAAGATGTTGTGTTTGACCCTTACATGGAGGCTAGAGAAAACCTCCAATATTTGAGGTTATATAACGTTTTATTTTACAATGGGCCTTTGTTCCACCCAAAGGGATACGTTATGGATGATCCTCGACGTGTGATGCAGCAACTTGGATATAAGCAATTACCCTGCTTCATGACAACCTCTACTGAAAGGTATCAACTTGACCTTTCTATATTTCAACATATATATACTAATTATGTGATGTATGTATGAAACTAGCGGCGTCAGCTTCGCAAGTTGTGGAAGATGTTAGGTTGCAAGTACGACAAAGGAGAGGTGTTATCCATTGAAGAAATGAAGGAAGTCGTGGAGAAGCTTGATAAAATTGAAGACCCAAGTGCAAGATCTTTGTTTGGGGAAACAAGGAAGGCTCCCGTTGGCAAGAAGCAAAAGACCAAGTGATGAATCTATAGTTGTGTTTCGTTATTTGGATGGTGGTTGTTATGTTTTGAACAATTTCTAACTTGTTTTTGGTTGAACTCTTTAGTTGTTTGGTTTACTTTTGGTTTATGATAAGAACATTTAAGCATGATTCAGTTGTTTGGTTTATGTTGAACATGTTTAGATTTCTCGTAAAATGTTGTCTCTGTAAGTTTTCTTTACACGACAAGCACCGGTATTGGTTCCGGCATTAAAAGCAATTTAAATTCTATGCCTCCATTTGTACCAGCACGGAACAATTTTCTCCAAAACCATGCTGGGCACAATGGATGAAAATGACCAAGTTTCTTTGTGGATTATGGGTGGTTCCGGCATTGAAATGTTTAAGTTCCACAGCACCGGTATTGGTTCTGCACTAAAAGCAATTATATTTCTATGCCGCCATTTGTACCGGCATGGAAAATTTTCTCTAAATCCATGCCGGGCACAGTGGATGAAAATGACCAAGTTTATGTGTAGATTATGGGTAGTGCCGGCATTAAAAAAATTATTGAATCTACGCCAGAATTCTGATTTTCTTACTCTTGCATAGTTTTGCATAGTTCTGGCATTGGATTTTGATAAATATACTATGCCGGTATTGTTTATAAATAGGTGTTTGTGGGCTGATTTTGGTAATTTTGGGTGTGTGTAGGTGAGAAAAGAATCTAAACCCTAAACAATGTACTGCACGAGAGTACTTTTGATTCGAGAGATCAATCTGTACAATCCTGTCCTAAACCAAGAAATGGACGTTCCAGGCTTGCTTCGGTCACAAAGTAAAGCAGAAGGGTTGGTCTTAGGGAGGGAAGCGAATAAAGTGTTGAGACCAGAATAGTTGATTCTGGAAGTGTGGTCGTTTTGTGACTTGTATCAGAAAGTTAAACTGGCTAGCTGGATGAAAAAGCTATCAGATGATTTCTGGATGTTGTATTGTTCTCCTGTCCAAAACTTATTGTTTGGTGGAAATATATAAGACCAATTTATACAAGTCATAGTGAAACGTATCCTGGTATCATAGGAAGTGGAAACGATTGAGTGGTGGAAGAAAAGAGTAACGTGTAACTGTAAGACGTTATGCTTCCATCATGAGGGAAGTGAATTCGTGTAACCGCCAGTCATTACGCTTCCATGATGAAGGAAATGAATTGTTTACACCGTTACTTTTCACCACCACTTATTATCCCATTTCATGACACTTTCTTGTAACGGGCGCATTGCACGCCGCACGTTGTAAACCGCCAAACCAATACCCTGATGAGCATCACCCAGTTTATGACATATTTTGATGTCTCGAGTGTTTTCGTGGAAAACATGTAGCACTTTGCTCCGTGTGGCAAGTTAAAATCGAGAGGCTTGTCGCAGGTAAATATCATGTGATGCTAGGATCGTTTTGGCTAGTCTCCTAAAACTTGTCACGATCTTACCGGTTCGGTGGCAAACTTGGATGGCTGAGATTGCATCTCATGAAGAAGGACGGCCATTGATTATGGACACATCTTGTTTTATAACGAAGTGGCATCGGCCACATGCTAATGGCATGCCAGTGGCGTAGCCGTGGCATAGTGGCATGCTAGAAGCCGCGGTATAGTGGTATGCCAGTGATGTTGCGGCATGGGAAAAACTAAAAATTGTCTCCGTGGCCGAAGTTAGGGTTTGGCGCCGTGGAAGAATTCTACGTGGAAGAATTAGGACTTGGCGTGTCCAAGGCTCCGTGGGAAGAATTCCCCGTGGAAGAATTTGGGCTTGGCGTGGCCAAGGCTCCGTGGAATAATTCGCCGTGGAAGAATTTGGGCTTGGCGTGGCCAAGTCTCCGTGGAAGAATTAGGTTCTGGCGCACCTGTTTCCACGCCAATCTCTTTGCTCTGGGAAACGTTATTTGGCTTTGGTAGCAATTTGCCAAATTAGGGTTTGGCATGTTGAAACCCTAATTAGTGCACGTGGCATGCGGCTGCGGCATGTTGCTACTTTTGTGAAAACAGCGCCATGGCTATGCCAAAGGAACGTGGGTGGCTATTTATGGCAGGTTGCCACGAAGTGGCATATTTGCGAGGTAGCATGTTGCGAAGTTGCTGCGGTAGAGTGGCATGTTGGCATTCCGAACAATATGTTGTTTTGGTAGGGCCCGTTTGGTCTTTAATGTATGGTGGCAAGTTCAGAGCAACTTGATTGGCCCAAAAGGGGGCCGGCAAAACATAGGGCGCGACTATACTTCTGTTGAGAGTATGGCGACCTGATTGGTCGAGGAAATAGGGTCGTGGCGTGGCCAATGGCTTTAGCTGGCCTCGGGGATGGCCACGCCTCTTTTTGCTGTTGCGGCTCCCTGTTTTTCCTTATTCTGAGCGAGGTTCTGCACCTACTAATCCATGGAGGATTAATTACTTAGTTTGCTTAGGCTTAATTTTGACAAGCAAGGTCTGGTATATTGCGCGAGGCGCGAAACCCTAACTTCTGCAAGTTAGTCAGGACGATTGACTGAATTCTATGTGTCGACACAGAGCTCTTTTAAGTTTGTTCCTAGAGAGCAACATGCTTTTCTGATTGAATACCTTATGCAGAGATCTTATTCTTGATACTTGGAGATTCGTGCTACTCTGCTGCGAGTGAACACGAATCTTCATGCCATATCAACATTAAGAGTTCAGCCGGAGAATATAGCATATATAGAAGGCATTCAGAGGAACTTATATTAAGTGAATATACGCGAGGCGCCGAAATTTACAGAACATCTGGGATTCGCCAGTCTGGATAAATTTCATGTAAGTATATTGAGCGGCTCAACTAATATGCCAGTGGAGAGGATATCACACGTGGCTCTATTTCCTTGCAGAGTGATGTCACATCAGATGCAAGGTTTAAGATTTTAACCCTAATCGAAAAACCACCATCAACATTAAGTCCCCTTCTTAGCTCGGAACAGTGGCATTGTTGCGGGGTAAGCATGAGATGGTGACAGGTGAGGATAAAATCAAAACAACAAGTCACGAAGAGATTGTCAGGGATATTTGTCTAACCTTTGTCAGGAGGTACGAAGAATCTGCGATCCTTGCATCAGCGGTTTCGCATAAATTTAGTTTGGACGTGGGGTGCTGGCATCAGCATTGCAACTTTGGCTGCTAATTAGAAGAGGTGGTACTGCGACTTGGTCCTCGGAGCGGCGAATGTTGCTAGCCGGCTAAGTTATGGAATGCATGGAGATGGCATGTCTTGAACGTCCAACATGGTGCTTCCTTGACTGGTGGAGATGGCGCTGCTTTGAACGGCCATGATGGCGCTGCTTTGAATGACTACGGAAAGGTGGATGGCGTGGCTAGCTTGGAAGGGCCGATGGCGAGGCTATCTTGGAAGGGTCGATGGAGAGGATAGATTGGAAGGGCCAATGACATGACTAGCTTGGAAGGGCCAATGGCATGACTAGCTCGAAAGGGCCAATGGCATGACTAGCTTGGAAGGGACAATGGAGAGTTGGCTTTGAATGATGGATGAATGATGGATTGTGCTGCTTGCTTGGCTACATCCATGTAATGGTGCTGCTGGTTAGATCCGCGTAGCAGCGCTGTTGGCTAGGTCCGTGGAGCGGTGCAGTTGGCTAGGTCCGTGGAGCGGTGGATGGCACTTGGCTGGCTTAGGTCACAAAGAAGCAGAGATGGCACGACTGGCTCCTGATTCGTGGAACGGTGGAAATTGGCTTCAGTTGTGGAAACTGGCTTCAGTCCGCGGAATGGTGGAAATTGGCTTCAGTCCGCGGAATGGTGGAAATTGGCTTCAGTTGTGGAAACTGGCTTCAGTCCGTGGAATGGTGGAAATTGGCTTCAGTCCGCGGAATGATGGAAATCGGTTTTAGTTGTGGAAACTGGCTTCAGTCCGCGGAATGGTGGAAATTGGCTTCAGTCCGTGGAATGGTGAAAATATGGCGCTGAAACTTTTGATACCAAATGGTGACGGTGGCGTTGATGGCTTCAGTCCGTGGAACGGTAGAAATGACACTTGGAAGGCTTGCTGGCTGGATCGCGGAATGCTGGAGCGTTGGCGCTAACTTAACCATAGAGTGTCGGAGTCATGGATAGTTGTCTTTGACCATGGAGTGTTGGATCCATGGAGAGTTTTCTTGACCACGGAGTGCTGGAGCCATGAAGCGTTGGCTTGACCACTGAGTGCTAGAGCCATGGAACGTTTGTAGGTTGAGCGACTGGTGTCCCTCGTGCTGGCGCGCTGCTGGTTCGGTCATGGAGCGGAGATATTGGAACACTACTTGTCCGGATATGGAGCATGAGTGTGGTGTGCCTAGTCATCTATTACATTTCATGGAGAAATAAGGAATCCTTATTCTGTTCAAACTCTAGACACTGCGTTCGTATGAAAAGGGGTATCGACCCTCTTCTATTTTTGTTGTTCGTTTGGCTTCGTGCTTTCATCTGCAGCGTCTGGCTCCTTTTTATCATTTTTCAGCGGTGGTAGAGCGAGCATTAATGGCAACAAATCAATCTACAATAGTTATAATCAACGGCAAGGCAAGCCAGGAGAACTCAAGGTAGATGCTCTCACATGTATCCACCCAACAGTACCGTCGATCTCCTCCAGAATGTGTAATAAGGCTCTGACTCTAGAAGAATGATTATATAACCTCTCCAGTGGATTTCAAAATTTACCAAATTCCATTGCGATCTTGGGATAGATGGATGAAACACATGCTCGACAATGATCATGTCAGGGCCAATCTTGGAGATTGTGGTTGCGTTGTTGGTCCATCCTTGATTTTAGGTTATTTGGTGCATGGGCTTTCTGATTAGGATGATGATATGTTGTGGATGCTTGCATGGTCGAAATCTTCTGGAGCCATTGGGTGAAGTAGACGAGCTGAGAGCGTTCCATTACCGATGTGCTGCTATCAAGTCTTTAAGGATTTTGTTCCAAGCGACATCCTTTGCACCATCTTCTGAATCTTGGACTATTGCATGGAACGGGATGCGGTGAGCATTCCCCAGTTATACTTGTGTTAGATCCGATGGCGTGGCCAGATATGTGAATGTATCTCTGTGGCGTACTTTTGGGGTCTTTGATGCGCGTGTACGTCTTCATGTTGAGAAATTCTTGCGGCTCGTAAAACTTAGACAGGGATGATTTTGAAATCGGGAATAACCTGGTTGAGGGCTGTGAAGGCACCCCATTCTGGTGGTCCCCATGTGTCATTATCCTGAGCCTATTTTCTCATGGAAGTGCTTCTGCTGCATTCGCTGGTAAGGTGGTGACTGCGTTTAAGCTTTTAAACATGAAGGAGGCTTCAGACCCCAGGTGTAGCCTACGTTAATTGCATCGCCTTGAATCCACGCCTATGGGATTTGATACAATCTTATCATACTCTCCTGGATGTGATGCTGGGATGCTTGGAATATCACATGGACGAAACATTCTGGATAACGAAGAAGTAGAAGTGAGAGAGTCACGTCGTTAATCGTGGCTCCATCTGTCTCTTCAAGAAAAATGTTTCGGCCGCGTCTCTGGAGTTATCTCATGAATGCTCGATTGTTGTCGGGGATGGACCGTGGTGAGCAGTCCCCAGTTGCACTTCTCTTTGGTTACTGAAGTTGTTTTCTCTGAGTAGGCTTGGGATCCGCCGCGGCCTCGTAAAGTGTTGCAGGCGCCTTCTAGACAGAGAGGTGATGATATTCTTACACTACACCTTTTAAGGGTGGATGACCTTGTCGTGGCTATGACTTTTGGTTGACCGTGTCTTCTGAGATTTGACAGTGAAGGGTCTTAGTCCCCAAGTGTGGTTTACATGTTTATATCTGGTGTGGTCGGTGATTTGACCATGATAAGGATATAACCCTCTTGCATCCGTACTGGTGACTCTATTACTTCTTCCATGTGAAACTTAAACATGGAGAAGTACGGATTACCCTTGTAGAGGTTGTTGCAATAGTGAAGATCTGGCTGGTATCGACAAACGATCAACAACATTTCTTGGCAACAGATGTGATCAGAAGAGACCACATCGCGTGGGAACCAAAATAGGTTGGCTGGAACAGCATGGGCTTCCATGGAAGCAAAGGGGTCGGCTGGATGCGTAAACGAGTAAACTGTCCATGACCACGAGGTTTGGCGAGACGGATCAAAAAGTGGCCACAACTGCAATCCTTGGCTGGCTGTGATCACAATCCTTGACAGGGAGGAGTGTGGTGACTACGGGCACAAACCTTGGAAGGAATGAGTGTGGCGGATACGGCATGATCTTTGGCAGGAATAAGTGGCGTTGAAGCGGCTTCGGCTCTTGGAGAGGACGTTGAAGCGGAGCGACTTCTGGAGAGAATGTTAAAGCGGAACCGTTGCTGGAGAACGTTGAAGTGGAGCCGCTGTTGGAGAACGTTGAAGAGGAGAAACTTCTGGAGAGAACGTTGAAGCGGCTCCAGGAGAAAAACGTCGAAGCGACTCCTGGAGAAAACTACAGTGAGGGCGCCAATAACGCTTGACTTCGAAAAATGACTTGGTACGATATGGTATATGGGAAGACGTGACAAATAGTGTTGGTCGGCAAGTAGCATTTTTCTCCTCATGGGAAAGAATACGCTTCTTCTATTTTATTTTCCCTTGCAACTCTCAAAGCTTTGAGGGTTACAATGTTGAAGTCGGAGGCTGCGTCAATCAGCATGCTGTCAAACTCGACATCCTTCAAATGAACAATGGTTAGGAGTCCCCAGTTCCATCTATTAATCGCGCTTTCCAGGAGAGGTAGGGGTTCGGGAACGGCTTCCCTGGATGGAAACAACTGCTTTCCTGATGCAGTGCAGTTGAGGGTTGCAAATATGTCTTGACGCTGCGCCTTGGAGAAATACATAATCTCAGATAAATGTTTCATCATAGACTGCATGATTTTATGGGCGAAGTCCCCAGAAATCATACAGCTCCTGACGGGAAGAGGGTCTCTGTGAATTCAGGAGGGTTGCTGATTTTCTTTGCCCCGATTTTGGAGAGGTCGTTCCTGATCTTCGCGTGTGATGAAATTGAATTGCTGATTCTTTTCTACTGGGCGTTTAGGAGCAACGCGAGCCTCTTCATCTATAAATGCGCGTCCTGCTGAAGTGCTTGCGCCAGATGTTAAAAGTATTCCTTGTCAGCTCCATCTGGGGTTGACGTGACTCTTGTGGCAGCCGCTCGTTAGTGTCTTGAGGAAAATAGTTATGCCCTTATGAGTTGTAGCCATGTCCGTCTGAGACCTACGAGAACTTTTTGTCTTTCCATCAAATCAACAGTGGTAAGGGGAGGTTGGATTCCCATGGCTCCTCCAGTCTCTCGTCCCGGTGATGGAGTAGCAGCGACTCTGGTGACGGTTGGAGGTGTCAGACATGTAGAAACGTTGGGAGAGGCGGTTGCGGCTCTGGCGATCGGTGGTGTAATACCTGAAGGAAAATTTTCCGCGCTGCTAGTGATGGGGGTGGCGTATTAATGCCATTGGAAGGAGCGTTAGTACCATGGATAATTTCAACGCTAGTGTTCTCATGGTTTGTTGCTTATCCGGACCTGAGTTCTACCATCTTGAGATCGTTTTGAAGAACGGTATTGGAAATTGGAAATTGATGTTGTAACCGAGAGATTAATCTCTCACTGTAGTCGCCAATTGTTTGTGGGTGAAAACCGTTTCTGCTGATTTTGGTAATTTTGGGTGTGTGTAGGAGGGAAACGAATCTAAACCCTAAAAAATGTACTGCACGGGAGTAATTTTGATTCGAGAGATCAATCTGTACAATCCTGGCCTAAACCAAGAAATGGCCATTCCAGGATTTCTTCGGTCACAAAGAGAAGGAGAAGGGTTGGTCTTAGAGAGGGAAGCGAAGAAAGTGTGGAGACCAGAATAGTTGATTATGGAAGTGTGGGCGTTTTGTGACTTGTATCAGAAAGTTGAACTGGCTAGATGGATGAAAAAGCTATCAGATGATTTCTGGATGTTGTACTGTTCTCCTGACCAAAACTTGTTGTTTGGTGGAAATAGGTGAGACCTATTTTACAAGTCATAGTGAAACGTACCCTGGTCTCGTAGGAAGTGGAAACGATTGAGTGGTGGAATAAAAGAGTAACGTGTAACTGTCAGACGTTATGATTCCATGATGAGGGAAGTGAATTCGTGTAACCGCCAGTCATTACGCTTCCATGATGAAGGAAATGAATTGTTTACACCGTTACTTTTCACCACCACTAATTATCCCATTTCATGACACTTTCTTGTAACAGGTGCATTAATGGCAATTGCAAGATGAAACTTAGCTTATATAAAGACAACTCTCTTTATTGATGTTTAGAAAATATCTCAAAACTAAACACAAGCTCTAATCTTGCTCATATGATCAACCACAACTTTGGTGATCATATATATATAGAACTATGAATTCCTTTTCCTAGTCCTAGTACCTTATTACATGTATTTTCTTTTCTTAGAACTAAATGACTTCTAATTCCCTTAGGATTACATCAATTTCCTAATCTTGTCCTAACCATCTTGTTAGTGACTTCTATGTTGAAGTTTAACCAACATTCTCCCCGTTAAGCTTCAACCTTACTTCATGTGACATATCTTGTACTCCAATCAATTTCCTCATCTCTTCAAACTTGATCCGAGCCAATGCCTTTGCTAATATATCTGCCTTCTGCTCAGTTCCAGGTATGTTTTTTATGTTAATGACCTCCTTCTCGATGCATTCTCGTATGAAATGATACCTTTTGTGAATGTGTTTCGTCTTCCCATGAAACACTGGATTTTTAGTGAGTGCAATTGCAGACTTATTATCAATCTTGATGAGAACTTTTTCAGGTTCTCTTCCTTTGATTTCACCCAACAGTTCTTGAAGCCATATTGATTGTTTAGCTGCTTCTGTTGCGGCCATGAACTCAGCTTCACAGGATGATAGGGATACAGTGTCTTGCTTCTGTGAACACCATGTAATAGGTGCTTCACCTAGATAAAATATATGACCAGTTGTACCTTTTCCATCATCTTGGTCAATATTATGACTGCTGTCACTATACCCAACAATTCCTTTTGATCCTCCTCGACCATACTTCAATCCACAGCTGATTGTTCCTCTTAGATATCTCAATATCTGCTTTATTACATCACCATGTGACTTGCGTGGAATCTGCATATAACGGCTTTCTACTCCCACAGAGAAAGCCAAAACTGGTCTTGTGTGTAATAAGTATCTTAGGCATCCAACATTTCTTCTATAACTCGTTGAAACAATCTCTGCTTCTTCTTGTGCCTTTGAAACTTTAAGTCCAAACTCCATTGGTATCTTAGTTGGATTACAATTTTCAAGTCCTGCTTCTTTCAGAATTCTCCTTGCATAAGCTTCTTGTTTAATCTGAATCCCATCTACTCCTTGATGGACTTCTATGCCAAGGTAATAAGTGAGTTTTCCGAGGTCTGGCATCTCAAACTTTGATGACATTTCTCTCTTGAACTCATTGATCACCTTAAGGGAGTTGCCATTCAAAAATATATCATCTACATAGACTGCAATCACAAGAAGCGTTCCCTTTTCTTCTCTTATGTATACTGATGTTTCTTTAGAGCACCTAACAAATCTGATTTCTCTTAAGATTTGATCTAACTTTGTATTCCAGGCTCGAGGAGCTTGTCTTATACCATATAGAGCTTTTGATAACTTATAAACCTTATGCTCTCGTCCTTTTACTTCAAAACCTTCTAGTTGTTCAACATTCACATCTTCTCGCAATTGACCATGTAAGAATGCTGTCTTAACGTCTAAGTGGTGAATTTACCATGAGTTGGATGCTGCCTCTGCAATTAATAAGCGTATTGTTTCAATTCTAGCAACTGGTGCAAAAACTTCATCAAAATCTATGCCTGATTCTTGTACATATCCTTTAGCTACAAGCCTTGCTTTGTATTTATTGACAGTACCATCAGCATTCCGTTTTATTTTGAAAATCCACTTAAGACCAATAACTTTTACCCCACCTGGCTTATCAACTAGAAACCAAGTCTTGTTTCTGTTGATTGAAATAATTTCTTCTCTACATGCTTGTGTCCATTTAGTCGAGACCTTTGCTTCCTGAAAATTCCTTGGTTCATCATTAACAGAAAGTAGCATAATCTCACATTCTTCTACAGCTTGTAGAACATAATCCTCCAGATACTGTGGATTTTGTATCTGTCTTGTTGATTTTCGCAGTGGAATGGGTTGAGTTATTTCATCGATCTCCTCTTCTTCTTCTTCTTCTTCTTCTTCTTCTTCTTCTACTTCTTCGTTATTCTCAATGTTCTCATTATTCTCTTCTTCTTCTTTATTAACATCATTGTTTCCATTGGTATTGATGATTATGGGTCCTTTGCCTTCATCAATTACTTGACCCCATCTCATGTGAAACATTCCTGGATCCCTACTTGGTCCATCATTAGTTTCTTTCCAGTTCCAGTTTTCTTTTTCATCGAATACCACATCTCGACTCACTATTACTCTTTTCGTTGTTGGATTGAATAATCTGTAAGCTTTGGATCTAGGCTCAATTCCTAGATGCACAAGAGTCTGAGATCGATCATCTAGTTTCTTAAGAGTTACAGAATCAACTTTTGCATATGCTTTGCAACCAAACACTCTTAAATAATCTATGTTTGGTTTTCTCTTTCGCAAAATTTCATATGGAGTCATGTCTTTCAGAGCTTTCGTAGGTATCCTATTTATTAGGTTTGTGGAGTGTCGTACAGCTTCTCCCCATAGATAATTAGGTACCTGCATAGCCTTTAAAGAACTTCTTGTCATCTCCATTAGAGTCTTGTTTCTCCTCTCCACCACTCCGTTTTGTTATGGTAGCCCTCGAACCATCTTGTTCTGAGACACAGTTTTTAAGGTTCTGAAACTTATGTGTCCTAACCTTGTGTACCACTTCCATGTCTGATCTTCCAGTCTCATATTCAGACACAATGGCCTTCCAATCATGAGACTTATCTTGTAGAGTCTATTATGTGAGCGTGAGACTCTAACTAAAAGTCTTCCACTTGGGTCATGAACTGTTAGATAATCTTGTCGCATTATAACATCACATCCAACTTCTGTAGCTTGTCCTAATCTTAGAATGTTGCTTTGTAAGTTTGGGATGAAGTAGATGTTTGTGACAAGCTTCTGTTCTCCGGTCTTCCTTGAAATATGATTGATCCTTTCCCTTCAATCTCTACATAAAAACCATCTCCAAATTTCACTTTTCCTTTGATTTTCTCGTTGAGTTCAGAGAAATAGTGTCTCTTGCCAGTCATCTAAATACCAGATTCCTTCTTCTCCATCCTTTGCTTCGTAGTTCTTTGGTATTAGTTTCCCTTCGTTTAAGAATACAACTTCGTGCATGAAAAGAGATGTATTTGCTTCCCTTTTTTCATTCTTGTTTGCTTCTTCCATGTTTTGTATTCTTTTCAGGGCATACAGAGGAGAAGTGTCCTGGTTTATCACATCTGTAACAAATAATGTTTGATCTATCCTTCTTTTCTTTCCCTTGGTTTTGATCATTCTGACTTGTTGTTCTATCTTGTGAGTTAAACCTTCCTCCCCTTCCTCGGCCTATGTTTCCTCTACCACCTCTTCCACGACCTCTTACTCTTGTCACAGAGTTTTGTTGGTAAGAGCTTTTGTACAAGAGTTTTCCTTGAGTTTCTCCATTGTTTTCTTCATCAAGGATTTTTTCTTCATATGCTTTCAATCTTCCAATTATATCTTCATAGCTAGTCTTCTTTAAATCTAAGACTTGTTCGAGAGAAGCTATGATATGAATATACTTGGATCTTGGTAAACTATTGAGAAACTTCTTACCAGTTTATCTTCATCAATGGATTGTCCAAGTGACGCATCTTTTGAGGCTATCAATAGTATCAGTGTCTTTCATCTTCATTCTTTCAAATTCAGACATTAAGGTTTGCATACGAGCTTCTTTAACTCGATCAGCTCCGAGATTACGTGCCTTTATTGCATCCCAAATTTTCTTTGAAGTTTCTTGTTCACCAACTTGTAGAACAAGACATTCTGGTATTGCTTGAAAGAGTAATCCAATGGCAACATTGTTTTTGTCTGGGTACAATGTACCAGGATCAATTGTTTCCCAAACTTTGTAGATTTTCATCAGTACCTTCATTCTCATGGCCCATACTGTGTAGTTTGTGGCGTTGAGGATTGGAACTTCTATTGATGGTGGCGTGAACTGTTTTGCACCCACAATGGTGGTTTTGTTTTCCATGGCTCAGAAACAAGCTCTGATACCAATTAATGGCAACTGCAAGATGAAATTTAGCTTATATAAAGACAACTCTCTTTATTGATGTTTAGAAAATCTCTCAAAACTAAACACAAGCTCTAATATTGCTCATATGATCAACCACAACTTTGGTGATCATATATATATAGAACTATGAATTCATTTTCCTAGTCCTATTAACTTATTACATGTCTTTCCTTTTCTTAGAACTAGATGACTTCTAATTCCCTTAGGATTACATTAATTTCCTAATCTTGTTCTAACCATCTTGTTAGTGACTTCTATGTTGAAGTTTAACCAACACGCATTGCACGCCGCACGTTGTAAACCACCAAACCAATACCCTGATGAGCATCCCCCATTTTATGACATATTTTGATGTCTCGAGTGTTTTCGTGGAAAACATGTAGCACTTTGCTACGTGTGGCAAGTTAAAATCGAGAGGCTTGCCACAGGTAAATATCATGTGATGCTAGGCTCGTTTTGGATAGTCGCCTAATACTTGTCACGATCTTACCGGTTCGGTGGCGAACTTGGATGGATGAGATTGCATCTCATGAAGAAGGACGACCATTGATTATGGTCACATCTTGTTGTATAGCGAAGTGGCATCGGCCAAATGCTAATGACATGCCAGTGGCGTAGCCATGGCATAGTGGCATGCTATTAGCCGCGGTATAGTGGTATGCCAGTGATGTTGCGGCATGGGAAAAGTTAAAAATTGGCTCCGTGGCCGAAGTTAGGGTTTGGCGCCGTGGAAGAATTCGCCGTGGAAGAATTAGAGCTTGGCGTGGCGAAGGTTCCGTGGGAAGAATTCGTCGTGGAAGAATTTGGGTTTGGCGTGGCCAAGGATCCATGGAGTAATTCGTCGTGGAATAATTTGGTCTTGGCGTGGCCAAGGCTCCGTGGAAGAATTAGGGTCTGGCATGGCCAAAACTTGGCGCCATTTTTCCACACCAATCTCTTTGCTCTGGGAAACGTTATTTTTCTTTGGTAGCAATTTGCCAAATTAGGGTTTGGCATGTTGAAACCCTAATTAGTGCACGTGGCATGCGGCTGCGGCATGTCGCTACTTTTGTGAAAACAGCGCCATGGCTATTCCAAAGGAACTATGGCAAGGCCATAGTGTGGGAACTGCCATAGGAGTAAGAATTGTCGTGGGATGCAATCTCATACATAGAGTGGCATGTTGTCATGCCGACCAATATGTTGTTGTGGTAGGGAGCGTTTGGTCTTTAATGTATGGTGGCAAGTTCAGAGCAACTTGATTGGCCCAAAAGGGGGCCGACCAAACATAGGGCGTGACTATACTTCTGGTGAGAGTATGGCGAGTTTGAAACGACCTAATTGGTCGAGTAAATAGGGTTGGGGCGTGGACAATGTCGCTAGATAGCCTCGGGAATGGCCATGCCTCTTTTTGATGCTGCGGCTCCCTGTTTTTCCTTATTTTGAGCGAGATTCTGCACCTGCTAATCCATGGAGGATTAATTTCTTAGTTTTCTTAGGCTTAATTTTGACAAGCAAGGTCTGGTATAGTGCGCGAGGCGCGAAACCCTAACTTTTGCAAGTTAGTCAGGACGATTGACTGAATTCTATGTGTCGACACAAAGCTCTTTAAGTTCGTTGCTAGAGAGCAGCATGCTTTTCTGATTGAATACCTTATGCATAGATTTTATTCTTGATACTTGGAGATTCGTGCTACTCTTCTGCGAGTGAACAAGAATCGTCATTCCATATCAACATTAAGAGTTCAACCGGAGAACATAACATATATAGAAGGCATTCAGAGGAACTTATATTAAGTGAACATACGCAAGGCGCCGAAATTTACAGTACATCTGGGATTCGCCAGTCTGGATAAATTTCATGTAAGTATATTGAGCGGCTCAATGAATATACCAGTGGAGATAATATCACACGTGGCTCTGTTTCCTTGCAGAGTGACGTCACATCAGATGCTAGGTTTTATGATTTTAACCCTAAGCTCAAAACCACCATCAACAATAGGTTATGAATGCTCTATTTATTTCATTCCTAGATAATCTATTACATTATATTTCAAACTTTAAATTAAAACATACTAAAACATGGTAATGAAGCACTTTTGGTTTAAGATGATCTCCTATTTAGTAAGCCATCCCTTTTCAACAATTGCGGAGCCTTTCACGAATATCTTCGCAGACATCGTCTGGAATCTCGGTGTCAAGGACCATATCATTGGTTCATCTTCTCTTTCAACATATTCCTTTCCCTTCATATAGCACCCATCACACCCATCAATAGGCTTGCATTGTCCCTTGTGGTTTTCTCTTGATTCTGCTTGTTCAACAACTTTTTCAAACCATTGAAACTCATCGCACTTTGGGTAATTCAAATACCTTAGAAACATTCTTCCATTTTCAGCATCATCATTTTTTGCAATCCAAAACCGGCGTGTCCCAACACAGCTTCTATACTTTGAATAAATAAAAGGAATTCCATGGCTAGATGAGAAGGTAACTTGCAAATTTGACACCTGCAATGATGATTCTGTAACAGAAGATTATATTAGTTATGCGTCATAGTAGTGAAGATTTTAACTGTCCATATATTTTTAGTAATGTTCAATCTACTTACTTTGCAAATAGAGCTTGATGATGAATCTCCCATCGCTTGTGAAGTTTAACCGTGCTTGATTGATCTATTTTTTGGCGCTTTCTTTCTTGAGAGAAGGATTTTTGTTATTTGGTGGGTGCTTTGTGTAGATTTTTCCAAAGGAATGGGGGGGAATATATAGAAATGAATCTCCAACGGTCTTATTTGTAAAAACTAGCCGTTTTTTTTTTGAAATTCACAAATACCGGCATAGTCGCAATTATATATTCAACTCTGGTACAACGTACCGGCGCTGAACCATGTTATTCAACTATGCCGGTAATAGTTGCATATTTCTTTGTGAAGAAATTCACTTGTACCGGCATGAACATCTAACGGTAAACTATACCGGTACTGGGTGTCGGCATCCTATGTCACATTTACTTCAATGCTGGAGTTTGGGTGATTTCAAAAAAACTAGTCGTTGAGGTTTTTCTCTATATAAGGAGAGCTAATACCTGGACCCAAAAGACCAAAACTCGTGTGTTCTTAAATACTTCCTTGAGACTCTTAACTTAGAAACCTTAAACCTTAGAATAATCATATATAAATAATTTAGTATAGTACCTAATCCCACATACAACAAATGGCATCGTTCGACTCCGAGGAAGATTTAGCAATCACCCAAGCATGGTACGCCGAAACTCGTCCTTCAACTATATATAACAACACGCGGGATTCTATGTGGTTGAAGATTTTTAACAAGTTTATTCACGATTACGGTAACCCGAAAGGAAGAACTCCTCAACAAATAGAGCAACGACACGACATCATCCTAAATGCGGTGGTTGAGTATCTAAAAATTAAACACTGGATCAAGCACGCTACCCGCAATAGATTGTTCCCTCAACAACTTGTAAGTATCTTTATGATTAATTCGACACAATCCACTCTTTTTCAAATTTTATGTAACAAACTACTAAGTTTTTGTGTTATTTTTGTAGCATGAAGCCGTGAAAATGCGTTACTTACAGGAAAAGGGGGAAGCATTCATGTTTGATGCCAACGTGAACCACATTGTAAGCAAAGTCACGGAGTACCACCATCTGGGTAAATCGGAGACGGATTCTTCCTAAGAAGAATGATAGGTTTAGCGGTATTTGGTTAGGTTTTTAGGGTAGTTTTTGGTAAGGTTTTGTGGGTACATCTCTATGTAAACCCTCACGAGACTATAACTCGTCCACTTGGGTCACTAAGTGGTTTAAAGGCTTGATGCACGTGCTAAGTGTTCGTGCTTCCTGCGACAAGGATTACATTTGAAATAAATTATAGTTCCGGCTTACTTTATTAATACCGTTAGGTTTCCGGCATGGATACTATATATTATCCTATGCCGGAATTTAGTGTCAAAATTTTGTGTGCAATAAACCATGTTTCGGCTTTGTAATTATATACATTACTGTGCCGAAACATCTTCCGTTCACTACCAGCATGGTCGAACATCTTCCGTTCACTGCCGGAATGGAACATTCAATGCATAATGGCTATTTTTTTAAACCATAAACCAGTGAAGACCATTTCCGGCGTGGGATCTAAGTTACTGACAATGCTGGAATTATAAAGTGGAAAAGAGCCGTTGTGTCCTCATCTATTTAAAAGAATGGATACATCCATTGCACTTGATACCTCAAAAAAAAAAGGTGAGCTCCAACACATATCTCTGATGGAAAATCGATCACCAACTACCGACTTCATCATTGCCATGGAAAAAGAAAAACTTAAGAATAAAAATTTATCCACTCCGATAGGAAATCAATCATCATCCACCACCAACTCAATCCCATTATACTATAACAACTTAGAAAGAAGGAGCAAACCACCAGGTCAATTGCCGCAATGGAAGAAAAGATACTTAGAAGGAAAAGAGAAGAAAAAGAGGCAGCAATAGAAGCAAAATATCGCAAAGAAACTAAAGAGATAATCGAACGTGTAAAACAAGCGAAGATAGAAGCGGATGTTGAAGAAGAAACCGAATGGATTAAAAATTTCTTCATAGAATCGGATTTTCCGGAAGATCACCGCCCTTTAAACCTTTTTTGGGTCTTGTTGCGGATGGTCCTTATATGTCGAGGTTTGAGGACGGTAAGTGCAGGAAACGCAAAATGGATTACGGGATGAGTTTGTAGCGAGACGGACAATTGCCCTTATAAAATTATGTCGCAAATACAACGAGTTTCTCGCAAGATACAGAGGGAATAGGTGGCAAGCTCATGACACATATACCAAGTGGAGAAAAGAGCCTTTTAAGCATTTCGAAGCCGCTTTGTTTGTTGAATCTCGTTACAAGAAATAATGTTAGTTTCAATTAGCTTAAGACCTTTCATTTTATGTGGAAAGTTGTTTATGTGTTTAATGTTTTTTAGTTTATTTCCTTAGTATTAATATGAAGGCCAATTTAGGTCAGTTTGCTTGCTTAAACCTTTTGGTGGTGCGTTAATAA